>NC_134022.1:6472894-7119283 GCF_040712315.1 Castanea sativa
GCATGATATTGTTGTTAATTTGTTTTAACAAGGTTTCTTCATAATCAATCTAATTAACAAATTGGGTTTAAAATTTGTTAATTCTATCAATCGGGGTCTAAATTTCCCAACACTTTTTAGGTCAAATTTGGTTTCTGTTATGGTTAAGTATTAATTAGGAGTTATTTTAGAATATATTTTATTGTCTGTCAAGTTTTATGGGGCCCTTAAATCGGTCCCTAAGTCTCTAAACGTTTTTTAGAGTATTATTGATATTAATAAAAATTTAGACTTTTGTCTATTATTTTTCTGGTGAATTCCAGAACCCTTTCTTCTAGTAGATTCAAAAAACTCTTGTGGATTCGAGGTTTTTTTCAAAAGTAATTATGTTTTATTTTTTGTTTTCTAGAAGTAAATATGTTCTACTTTTTTATGTTTTCGTGTCTCACACCAAAAACATAATAGAATCTTAGTAATCACAACATAAATAACAAGCAATTTTCAAAAGTTTTTGAAAACGTTTTCTTTATGATAGTAGCTTCTAGAGAGAGGTTTTGCTGATAAAAAACAAATGTAGCTGTGTGAAGAACTTAGTGAAAAATTTACATTTTTTAAGAGTACTTTTTATTTTCTGACACAATTTTATAATGAAGATGAATATAACTCCATATAAAACGAGATGATTGATCATAGGCAAGAAGTCTATCAAAATTAGAATTCTTAGTGGGGTCCAAAGGAATATATTTACACACGTCTTATCTTTGTGAGAACAACTATTTAAGAGTGTCCACTTACGGTTTCTTAAGAGTACTTTTTGTTTTTGCGAAACTATACTATTGGTCCCTGAAGTTTACCCTGTGTACACAATTGGTCTCTCAAGTTTGAAGCGAGCACAATTAGTCCCTTAAGTTTTAAAACTGAGTTGTATTGGTCATTACTAACTGCTGTTAATGGTGTTACTTACGTGGCTAACGGAACAATGACTTAGCATTTTTTTAATAATGTGGCATGTTTTTAATTAAAAAATTACAAACTAAATTTACATGTGAGAAAAAATATTCACAGGTGCCAAATTAAAAAAAGGAACTTTCTTTTCTTTTTTCTTTTTTGACAGAAGGGATGAAAAAAAAAAAAAAAAAAGGAACTTTGGTACCCATGAATATTTTTTAATTTGGTAAACAATAACATTACAATATTCATATTAGAGTATTATACTTGCAGTAATAAAATAATAAGGAAAAAAATAGAAAACCGGATTTTCTCCAAAGCTTGCTCCTCGAGATGCTGCTGCACCGCCGATGATGATTGATGCCACCAAGTCAAGAAGCTTCCGGCGTCACCTCTGACGATGCTGCCAAGCTGATAAGTTTTCGAGTTCAGACAACACTGCCGGAGCAACCAAACACCATTTTAACAAACTAACTAACTCATCTCAGATCTACCAATTCCAAGCTTAGATTTAGCTCTAAAACCAATAGTTTTATCAACAACCACAACATCAAAATGGTATTAGCAGTAGTAATACCGTCAACTCACCCCCTTGAATCATGTGGGTCCCCTCCAAAACCAAAACTTACCAAGCTCTACAGATCAGTGAGGCAGCGACATTTAGAAAAATGGGTGAGGCATCCCAACCCCCTCAAACTTCACTTGTGAAGGCCAAGAACAAAGGCGGCATGTTGGTGGGTGTTCGCCAAATTTGAGAGAAATTCATTTTCTTTTTTTGACCAGATCTTTTGTTTCAAATTCAATTATTTTATTGAAGTTTATTATAAAATGGGTTTTTACTTTTTTTTTTTTCCCAATAAGAATAGTCATTAGCTAGCATTTCCTGTGCCTAGGATTGTTCCAACAGATTTTTCAAATTCAACTTTTTTTTTTTTTGACAGAAGTGATAGGAAAAAAAAAAAAAAGAACTTTGGTACCCGTGAATATATACAGCAGATAGAAAGTTCATTTTTTTAATTTGGTACCCGTGAATATTTTTTCCCACATGTAAATTTAGTTTGTAATTTTTTAATTAAAAACATGCCACATTATTAAAAAAATGCCAAATCATTGTTCCGTTAGCCACGTAAGTAACACCGTTAACAGCAATTAGTAAAAGGACCAATACAACTCAGTTTTAAAACTTAAGGGACTAATTGTGCTCACTTCAAACTTGAGGGACTAATTGCGCACACATGGTAAACTTTAGGGACCAATAGTGTAGTTTCACCTTTTGTTTTCAAACACAATTTTTTAATGAAGATGAATTCAACTCCATATGAAAAGAGATCATTGACCACAGGCAACAAGTATATTAGAATTAGAATTCTTCTATATATATATAACACACATTTTATCTTCGTGAGAACAACTATTGAAGAGTGTCTATTTACTGTTTCTTAAGGGTACCTTTCGTTTTCAGACACATTTTATAATGAATATCAATTCACTCCATATGAAAACTAATGACTGATCATAGGCAAGAGCCAAGAAGTTTCTTAGAATTAGAATCCAAAGGAATACACAAAATTCGGCGAGAAGGATTAAAAATTTCTGCCGCAATTAAATGAATAATATATCAATTTTATGAGTAACGGTCTTTTCTAGCATGCCTGCTTTTCGTAGAATCTTTCACTTATAATAACAATAAAAAAAAAAAATGTTCACTTATAATAGAAAATGTTCATCGATGAACATTTTCTATTATAACTAGACATATCTTTGGAGTTGACAGATAACTCAAAAGGAAAAAAAAAAAAAAAAAAAAAAAAAACCAATTCTTTTTTTGGGATCAATTAAAAAAATAAAGGTAACAAATGAAGTAATTCTCAAAAAAATAAAAGAAAAGAAAAGAAGGAAACAAATGAGGTGATGGTTCACTTGCACTAAAAATATATATATTATATGCACATACTCAAGAAAATAGTCAAGTACTAAAAAAAATCTAGATAACTTTGTTTGTTAAAAAATGTTAGAACCTTAAAAAATTATACAACTTTTTCTACAACTTACTTAGGGTAAAAATTAAGAAACGTATATTGCTCATAAATAAGTAAATGAGAGAAATAGGAAGAGGAATCAAAAGAAAAAGACATGGATCAACCCCAAAAACTTCCATTTTCACATGAACAATTCTACCAAAAATATGAGTCAATTCCGCATTTATTTAATGAGTCAAACTTGTCAGTTCTGTTAGAGACATATTTTATGTAATTAGATAATCCTTTAATAAAATGTACTTTACTTGTATTTGGTTAGATCTGGGATGGGTTTAAGACTTCAAGAAACATGTTGTTCAAGTCAAGTGTTAAAGCCATGAAGATCTGACCAAGAAACAAGTGAAGAAGAGCTGTTCATTAAAGCTCGACAGCAATCTCGACAAAAAGACTTCTATCAAGATTTAATGTTGAAGCTCGACACAAGTTGTTTCTGTCGAGACTTACGAAATAAAAATTTCCAGATTTGATTTTCAGCCCATGCTTATATATTTGTATAGGGTTTCTTTTTTCGCAACCCTAGATATATATATAAAGCTTATTTTAAAGGCCGTCACATAAGAGAATACATGCAAATAGTGCCCTAGTTCATTATTCTCTTTGAAGAAACTACTGCGTCTTTACGCTTTTACGCTAAGGGTTTTGTGACCAAGAAACTTCCTGATCTTCATTGTTGATAAAGTGAAGAACTTTGCAGTCAAAAACCTCTTCAAGTTGTTGGATTTAGTCACGTACTGGAATTTGTGAATCATTGGTTAGTCACGTACTGGGATTCGTGCATTGAATAGAAAAATTGCTGCTACAATACAAGTCCAATTTGGTATTGAAGCAAGGGTTCAACTGTAGGTTGATATTTCGGGATAGGCCAAAGGGTTTGGTAAGATTCTTTATACTTGTAATCGCTTGTAATTGATAATAGTAAATTCTTGTGAGTGGCCTTAAAATTACTCGGTTGGGTTTTGCCTCGGTGATTTTTCCCATTCGTAAATGAATCATCTGTGTCAAATTTATTTTCCGCTGCATTTAGTTTAGTTGGTGATTTTTTTGTGCTACCATGTCATTGCATGTAATTGAACCTAATTAATTAATTTGAATAATTAATTAATTAATTTACAAGGGTCAATTCATTTTAACCCAACAAAGCCTATTCAAAATTGAATGCAACTTCAATATTAATTAGCATCAACGTTCATGGGCATGTCATCCAATAAGTTCTCATGTTCACATCTAAAATTTTGAAAATTGTACCCCATTTCATTCACTACAAAAAACGGGGTCTATAGCCGCGTTTCAAAAACGCGGCTATAGACCCCAAAAACGCGGCTATAACCTATAGCCGCGTTTTCTATGGCCGCGTTTACAACCCACGCCTAAGCGGCGCAGCAACAGACCCTGCGGGTCTGTAGCCGCGTTTTTATAACCGCGGCTAAAGCCTAAGCTTGAAGCCGCGTTTTTGAACCACGGCTATAGGCTTCGGGTCTATAGCCGCGTTTCAGAAAAACGCGGCTATAGACCCGCTTGAGCCGCGCTTACTAACGCGGTCATAGGCTGAGGGCTATAGCCGCGTTTTTAAAAAACGCGGCTATAGCCCTCTGTCAGCTGAGAAGCTCGGAACTATAGCCGCGTTTATAAAAAACGCGGCTATAGCCCTCTGTCAATTTTCTTCATACTTGCTTTAAAAAATATAGAAAGGGCAAAGAAAGACCAAACTTTGTAATAGTATATATGAAGATGCTGCATATATGATTATAGGGAAATAACATAACATTCATAATGGAGACTATATAATATATGTAGATAGGTCTGAAAAAACAAAAATAAGAAGCACTAAAACCAAATACAATACTAATTGTAATCATATCACTAATCTTCAATATATATATTGGAATTCAAGGTAATGCAGCCCCTTCTTTTTCCAACTTTCTGAAAAGACCTTCCATCACCGAAGTTCCATAGTATAAAATCTTCTCTTATCTTCATTATTCATAAATTTTTACCTGCACAAATAATGTCATATTTTAAAATGTGAGACCTCAATGACTTTTGTATTGAAGAAAAAACAGACATCCCAATAAATCAACTTGCCTTTAGTATTTACCACCATCCATGAAATCAAACAAAGGTGGCCAAAAAATCCATTAATAAGAAATGATAAGATGGCATGACTAACATGCATGGATGATATAACAAGCAGGGAACTAATAGAATAGAAGAAACCAATTTCATTAAACTTTCCCAATTACTTCAACTCAAGTAATTATACATTTAGCAACAAAAAAAATTTAATTATACATCACCTAAAACTCCTTTATTCACTTTATCTCTCTTGTTAAAACAAGTATATTTTATTTTGATATTGTGCCTAAACTACACTAGGACTAAAACTGAAGATCCTGCCCCTTTCTAATTATAACTTGATATCTCTCTTGAATAAAATTTTATATATATATATATATATATATATATATATATATATATATATATATATATATATATATATATATATTCACAACTTCAGAATTTGTAACATATGTGAACAAGCAGGACCCCGAAGGTGACAAAATTGAGCCCAATGGAGCTTTGGTTTCGATGTCACTTGATACTACTTATGATCAACATGAATGTATTGACTATAAGTCTAGAACTAGATTAAGTTATTTAGATAGAAATAGAGGTGAGGAAGCCTCCTCATAATATTTTAAAATTTTCGTGCACATGCTATATCATCATTCTTTACTATGTTGTGGTTTATTTGTAAAGAAAGTATATATTATATTAATTGATAACACTGTCAACAGAAAACATTTCAAACCCAAACCTGTGGCTGAAGAGAATAATATGCAAATAGAACAAACGCATGTCACAAAACAATAAGCAAAACTAATGTTTAGAAAATTATAAATAAGCCAAACCAAATTCTTATGACCAAATTGATTAAGTAATTACCATCTTCTATCCAAACCTTCTTGCCTTGCCTACTTCTTGGACTTAGAATTATTAGAGCCACGTTGTCCCAAATTAGGATCATACTCCCACACCACAGTGAAAGCATAATCATCCTCCGAGCCTTGACCACTAGAACTAGTACTTGCACCATCATGACCGTGTGTACATAACAATCCAAAGCTTTGAAGCACTGATTCCAAAGAAATATGGTAGACTTGTGGAGTAGGGTTCTCTGCAACTTTTTTTTTCTCCCTAATGAAAAGTCTGAAAAATAAATAAATTTCAAATTGTACCTTGATTATATTTGGCTACTATACGATTATATGACTATCCAATGGTATATTCTGCAAATTGTTCTAAAGACTATTTGGTTTATGTTGTCACTTAAAATTTTGTTTTCCGGAATATCCTCTAATTAGATAACATATAGTCAAAGGTATTGCAAATGAATAACACAAGTAAAATTATACTGACACTTGATATAAGATATGAGCAAAAGATTATCAACTCCTCATCTTGTGCACATCACAGCCACCACTCACATGACCCAAGCAGAGTCCAATTTCATCAAGATTGGTAGGACGACTAAATTGTGACTATCCCTACACCTCAGATCACTGTCAACAGTGTGAAAAAACCACCAAAACAGGCACCAACTTCCACCAACTGGCCAAAAGGGCACTGAAGTTTTAGGAACATCATTTCAATTCTTTTATTTTTAAGAAACACATACACACCCAATGAGTCTTAAATCCACACTCATTTTTCCTTCTACAATTAACACCGTTATAAAATTTTATTACCACTAACATTGTTCCACTGATTTTCATTCAAGAAAGCTTGAAAACAAGAATTAGGTTCTACAACCACCCTTTAAATTGAAAAGGTTCCTACAATGCTGGGTCTAGGCAACATGGTTCTGATAAAGTCCATCCAATAGACATAACAATGAGCCCCACCATAGTATAGGCTGTCCATCAAGAAAATTTATAATAACTCACATAACACTGTCTGTCCTGCTAGGCATTTCGAGCAAAACATTTGGGAAATCTATATACTTACATTTTTTTTTGATAAGTGTAATCTATATACTTGCATTTCATCTTAAAAAGAAAATTTTGCACCAAAACGAAGATAGATATGCATTGCCATAAGTTCCTTTTCATGATTACTCTTCTCTTATACTTCCTCAAAACAATTTTCAAAAAATAGCATAAATATATGCCCACGAAATACATCATCTAGAATAAAAAAATGTTCTCCTACAAGAGAACAAACTCTTGATGTGAAAAAGGCGTTGCTTTTCAAATTTTTTTCAGCCGAATAATTAAAATGGATATTATAAACACTGGCATCTTATAATTATATATTATTTTGAGATTAAGCAAATTACCAATCAAAAGGATGCAATCAAGCCAAACAGACGACATAAGGCGCAAAAGAAGCAGTTGAATGCATATATTGAGTGAGCATATAGTCAAAGTCACCTGATAATTCACTTTAAAGCGGCCAAGCAGATGACAAAATGCATGATAATTATCATCATCGGCAAGACCTGCCTCCAAACCAAAAAGAAACAAATTTCAATGAGAATAAAATGATCCATAAATAAATATAATCAATATACTATTATTTTAGTATATAGACAGGCAATAAATGTTAAATATTTAAGCAAATTTTAAAAGGACCAAGAACAGCCTAAGTTTTAAAGTAATCAACACATTCCACTTATGTAAATGAATTCTCCCAATTCCCCATCATGATTGGTTTACAATGTGCAAAAAAATTACAATGTTCAAGATGATAAGTATTGAGAGTTACAGAAAACAAATAATTTTTCTTTAAATTTTTATGGGTTTGCTTTCCCAGGTCCTCTGTTGCTTTGCTGGATAAAATTTCCAGAAATATTTTTTGGGAAAAGATCACTGGTTCAATAATCTTGACTCATGTTTATGAATCTTTAAGTAAATTCATCACATATTTTTCATTAGCTACAAAAAGGAAAATAACCAAGGAATTTATTCTTAAGAAAGAAATTTTCATCAAATAAATAGCAAGGAAACAAAACATATCCTAAAAGAAACAACAATCCAAACATCATGGTGATTGTTGGAATGGTTTGTTTTGCAAGCATACCAAAAGAAAGACTTCTCTAATGAAATCAAAGCATCTCCTCACAAGAGACAAGCTGACATCCCCCTCCCCCTACTACCCTGTCCATCTCATCCCATGACTTAACAGGTTGGTTTTAACTCATGACAAGTCTAAACTATATAATTTTTATGCTAACTAGTATTTTTTTTTTTTTAAATAACACATGGTATCTTTCAAAGGAAGAACCCCTTGGACTTGCCCATCAACATGAAAAGAAAGACAATGAAAAAGCACCAGTGTGCTGGAGGTGCATCTAATTACAAAGGAACATTAATTCCTATGGATTCAAATCATCCAAGTTTTTTTTAATGATGGCTATCTGAACTAATTAAGCTCAAATCAACATTACTATATTGAAGATCATTCATCATTCAGCACTACAAAATTAAGTTTTAATCAATTAACAGGCCCACTAAACCACTAAACGTAATACTCGGTTACCTAATTGAAGCAATAAAAGAACAACATCAACTTTATTGTATATTGTGCTAAGCTAAACCCCCCATGACACAATAAGCAAATAATCTAGCATGCTCAAGTTTATTATATATTCAAAAAACAGAGTCTTTGGTTTTACTTTGCATGGCCAAATAAAGAACACAGCTAGATCTTCGTATAAAATAAGAAGAATTAGTGGGTTAGCTAAGTTCACATACCCGGTGTGTCCAGCCAATGTGTTCTTAATCTTACAGTTGGTCAAGTTCCAAAGCTTCACAGTCTTATCCCACGACGCCGAAACGATGGTGGGTTGGAGAGTGTTGGGGCTGAAACGAACGCACAAGACCCAGTCCTGGTGCGCCTCTTGGTCAGAGATAGTGAACTTGCATTCTCCGAGGGTGTTCCAGAGCTTGATCGTGCGGTCACGGGAGAGGAGGAGGAGGAGTCGGTGAGGCCGAAGAAGAGCTTCGAAATGAGAGAGAGTTTGGGTTTGGGCAGGTGAGTGAGAGAGAGTTTGGGTTTGGGCAGATGGAGGAGGGGTTTCTGATTTAGGGTTATTTTCGATCTGATTTAGGAATGATTTAGGGAAGGAGGGTTTATTTTTTTTTTTTTATGTTTATACTAAATGCAGAAGCTGCGTTTTATCAAACGCGGCTTCAACATTTAGGAGCTGCGTTTAATGAAACGCAGCTTCTGCGGGTTTGGAGCTGCGTTTTTTAAACGTGGCTCCAGAAAAAAATTAAAAAAAAAAAATAAAGAAATCCCTATAGCCGCGTTTCTAAAAACGCGGCTGAAATTCTACCTGCCAAACGCAGCCTCAGCACCAAAGAACGCGGCTTCAGTGCGGGCCTATAGCCGCGTTTAGTAAACGCGGCTATACGTGTTTCCTGGAGCTGCGTTTTTGTAAAACGCGGTTCAAAACCCCTGTCTGTAGCTGCGTTTTACAAAAACGCGGCTAAAAAACGCGGCCAAAAAGCGCGTTTTTTGTAGTGATTCAAGCTTCATTCGGCTGAGTGGTTGTCCTTGTTCATTGAAAAATATTGGTTCCAACCAGATGAACCAACCATTTATGAGGTTCACATCAACAACAACAACAACAACAACAACAACAATAATAATAATAATAATAATAATAATAATAATTGCACACCAACCATTTATGCTACCACCTACTTATGCAGCCAAGGTTTCCTGCATCTGTAAAAGAGCGGCCAACTTTTTTTTTTTTTTTGAGAATCAAAAGAGCGGCCAACTTAAATGCAATGTTTGTCCGTTTTCTTCACCTACTTTTGCGATTTCTTATAGTCCTTTCAAAATTATATATGAAGCTAAACTGTAAACTCACCCATTTCACCTGTATATTAATTGTTTGAATAAATTAATAAACAGTAATATGTTTTTTTTTTTAACTCTAATTATTTTTTGTTATATATTGTGATGACCCTTTTACTTTTACTAGGTAGGGTGGCACGTGCAAGGCACGTGCTAGATCTTGAGCGAGAAAATTAAAATAAAATTTCTATTGAAGAAGTATGAAATTATATACATAAAAAATATGTCATAAAAAGTTAATTTTATTCTTATAATAATTTTAATAGCTAATCACACACAAATTAAAGTTATGGTAGTTATTTAACATATGAATATCTATTTTACTATAATAGTTTTTGTCACACCCCAAACCCTAAAGGGTGCAAAGCATGAGAAAGACATCTCAAAGTACCTGTAGATTTTTCCTTTTTGACAATTCGATTCACATAAATCATATCAAGTACCAACATAAAAAATTATCATAATAATTTCATTGAATACACTCTCAAAGTAAGTCAGAGCTCTAAGCATTAATTACAAGGACCATTGACCACAAAAGAATAGAGATCTAAATAAACAATTATATATCAATAGCTTGTCCCATCGGTGGGAATAAAGTCACAAACACTATAACATACAAAAGAATGAGTCAAGCCTATTCTAAGATGCACATCATCTAAAATCTCCATTACAAAAGTTCAGCCTCCATCAGTATTTAGCCTAACTACTGTTAGCCATCAAAAAGATGTCTCAAAAGATTGTTGTCTACTCTAAAAAGTTTATAAAATAATGGAATGAGACAGAGCCCAGTAAGTAGTATAATTAATGGGGGTGGAGGAAATGCAAGTTTCATCTTCAATAATAATAATAATATGACAAGAATGATTAAGTAATGAAACACAAAGTTTCTCAAAGTAAATACCTTGAAACTATATACCATAATCTATAATTTGTGAGCATTAACAACATAATTTTCAAAACCATAAAATCTAACATACAGTAAATTATTACAAATATACCACACCACCACATAGATCGGTCAGGGGATCCACCCATTCACAACTAGCATTTTATTGTCTTCTCTGGTATGCAGACTCTTGGCCCCTTGGACATCAGCCTCACCTATACCTTCAAAGTTTTTGTCTCTCCCCATGGGTAGCAGAGAGAGCACATCAAATAGGACCTCTCTTGCATGTGGTCTCTTGGCCCCATGGGCAGCAGCCTCACCTACACAATCAAGGAACCTCTTCCCCTCATGGGCAGCAGGGAAGAATGCATCCAAAGTGAAAGGGCACTGACCTAAATTTGATTTCATTGTCACAATGACTATGAAAACCAAATCCGGTGATCACTAGGAAATCACACATGGCATAGGGCTAAAACAACATAAAACTCACAGGTTACATATACTTTGAAACACATAATTTATATACAGGTAGTTTTAGAAAAACCTTAAATAGTCTAACTTCCACAAAGTTTGTAAGGTTTTCAACTTCATTCTTGCCAAAAGATTTCTATCAATTTCTCACATAACAAGACAAGATAAACATCTTTAAATTTTCTAATATACCATAAAATCCATGATTTCCATATCAAAGATTAAATAAAAGATGCTCATTTTTTTTCCATATCAACAATTCATGCATTTCCCCAATTGCAATACCAAATGTGATGCATTTTCATATATATATATATATATATATATATATATATATATATTAAGGTTACGACACAATAGTTTTTAGGAAAATATAGTTTCTATAGGTAGTAGTTTCCAAAAGCGTGTCTAACCCAAAAACAACATTTATGCAACATGGTTATTTTTCAAAAATCCCATTAAAAAGCTACTTACCTTGCAACCGCAAATGCCTAATTTTCCAAGCTCCAAGGAGATTGGCTAGAACCTAAACAATATCAAGTAAACCTATCACAATAAGCATAGAGCTTGAAATTGTATCTAGCTACAATTTAGGAATTGCCAAATAAGCACTTAATTAGGCAAGCCTAGTATTTAACCTCATCAATAATAATATATTCCACTTCCAAAGTTTCTCAACAAATTGATTCACAAGGCATCAACTCCAAATTATAAAGTTAACTCATTTAATATCATCTCCAACATTATGACTAACTTCCATAAAATTTACACTACATCATTAAGAGACCCATGAAAGCAAAATAAAAATATCCTCTAAGACAAGAAATTTAGGATTTCAACTAACTTCAAATAAACCCAATGGCAATGGAAAAATTAAATTTACCAACCATCACATGTTATAACTTAAAATCCCTAAATTTTTCACCATACATAAACCTTAAGTAGTCATTATTAGCACAAATTATATACCCACTCATCAAATAATTCCACCAATACAAAACCCATACATAAAAACACATAAATATCACTTCCAATACTCATAAATCACATGGGCATCATTATTAAAGCTTAGATAAAAATAACCTCAAGTAAAAGTGTAAAACCCACCAAAAAGATTAGAAATTTTTACCTCAAATAAAAGGATGAAGATGCTTAGGGGTTCCTAAGGATTTTTCTGGTGATATTGCTGGAAAAATGATGGTGAGATGGTGTGGTTTGGAGTGGAGTCCGGTGGGTGAGTGTGGAAGTGAGTGTGTGTGTTTAAGTAAAGAGAAAAGAAAGAAAATGAAAGAAAGAAAAGAGATATCCGGCCAAAAGAGAGAAGAGAGGTGTGTGAAAATGAGTGGTGGGGAAGGGGGTTAGGTGGGGCACGTGGGAACTAAAAAATTTGACATTTTTTATTTTATTTTTTATTTTGGGGCTGACTGAGACGTTACAATTTTTTAGTACTTATTTGATAAAGGCAATATCTACTCACTAAAAACTTCTAAGAATGATAATGAATATCATTATCTTCCAACAATAAGCAACTAAGTTTTGCTAAGACATTATCAAAATATTTAAACTTTCATAATGAATGATGTAATATGCTACAATTGAATTTTTTTCATCAAATACCTTCAACCATACACAATGAAAATTTTTTCATTCATACTTTCTTTTTTATCATTCTACATGAGTCTAGGTGCAATATTTAGTTTACTTAGTTTTTAATGAACACCCATTTTAAGCAAGAAAAGAAAAGAAAAAAAAGGATAACAAAAGACATTTGTCATCGAATTTTCCATTAAATTATAATTTTCGAACATTTAAACCTAGAAAATCAATGTTCTTTAGGTAATAAATAAAACACCTTATATCACCATTCCAACTTTTTAAGCATTACTACCATCTAAAATTCAAAATACGTGAAGAAAATTTGGAAATGTTAAAATTTAGTGGGAGTATTTTAGATATTACACAATGTAATATTTTAAGAATCATAAACTTTGAATAAGGTTTAACTGAGAGAATAATCATATGACATATTTGTTCTTTTCCAAAATATTAAAGGGAAAATTGTTTGATTCTAAAGTTTAAGGAGGAATTGTGAACTACCCCAAACATAAAGGATGAAAAGTTTTTTTATCCTAAGTTATTTATTTATTTTTTGTGTGTAAAACTGTGTTTTTACTTAAAATGGTGCATAAAGATAAAAATACAATAAAAAAAATATAAAAATTCAACCCAAGGAAATTGTATGTAAATTAGTGAATTTTGGCTCAATAAAGTTGACTAAACCAAAAAAACATTTCTAGAAACACAACATAATGGTACAACATTTTCGTAATGCCATTATAATTTTGTTATATTATATTTTAACTCGTAAAGAATTGATACTTTAGTAGTTGTGAAAATATTATGATGATAAAAAAATGTCTAAATATTTTCATAACAAATCATAATGTAGAGTTTGTTTAGACCCCTTAAACACACAATTGGATTAACCTAGTTAACAAGCCAAGTTATTACTTAGTCCAAATTCCAGATCTAGGTTAACACAATCATATAATCATATCAATGTAAAGTGCGGAATATAAAAACACAAAGATATGATGACCTAGGAAAACCAAACTGGTAAAAAACCTAGGGAGGATTTAACCTAGCTATCCTCAAGGTAAACCTGAATCCACTATGAAAGAATCGAAGTTGTACAATAGCGACTTAGACCACTAACATCCTATTGCTACCTACCAATAGAACTTACTGACACGACCACGTGCAAGCTCCGAGACCACGGACTCCTTCTTTCTTGGATTCTCTAGCAAGTACAAGCACCCTTGCTTGTGTATCTTTAAGCTCTTATGGCAGCAACTGAATGATCATCAAGTTCTTGAAGCTATCTCCTTCTTGATAATCCTAAGCTTGTGTGAAGGTAAGCACCTCTCAGAACTCACAAGAGATTCACACAAACAGCAATATGAGCAACAAAGACTCTAGAGAGCTTTTGGGTACAAACCCTAAAAACAAAAAGAAGCACACTCTTCTCTCTCTTAGAAGTCTTTAAAAACGTGCTTAGGGTTTCCTTTATATAGTGGGAGAAGTAGATCAGAAACCTTAATCCTTAATGGGCTTGAACTATGTTTGGGCCGACTTAAAATTCTGCAGAAAATTCATGATGCACGATTCTCGATCGATCGAGCCGTGCATAAATAGAACAGTAATTTCCTGCAACTACTTGATTCCAAACTTACATTAAACCAAACTTTGAGCAAGTCTAAACCTAGACTAAATGTTTTGATCATGGTTTGCCAACACAATACACATTGAAGTTCTAATACATTAGTTCCTAAGGTCTTAGAACCTAACAATCTCCCCATTTGGCAATCCGTGACAAAACACATCACAAACATGAAATGCTCAAAGTTACAAAAGGCCTAATCAGATTTAAAAAGCACTAAACTCAATTCAACCTAACCACTATCTATCAGTTGCAAGTGTAGACAGCAGCCACAACTAAATTAAACTGTATATTCCTGAAACACTCAACAAACGCATAAATGTATGTATGACAGAAAAACAGTAAAACAACAAATATGCAAACTAACTCTCCTCTTAAGTTAGATACATCAAAAAAAATTTCACAACTCCCCCTAAACAGAACATTCTTGTATTTCCACACATATTCCCACATTTCATTTAAATCTCCCACTTTTTGTCATATATTGACAAAGATAACTCAAACAAAGAGTAACAACTCAAAAGAGAACAAGAGGAAATAGAGAATTAAGGGAACAAAAAACAAGATAACTCTATAGAGACAACTCCCCCAATGAAGAGCAAAGGTTAAAAACAAGTTTCTCCCCCTATAAAAATAGGAAAAACAAAACAAGTTTTGGGAAAAACAGTTTTGGGGAAAACATAGGAGGTGGGGAAAATAAAAAACACACAAACCTAACTTAAAAAAATTAAGTTGAGGATACACATGAAGAAAAATATTCTCTCTTTTAATAAATGCAAACTTAACACTATGTGACCCATAAATAGTTGCATGAGTAGAGAAAATATTTGCACATTGATTATCCATTATATCTCTTAAGAAAAATATTTTCTATAGTTCACACATAAAAATAGCATATACTAGAATGTACAAATGACTCAAAAATTAATCAATCAATTTTTAAATCAAGTTGAGTAGCCAATTTAGCAAAGTGTATGCATGGTATGTGTGAAAACAATGAGAGATATGACTGCAAAACTGCAAGATAGATACAAAAATCAATGCAATGCATGTGAATCCTAAACACAAATGATGCATGAAAAGACAGATTGGTCAAACAAAAAACTGAAAATTTTTCAGTTTCGATCAATTGAGCATCGATCGAATACCAATCGAGTCAGCTAGAACCTAACCAAAATTTTTATCGCAATTTCGATCAGTCGAAAAACACACTCGATCGATCGAAAATCTGAAAAAATCAAAATTTTGAAAAACAGAGCAATTTAATGAAGAAACTCCTTAAAGCATAATGTTTCATGAATGAAATGCATGAGTATGAGATTAAAAGTTTTTTCAAAAATACATGAATTCAACTCAGATCTTTAAAACAAAGATTTTCAAACTCTTAACCATATTTTGCATCAAACACCATAGAAAATATAATCTTGGATGGCCACAACAAGATCACACACAATAACATGTACCAAGTTTAGCAAAGATTAACTTGTGAAGTGTGTGCAACTAGCAAGAACTTGAGAGACATGTGAGGTGATATGTGAATAGTAATTAAGCACAATTTCTACAGAATCCATCACATACAATCAAAAGAGGCTATCCCTCAAAGAGTTACATCATATAACTCTCATATCTCCTAGAATAAAAGCTTGCAATCATGTAAGTTTCTTGATTTGCCTCATAATGTACACACCAATTTTATTTAATCAGAAACTTATTAGAAAATAACCAGAATAATGTACACACCAATATTATTTGATTGATTTAATTATAGTCCAATAATGTACACACCAATATTATTTGATTGATTTAATTATAGTCCAATAATGTACACACCAATTTTAGCATTAAACCGAGGCTACACCTTATATTCATTTTGTGCATGTGCTACACTTTCTCAAGCACAAAATCTTATGATATGCACTAAGGTGTTCATGATTGGCTAGTAAATAGTGGTGAGATTGTTATTTATGCCTTTCTCATTAAGATCAAGTCCGACAATCAAAGGCATGTGATTTCAAGATCAAGACTATGTGATCAAAAACTATAAACATCTTCCCACAAAACATGCACTACAAAGCTCAAACTAGTAAAGTGCAGTAAAATAAGCTCATCCAAGCTAAACAAGGTACATAAATATGTTATGTAAACATAATATGGCCAACCTTAATTACAAATCCATGATATGTAATACAAAACACAAAAATCTTTTTGGTTTTAAAAAAAATTTATAACCAAAACTAAAAGCACACATTATGCTAAATGATTAAAAAAATGCAAATGCAATGCATGACAGTGCTTAACTAAGCTATAGAGGGTACATAAACAAGAAATATCAATTTCTTAATTAACCCTTGAGTACATGTACAAACTAGTACATACTCACACAAAATCAGAAATAGCTTAGTACTTATATAACACACACTATTCAAGTTTCTCCACAATGTCAAGCATGTTCTAAATCAAGAGAGAGAGATTATAAATCATGTAATCCTCAAGAAAAATAAAACAAGACTCAAAATAAAATATTTTTGTCTTTTTGAAAATTTTCAATGTTTTTGGATTTTTGAATAATCAAAACAACCTAAGAAAATAAAACACCCAAAAAATAAAAGAAAACATGTCCACAATTAATTGAAAGAATTAAATCAAGGACAAGTAAACAACACTCACCTTAGAGAATCTTTTCTCACCCATATAGCACGAGTCTTCGGCTTTGTAGGTAAAAATCCATGAGAAACAGAGTGTATTTGAGGGATTACACCAATCTTCTGAGTAAGACTAAAATCTTACAAATTCCTTTCATAAGCCAACAAGCTTAAATTTTTTAAAAGCATATGAAACAATTTATATGGACTTATGGCAGAAGAAATATCATCATATATTCTAGATTGAAACACAAAATGTTTAAATTTCAATTTATGACAATTAGGACGAATGTGACTGGAGACACCATAAAAGTGACAAACAGGAACAAATTTAGGAACATCAGTATACTTAACAGCAAATTTAGTCTCAGATTTTGGTTTTCGCCTCAACACAGAACAATTTGGTCTAATATGACCAACAACACCACAACGGTGACAAGTAGGCACAAAAACAGATTTATTATGCTCTCTAACAGTAGGTTTAGACCCCTTAAACACACAATTGGATTAACCTAGTTAACAAGCCAAGTTATTACTTAGTCATATAATCATATCAATGTAAAGTGCAGAATATTAAAACACAAAGATATGATGATCTAGGAAAACCAAACCGGTAAAAAACCTGGGGAGGATATAACCTAACTATCCTCAAGGTAAACCTGAATCCACTATGAAAGAATCGAAGTTGTACAATAGCGACTTAGACCACCAACATCCTATTACTATCCACCAGTAGAACTTACTGACACGACCACGTGCAAGCTCCGAGACCACAGACCCCTTCTTTCTTGGATTCTCCAGCAAGTACAAGTACCCCCGCTTGTGTATCTTTAAGCTCTTATGGCAGCAACTGAATGATCATCAAGTTCTTAAAGCTATCTCCTTCTTGATAATCCTAAGCTTATGTGAAGGTAAGCACTTCTCAGAACTCACAAGAGATTCACACAAATAGCAATATGAGCAACAAAGACTCTAGAGAGCTTTTGGGTACAAACCCTAAAAAAAAAAAGAGGCACACTCTTCTCTCTCTTAGAAGTCTTTAAAAACGTGCTTAGGGTTTCCTTTATATCGTGGGAGAAGTATATCAAAAACCCTAATCCTTAATGGGCTTGAACTGTGTTTGGGCCGACTTAAAATTCTGCAGAAAATTCATGATGCACGATTCTCGATCGATTGAGTCTATTCTTCGATCGATCGAGCCGTGCAGAAATAGAACAGTAATTTCCTGCAACTACTCGATTCCAAACTTACATTAAACCAAATTTTGAGCAAGTCTAAACCTAGACTAAATGTTTTGATCATGGTTTGCCAACATAATACACATTGAAGTTCTAATACATTAGTCCTTAAGGTCTTAGAACCTAACAATTTTCATTGGTAAGTTTAAATTAGAACCAATAATAATTTACCATTTATAATTTATTATAAAAGTGTTGTAAAAAATGTAGTAGATGTCACACTTTTTTTTTTCACAATACCTTTATTTTTAGTTGTGGTTGGTTCCAGTATGCAATTTTTTTTGTTTTTGTTTTTTAGCTTAAAAATAATTAATACCTCAACAATTGTGAAAATATTGTGGCAATTTGTTTTGATAATATTTTATTCTTTTAGGGTAACAGCTCATATGCAGATAAAATAAAAAGCGTGTTCAATAGGCGATATTTCCTAAAAGAAAAAAGAAAACTAGTGAAACAATTTGGATTGAATAAACCAAAACTATTATAGCTTTGCTACTGTAGCTTTGAGCATTGACCTTTTTAAAATATAGAAGTTTAAATTAGAATCAATAACAACTTACCAATAATAATTTGTTATCAAAATGTTGTGAAAAATGTTGTAGATATAACATTTATTTTTCCACAATACCTTTATTTTTAGTTGTGGTTAATCCCAATATGATATTTTTATAATTTTATTTTGACCTATAAGAACTTAGCACCTCTAACAATTGTGACAATTTGTTATTTTAATAAAGTTCAACAGGCAATGTTAACAAAAAAAAGGCTAGCGGAACAGTGCCACTTGAACAAACCAAATGCACGGTTGCTTTACTCATTTACACTTTCTGTATATAGAAATTTAAATTAAAACCAATAACAATTTATTACTATAGAAATGTTGTGAAAAATGTTGTAGATGTAATACTTCTTTTTCCACAATACCTTTATTTTTAGTTGTGGTTAGTCCCAATATGATTTTTTTTTAAAAAAAATTTATTTTGACCTATAAGGACTTAATATCTCTAAAAATTGTGAAAATATTGTGACAATTTGTTATTTTAATAGAGTTCAACATGCAATATTAACAAAAAAGAAAAAGAAAAAAGAAAGGGCTAGCAAAACAGTGCCACTTGAACAAATCAAATGTACGGTTGCTTTACTCATTTACACTTTTTATATATAGAAATTTAAATGAGAACCAATAACAATTTATCACTACGATTTATTATAAAAATGTTTGAAAAATGTTGTAAATGTAGCACTTCTTTTTCTACAATACTTTTATTTTTAGTTATGATAGGTCTCAGTATGATATTTTTGTTATTTTATTTTGACCTATAAAGACTTAACACTTCTAACAATTGTGAAAATTTGTTGTTGTTAATAGAGTTGAACCGGCAATATTTAAAATTAAAAAAGAAAAAAGAAAAAAGAAGAAGCTAGCGGAACAGGAACAGGAACAGTGTCACTTGAATAAACCAAATGCAATGTTCCTTTACTCATTGGCACTTTTTATATATATAGATATTGAAGACTCCAAGTCAGTCAAATATTCTTATTGTTCCGTCTTTGAAAAGATCAACTAAACAAATATATATGGTGATTACTATCGAAGATAATGCTGCACTTTTGTACATTATATACAATACTCACTTTATAAGCTTCACCGTTTCTTGCGGAGTACGTCATTTAATAAGAATGAAGTAAAAATTAACTCAAAAGCTGGAATTAAGAATTAGATACAGGTGGTGGTTGTGGTTCTAAAGAATCTAAGCCCTGTCAATTTTGATGTAATCATTCAAGCAGCTACAGTTCACCCAAAACCATCAAAACTTTTATTTTAATGGATAAATTCAACCATTACAAATATTATATTCAATATAAAAATACATATACAAGGCTTTATGCCTAGCACGAAATATATATATTAAATTTGCCCCACGTAGCTTAGGGTGGTTTCCAACTTAAACTAGAGAGTATTTATATATGTGAGTGAGGTTTGAATCTAGTGTCTAATTACGTTGAACCCATTAAAATTATAACACGTGTTCACTTTTGAATATATGTCATCCTCTTAACAAGTTCAGTGCATTATATGTACTGGATCTAAGCCTCTCACTTTATTGACAATGTAAATAATTATGTGACTTTGATGATTTTTGCAAGGCACATGTCTGTCGGCCTTGCTACCGGTAAATACTTCACTGGGCAACCTGGATTAAGTCGCTCCACACTGTACCAATTAAAAAAAAAAAAACCTTGTAAACATATGCAGAGAGAAAAAAGTTAATTTTATTTGACATGAACTAATTAATGTTTAAAGGTTGCAAAAAGAAAGCATGCAATCTCACTTGTAGTTAAGGATATAATGATGAAGGAAAATGGCGATCTCAAGCTTGGCCAGATCACTTCCAGGGCATATCCTACTTCCTGCTCCAAATGGAAGGAAACTTCCAGCTCTGGGTTTATGATTCTAGACAAAAGTTGAGCAAACTTGATTATCAATTTTTTAGACTTGTTATTAAATAGTAATAATATAACTTCTTCAAAATACCTCTTTTTTTTTTTTTTTTGACAAAGACTTCTTTAAAAGTCTTAACAAAAGAAACTTCTCAACCAAATTAACTTTTTTCAGAAATGTAAGTAACCGACAGAAGGGAATAAGAAAAGAATTGTAAGATACTAAAACTTTGTTCAACTTACATCCCATCTTGAAGGATCAAATTCCTTTGGGTTTGCATAGGTTTCAGGATCCATATGAACACCTCTATTCCAGACTAAAACTTTCCATCCTTTTGGAACTAGATAACCTACAAGTAAATAAATTTCTTTAAGAAGCCATAATATAAAAGAGGGCTGATAGAGTTTGAAAATATATAGGTGACTGAAGAACTAACCATTCATATTAACATCCTCTTTCGCCTCTCTGAAAACTGAAAATGAGATGCTAGTTCTGCGCAGCATCTCATCAATTACCTAGTTCATAAAAATTTGGAGCTTGTTAATTTTTGTTTAGCTCGTTCATCATTTTTCCTAAAGGAATTTGACATAAACTTGTTTCACATGTGTATAATCATTTTCTACTCCTTAGATTGTCCCGTCATTAGTACTAGTTTTCTTATAAGAACAGTAATGCCTCATATGCTTTTTAAAACAATCTTGAATAATTTCTCTTCCCTAGATAGGAATTGCATGCTTCTTCAATGCGTGCATACCTTTGAAAGATATTCCATTTGTCTAATCTCTTTAAGGCTAAGCCCTTTTTGTGTAGATGGTCTTCTCTTCATGATCTTCTCTTGCTCTTCCTGAAAAGTGGAATCCAAGTTTAGTGAAATAATCTTTTTTTTTTTTTTTTTTGGTATTTTATTTAATTGGCCACAAGCAAAGGTTAAGTGAGAAGTAATTCTAATTCAACTGTGCCTTTAAACTATATGTTCTCACTTAAGATAAGATTTATTCCAATCTAGGCATCTAGCTCTGTTGGGTATCACGTTACACGATCTAGTATACTATTTCAATACATACTACAAACCAACCTTTGCTATTTTGAAGACCTCTGGATTTTCTGATAGATAAATGATTGACCATAATGCACCATGGGCTGAGCTTTCATGACCAGCTAACATGAACACGATTAATAAATCTATAATATCCAAATCCGCCAATTGTTTACCATCTTCGTCTTTGACTCCCATAAGTAAATCCATCATATCTTTTTTCGCATCTGTTTGATTGGTGTTGTCTTTCATCGTGGCCCTCTTTTTGTCTAGTACAGATTGGAATATCTTCACCAACTTCTTTCGTGCCTGAAGAAAGAAAACCACCATGAAGTGTCATTTGTTTTACAAATACAACAAAGATGGAAACTAACAATTTTCATCCATTACTAGACGACTACTACATAAAATAGAGATAGTAAGATATTATTATCATTATTATTGTTATTGTTATTATTATTTGTTCCAAATGAGGCTACATAACAAAATAGTTTCATTTGAGGCCATATAACAAATTTTTTTTTTGAAAACAGTATAATGGGCAAAAAAGAGCCCTAACTAAGTTAAAAAAAGAAAGTAGCAAGGCATACATTAGGTCTTTCTTTTTTATTGTTTTCTTTGCTGATGAGACTTTACCTTGAGTGCTCTGTGGAATACAAATCCCGGAAGATTAATGGCCTGAGACTTTATTCCTGCATTTAAGTCTGTGTACAAGTTCTCTACTGATGTTATAACTGATTCACTATATGTACTGATGAAAATGTTTGTAATGACTTTAAAGGCAACCCCTCTCAACTCTGCCAAGAGCTCGACTGGCCGATTCATGCTAGCCCACTCCTCCAAAGAATTAACCACTATGCCCTCTATAAGATCTATATATCCAGACAGTGCCTCATGGCCATTGATGGGAGCTGTGGTTAGCCGGCGCAATCGTTTGTGCTCAGCATTTGTAATGCCATGGAAGGATTTACCTGTAAGGATTGTTGTTGCTTTAGGATAACCTAGTTTGAATTGGTCATCATTTGTCAAAACTTTCCTACATGTTTCTGGGGTACAAACAATCACACTTGGCTTCCCAAACATGTATGTTTTGTAGATACCTGTCCGGCCATATCTGTAATTCCATAAGAAAAAAAAAAGTATAAATATGTGCTTAAAAAAAAATCGTTGACAATAAAATTCCATTTGCTTGGCATCTTGAAAGTTAAGAAGTATTTTGTTATTTATGAAATCTTAAATATCATAGCAAATTTCACATTTTTTATAATTATTGAGGTGGTAGGTTGTTATTGATGTACAATAAAAATGATTTAGTGGTGATCCCAACAAAAAAGTAATGTTGCACTAATTAGAACAAATCCTTTAACCTACTTTTTGTACTTCACTTTATGCTACACTAATCATGCTACTAAATGCTAATCATAATTTAGAGGCCAATAAACAAAGAATGCCTTTACAGTTTACATGCATGTAAAATACTGTGTGATGGGTGTTTGTGAGAGAGAGAGAGAGAGAGACTTGGAAACAAGGTTGTATATGTAGGAATCAGGGTCATCAGATTTGAAAGCTTTGAGGAAAGTTGGAAGACCCCCAAGGTAAGGCCACCCCATATCCCCAGGAGGGAGAGGATATTGTGTTTTCCCCAGCCTTCTAACATAATACCACTCATTGAATCTCCTGAGAAACCCAAACACAAAGACATAGCCACCCAACAGAACTGAAAGTATCAACCACAACAGCTCTATCTCCATTTTATCTATAGTTCCTCTCTTTCTTAGGACTGGAGGAAACACGTACAATAAGTTCAAGTTCCCATAAGGGGGAGTTTTTATAACCGTTCGTGACTGTTCAATGCTCATTACTTAGTCCATGTTTCTTTATTTATTTATTTATTTATTTGAGAAGACTTAGTCCATTTTTCTTATTATCATTAATATTATTATATTTGTATTGTTGTTTTTGTTTTTATTATATATATTTTTCCGAAAAGATAATGCGTGTGTTGGAAAAATTCTTTGGTTAACTTCATTTGGGGTTTACTTGTTTGTTATGTTTTGCTCCCTTTCGATGATTTAAACTTCAAAACAAAATGCTTTTGGTCACTTTATTAGTACTACCCATTTAATAATTTTTGAGTTGGTTCTTATTCCCTAATATTTTTCTCTTTGTCGTCCCCTTCCCATAATAAAGATGATCGTAGTGATCAGCCGGAGCCTGCCAATTAACATAAATTATCATTTTCACTTATTCGACGGAAGTAGACCTTGCCGGCATGGTTTTGAAAGCCAGAACGGGGAACTGCTCCTTGAAACGTTTCTTTAAACTCCAAAACCCGTTCTACACACACACACACACACACACACACAAACCAAGCCAGTGTACAAGGATTAAAAACCATGAAAGATGCCGACGTGAACAAGGATTAAAAGAGAAGTGTACTGTCGTTTTGCTGCAGAGTAGACCCCCTTGCTGGCTGTTGATGGCTACCATGTGACTGGAAAAAACTAATAATGTTGATTGCTACCGTGCGGCTGGCAAAAACTAAAAAATGTGAGGTTTGAACTAGCCTGACTTTGTTGTTTCAAGAGAAGAGGATGTCCAAATGAGAGAAAGAGATAAAAGTGAGATTTATTTATTATTATTATTTTTTATACAACATATAAATTTTACTTTAGTATAATTTAAGTGTAAACATGTAAGAAACTCTTTTTTAAAGATTTAAACTTCAGCTCTTGTCCCTATACCTCATAAGCACTTATACTTGTAAAGTGACTTTGTAGAGTGACTTTGTAGAGTGACTATCACACCATAAATTCATGCATATTTTTTCCTTTTACATAACTGTAAGTCTCACTTATTAAATTTATAGTGAAACCCACAATTTAGATGAAATGATGAAGTATACATTTATAATAATATTAGAATATACAATAATTTTCGGATAGAGACAGTGTACTTGTAGTTGTGAATTTTTGGGATTTTGTTTGCTTGTGTGTTTTTATTTTATTTTATTTTATTTACTTAAAGCTTGCACACCACACGAGATTGAAAAAGAGTTTTGGACCTCCTACTTGTTGACTTGTTTCTCGATTAATTTTTTTAGTGATTAGTCTAATTCTTAGTTCTACAAAGTATAAACCCACCAATTCGTATATGTTAATTTATTAAATTTATTTATTACTTTACATTTACCTATCAATGTAAGATTTACACTATATATTAAACAAATACGCATATATATATATATATATATATATATATATATATTTACAACAAAAACTTTGAACCTTGAACCTCGATTTGACTTCAAGATCGGTCCAATATTAAAAACTTTGAACTTCTTTTGGCCAAAAAACACTTTAAGATTAAAGATGTGTTTGAATATCGCTTATTTGCTAAAAACTAAAAACAATGTAACAAAATAATTTTTAAATGTGTGTACTATAGGACCCATATTTATATTGAAATTTGTGTTTGGATGACTTTTGTGGGTCCATGAATAGTGCCGTGAGACCCACAATATTTCAGCAAAACGCACAAAAGCTGGTGATAAACGCTATCCAAACTCCCTCTAAATATGACAATATCCAAGAAGATAATTTGAAATTTCTAGATTATTAAAAATAATTATCTATTTTTTTCAAGAAAGATTATAGTTTATACAGATAATTTAATGAAACCAATTATGCTTAGGGTTAATCCAATAAAAAAAGATTCTATCTTAATTATAAAATCTAAATCATAAACCGTGATTTATCTCTTTTATATATAGTAGCAGATAAAAACAAAGAAGGTATATAAAAACCATACTCAAAAGTATCAATTGACACTACCCCACATAAATGTACATGTTAACATCACTGTGGAGAGTGCACTAATCTCTCTCTCTCTCTCTCTCTCTCTCTCTCTCTCTCTCTCTCTATATATATATATATATATATATATATATATATATATATACACGCAAAACTAAGAAAAAATCTAATTAAATTTTAAATTGGAGTTTAATACGTATCTCATCTAATTTTTAAATTTGTGTGTCAAGTGAATTTTAGGAATTTTAATGGCTTCCCTACACACTACTGTCTTATTAATATACAAGTAATTGTTTTTAATAATAATAATAATGCTAGTAGGATTCTCTGAAAAATTCTAAATAGATGGAGAAACTGTAATGATTGAGATTTGTTAGCTGTTTGATTCGCCAAATAAAAAATTGTAGTTGTTTTTCGTTTTTTTGATCAATTTGTAAATGTACTGTATTGTGATCTACATCACAATTCACTAATCTATAAATGATAGAGTATTTTAATTTCGTCTCAAGAGGAAAGACACTAGCGAGCGATAATATCTATTTTTTTTTATATACAAGATAGAATTCTACTTTAGCCTAATCTAAGTGTATATGTGTGTGAAGCTCCCTCCTGGAGACTTGAACTCCGGCCCTTGCCCCCCACACTCCACAAGCACTTGTACTTGTGGAGTGACCATCGCACCAAGGGTGTGCGGTGGTGATAATATCTATTTTTAAATTGGAACGGTTATCTTCGATGATGATTTCCTCTTATCTGATTAGACAGTCATAAACCTCAACATAATTAACCCTCTGTCTTCTTCAAACTATTTTGTTTAGTTTTTTGTCCCTAACATATCTATAGTAAAAATCACAAAACATTTTTTTAAACTCATATTTGGAACCATCTTTTTTTTTTTTTGGGTACTCCGGGGTTCTGATATTGGGCTAATGAAATTTATAATGATAGAAACTTAGCAGTGGTTTTTTAAATTTTAGTAAGTGTTGCAATAACTCTTTTTATAACCTTACTTGAGTTATAGCAATAGTTTTTAGAAGTTTTTGCTGGTTTTTTTTTGTTGGAAAATTTAGACCCCGGTTGATCAAATTAACAAGTTTTAAATTCAAATTGTTAATTAGATTTATTATGCATAAAACTTGTTAAAACATACAAACATCAATATCAAGTCAAAACTAAGTGCAGCGGAAAAATAAATAAGATAAGATATGATGACCCAAGAAAACCAATGAAACCAACCAGTTTCACAGTAAAAAACCTGGAGGGAAACCTTCCCGAAAAGCAATCCACTATAGTAAAGAGAAGTTTCAGATCTAGTACAAAACCTTTGTCCCTAGACTCTACAATCCCCGTAAATGAACTCACAGCAGAAACCTTTTACCGCTTCAGAGCCTCTGAACTCTTCAATATATGAACACCACCCTTTGATGCACGGATCACAGTACGTGACTCACTTCTTTGCACGAATCTCAGTACGTGACTCACTCACCAACTTAAGAAAGAAGAATATTGGTTGCAAAGTTCTTCACTTCATCAACAATGAAGATCAAGAAGCACTTGGTTACAAAACTCTAAGGCGCAAAGACGCAGTAGCTTCTTCTAGAGAGAATAAGGCTTCGGTCACCTTTTGCATATGTTCTCCTTATATTCTCTTATGTGATGGCTTCTAAAATAAGCCTTATATATGCCTAGGGTTGTGAGAAAAGAAACCCTGCACAAATACAAAAACCTAGCCCAAAAATCAGATTTAAAAATTCTGATTTCTGTAACCTCAATAGATAGCCTCGATAGATAGCATCTGTTGAGCCTCATTAAACCTCGATAGATAGCTATCTGTCGAGCAGCTGTCCACCAGGTGTCCAGCAGCTATCCGCGGGTGTCCAGCTTTAGTAAACACCTTTTCTTCACTTGTTTCTTAGTCCAATCTTCATGGCTTTAATACTAGACTTGAACAACATGTTCTTTGAAGTATTAAACACATCCTAGATCAATCCAAATACAAGTAAAGTGCGTTTTGTCAAAAGATTAGCCAACTACATAAAATATGTCCTTAACAATCTCCCCCTTTGGCAATCCGTGACAAAACCACAACAAACATATGAGAGAAGTCATAAATTACTCAACTCATACTTACTTGTTGAATACAATAAAATCTACCCTAACACAAACTCTTGAAAAACTTTGCAAGAAGAGAGTTCATGGCATGAAAGACTTTGACAATCTGTATTTCTAAAACACTTTAAACAAAACTCATCAAGGCATCTTAGTGTGAGACAGAAATAATAGATTGCATACAAATAAAGAAACATGTGTATAAAGAGAGAAAAGAAACAACACATGTAGAGGTAGGTGAAGAAAACATACATCATCACATATATCAAAGATAAGCATAATGTATGTAAACATGGTCACAAGACCTAAGGTACAAGAAGAAGAAGCTAAAAGTAGCTCCTACAACAACAAGGAGATAAACACTCCCCCTAACAAGATGAAACACATCTCCCCCTTACAAAGGAATGTATTTCTCTCCCGAACTTGTAGAATCTTAAAAAGAAACCACAAATTCTCCAATTTCTCCCCCTTTTTGTCACGATTGACAATGGGTACAAGAAGCTAAAACACTTCACTCGAGAAACATAAAGATGATCAAGAATGATCAAGGGGGTACAAAGAATCCATATAAATGCATGAATGTAATGAAACAAGATGCTATGGATGACAAGATAAAAGAAACATGCAAAACATGTGAAAAACAATGCATGCAGAGGATCTCGATGGATCGAGAGGTGTCGAGAAGCTATTGAGAGGTGTCGAGATTGCGATAAGAGGCAACAGAAGAACTCGACAGATAAGCCAAGTATCGAGAGGTGTCGAAGAGGTGTCGAGATGGCTTAAAAACAGTTTTTCAAGAAGAGAAAAAAACGTAGATATGAATGCAATCAAACATGCAACTCAGCCAATAACCCAACCAACATTTTAACCTCTCAAAACATCTCTCAACCAACAAAGAGTTAAGCATTTGAGATCCCAAAAACTCACACACACACTAAAAAAGTCTAACCAATTTTATATTTCAAAAACAAGTTAAGACAGTTTAGTGAGCATACATCAACACATGTAAACCTTGTGATGGCCAAATCACATTGTACCTGCACATGTATCAAGAGTAGCAAAGAATATTGCGTGTTGTGTGTGAAAACATCGCAAGATTGCATATGTGTCTCAAAGTTATGATGATTTGAGATATAAAAAAATCACTTTAACTCACACACAATCATAACTGTTTGATGGGGACTATCACCTTCAAGGTACATCCTATAACTCCCACATCTCCTAGAAAACATGCTTGCAATCATATTTAAAGCATTTTTTATTTTTTTGCTTTTATTTTCTTTGCATATTTTATTTTTATTAAGCAAATCATGCATGGGTATATAAAAGAGAGAAAAGAAATACCCAATTATGTTAAGCTTTTGACATTGCACTTTTACTATGCCGAAGCATACAGATGTCATTGACATTGCACTTTTGCTATGCCGAAGCTTACATATGTCATATCATGATTGGCGGGTAACAGTGGTGAGATGGTTATTTATACCTTTCTCTTAGGATTTTCTAGTCCTACCCATCAAAAAGAATGATACGAGTGTTAAGTACAAGAGATCACTTAACCTTACTCATCACAAACAAAGAGTCACAAAGCTCACTTGCTTAATTGTGCATAGGAATGCTCATCTAAGCTATAAGAGATACAAAGTTTGGAAAACTCTGTTTCAAAGACCATTTTAAGGTTCACAAGAACCGATGTACACAAACACACACTGTTTTTGTATTTTTCTGATTTTCCAATTTTTATTTTGAAAATAAAATAGAATAAAAACTAAACAACCAAACAAAAACAGACAAACAACATGAAAGCATGAAGAAATATGCATATACATGAAAGCATGATAGAAAGATGCAGATGCATGAAAGCATGATTCCAAAAGCAGATAAGAAATCAAGCAAAGAGAGTCCTACTTTATATAGAAAGAATTAAAGCAGAGGACAAACAGAAAAGACAATTAAGTCTTAGGCTCCTTTCTCACCCACACGGCACGAGTCTTTGGCCGTGAAGATGAAAAGACACGTGTCCTAGTATGTCTACTAAAGGACATGGAAGAATTAAAATTCTCCTGCAATTGAGTTAAAAAGCTCAAGACTTTTAATAACTCTCCAAACGAAGGTGTAGGTCCTTGAGAGGAAACCTGTGACCGTTTGGACACTTGCTTTTGAGGATACAACTGAAAGCAATTAGGACGAATGTGTCCAAAAACACCACAATGGTGACAAACATGAGGTTTAACAAAGGATTTAGAACTAGCCAAAGCAGTTTTGGATTTCATACCTTTATTACCTTTCTCGGATTGAGGCACAATGACAGTCCTTGATCCAGAAGTCGTGAAAAAGAGGGGCCGGATGAGACAGTATTTCCTAAGCCAGTCTTATCAGAACTAGGCTTTTGAGCACTCAAGCCCTCTTCAAGTTTTGCACTAGACATTCTCTCCATTTGAGTTCTAGCTTGACTAAGCTCAACCTCAAGATTCTTGACCTTCTCTTCTAATGAGGTGTTCTCTACAATGAGAGTCTCAACTAACCTTGTAGTCTCATCCAATTTGACTAACATATCAGCCTTTTTAGTTTTTACCTCATTAAGCTCTTTTCTACAAAAATGAGAAGTCTTTTCAGATTTTATGAATTTAGTGCATATCATAGGCTTCCTGAAGGGTCAACTTCTTGGGTACTTCTTCATCAGAAGAATCATCACTGTCACTAGCACTCTCCACAATCACCTTATCGGTTGAAGCAACAAAGGCCATAACATGACTATATTTATCCACATACTCATCAGAAGAGTCATTCTCAATGTCACTCCAAGTAGCAATCAACCCTTTATCTTTTGACTTTTTGGCATTTTCTCTCATAAGGTAGTTTGGGTACTCTATCCTCATATGACCAAAACCCTTGCACTCATGGCATTGGATTAGGGGCTTCTCATTCTTACCATTCCTAGAGGATTTAGATTTCCTAGGAGTTTGCCCTTATCCTTTTTCCTAAACTGAAGAAGCTTGATAATCTCATCAGTTATGAAGGTTAGATCCTCATCCTCATCCTCATCTTCATCTTCATCTTTAGAGTCCTCGATATATTCCTCTATACCCTTAAGAGCCAAGTTTTTACTCTTTCCACCTTTTCCCATTGAGCCTAATCTCATCTCATAGGTTTGAAGGTTCCCTACAAGCTCAGTCAAAGGAATTTGATCAATGTCCTTTGCTTCTTCAATGACAGTGATCTTGGCATGGAATCTTTCAGATAAGGACCTAAAGATTTTCCTAACTATTTTGGATTCTGCTATAGACTCTCCAAGGTTGAGGGCAGAATTCACAATATCCTTGAGTTTAGCATAGAACTCATCAAAGGTCTCATCCTCCTCCATCTTTATTTCTTCAAAGCTACTAGTGAGTCTTTGAAGCTTCACAGTCTTTACAGCTTCACAGTCTTTACAGCTTCACAGTCTTTATAGCCATGGTACCTTCATAGGTGGTCTCAAGAATGGTCCATACTTCCTTGGCAACTTCCGTGGATGATATTTTCTTGAATTCCTCATTCGTCACCCCACAAAATAAAGCATTCAAGGCCCTATTGTTGAAATTTTCCGCTATGATTGTTGCATCATCCCAATCCACCGGCAATTCCTTTGGCTTAATCCAGCCAACTTCAACAGCTTGCCATACCTGTTCACCTAAAGCCTGCAAAAAGACTTTCATACGAACTTTCCAGTACGTATAATTAGTGTCATCAAATAAAGGAGGAATCAAAAGAGATTGTCCATGATCCATGACAACGGGGGTCAAGGATCACACTCAGGAAATTAATCCAATCAGAGTATACCCGCTCTGATACCACTTGTTGGAAAATTTAGACCCCGGTTGATCAAATTAACAAGTTTTAAATCCAAGTTGTTAATTAGATTTATTATGCATAAAACTTGTTAAAACATACAAACATCAATATCAAGTCAAAACTAAGTGCAGCGGAAAAATAAATAAGACAAGATATGATGACCCAGGAAAACCAATGAAACCAACCAGTTTCACAGTAAAAAACCTGGGGGGAAACCTTCTCGAAAAGTAATCCATTATAGTAAAGAGAAGTTTCAGATCTAGTACAAAACCTTTGTCCTTAGACTCTACAATCCCCATAGATGAACTCATAGCAGAAACATTCTACCGCTTCAGAACCTCTGAACTCTTCAATATATGAACGCCACCCTTTGATGCACGGATCCCAGTACGTGACTCACTCCTTTGCACGAATCTCAGTACGTGACTCACTCACCAACTTAAGAAAGAAGAATGTTGAGTGCAAAGTTCTTCACTTCATCAACAATGAAGATCAAGAAGCACTTGGTTACAAAACCCTAAGGCGCAAAGACGCAGTAGCTTCTTCTAGAGAGAATAAGGTTTCGGTCACCTTTTGCATATGTTCTCCTTATATTCTCTTATGTGACGGCCTTTAAAATAAGCCTTATATATGTCTAGGGTTGTGAGAAAAGAAACCTTACACAAATACAAAATCCTGGCCCAAAAATCAGATCTGAAAATTCTGATTTCCGTAACCTCGATAGACAACCTCGATAGATAGTATCTGTTGAGCCTCATTAAACCTTGATAGATAGCTATCTATCGAGCAGCTATCCACAGGTGTCTAGCTTTAGTAAACACCTTTTCTTCACTTGTTTCTTGGTCCAATCTTCATGACTTTAATACTAGACTTGAACAACATGTTCTTTGAAGTATTAAACACATCCTAGATCAATCCAAATACAAGTAAAGTGTGTTTTGTCAAAGGATTAGCCAACTACATAAAATATGTCCTTAACATTTTTTTTATAGTGATGATTGATGAGGAGCCCTTTGTTTTTGGCAAGTGATAAATATCTAGAATAAAATAAATAAATAAATAAATGAGTGTTATTTTTAGAAGATTTCAACATTACATGCCAGTTTAGATGAGGTCAGGAAGATTAATTAGGACATTCTTAATCTTCCTAGCTATCTGGAGTGATCATTTAGGATATGAATTAACGTGTGGTCCTTGTGGATCTACAACTATATGAGAGGAATTGTTGACTTCATCAAGCTTTTGTTTTCATTGTGTAGATTGATTCTCATTTCATTTAAGTTTTTATCATTTTAGCCAAACACATTCCTCCCACACCCCTCCTTTTGCCAATTGGCTTATTTGTAGAATTAGTTTTTATCACTTGTTAACATACACTATACACAAACAACGTCTGTAATATTATAGACGATGTTTACATTTTTTTATTGATGTTTACATTTAAAAACGTTCAGTCCTACTCTCGTTACCCTACTCATAATAACCCTTGACCTAGCCTGTTGAAAAGGGGAAGGAAACTTGAGAATAAGAAAAAAGAATAAAGACATTCTCGGAATTCTTGAAAGTGGAAGAAGGTTGATTCTCACAACCGATTAACTAGACTGAGACAAAGTTTGATAAATTGGGCAATATTGTAGATACTCCAGCCTTTCAATTGGCTAGATTTGGAAGTATTACGTTCAACATATATAATTTTATCTATATGTTTAACCTTTCAAAAAAGTTGAAAATTTAGTCACTTTCAATAGAAGAAATTTGTTTGATACACTTGTTTGATACACGCACAAACCGTACAATTTTTCTTTCAAGCTTTGAATTTAATTCATAAAGAATATTACGTGTGGTTAATAAAAATTAGGTAATGCTTGCTGTTTACATCATAGATTATCATACATATTTTAGTTTTTATTTTTTTTTTAGAATACTAAATATTTTTAACATACACACGGAAAGAGGGGAGAAGGTCTTAAAAAAGCTTACAGTGGTGTATATTCAAAAGAGGAAGGAAACTTGAGAATAAGAAAAAAGAATAAAGACATTCTCGGAATTCTTGAAAGTGGAAGAAGGTTGATTCTCACAACCGATTAACTAGACTAAGACAAAGTTTGATAAATTGGACAATATTGTAGATACTCCAGCCTTTCAATTGGCTAGATTTGGAAGTATTACGTTCAACATATATAATTTTATCTATATGTTTAACCTTTCCAAAAAGTTGAAAATTTTGTCACTTTCAATAGAAGAAATTTGTTTGATACACTTGTTTGATACACGCACAAACCGTACAATTTTTCTTTCAAGCTTTGAATTTAATTCATAAAGAATATTACGTGTGGTTAATAAAAATTAGGTAATGCTTGCTGTTTACAATTTTACATCATAGATTATCATACATATTTTAGTTTTTTTTTTTTAGAATACTAAATATTTTTAACATACACACGGAAAGAGGGGAGAAGGTCTTAAAAAAACTTACAGTGGTATATATCCAAAAGAGGAAGGAAACTTGAGAATAAGAAAAAAGAATAAAGACATTCTCGGAATTCTTGCTAGTGGAAGAAGGTTGATTCTCACAGCCGATTAACTAGACTAAGACAAAGTTTGATAAATTGGGCAATATTGTAGATACTCCAGCCTTTCAATTGGCTAGATTTGGAAGTATTACGTTCAACATATATAATTTTATCTATATGTTTAACCTTTCAAAAAAGTTGAAAATTTTGTCACTTTCAATAGCAGAAATTTGTTCGATACACCTTGTTTGATACACGCACAAACCGTACAATTTTGCTTTCAAGCTTTGAATTTAATTCATAAAGAATATTACGTGTAGTTAATAAAAATTAGGTAATGCTTGCTGTTTACATCATAGATTATCATACATATTTTAGTTTTGGTAGTACTAAATTAAAAAGCTGCGGCCATATAAGTGACTTGACAATGAAATATTACTATAAATATACGAAAAACTTTAGTTGACTTAATTATTAGAACTTGTAACAATATTATTATGAGTCTTAAGAAAATACTAATTAAGGACTGATTACTCTCTTTGAGATGGACATATAATCCACCCTTCGATATTTCATTGCCTCTTCCATCTCAATAAATTATTTTTTTTTAAAAAAATACTTAAAGTCCCCTATACAAAACTTAAGGATCAAACATATTTTTCTTTTAACCTCCATTTATTGTGCCACGATGCCATGTTATGATTCTGATGGGTTCAAAATGTCCCATAACACTTACTAACCATTTGACCTTGAAAAATGAAGGAAAATTTTTTTTTTTTATTTTTGTAAAATTTAAATATGGAATCTTAGGTGCATTATATTAGGTTTCATAAAATTTAAACTTAGTTATGTTTCACAAAATTTATTAACTATGGGTTCAAAATGTTTCGATATTAACATTTTCTGGAAAATAAATCATTTTTCAAAAAGTATTTTCAAGAATACTATTTTATTATCCTATATTTAGTAGCAATCTTAAAGCGAGTTGAAATATTTTTTTTTAGTTCCTTTAATTATCTTCGCGTAAGATAGTGTTGTTTTCCATAAAATTTTATGGAAAACGACTCTATCTTACACCAAGCTAAAAAGGAGAACTTATCGAAAAAAAAAAAAAAAAAAAAAAAGTTAAAGAGGAGAAGTGAAGATTTTTTTTATAAGATTTTCTATCGAAACAAAGAGAGCATACATTCGAACACATATTTGTAAAATGGTATTTTCTTTTTTAAAAAATTAGTATGTATATATATGTGGGTGTGTTGCACCTAAGCATAGTATGATTTGTATCTAAATTTTACCATTTTTTAAATTATTTTATAATAGCTGTCACCATCTCCGCGTGGTGTAAGGAGTGGGTGAGTCGATTGCTTATCCTTGTTGTCATAGATTTGTGTGAGAAGAATGATTCATGTTTGGGGCTAGCTATAACAAATTAGAGCCGATATTATTATTAAATTTATAAAGTCTCTCTAGGACTTGGTCGTAGATTTTATTTATTCATTTTTTCTCTCATCAAACTTGTTATTCACAAGCAGCAAACTTATTTATTTTTGACTAACAGTGCAGACTTGGTATAAATTTTTGGAGAAAAATAATTTCCAATTTCCACTTGACATTTCAGATAAAGGTAAGCTGATAGTTTTAAATATTTTATTTGTAGCTTAAGTTTGTTGAATAAAAGAATTTGTTGAATAAATTCATCCTTAAGTGTTAATCAATATAAAAACAAATTTTATTTGTAGCTTAAGTTTTTATGCTTCATCTCTCAATATATGATACTTTTCTATTGTTATAGTCAACACTCTCTCACAGTTTACCTTTATTACGTAATGCGTACTATCTTAGTTTAATACAGGTAGAGATAAAGAATTATTTTACTAAAATGTTTATGATAGGCTAAAAACGTATTGATCCCTTGTGATGGATTAATTGATTAATTAGTCAAGTTCAATTAATTAACCAATTTAACATGCAAACGCGTGGTAGCACAAACAAATCACCAATAAACTAAAGTGCAACGGAAAATACATTTGACACGAATGGGGAAAATCTCCAAGGCAAAAACCCTATTGGGTGATTTTAAGGTCACCATTCCCGAGAATATACTATTATCACAACAAGCGGTTACAAGTAAAGAAATCTCAGTACCTTATATCAATGTACAGTTGAACCCTTACCCCAATACCCAATTGGATTTGTTCTGTAGTGGCAATCTCTCATTTTCAATGCACGGCTCCTAGCACGTGACTAACCAATTGCGCAGATCCTAGTACGCGACTTCAATCACCAACTTAAGAAAGATGTTGGCCGCAAAGTTCTTCAGTTCATCCTCACAATGAAGAACAAGAAGATGCTTGGTTACAAAACCCTACGGTGCAAAGACACAGCAGCTTCTTCACAAAGAGATGAACTAGGGCAAACTTTGTCTCCGGTCACAAATTGCTTGAACAGACTTTGCTCAATACTTGTGCAACTTGTGCCTTCTTTGATGACCCTTAAAATAATCATTTTATATGTCTAGGGTTATGAGAAAAGAAGGTCCAAAGACATATCCACGGATTGGAATCAAAACATATTTGAAAATCTATTTTCCTTAAACTTCGATAGAAAGAGGTGCCGAGGTGCTGTCGAGCAGCTGTCGAGCCACGGGGCTGGAACAGCTTCTTAAAGCTTGATAGATGCAGCTGTCGAGCTTTAATGATAAGCACTTCTCAGCTTGTTTCTTGGACAAATTTGCATGACTTTAACACTTGATCTTGAAACCTTGTTTCTTGAAGTATTAAAAACATCCTAGATCTACCCAATTACGAGTAAAGTGCGTTTTGTCAAAGGATTAGTCAATTACATAAAAGAATGACATATGTACTTATCAAGTGAACCACATATGTCCTAACAGTTTGATTCACCAATGTGAACTCAAGAATATGCACACAAAAATAAAATAAAAAATTAAACACTAATTTATTGTAGGTTTGTAATGAATCAAATTGTCTGTGAACAACTCGAACCTACCTTGAAAAGATACTTGTTTATGTTCATTTTTTTAGCAAATAAGTTAAGCTCAAGTCCAAGTTTAAACTTGAATATTAAACGAGCTAAGATCTAATATAATAATATGTTCATGAACAACTTAGTGAACGTGAGACTCGATTTAACTATATATATATATATATATATATGTGTATATATATATATATATATACATATTATATATATATATACACACACACACACACTTATATAGACTTGAGATTGAATTGTGCAAGCTACGATATAAATAAATTGGCCAAAATACAAAACACACCCTTTAAGTTTCAAAATTTTTCATTTTAATCCTCTAAGTCTGAATTTTATCATTTTAGTCCTTTATGTTTCATTCCTTTTCAATTAAGTACTCTGTTAATATGCCATTAATTTTTGCCATTAACTTTCCTTTTCTCTTAATTTTAAAGAAAAACGTTAATTTAATTTAATTTTTTTTTAAAAGCAAATGAGAGGAACCCAGTAAGGCTCTAATACCAGTAGATCGTGAGGAAGAAAGTGAGAGATTGACGGGCGTCTAACCCCAGCAGAAAGGCTCTTCCTCCTACTTGAAATAAACCAAGTAATCCACTGTGAAATCGGGTTAAAGAACCCCATAGACCCAAACTAAACCTAGATACTCAATTTAGTGATGCTCAAGCACCCAAAGTTCTCTAGCCTCATGGTCCATGACTCCAGTGGCCGAGAACACAGGCGCCGCCATTGAGAGACCGAGAGGGAGAGGAGGTATTTCGGCCGGAGTCAAGTACATCTGGAGTGGAGCTGCCAAGGATTGGCCTGAGCCAAGATGCTGAATACACCAAGAGTGGAGCTGTTGGAATACCTTCTCTCCCTCTCAATCTCTTGACCTCTCAGTCTCTCGATCTCTTTTTCTCCCTCTTGATCTCATTGTCTCCCTCTCAATCTCAATTGTTGATGGGTTAGGCAGGTAGGCAGGAGTGGGTAGTGGGGTCTATTTTGTGTTCTTCAGATTGTTCGTGTTCTTCAGATGGGGAATGGACTGGGTTTTTTTTTTTTTTTAATTAAGAAATGAATAATTAAATAAAAATTAAATATTAAATAAAGAGAAAAACGACATCGTTTTTGGACAAGTTAATGGTAGGCATGGATGGAATATTAACAAAAGACTAAATTGAGGAGGATTGAAACTTAGAGGACTGATATGACAAAATGCAAACTTAGAGGACTGAAATGAAAAATGGTGAAACTTAGAAGGTGAGTTTTTCATTTTAGCCAAATAAATTCATATCAATTATTATTTATAGTTTACTGACAACATAAACAATCCTGAATTTTCAAAATGAATGGATTAATTAATAGTGAAAATTCATGGATTTTTCAAGGGGTAAAATGTTTTTAATCATGGTATTACTATATATGAAAAAAAAATGATTAATTAATTAAGTAACTCATGAACAAAATCGAGCTTGGTCGACAAGAAAATAAACTAAGCTTAAACATTTAATATTTTTTGGTGATGAACTCGAACTCCACTCATGTTGAAAAAGAAGAAGAAGAACAAAACTAAACTTTTAATACTTGCCTCAACTCAACTTGTTTACAGCCCTGATTTATTATAGGTAACTTATTTATTTATTTATTTTAAATGTTTATAATACGTTGAAGCCTCCTTGGCCGAGTTTGCTGCACAGTGGAAGGAAATTATCTATTTAAATCCACTCTATCTTCTCTATCTTCTTTTTTTTTTTGGGTCAAGAATCCATTATATCATCTATTGATATATAAAATAGGTTTGAGTTCAAGTTACATCTGATGTAACTTTAAACAATGTTATACCACTCAATATTTTTTAATTGGATACGAAATTTGACAAATCCACAATTAAATTAAATTATCTTCGTGTATTTTCCATGCTTGCAAAATTTCAAGGTGATCAAAGATTAATAGTCATCTCACCAATCAATTGTTTAAATTCAAGTTTTTATAGTTTAAAATAATGCATAAAAGATGAGTTTATGAATCGAATGGTAAATAACATTCAATTGACATGACAATTGACATGAATGTTAAAAATATATAGAACATATAATTCAAAGGTGTGATTTTCAAAATATCAATTCTATAACAAGTTATTGGGTGGTATAATATTACTTAAAGTTACACGAGGTGTAACTTGAATCCAACTCCATACAAGGTTGGGTTCAAGTTATACCTAGTGTAACTTTAAGTAATATTATACCACTCAATATTTTTTAATTGGACGTGAATTTTGACAAATCTATCGTTAGATTACATTATATACTCTCCATGCTTACAAAATTTCAAAGCGATCAAAGATTAATAACTATACCATCAACTAATTGTTTAGATTCACGTTTTTGTAGTTCATAATAGTGCATAAAGGATGAGTTTATGGATCGAATGGTAAATAACATTCAACAGACATGAAAATTGACATAAATATTAAGAACATATAGAACATGTAATTCAACAGTGGAATTTTCAAAATATGAATTCTAAAACAAGTTATTGGGTGATGGGCCAAATTGGCCATTTACCACTTTTCCCCAAAATTATTAGCAACATACCACTGTTTGCAAAATAAGTAGCAATGTACCACTTTTTTGAAACTCAAGTTCATGAAACTCGATTTTGCTGTGTATGTGTAAATCGAGTTTTAAACACTCGAGTTTCATAAAAAAAAAAAAAAAAAAAAAACTTGTGCTGACTTGAATTTTTTAACTGAGAAAATGCCACATGGAACTCGAGCTTGGTAAACTCGAATTCCATGCAACACAATACTCGAGCTTACTAAGCTCGATTTCTTTGTAAATACAAAACTCAAGCGTAATGCTCTTTTTTGTTCTTCTATGGTACTCGAGCTTACCAAGCTCGAGTTCCTTGTAATATGGAACTCGATTTTGGCAAACACGAGTTCCTTATACTTTTTTTTTCAATAATCAACAAATAAAAATAAACATAAAAATAAGTAATTTTTTTTTCATTTGAACGCACAAACATATGTAGTGAATAGCCAAATCTGAATGCTTTTTCATGTTTAAATTTCACAATAATCGAATCTGTTTTTTTTCATTGATAAAATCTATTTCTACATTATTAAAATTTGCTCTTTGCACATCATGTTTTTTAGTATATTCAAATCTGCTAGCTGCATTCATAAAATCTGTTTTCTGCATTAATTAAAACTGTTCATTATTTTCTCATAAAAATTGTTCACTGTTTTCTGCATAAATTGTTTCTAGCATTCTGCATAAAATTATTTCTGTTCAGCATTATTTAAAAAATTGTTCACTATTTTTTTGCAAAAATTATTCTTTGTTCACTGCATATGTTTGTGCGTTCAAATGAAAAAAAAAAAAAAAAAAAAACTTATTTTTATGTTTATGTTTATTTGTTGATCATCGGAAAAAGAAAGTATAAGGAACTCGAGCTTGCCAAACTTGAGTTCCATATTACAAGGAGCTTGAGCTTGGTAAGCTCGAGTACCATAAAAGTTGTATTTACATAGAACTCGAGCTTAGTAAGCTCGAATATTTTGTTGCATGGAACTCGAGTTTGCAAGCTCGAGTTCCATGTGGCATTTTTTCAATTAAAAAATCCATGTCAACACAAGTTTTTTTTTTTAATTTTTTTTTATGAAACTCGAGTGTTTAAAACTCGATTTACATAGCAAACTCGAGTTTCATGAACTCGAGTTTCAAAAAATGATACATTGCTACTTATTTTACAAACAATGGTATGTTGCTAATAATTTCCGCGAAAAGTGGTAAATGGCCGATTTCACCTTGGGTGATGTAATATTACTTAGAGATACATCGCATATATCTTGAAGTCAATCCTATAGAAGGGTTGGGTTAAAGTTATACCTAGTATAACTTTAAGCAATGTTACACAATTCAATATTTTTAAATTGGATGCGAATTATAACAAATCTACTTTTAGATTACAGTATCTTTCTATATTTTGAGTTTATATATCGAATAGTAAATAACATCCAGTTGACAAGAAAATTAGCATAAATATTAAGAACATATAATTCAATGATGGGATATTCAAAATATGAATTTTATAACAATTTATTGGCTAGTGTAACATTGATTAGAGTTACATAGCATAAGATTTGAACCTAACCATATAGAAGGGTTGGATTCAAGTTACATATTGTGTAATTTTAAGCAATGTTATACCGTTCAATATTTTTTAATTGAATACGAATTTTGACAAATCTATCGTAAGATTACATTATATTCGAATATTCTCCACGCTTGCAAAATTTCGAGGTGATAAAAAATTAATAGTTATATCATCAATCAATTGCTTAAATTTAAGTTTCTGTAGTTTAAAATAATTCATAAAAGATTATTTTATTGATCAAATGGTAACTAACATCCAATTGACCAAGAAAATTGGCATAAATGTTAGAAACATATAAAACATGTAATTCAACGGTGGGATTTTCAAAATATGAATTCTATAATAAGTTATTAGGGATGTAACATTGCTTAGAGTTACACTTGGTATAACTTGAATCCAACCCTATATATGAGTTGGATTTAAGTTATACCTGGTGTAACCTTAACCAATGTTACATCACTTAATATTTTTTAATTGGATACGAATTTTGATAAATCTACAGTTAAATTACATTATATTATTCTCCAAGATTGCAAAATTTCAAGGTTATTAAAGATTAATAATCATGCCATCAATTAATTGTTTAAATTCAAGTTTTTATAATTTAAAATAATGCATAATAGATGACTTTATAAATCAAGTGGTAAATATGATCCAATTGATATGAAAATTGGCGTGAATGTTAAAAACATATAGAACGTGTAATTCAACGATGGGATTCTCAAAATATGAATTCTATAACATATTATTGAGTGGTGTAATATTGCTTAGTATTACACGAGGTGTAACTTGAACCCAACCCTTGTATTAAGTTGGGTTCAAGTTACACATTTTTTAATTATTTTTTAGAGATTCAACTTATGGCATTTGCTTTTGATGATAGCTCTATCATTAGACCAAGACACTAATCGGTTTTTGGTATAGGCAGGGATTGAATCTCAGATCTCTTATTCAACCATTAGAGAATTTACCAGTTGAATTAAATAGGGGTTCAAGTTACACTTGGTATAACTTTAAGCAATATTACACTACTCAATATTTTTTAATTGGATATGAATTTTGACTAATCCACCATTAGAGCACATTATTTTTGTATACTGTCCATGTTAACAAAATTTCAATGTGATCAAAGATTAATAGCCATGTCATCAATCAATTGTTTAAATTCAAGTTTTTGTAGTTTAAAATATTGCATAAAAGATTAGTTTATGGATCGAATAGTAATTAATATCCAATTGACATAAAAATTGGTATGAATGTTAAGAACATTTACAACATGTAATGCAATGGTGGAATTATCAAAATATGAATCTATAACAACTTATTAGGGGATGTAACATTGCTTAGAGTTATACCTGGTATAACTTGAACCCAACCCTATATAGAAGGGACGGATTCAAGTTACACCTGGTGTAACTTTAAGTAATGTTACATCATTCATTATTTTTTAATTGGACGCAAATTTTGAAAAATTCATTGTTAGATTACATTATCTTTGTATATTCTTCATGCCTGAAAAAGTTCAAGTTGATCAAATATTAATAGTTATGTTATCAATCAATTGTTTAAATTGAAACTTTTATAGTTTAAAATGATGCATAAAATATGAGTTAATAGATCGAATGGTAAATAACATCCAATTGATATGATAATTAGCATGAATGTTAAGAACGTATAGAATATGTAATATAATGGTGAAATTTTCAAAATATGAATTCTATAATAAGTAATTATAGGGTGATATAACATTATTTAAAGTATCACAAGGTGTAACTTTAAACAATATTACACCACTTAATATTTTGTGATGATGCCTAAAAGATCACCAGTAAGCTGCTAGTACTCCACCGATTTGAAGCAACACCTGCGAAGAAAAAAGTAGGTGATCGACAGAGAGCACCGGTGTGGTGCCGGCCAAAGACCCTCCGACGATCAAGTTAGAATCTTTTAAACAACCCTAGAGTGCCAGAGTTGAGGTAATTGTGCGTACCTTTGGGTCATGAGGGTCTTGGGGTATATATAGTGGTGTGTGGCCGAAATATGCGCCTTGGTGAAGAAGCACTTTCCTTTTTAAGAGAGTAATTCGCGGATCTTTGCCTATTGTATTGAGCCCTTTCCTTATAGGAATCTTATTAACTAAGTCGAACGCGTAGCGCAAGAACTTTCCTTATGTTCACATAAGCAGAGGTCAAGATAGGCTAAAAATGAAAGTTGGGTTATTCCTTCAGCCTTCACCTGCCAAGGTCGTCAATCCACGTGTAACTCCTATACTGTCGTCAGCTTACGTACGCCAACGTGGTCCGTCAGCCAAGGACATCAGCCAAAGACCTTACAGCCAAGGTCGTCACCCCTGACTCGTCCACGTGATCCGTCACCTTAATGTTGCTGCGTGAGGGGCATGGCCATGAATGCTAAAGGGGTGTCAATGACAGTAGTTGACGGATAGCGTATTGCCGTCAGCTTCTTAACGTGCATTCAGTATGTAACAGGTGAACTTCCGTCAGCTTCTTAATGCGCCGTCACCTTGTAATAACGTCACTATCAGCTGCCCCCCACTCCATTATCCCGTCAGCTATGGGCGACGGGTCATGGAGTTGGTGTTACTGGGGAAATGGTGTTTGCATGGTGATTTGTGCCATGTTCATTAAATGGTGGGACACATGTCATAAGCAGATTGGCTCCGCGTCTGGACGAGTGTGTCGCTTCGTCTTTCGCGCCTCCTCTCTCCTATATATATCTCACTATTTACCTTTTTTCCACTTTTTTCGCCTTGTTCATCTTGAGAGAAAAATTCGTCATCGCCAGCTTTACCACACCGTCGATCGTGCAACCGTCACCTTCGAGACCGTCCTCCTATACGTAAGTTTTCTTTACTTTACCTTTTTACTTTTTCTAGTGACGCCCTTTAGTGAAGTCGTCTCGCCTAGGATCTTAGAAAAACCCGTCGTTTGTAGGTAGTCGATGTCTAGGGAGACGCCGAGTGATCCATCGTCAATCCGCGACGGAGCGGGTTATGACGAAGTTTTTCCATCGTGTCGTGAGCCCGCGGAGGGCCTATCCCGGTCGTCGAAAGAGACTCGTCAACTCCTTTCCGACGGTGAAGTAGAGAGTTCTAGAGGAAGTGAGGTGTACGGTGATGAAGAAGGGGTAGCCGACGAAGACCAAGGGGTTCGTGGAAGGGAAAGTAGCAATGACGGGGGTGAGAGTGACGGTGACGAGGAAGCCTCGCTGAGCACCTCGGGATCCTCTCGGTGATGATCGTCCCTTCATCTTACCCTCCGAGTGGTCCGTCAACAATTTTCTCCCGACGATGTCGGAGAATGTTTTCAAAAGTTTGCGGCCCCGTTACCAAATACCCGACGACATTCCCATCCGTCCGCCCGAGGAGGGTGAGAGGTGCTACTCAGACGAACCGCGGACGTCGGCATGTATGACGCCATGTTCGCGGCGGGATCGAGGTTGCCGCCGACGGCATTACACCGTCACCGGCTAACTTTCTAGGATTTCGTCAGCCGCATTGCCCCCAATGCTTGGCGAACCTTCATTGGTGCCGAGATCTTGTGGGGTAGTCTAAGTGGTGGGAACCGTCACCGACCTTGGACGAGTTCTTTTGGTGTTATCGTCCTGCACATCTCCTCGTCAAAAGGAGTGTATCATTTTGCGTTGAGGGATAAGGAGTTGAAGTTAGTGTCGATATGCCCGACTCCAATAGGAAGTGGAAGGGCGTATATTTCTTCGTAGAAGGGACAAATTGGGTATGTCGTCAAGAGGAGTGGGAGTCAATGCCCAATGGTTTTGATAACACATGGGCTTACGTTAGAGATTCAGGTTAATACCGTCGGCCCTTCTCAGTCCGTCTGCTTATTTGCTATCTTAACCCGTCACTTTTCACTGCAGCTAACAACCGTCCACGTATCACCGCGGAGCAAGAGGATTTCATTCGTCGAGTGACGGCCATTCCCTTGGACGAGAGGAAGTGTCGGGATCTAATCACGTTAGACACCCTTCACTTATATTGTGGTGGCCCTGAACCGACGGAGGAGGCTTGCAAATTGAACGCCTATTCTCGCCGACATGAGTTGTCTTTCAACTTCTTGTCTTTATCCTGACGTTGTTTCTCTCTAACCCTTATTTTTTGCAGAAATGGAGTCAGCTAAGCAAAGGGTCAGAGCTGCAGCTGCGGCTAAGAAAAACAAGAAGAGAAGGCCGGGGGCGAGTTAACCCCACCGTCGCCCCTCGTACCCGTTGAGACGCCCGCGGCCAAGAGAAAACCTGACGGCAGGGTAGACCGTCCGGGGAAGAAGGTTGCCCCCACTCCTAGGGACCAGTCATCTCGGAGGCCGTCATCTCCTAGGTCTGCTCATGGGGCAGGCAAGGGTCCGATGACCTCGTCAGGGCCCATTGTCCAAGGATCCGTACGCCGTCTGCTTACCCACAAGGATTATGCTGTAGAGGTGACGGAATCAATTTTAAAGGGTGAGGAGACGGATCCTTGTGCGGAGCAAACTACTGACGAGATAGGGGCGTCAGCCCTCTTTGACCTCACTAGGGTATGTGCCTCTTTTTACTTTACTTTTGGTGTCCGACCAGTCTTAATCATCCTGACGTTGTTCTATCTTTTTTAATGTAGGCTATGGTTCGCGTGAAGGCCTTGTCGAATAGGTGCTTTGCCAAGGAGTGGGTGATCACCCGTCCGAACGAGCGCGTCAAGTACCTAGCTGACGGCCAAGCGCAGTTCAAAGAGGCAAACAAAATTTTGGGCACGGAGCTGAGGGACTATAAGGAGAAGCTGACGGAGGAAACCCGTCGCCGGGAGCTGGAGACGGAGGCCAAGGTGGCGGCAGAAAAGGAGCTAAGGTCCATCCTAGTCCAAGTGGAAACGGCTAGGAATGACGCTGTGAAGGAGTTTCAAGAGTCGTCAGCCTTCATAGACGCTTGTGCCGCCTACTATGGTGACGGGTTTGAGGACTGCCTGAAGCAAGTAAAATCGGCGTATCCTGACTTGGATTTGTCAAAGATTTCAATGGATGAGTCCATCCCGTCAACCCCTGCAGGTGACGCCGTTCCTGAAGAAGCTGACGCCAACAGCCAGAGAGTCAACAGCGTCGTCCTAGCTCAGCCAGCAGCGGACCACTCCGTCACTCTGACTCCGGCAAATCCTCATAATGGCGACACAAATGCCGCCAGCCCTTCTCTCTCCTATGCCCAGCCTGTTGATGTTGAAGACGATGGAGGACACTGACGCTCCCCTAGAACTTAAAGTTTTCTTCTTCCTTTTTTTTTTTTTTTTTTTTTTTTTTTGAGAAGTGTAGACGGAATAGTAATACTTGACGCCCATTTTTCTGGGCCTTTGTACAGACATTGTCTACTTTAATTTTAATGTCGTTTTATGCTTCAATTATGTGTGTTTTGTGTTGTAAGTCAGAATTATGTTCGTGATGAGCTTCGTCACCTTAGGGGTGACGGGGTTTTTATCTTTCAATTCAATTTTTGAACTGATGACGGCGTCAGCTTCTTTTCCATGAAAACTCAGGGTCATTTTTTATCATTCCGTCAGTTTCATGGGCGACGTCATTTGATAACTTAATTGCATGCCCGATAGTTTCCTAACGGCGTCAGCCTTTTTCTTTCAGCTAATCTGGCTTGATGTATCCATTTGGCAATGCGCCCATTTTTCTATGAACAATGCCGTCAGCTAACTTTGAACATAACACTGTTATTAAGTCGTCACTTTGAACATAACGCCGTCATTTTGAACATAACGCTGTCACCTTGAACATAACGCCGTCATTTTGAACATGACACCGTCATTTTAGGTGTAAGACTGTCCACTTTGTGGACTTATTTATGACGCCGTCCACTTTGTGGACTTATTTATGACGCCGTCCACTTTGTGGACTTAGATGTAGATCGTCCACTTTATAAGCAGGTCGTTCACTTTGTGGACTTGGATGTAGGTCGTCCACTTTGTGGACTTATAAGCACGTCGCCCACTTTGTGGACTTAGATGTAGGCCGTCCACTTTGTGGACTTAGACGTAGGCCGTCCATTTTGTGGACTTATAAGCATGTCGTCCACTTTGTGGACTTAGATGTAGGCCGTCCACTTTGTGGACTTAGACGTAGGCCGTCCACTTTGTGGACTTATAAGCATGTCGTCCACTTTGTGGACTTAGATGTAGGCCGTCCACTTTGTGGACTTAGACGTAGGCCGTCCATTTTGTGGACTTATAAGCATGTCGTCCACTTTGTGGACTTAGATGTAGGCCGTCCACTTTGTGGACTTAGACGGAGGCCGTCCACTTTGTGGACTTATAAGCATGTCGTCCACTTTGTGGACTTAGATGTAGGCCGTCCACTTTGTGGACTTAGACGTAGGCCGTCTACTTTGTGGACTTATATGTAGAGGACCTGTTGTTTTCTTCAAGACATAAAAAATTCACTAGTCGTTTCTGAATGAACCTCCTCTTATTATGTTAAATGCATAAGTAAAATTTTGCTCAAAAATAGGAAAGATAAGTTTTTTAGCCCTTTGGACTTAAAATATACTGTAGACAAGAATAAGCTGAGACAAATAACTAAGGATCATAAACTGGTAATGAGGAGCAACGTTCTGCTTGTTATCTTCTACTGGTAGTACTTTCTGAGGTGCTCGGCGTTCCATGGGTGTCGCAGTTTCTGCCCGTCGAGAGTCTCTAGGTGATAGGTGCCCTTTCTTCGCCATGATACGATCTTGTAGGGTCCTTCCCAGTTCGGGCCGAGCTTTCCTTGTGTGGGATCTCTGGCCGCGCCCATTACTTTCCTTAAAACAAGATCTCCGATTTTGAAGTCTCTGCTTGACTCGGGAGTTGTAGTGCTTGCTTACGAGGTCCCGGTATCGCGCGAGTCTCTCGCTCGCCCACCGCCCTTACTTCGTTAATTAGATTCAATTTTTAACGAATCTCTTGATCATTTCTTCCCACGTCGTGATTGGCCACCCTATAACTCGTGAGTCCTATCTCGGCCGGAATGACCGCTTCACTTCCGTATGTCACTCGGAAAGGGGTTTCTCCCGTAGGGGTTCGCACCGTCGTTCTATATGCCCACAACACGCCGGGTAGCATCTCGTGCCATACGCCCTTTGCCCCCTCGAGCCGAGTCTTGATGATTCGCAGCAAGGATCGGTTGGTGACTTCTACTTGTCCATTTGCTTCGAGGATGGGCCGGGGAAGAATAATGGTTCTTGATTCCTAACTCGAACAGAAGGCTCGGAAGGAGTCGTTGTCAAATTGTTTATAGTTGTCCGAGATTAAGACTCTTTGAATACCAAACCAGCAAAAAATGTTTCTCCATACAAAACCCCTTATGTTCTTTTCGCAATTGTGGCTAGGGCTTCGCCTTCAACCCATTTGGTGAAGTAATCGATGCCGACGACGAGGAACTTCACCGCCTTGCTGCCATCGGGAATGGTCCCATGATATCCAACCCCCATTGGGCGAATGGCCATGGGGCAGTTATGGGGGTCAATTCTTCCGCCGGTTGCCGAGTGATGTTGCTGAACCTTTGACACTTGTCGCAAGCTCTCACATAAACCTGGGCGTCATTTTGCATTGTTGGCCAATAGTACCCGGCCCGGATCAGCTTTTGTACCAACGACCGTGATCCAGAGTGGTTGCCGCATATCCCCTCGTGTACTTCTCTCATAACATAGTCTGCTTCTTCGGGGCCTACGCACCTTAGATATGGTCGAGAAAAGCCCCTTTTGTAGAGAACGTCCTTTATCAAGACAAACCGTGCGTACCGGACCTTCAACTTCCCGGCGGCCTCCTTTTCATCGTGCAACGTGCCATCTTTTAGGTAGGAGATCAAGGGCGTGGTCCAATTGTTTTCGGAACCAATTTCGTACGCGTACAACGTCAATTAATGGTGAGGAATGAATGAAAGAAAGTACCTTGTCGATGGGGGTCATAGTTTCCGCAGATGCGGCTTTGGAAAGTCTGGTCGGCATGTTCGTTTTCTCCTCTTGGAATTTGGACTATTTTGGCTTGCGTCCGTCCACCCTCTTTTTTGCTTGCTCCCGCACCTCTTCATTCTTTCACCCTTGCACTCGTACTCGCCGTTTACTCGGCTTGTGACGACTTGGGAGTCGCAATGAACAACCACATTCGTGGCCCCTACAACTTGAGCAAGGTCTAGACCTCGCTATCGTGGCTTCATACTCGCCTTCATTGTTAGTTGTAGGAAAGTCGAGGCGAATCATGCATTTTAGCTCGTCGCCTTCCGGAGAGTTAAGCACGACCCCTACCCCGCCGGCCTTCTTGTTGGATGATCCGTCGTTGAAAATGCCCCATCGGGGAGTCTTTTCCTCTTCGCCTTCCGCGTTGGTGAACTCGCAATGAAGTCAGCCACCGCTTGTCCCTTGATGGCGACGCGGGGGCGATATTGTATATCAAATTCACTTAGCTCTACGGACCACGCCGCCATCCGTCCGGCAGCCGCAGGCTGCCCATTGCCCGCCGCAAAGGTTTGTCGCTTAGGACGACTATTGTATGGGCTTGAAAATATGGCTTCGAGCTTACGGGCCGCCGTAACCAAAGCGAAGGCAAGTTTCTCCATGGGGGGATATCTCTTCGCACCGTGCAACGCCTTGCTCGCATAGTACACGGGTCGCTGGACCTTAACGTCTTCTCTAATTAGGGCCGCGCTGACGGATGCTGGGGAAACGGCCAGATAGAGGAACAGTACTTATCCTGGATGAGAGGGGCTTAGCAATCGTGGGGAAGAGAGGTAGGCCTTTAAATCTTCGAACGCTTGTTGACACTCGGCAGTCCATTCAAAGGATTTTTTCAATGTTCGGAAAAAGGTAGACATCCGTCCGCAGCCTTCGACACAAACCCGCCGAGCGCGGCGACCCTACCATCGAGGCTTTGTACTTCCTTGATATTTTTAGGAGGGGCCATCCCCATAATGGCCTCGAATCTTGTCCGGGTTGGCCTCGATCCCTCTTTGGGATACCATGTATCCCAAGAACTTTCCCCGCCGTCACTCCAAAGGCACATTTGCTTGGGTTGAGCTTCATGTTGTAGGAGCGAAGAGTATCAAATGTTTCCTTAAGATCCTCCAGATGAGCTTCTTCCTCTTGGCTTTTGACCGCATGTCGTCGACATACACCCGGACGTTCCTTCCAATCGCCGTGCAAACATCTTGTTCATGAGCCTCTCGATAGGTTGCGCCCGCGTTTTTCAGCCGAAGGGCATGACCTTGTAACAAAAAAGGCCTTGGCTTGTTACGAACGAAGTCTTCTCTTGATCACCCTCGGCCATTCGAATCCGGTTATACCCGGAGAATGCATCCATGAAGCTTACCGCTGATGTTTGGCCGTGGAATCCACCAGACGTCGACCCGCGGGAGGGTAGCTATCTTTGGGGCACGCCTTGTTTAAGTCCGTGAAGTCGACGCACATCCTCCATTTCCCGTTCATCTTTTTGACCATTACGACGTTTGCCAACCGGTCGGGGTAATACACTTCCCCGATAAATCCCGCTTCCCGCGCTTGCGGACTTCTTCTCGCTATTGCTTGGTCTCTTTCTTGGGCGAAGGTTCTTTTCTTCGTCGGACGGGTGGAAAGGATGGCGACACGTTCAACTCCGTGCACCATGACCGACGGGTCGATTCCCGCATGTCTTCGTGGCTCCATGCGAATACATCTTTGTTTTCTTTCAAGAAAGTAGCAAGTTTCGACGTACCGCCGGGTCGGCCAAGGTTCCGACTTTTGTCGTTCGCTCCGGGTGGGCTTCGTCGAGGTGCACGTCTTCGAGCTTTTCGACGGGTTCGTCGCCACCCGACGTTCTTCTATGTTCATGGCCCGAATGTGATTGTCCATCTCCATCATGGCCACGTAACATTCTCGTGCGGATACCCGATTTCCTCTTAATTCTCCAATCCCGTGATCGTAGGGAATTTTATCATTAAATGGTATGTCGAGGTTACAGCTTTCCATGAGTCGAGGGTTGGACGTCCTATGATGGCATTGTAAGCCGACGAGCAATCGACTACTGTGAATGTTACGTTCCGGGTGACCTCGCCGTGGGTAGTCTCCAACGGTTATCGCTAAAGTGACAAAGGCCTGGCCGGATGCACCCTCGCCCCTCCAAAGCCAATGAGTGGGGCATTAACCGGAGTTAGTCGCTCCCTTTCAATTCGCATCCGTTGGAAAGCGGGATAGTAAAGGATGTCCGCCGAACTACCGTTGTCTACGAGAACCCGGTGTATGTTGTAATCTCCCGCTCGTATGGTGACGACCAAGGCGTCGTCGTGGGGGTGATGGAGGCGCCGGGCGTCTACTTCCGAGAATTCAATGGGAGGATTTCCAATCCGCGGCCTTCCAGTGCGCAGGACTTGCCGATTGGACGTTCGGACCGCTCCGATGTATGTCTTTCGGGCTTTCTTGGAAGATCCGGCCCTTGTGGTGCCTCCTACAATCATCCTTATGTCTCCTATGGGTTGCCCGGGGCGATCATTATCTCGCCGAGGGGCTTGATTTTGTGGCGGGTCCGCCTCTCTTTGTTGACAAACCTCTCGTAACCTCCCTCGCCTAATGAGAGCTTCTATTTGCCGTTTCAGTGTCGTAGCAATCGGCGGTGTCATGGCCGTGGTCTTGATGAAATCGGCGTACTTATCCCTTGGTCTCCCGTTGGGATCTCCCTTCAGCTTTCCAGAAAGGCCAAAGTTTCCTCGTCTTTAATCCGCATCAACACCCGGTCGATGGGCGCATTCGTGGGAGTGAAGTTCGTGTACCTTCCCGTAGGCGGCTTCGGGTCGTCGATCATCTCGTCCCTCTCGGTTCTCCCCTCTTTCGTCCATTATCGGGTTTCGTATCTTCCCCGTCTCTCCCTTTTCTCGGGTTTGTAGTCGTCCCCGGCCGCAAGGCATCCTCCGCGTTCATATACTTCGTCGCCCGTAGTATACGTCGGACATAGTCTTTGGGTCGTTTTTGCATAGAGAGAACAAGAACTTACCCTCTTGTAACCCGTTCATGAATGCTGCCACAAGTGTCTTGTCGTCTGCCTCGTCTATCGAGAGGGATTCCTTGTTAAAGCGGGCTATATAAGACCTTAATGTCTCACCTTCTCGTTGTTTAATTCCCGCATACATGCAATAGACCTCTTGCGTCGATGACTTCCAATGAAGTGCGATACAAACTGTGCACCTAATTCCTTAAAAGTGCCGATGGAATTAGGCGTCAACCTGCTGTACCAATCCCTCGCAGGCCCTTTCAAGGTGGTGAGGAAAGCCCTGCACATGATTTCGTCCGGTACACCCTGAAGATGCATTAGTGTTTTGAAAGACTCCAGGTGGTCCAGCGGGTCCTTGGATCCGTCATAGTTTTCCACATGGGGCATTTTAAACTTTGAAGGGACGGGGTATGAGTTCACCAACGCTGTGAATGGTGAATCCGTTCTATGGACTAGGTCGTCCCGTATTGCCGGATACCCGTCCCTTAAGGGCGTTCATCATTGCATCCATGCGCTCCCTCATCTCCCCGCATATCGGCTGCGATATGAGGTGGCATGGAGACATAGGAGGATGGCGGGTTTGTCTCCGGCCGCTCCAGCCTTGTCGGTGCGGTACTACCTTCAGCTCGACGGCATTCCTCCCTCCGGGCTCGCTACTTCCCCGGTCCTCCCCTGCGCACTTTGGTGCGCCCGTCATCTGCCGTAGTTGCTCTTCTAAGTCGTGGTTCTGTTTAGTAAGGCGCTCGACAGCGGCAGCCAGCGTCTGAACTTGCCTTTCTAGCGCTGTAGCATGCGGTTCGTCGCCTTGGTTGTTGACTGTTGCCATCGATCGAGTGAGTACCATACAACTTTTTGTCTCAGGAATAGAGCAAGGCTAAATGCTTGTCGTCTTTCCCACAGACGGCGCCAACTGATGATGCCTAAAAGATCACCAGTAAGCTGCTAGTACTCCACCGATTTGAAGCAACACCTGCGAAGAAAAAAGTAGGTGATCGACAGAGAGCACCGGTGTGGTGCCGGCCAAAGACCCTCCGACGATCAAGTTAGAATCTTTTAAACAACCCTAGAGTGCCAGAGTTGAGGTAATTGTGCGTACCTTTGGGTCATGAGGGTCTTGGGGTATATATAGTGGTGTGTGGCCGAAATATGCGCCTTGGTGAAGAAGCACTTTCCTTTTTAAGAGAGTAATTCGCGGATCTTTGCCTATTGTATTGAGCCCTTTCCTTATAGGAATCTTATTAACTAAGTCGAACGCGTAGCGCAAGAACTTTCCTTATGTTCACATAAGCAGAGGTCAAGATAGGCTAAAAATGAAAGTTGGGTTATTCCTTCAGCCTTCACCTGCCAAGGTCGTCAATCCACGTGTAACTCCTATACTGTCGTCAGCTTACGTACGCCAACGTGGTCCGTCAGCCAAGGACATCAGCCAAAGACCTTACAGCCAAGGTCGTCACCCCTGACTCGTCCACGTGATCCGTCACCTTAATGTTGCTGCGTGAGGGGCATGGCCATGAATGCTAAAGGGGTGTCAATGACAGTAGTTGACGGATAGTGTATTGCCGTCAGCTTCTTAACGTGCATTCAGTATGTAACAGGTGAACTTCCGTCAGCTTCTTAATGCGCCGTCACCTTGTAATAACGTCACTATCATTTTGTAACTAGATGTGAAATTTTACAAATCCACCGTTAGATTACGTTTTCTTTATATATTCTCTATACTTTGAAATTTCAAGGTGATCAAAGCTTAATAGTCATGTTTTAATTTCAAGTTTTTATAGTTTAAAATAATATATAAAAGATGAATTTATAGATTAAATGGTAAATAACATCCAACTGACATAAAAATTGGCATGAATGTTAACAACATATAAAACGTGTATTTCAACAGTAAGATTTTCAAAATATGAATTCTATAACAAATTATTGAGTGGTATAACATTGCTTAGAGTTACACCACTCGATAACTTGTTAGATTACATTATCTTCTTATAGAAAAACTTTTTTCAAGCAATCAATTCTTGTTCAGTGAATTTTTTTGAAAAATTGAATTGACTAGCACCAATTGGTAAATTAGTTTTAATTCTCTCTCATCTTGCAGTTAAAAATTGATTTAATGCCCTTTGTTTGATAGCAAAAACTTTATAAATTGAATTATATTATATGAATAGATAGTCGATTTATAATCTCCTCTATACGATTATATTTGGTTTTTCTTTACCCAACTCAACACCATAGTCAACATGCCCCCTAATCCTACTCCATTTATATGATCGGAATGGACCCTGGCCACACCGTGGAAGACATTATTGGAACAGTCATTTGACCAATAAATTATGGGTATAAATTAAAATAGTTTTTCATCACCAATAGGGAAAATTTTGTAAGTTGGCTTTCTTTTTTTAGGTTTTTTCATTTCATATCATATAATACATAATAATATGTTTGTATAGAAAAAAAATTCTCAACCAATCACAACTTGCCACATTATACCACCAAGTTTGTATACTACGGCCAATTACAAAGTGTCACTACTACTAGTGGATACCACCACTACAATTCAAAGACCAACAAAAATTTGCTAAGTGTCACTGGAACAAAAGCAAAAGAAGCATACAAGAATCAATCACATGTCTATACGTATTGGCAATGACACAAGCAATCCAATTGAGTACTAACATGTGTCATTTTGAAAATTAAGACATTTTAGCCAATCAAAAAGTGCCAAGTGTCTTGGAGAAAAAAGTCTTAAATTTTCTCTACTTAGATTGTGACATTTGTCACCAATCAAATTTGTTCACATGTTGCTTAACTTCTCCAAACTCCTATAAATATAAGTCTTCTTAAGGCATTTTAGACACCCATAAGCATTCAGAAGTCTGGGATACATTCAAAAGTTTAGAAACTCCTCTGGAATCAAGCCCTTAAAGCCTTTAGGAACTTCAAGAACTTCAACCTTTGAATATAAAGAACGTTCAAATAGAATTCATCCAAATTATCTTCTTAGATCTCAAATTTCAATGGAATCAAGGTTAAAAGCCTCCCAAAACACCAAAAAATAACAGATTAGTAAAGTTTTACAAATTCAAGCCTCCATAACCCTGAAGAACTTCCACCATTAATATTCAAAAAAATAGAATATACGAAGAACACGATGAATGCACAAAGAATATGAAAAATGCAAAAAAAAAAAAAAACAAAGAATTTATAACAAGCTTATAGCCAAAGATTCTTTGTAATTCCATTTTGAAGATCTCTGATCCATTCCTTAATCAAATTGAAGGATATTTAGTGTTCGAATCAAGATTACATTCTTACAATTACAATTAACAAAATTTTAAAATAGATCGAATCAAAGTATCATTCTTCTATGATTACTAAGAATAGTACCACTTATTCACCAATATAAATTCTCATTTGTGAAACTACTTTACATGTTTTATTTTATTTCAAACTTGAATTTAGTTGTTTACAACATGAAAGTGGAAGTTCGATTAAGAATCCAAATCAGATTCCAATTGCACTTTAATTTTGTTTCAAGTGTCTTTCTAATTACCTTATAATGTGATGCCAAGTGTGTAACTCCAATTTCATGACCCATTTCCTTTCAATTATACTCTTTTGTGTCAATCATATTAATATCCAAAGTCATGTATCTAAACTTCGTAAATATAAAAATGATTAATTCAAAATTATTAGTTTCTATATAATTCCAATACTATAAATGTGTAAAATGTGTTACTTATTTGGTAATAACAATATATACATAGTTCAAGATCATGTTACACTTCGTATAATTTTAATTAATATTACACCGCCTTATAAATTTTATTGGATTAATATTTAAAAAATCTCAACATTAAATTGCATGTTTTTCACGTTTTTAACACGTATGTCAAATTTTATGTCAATAAGATATATAATATTCAAACCATCAACTTATCTTTTACACATACTTTTCAAAAACAAAAGCTTAAATTTACACATTTATAGATGAGACAATTATTGTTTCTGGCATAAGAAGAACATGTAATCTTAAGATAGGTTTGTAAAAAGCATATTTAATAAAAAATATTGAGTAGTGTAATATTACTTAAATTACATCAATTGTAACTTAAACCCATTCACTATATATATATATATATATATATATATATATATATATATATTGTAAGGCCACAATTTGAGCCTGGACTCACAGTCAAAGGGGGATAGGCCTGAAATGCCTTTTACAATAAAATTTGTAAAGAGTAGGCTTGAAATCTAGGTTCTAGTAATGTCTAGATAACAAAGATGATGGGCTTTGATCACAATGATACACACAAGGAACTGTATTTATGAAAGAATCTTCTCCTCGGACACAAGCCGAAGATGATTTATATTATTTCTTCTCAGATAGATTACAATTATGGATCGTGAGGTATACAGTCTTTTTTCTCTGTTTTTTCCTCCCCCTTTGCTGAAGGTCCCTTCTTTCTTTTATATTCCCTCCTTCTTTTCCTCTTCATCCTCCACGTCAGGGTTAGATTGCTGGATTAGATACTTGTCCCATCCACCTCCCATGAAGTCTTTGGAAACAAGAGGCAGGCTAAACTCTAATGCTCAAGTCTCACTTCCCCACTAATACGGCCAGAATAGCAGTTGCAAAGCATTCAATGCGGGGGCGATGGTAACAGCTTTATCTTAGATATTCCACCGCTCTTCTTCTTAGCTTTCACATTCACCATGTTTACCCCTACCCATAGGATTTTCTAGAACATTGCCTGTGGATATTAACCAGCCCTTTACTTGCCTCGGCTTTACATAGCCGAGGACATAATCATCCTCGGACTATTTTTTTGGACATACATGTTCAGGTATTACATCTTTACTATTTAGTATTGCTTTATGAGTTGTCATTCAGACATCTCGGACCATTCAGTGTCCTCGGATTGGGCCTTTAGCCCAAAGAATACTCTTAGGCCACCCCCCACATATTCCTAGGCCCAAATGACCCTACATATATATATATATATATATATATATATATATATATATATATGAAATTGTGTTTATTCTTAATTATGTATACTAGTTCATATGCAAGGGTTATAACTTAGTATATAATAAAAGTTTTATATTGAGTAAACACCTCTTTTTTTCATATAAATTCATGTGGATAATTATTTTGCTACAACTAACAAAATAGTCCTTGCCACACTATAAGTACTTTAAAATTGTTAACCTAATTCTATTATAAGTGAAACTCTATCCTCAAATTTCTAAAAACTTAAATTGCTATTTTGATTAAAATTCAATCACTAAAATTTTAGAAGAAATTTCAGATTTTTTTTTTTTAGAATAGAAGAAATTTCAGTATTTATTTTTAGTATTTTAATCATCATATATTTTATAATAAAAGTTAGGTTCTAAAAACCATGGTTATGCCCGGAATCTATCTTCTATCTCATACAAGTGGCTACACAATCAATAATGGTTAAATTAGTCTATCTTATTAATGGCTAGGATAGCTTGATATAACTAAAATACTATTACATAAATTTCAAAAAAATTAAAAATTCAACTCCAACTAAAATTCTATTTATCTTATTAATGATTAGGATAAATTAATTTAAATAAGACTCTAATATCTAAGTTTCAAGAAATTTAAAACTCAACTTCAACTGCAATTCTATTACCAAAAATTTCAAGATATATAAAATAAACTTTAATACTTCTTTTAATTAGTTTAATCAATTGTCATAATCTTGTTTTTTCTTATAATAAAACTTGCACATTACATGGCTACTAATTATTATGATATTCTCAATAATATTTGTAAAATATTTTGTTCTTTTATACATAAATTAATTTAATTAATCTGTGCATCACATCACACAGGCTTGGTTACACCAAGTGGATACCCTACCTAATTGCCATGGGTAAATCTTTAGATAATAGTTTAATATTAACTTTTTATCAGCCATGATAAACTTTAAATGAGTCAGACAGCAAGCTAGTGAAATAGGGATTATGTTTTGTGTCATCACTTTATTTCAATTTAAAAAAAAAAAATTAACATAATGAATATATATATATATATATATATATATATATATTATTCTTAACGCTCGAAATAGAAAAATCTTAACATTGTCATATTATCGGTATAATTTTCGCTTATGATATTGAGATTAGGATTTTAATTGTATAAAGACTTCTTATAAAACCTTATGCCTGCACTATACAATTATCAACTGTCACAGCATTTTTTAAGAGTAAAAAACGCAAATAGACTTAATCAAAACACAAGCTTAACATAACCCTAATTAATACTTATTGGATTAGTTTTTGACTGTGTTTCATATGAAATAGAGAATTAGCTAGTATAGGTATGATGTTTTATAATAAGTCCAAGTAGAATTTAAATTCCAATGAATAACAATCAGTTCTGAAGTAACTGTAATTCCCCCATTGGCCTTACATGATATGCTTCCTGCCTTCCAGAATTTTAATTTTTCCTCTATTCGTATTAATTCTTCAATTTCCATGATATTTGGTATGTGCTTTTTATCTTATCATTTTTTATCATTTTTCAAAGTTGTACTTTCTTAAATGATGGGTAAATAGATAAGGGTGAGATAAATTATATATTGTTATATTAGTTTTTAAATAAATCCAATGTACTTGTAATAGATAAAAAATGGGTTTCTTTTGAATTTTGATTTATGTTCATCTTCTAAAGTCGTCATCTGTTTATATGGCTTAATAATGAATAAAAAAGAAGATTAAAAAATATTGTTATTGAGTGAAATTTCACTTTGGAAGTATAACCTCTCTTGAAATTGTCTATTTATCAAATTAGGATGGTTCCTTTGAAGCAATTTTGCAGATATATTTTATTGATTAGGATGGTTCCTAAATCTTGATTTTTCATTCAAGATAATAGCAAAATTAACGGCGATTTGCAAAGTCTAAAACAAGTTATAGTTTAAGGTGTTAATTGTATATTCTGAAAGTTTAGGGCGCAAAGTGTAATTTGTGGTATAATTTAAGGTTGTAATTACCCCAACTAACGTGGGATCCATTTATTATTATAAAAATAATTTAGTTTTTACCAGTTAAACTAACTAAAATTCACACAAATAAACTTAGAATTTGCCGTATGTTGGGGTGGATATTTCTTGCTCTTTTATTAAAATATTATTTTGATGAAAGTGATTGATGTGAGGGAGTGCCGGGGCTGAATTTGTAAAAATCAAAATACAAGCGCTAGTACATAAGTTGAGTCGGTTGCAAATTAGCAAATTGTTTTTTTCTTCTGAAGATTTGAATTCCGACCCTTACCCCCCCACACCCTATAAGAGCTTATATTTATAGAGTGACCACTACACCAAGAATACATAGTAATAATTAACAAATTGTTAATATTGGTGTTAAACATATCTCTCTCTCTTATTACGATAAAATATGTTATCCATGACAATAGATGTATTGATGATAAGTTTCGAGGTAATGCTGTCTGTGCATGTGCCGCATTCTCGCTGAATTAATTGCTTTGATCTTCGTTCAAATATATTTATTTTTTTGATCAATTAAGATCTGTTGACCTGCAATTCGACTGTGAAATAAGGATATATATATATTTGAGTACTGATACGATTGTAAGGCAACACTAATAGGAAATAAGTAGTTCACTTTCACTTTTATTTTGATCTTGGTTTGTTAATTGGGAATAAATTCTTTATTTGTTCACCTTTTGGGTCTTGTTAACATGCGCATTTAGGGCAATTATTTATAAACTATTTTAAAAAAAAATTGACATTATTTTCATAGAAAATATTAAAAAGATCAAAAATTAATTTTTTCTATAAAAAGTTTATTAAAATAGTTTATAAACTAATTCCCTAAAGGTATAAGTCCAAATCTTCTGTATTATTTTTTATGTACCATTCTATTTTCAACCAATCACTACTTGCCATGTGTTTTCATTTTACCCGTTTTCCTACTTTTTAATGTTCTATCTTCAGCTTCATTAACTATACATATTCCATCGAGACAGCTTCACTTGGTATTTAGTTATTTATTTTATTGGTCTGAGTTCACAGTTGGAGTAGTAATCCATGTTAGCATGAATTGAACTAGGTAGGGTCATCTTCAACTCATTATAATGAATTTAGGTAGTACTAGTACTGTTAGACTTTTTATTTCTCTATTATGATTCTGTTTCTTGGAATTGCCTATCGCCATTACGCAGGGTCAATTTCAATTCCTTTATAATGAATTTAGGTAGTACTAGTACAGTTAGACTTCTTATTTTTCTATTATGATTCTGTTTCTTGGAACTGCTAATCGCCATTTGAATAATTGAATCTGTACAAGAGATTGATGAGACTTTTTTTTTTTTTAGCTAGGTTAATTGACTTGGCATCACTTTTATAAAAAATAAAAAAATAATTAAATTATTAATTTTTTTTTATAAAAACTTTCTTTAAATAGATTATTAACTAATACACGGAAGACATCCGTTAGTTTTTTTTTTTTTGGAAATGCTAACTTATGCCCTTAGGGCATTGTTTAATAATCTATTTTAAAAAAGTTTTTATGAAAAAAGAAAAATAGTAATTAATTTTTTGATAGCTTTTTTTTTTTTTTTTTTTTTTTCCATAAAAGTGATGTTAAAATTTTCTTAAAATAGATTGTTAACCAATACCCTAAAGACATTCGTTAGCATAAATTTTTTTTTTTTTTGGGGTAAAAGAGATTGTTGAAACTTGATACTACAACTTCTACAAGGAATATTTATCTAGTATCCAGTTTATAATGAATGTAGGTAGTGTTACACTTTTTTTTTTTTTTGAACAATAAGTTGAGTCGGTTGCAAATTAATTAGCAAATCGTTAATATTGGTAGTACACATCTCTCTGTCTCTTTCATTCCTTATGAAATTATGTTATATATCCTTGAAGGTAGTGATGATAAGGCTGCGTTTGTTTTGACTGAAAAGCATTTTAGGAAATTGTTTTACACCATGTTGTGTGTTTGGTAGGCACAGAAAATTGGGTCAAACGGAAATTGTTTTTTGCATTAACTGTAAAATAATTTCCGTAGTTATTTTACCTTCAATTGGTTTCCGCCTCTCACACTTTCTCTCGAAGGTTCTCACACGCCTCTCCAAGCTCCAGTTGTGACTGAGCTCCACCGTCTCCCTCATGCCAAACGTAACTCCACCCTCTCCCTCACGCCAGTTCGAGCTCCACCCACAATCTGACGAGCGCCGCCGATCCACCCAAGGTGAGTTTCGTCCACTGTTTCAGATCATTTAGTCCGACAACCACACCTCACCTTCGATCCAGCCTCTATTTCAGTTCGACAACCTCACTGAACCTCCGATCCACCCTCTAGTTGAGTCAGACGACCTCACCTCACCTCCGATCCCTTGAAACCTCTGATCCACCCTCTATTTGACTCCGACGACCTCACCTCACCTCCGATCCACACACCTCCGACCCACCCTCTACAAAAGCTGATATACATCCCTCAAACCCATCTAGCCAACATCCATTCTCAAACCCAAATGCTACTTTCACTATCTCCCTTTCGATCCGATCTATCTATATATATATATATATATATATATATATATATATATATATATATATATATTTATTTATTTATTTATAAATTTATTTATTTATTTACTTTTTTTTAATTATCCATTTTTTATTTAATTATTGATTGAAGAAATTAACTTTTGTTGGTGTTACAATTATACAGTAATAGAATGCAATGTTGTGTGTTGGTGTAAATATTGATTATGATGGTAAATAGAATACAATGTTGTGTGTTGGTGTAAATATTGATTGTGATGGTATTCTGTTGTGTACGTTGTTGATGTTACAATTATACAAAAATATATGTGCATAAATTTTGGTAGAATACTCGATATCAATGTGATTTGGATGTTTTGGTCAATGTATATGGCACCTGTGAATACTGTGGACACACTACCACAATGGTTGTTTTTTTTTAGACCACACTGTTTACGTACCTCTTAGACCACAGTCTTTGTGATTTTTTAGATGAAGAAAAAAACCAAAGCAGTCGTTCTTGCCTTAGTTGCATCTATCCTTGTTGTGGGGATTGCATTGGTAAGAAAATTGCGGCATAGACGACTGCTTAGGACGCCTTATGTTAATCATGTAGCCGAAAGAGAGCATTACATAAATAGTATTCTGCATGGAAGTGAGAGACTTTGTGTGAGTCAAATTAGGATGAAGCCTATAGCTTTCCACCACTTATGTCACACCCTCATTGAGGGGGAGCACATACGCCTGACTCTTCACATGTCCGTTATGAAGCAAGTGCTAATTGGTAGTCGATTCCATAGATCGACTGAGACTGTTCATAGATACTTCAACATCATCCTTAGGGGGGTCCTAAAATTATATAGAGATCTAATAAGACTACCTAGCTCATACACCCCCAGAGATAAGGGATAGTAGAAGGTTCTACCCATATTTTAAGGTAAATACTGCGACTTGTGTATTTGTGTAAATTGTGAAGATTTGTGTAATTTTAAACCATTATGTTTGTTGAAAATTAGGATTGTATTGGAGCAATAGATGGTACGCATGTTCGTGTATTAGTGCCACCTGAAATACAAGGAAGGTTTCGTGGTCGCAAAGATGAAACCACGCAAAATGTGTTAGCTGCCATTAGTTTTGACTTGAAGTTCACTTATGTATTGGTTGGATGGGAAGGCAGTGCACATGATTCACGTGTGTTAAATGATGCATTTACTAGGCCAGGGGGATTTTTAATTCCCGAAGGTATTATAGGATTACTTCATCTTTTGGGTTTATTAGTTTAATAAATTTTGTGCGTTTTCCTAAGCATAGTAGTGATTTGGTTTTATTTTTAAATATATGTAGGTAAATATTATCTTGGTGATGCTGGGTATGGGAATAAAAATGGAATTTTGTCACCTTATCGGAGTGTGCGATATCACTTGAAAGAGTTTAGTGATCGTCCTCCTGAGAATGAACGAGAATTGTTCAACCTCCGACACTCTTCATTGAGAACTACCATTGAGCGAGGGTTTGGAGTGTTGAAGAAATGTTTTCGAGTGTTGGATGCAGAACCATTTTGGTATTTTGAAACCCAAGTGAAAGTAGTGTAATTAGCATGTTGTGTGATTCATAATCACATTATGAGGGTTGATCCTGCTGACTATATTATGGAAGCTGCAATGAACCAAGTAGAGTCTAGTGGCTCCCAACAAGAAACACAATCACGTCGGGACTCCATTGAAGATAGTAGAGTGTGGAATGCTAAGAGAGATGAGATATGCCAAGCTATGTGGTCTGATTATACCAGGAGTGGAGAGTAGTACTTTATTTAGTTTTCTATGATTGTAGTATGTACTGTATTTTCTACAAATTCTATATGGACAATGTATTTACTATAGAGTTCTTGTGGTGTAAGGATAATTATTTTCAACATGACATTGTTATTTCCAGTAGTTGTTTCGTTCTGTTGTGCACATCTATTAATGTGGTTGTATGTGTGTTTGATATGTTGTCCATATGCATAGTTATTACTAAATGCTACTCCCATTATTAAATGCTAGTCTCACTATACAATTTCCATATGTAGAAATGTCGAAAGACAAAGAGAAGGTGGGCAATAAGCAGTTTAGGTGGTTGCCCCCTATGCACACGACCATGCTAACTATACTTGCCGAAGAGGCCGCAAAGGGCAACAAGCCCTCGAATACTTTTAAGACTGGCTCGTTTGCTACTGTAGTCAGGGCAATATCTACTCAGTTTGGGGTCGAGTGCCACCCCTCATATGTGGAGAACCGGATGCATACTCTGCGGACCATGTGGACTACCATTCAAACTATTCGAAAGAAGAGTGGGTTTGGCTGGGATGATAACTTGAAAATGGTCACATGCGATACGAAGACTTACCAAGAGGAAGTTATGGTATGGCTTCCAACTATATTTTGTTAATTTAAATGATAATATATTTTTTTGGTTTTTATAATCTACGAATTGAGAACAAGACAAGGCTGCTCAAGTACCCTCTTTATATGAAATTTACAGTGTCATTCTTTTTAGGATTCCATTGCTTTTACGAATTTTGAAATGTAACTTTCATTTTAGGATCTATTGTAAAATATGGTGTTAGCATGTGTGCATTGTATATCATTGACATAAATCATCTAATGGCATCTATATTGAATTGAATATTGAATTTATGACTGAAGTGATTATTGCATTGTTATTATACGTTCCTTCCTCCTTTACAGGCACATCGAAAGCATGCCGAGTATTTGAACAAGAAAATAGAGTTGTATGACGAGTTGGCCATTGTAGTCGGTAAGGATACGGCCACCGGTAGCTTTGCAAAGTCATATGTTGATATCGACACAAAGCAAGACAATGGGGAGAGCACTGAGAATGTGGCTGACAATGGGGAGGATGGTGTGGTGGATAAAGGAAAGAATGTGGTCGAATCATCCACAAGTGGGTCCACAATTTCGAAGTCTCGCAAAAGAGGCCGTGCACCTCCTTTGATGATAGTGCTCTGACTAAGCTGTCTGATCGATCAGCTTAAGGAAATTGTTGTGGCATTGAAAGAAATCAACCGGGGCCCTATCGATTACACTAGTCTTTACTCGGAGGTGATGGCTATGGCTGCGGATGGGTATAGTGACGAAATGCTCGCTACTGCCTTTGACCATCTCTGTGAAAATAAGAAGGCATCCCGGGGATTTTTGGCCAAGAATGCTAAGCTGAGGAACCTTTGGATGGATGGTTTTTTGCTCACTCGACTCTGACTTGTCTGTTTGATGCTGACTGTGATGGTAGCTTTATGGATTGTCATCTATTGTAGTACTAGTATTTACCTATCATTGTATTCTATATTTGACACAATTGTATTATCGGAAAGCAGGTTGTGTATATATTTTTAACCTTCGACATATGCTGATGGTACGCATATTTTGTGAACTGTTATGCTCCAAGGGATAACAATTACGTACCTTGACTGTAGGATGTGTAGTCTTTTGTATTATTGGGATGATACAATTGCCCAAGTTATGTATGTTGACTGTAGGATGTGTAGGGCACGTGTATTGTTCAGATACCACGTGTAGGTATCATTTTTGTACACTATGGATATGTAATGCCAATGGTGAAAGTACATTATGTGCGTTTTGCTATAAATATTATGTAATTATTCAGATGTTCTTTGTTGATGTTGCAGTAGATGATTATTTTTGTGCTGGTACAGGTTTGTTTTGAAATGCAGGTGTTTCTTTGTAAGACATTTCATATTTTCCCTAAAATGTTTGAACAAACCAAACATGGGAAAACGTATACTGTAAAACGAATTTCGAAAAATGTTTGAACGAAGCAAACATGGGAAAATGATTACAGTAAAACGAATTTCGAAAAATGTTTGAACAAACCAAACATGGGAAAATGAATACCGTAAAATGAATTCCGAAAAATGTTTGAACAAACCAAACATTGGAATTCATTTTCTGCCATATTTTCGGTGATGCAACCAAACAGCTTGAATACATTTTCATTACGGGAAAATATTTTCTCTTGAAATTATTTTCTGCCTGGATTTGACTTTCCGTTCAAACAAACACAGCTTAAGTTTCGAGGAAATGCTGTTCATGTGCTCCACTTTCACGGAAATCGCTTTGTTCTTAGTTCAAATGTATTATATATATATATATATATATATATATATATATATATATATATATATATATTTTTTTTTTTTTTGATTAATTAAGATCTGCTGACTTTCGATTAGACCGTGATATAAGGAGAAATATATATATTTGAGTATTGACACCATTGTAAAGCAACAGCAATAGGAAATACGTAGTTCACTTTAACTGATCTGTTTCGATCTTGGTTTGTTGTTGGGGGATAAATTCTTCATATGTTCACTTTTTAATGTTCTATCTTCACCTTCATGAACTACATTCTACATATTATTATTATTATTATTATTATTATTATTATTATTATTATTATTACTTTCTCTTTTCTTGATGAAAAACTATACATATTCCATTAACCAGTTCGTGCTTCTTGCTTTCAATTTCATTATATATATTATATTGTCACAGAAACAGCTTCACTTGGTATTTAGAATCATTAGATATGAATTTAATTGGTCTGACTTCACAGTTAGAGTAGTTATAATCCGTAGATGAAGTAGGTAAGGCCATTTTTAATTTCTAGCCAATGAATGTAAGTAGTGGAAGACTTTTTATTTTATTTTATTATTATTTTTTGGATCTAGTTAACTGATGTTCTCAATTCATTTATTAATGAATTATTTTAGAAAATTTTTGATATCATTTTTATAAAATATAGAAAGAGTGTCAAAATAAGAATAATTTTTTTATAAAATTTTTTGCCATAACATCTTTTTTAAAATGATTCACTAGTAAGTACCTGACATTTGTTTAATTTTTTTCCTTTTTTTTTAAAAAATCATTCCGCCTCCTGGAACAATGAATCACCATTTAAGTTGAATCTATACAACAGGTTTGTGATAATTGATTCTTGGTTGTATTTATAAATTATACGATTATAAAATAAGATCTCTTCACAAAAAAAAAAATCTAAAATTTTTAAATGAATAGCTTAGTCGTGGTGATCATTTTCTAACAGGCCCATAGGGAATTTGAAAATCAGTTTCGTGATTCCTTATGAAAATACTTGTGGTTTACGGCTCACCTACTTTGATGTGATCTTATCTGGCGGCCTTGAATGATTGATTATTCAATTCCCTAATATTTTTTTTAATAATTTTTAATCCTATCCACACTTCACTGACTCATCCACGACGCGCCACAAGTTTTTTTTCAACTTTGCAAGAAGGCCATGTTATATTACATTTGTTTTGAATCGAGTATTTTAAGGGTCAAACTTTTCTTTTTCTTTTGTTTTATTCTTGGTCCTTTCGAATTTAGTTTTACTAATGAATATAGGCAAAACCTTCCTTCTTCTTTTTTTATAATATTTTTTTCTTTTCTGGGAAATATCAGTTGCCATGTTAATGTATACCATAGTTTTTGATAATGGAAAATCATCTTAGTCTAGAGCTTATACTATTGTATGGGTAATGATTGGGTCCTGTACTGGATCCTATCCATTGGGTTATGGCATTCATGTCTCTATTTTACATGCACGTCTTTTGTAAGATAATTACGGGACTTAGTCATCATGCTGACTTTTTTGCAGGCCTTGATTTGCCAAATTCATGTGGTATGTACGGCTCACCTACCTTGTGAGACGATCTAGCTTGAGTATATATATTTGAGGTAAAATATATATTCAATTGCTTGATTCTTTTTTTTTTTTTTTTAAGCTTTTAGTTTTTGTCCATAATTATCACGAAATAGTCAATGCATCAACACCCAAGAAGTTATTCATTTTCTCCTTCGCATGCAGGAAGACTATGTTTCAAGGGAGCCAATCTCATACCGAAAGTTGTATTGGTTTGACTAGTAGAACGATAAATTTCAGTACCGTTATTTTTTATATTTATAAATATATATATATATATTATAATAAATATAAAAATTTACCATAAAACATTTCCTCAATTCAGAAAAATTATTCATGGTTTTAAACTTTAGTATCAATTAAAAGAAAAAAAAAACATAATATAAAAAATAGAAAGCTTAAAAGTTACCATTGCATACTAAGAAAACATAATACTAATAAGTTAATACTAATAAGTTACCATTCTGCCTTAACAAAAATTTAAAAATTACGAAACTTAAAAAAAAAAAAAAACTTTTTTTTTTGTACTGATCGGTATTGCCCGAAATTGGCCAGTATTTAAACCGGTACGAAATGTTGATATTTCGATACCGGTATACATACCGATATGGTACATACCGGCTTGTACAGCCAGTACCGGTACAGTATTGACTACCTTGCTATGTTCACGTTGTTTCAGGGTAAAACTTTCTTCTTGTTTAGTTTTCTTTTCAAAATATATATTTTACTTTTGAAAAGTTAAAGAATAAATTATTCGAAACAAGTACTTAATATGTTTTCCCACCAGTGATATAATTTTCCCACACATACCATCTCAGACCTCTTTTCGAATGATCGCATTTAGGTTTTTCCATGAAACTTGTTAGGGCTAGGTGTTCCTTAGTGTGTACGTTACTAACTCCTGGGTTGGGGTAGTGGAGAATTATAGTTGCCAACTATATACTGTTCCTATGAACATAAATTAATAAATAAAATGCATTTCATAATTTATATAATGTTATTCCATATACACTATTTTACCCTAAAATGGAGAATATATTGAGAGATATTACCTAGTTGGTGCTAGAATGTATCTCATAATATAAGAAATAAATTATTACCATCAATTCCATAAATTTAAAGTTGGTGGACTTGAGGTGCAAATTAGGTCGTTCTCTTGACAACGCTTCACACACCGTTTACAATTTTTTTTTAGTGTAATAGACTAACAATTTTGCATGCTATCCCTAAGATACAACTATTCCAGCTACTAATTTGTATACCTTTACAAGTATACACTATTTATAAGGTGAGAAGTTCTCAAATAGTATTTCTTTTACCCATAAATGTATATATAAAAATGGTAGTATTTTATTTGAGGCTTAAAATTGGTATATGTATATATAAATATATAATTAAGCAGATGGCGAGGAAGAAAGTAAGAATTTGTTATTAAAGAGAGAGACTTAGAAAACATATATTATCTCTTCCTCTTTTAACTACTTAGTTAACCACAAATTTTTATTGGTCAGGATGAGTTTCGCATATAGATTCAAGGAGAAATCTTATGTTAACATCCTTTTAACAACAATTTCAAAATAAATTCTAATTGAAAGACTATTATTTGTTAGTAAAAAAGTTATGTTAGTGGTGGGTCTGACAACTAGAATTTGTTGTAAAATAGTGGTAAAATATTGTGGATGTTGTTTGTTTGTTTGTTTAGACCTCTTAAAATAGATTGTTTAGCCTAATATATTAGCCAAGTGATTACTTAAGTTAATTATGAGATATAGGTTAAACAGTGAAAGATTATATCATGCAAATAGCGGAAAAGTAAATAACACACAGACATGATCACCCAAGAAAACCAATGAAATGAACTGTTTCAAGGTAAAAACTTGGGGAGGATTTGACTTACCTATCCTCAAGGTAAACAAATCCACTAATAGAGAATTGAAGTTTTTACAAAAAAATTTAACTCTAAATCTATTGCTACCTCCAGTAGTAACTTACTGACACGACCATGTGTAAGCTCCAAATTCACAAACTCTACTCTCTTGGATTTGCAGTACACAAGCTCCCACGCTTATGACTTTGAAATTTCACTCAAAGGTTTTAGATCACCACTAGTTGATCTTGCAGCAGCAACTTGGTTTCACCAATTCTTGATTGTAGATCTCTTGATCCGGTAGATGCTTATTGAGTTAGAAGGTACAGAACCTCTCAAATCTCATAGGAGTAACTCACAAGTCTTCCAAGAGTCTTCAAAACGTGGTTAGGGTTTTCTTTTATACTTAAAAGTGTTGGACTGAAACCTTAAACGTTTTCATGGGCTTGGGTCTGATTGAAAATTCTGTTAAATATTTATTAATGCGATTTTCGATCGGTTGAATGTAATTTTCAATTGTTGAATTCTTTTTTTGTAGCTTGAATGTTCTTGAGACCTGACTTGAATCACCTTGAGCAATGTTTAACACTCATTCTAGACATATTTTTGTTCTTGGTTTGCTAACTTAAACAAGTAGGACTCTAAACATTTAATCTTACATATTTATAACCTAACAATCTCTCCCATTGAAAATTCGTGACAAAATACACACATATATATGAATTGCTCAACTTAAGAACTAGCCCAATTTACAAAGTGTTGTCCTAATATAATCCTATCACAATCCACTAACTAATAGTTGCTAGAATAGAAAATATAGAGATATATTCTACAAAACTATAGAGAGGAAGAACGAATGAAAAATATTAGGGAAAAAGCTGCTACCACCACATTAAAGACTCTGTACCTACCTCTTTAGCTGCATTAATAGGGAAATGACCTCTGAACAGTAGTGATCAGCCTTATAGCTATTATTTGAAGACTTCAAGAGAGTGGTGGATGGGACAAGTATCTGAATTGGTGATCTGTGCCATACGTGGAAGATAGAAGGAAGAAAAAATGAGAAATAAAAGGAAGAGAAAGGCATTAGAGTAAGGGGGGAGGAAAAAAGAGAAAAAAGAAAGAAAGCATTGTGCACATCATCTTCAATTTTAATCTATTATTTGGAGAAGGAAAGCCAATACAAGTCATCATCGGTTTACGTCCGAGGAGAATTTCTGTTATTTTTGTCCATTGATTGTGTAGATAGTGGCAATCTAGCCCACATATTTGTTGTCCAATATCCATAAAACTTAGGTTTCAAATCCACGCTCTACAAATTTGATTGTATAAGGCTTTTTGGACTTGAACCCATCACGCGATTGGGTCCGGGTACAAATTGTGCACTTACAATTATTATTTTTTTGAGAAACAAATATTTATTATTCAATTTTGTTAAGTACATATTTGTTGATTTTATACAGTGAAAAAAGTTATATAAATATATGTATTTTTTCTCTCATTTTAATGTGTTTTTCCAATCAAAATTGTATATGGGTGGAAAGTACTTCAGCCTTGTCAAACAGTAGTCAAAGCTGTTTCTTGTGACCATCATACAACTTGCCTTGCTCACAAGCTTGTTTATACTTGTGTTTCATACCGGCATGCCCCACCCGAAATCGGTTTCATTCAAAGGAAATTTGCACCAACTTGAGCATTTGTATACCACCAATTCCTTCCTATTCCCGAAGATCTCTGCCCTCTCCTTGAGAGCATCCATTAGAGCCGAGAAACCTCCCTCCCCTCTGAACTTGTTTGCCTTCTTGTTGAGGAAGTCATTCTTTGCCTCCCTCATGCTTTGCACTAGCTTGTGTACTTCCAGGTCGCTCTCTTCTTCAACAATCACTGCAAACGGCCACACGAAGTTTCCAAACACTGCGTCAGGCAAAGGCGGGTCCATTCTACCGCGGAGGTTCATTCCTTGAAACAACACGGTGGGCTTGAAAGACCCGGTTTTTGATTTGACAACCGCTGCTGCACATTTCCAGAGTTTTGCTAGTACTAGTTCCACACGTGAAGGATAGTATTGCTCTCGTGCAATCACGCTTATAACTTTTTCTTTAAGCTCAGCAATTTTAGAGGCCCTGATCACGAACCTCCCTATTTTGAACTTATCGCCGGAAATTTTCAGAGACGCTGACATTCCAGAAATATCCTTAGGCGGCAAGAGAGAAAATCCGGTTAAATTGGGGAGAATAGGTTCGCTTAAACCTCGACATATCTCAGTCCAGCTCTTTAACAGAGTTAGTAGCGAAGCAATATCGATAATCTTGTGTGAAAGGGAAACACTAACAGTGGTGCCACAGCAGCTGAACTTGGTGAACTTGATAAGCCACATGGAACCTTGGACAATTCCAGGGTTTCAGGGTCAGTGGTGGGAAGGAATTGATCAAGTGTCTCAAAGTTTGGTTTGCTAAGGAAGTCGGAAAGCGGACTATCATAGCGGGCTTCTATGAAGAACCCACCATCGTCATTGCAGTCGATGGCAGAGGCATCAAGGAGGCGGCCAGCAAGGGGGTAGAAGCGGGTGAGGGTATCGGTTATAGATTGCTGGAGGAGTTGGGATTTACGTGAGAATTCCAAATTGGGGTCGGTGGTGATTGCATTGGCGGGGAAGAAGAAGGTCGTGTTGGCATGGATGGGCAGAGACAGCTGCTCAAGAAGAGAGAGTTCAAAAGTTTTGAGGTTGTGAGGAGTAGGTGAAGAACGTTTGATGCAAGTTCTGGAAACAATCTGAGTCTTCAACTGAGTCATGTTTGCTTGCTTTTGATTTTGCTGTTCTTACAGCTAATTGAATTTGGAATGAGTATGAATGATGCAGTTCTTTCTTCCTTTATAGATAGAAGAAGCAATGCTTCAGGATTTTAGTTCATTGGAAGATAGTTAGAGTGGAAATATTTTGCCTGGTCCTCATTTTCTTCAAATGCCCCAGTCTTGAGTCTTGTTTCAGTTTCAGACGGGCATAAGGTACAAGAGCTACATGTTATAATATTACGTACAAAAACTAGTCAACAAAAACAAAATCATATTTCTAAGTTTGATTTTCTCCCAAGTTATAGGGCATAAAATTAAGTATTTTGGATCGCCAACAGAACAATATATAGTTGTTGGAATATACATGGGAACATATATATATATATATATATATTAGGTAAATTAGATTGCATTAAAACTAAAGACATCGGAACAAGCCGGTACGAGACACTGCCGAATTATCCTTTACATCAGCATATTACCGATCAATTTATCACCTAGAATAACTAAGGATGTTACTTTTACTATTTTTTATATTAATGAAAATAGAAGAAAACTATGCTAGGATAACACTTCATCAAAGATACCACCGTAAAAACTTGGTAAGATAATTACTTCACAAGTATAAATGTTTGAGGGATATGGCGGGTAAGAACTGAAGTTCAAGTCTCCAGGAAGAAGTTTCACACATATATATACTTAAATTAGACTAGAATAGAATTTCTATCTTATAAAAAAAAAAAAAAAAAAAAAAAAAATTCATCAAAGATTGGTAAGACATCCAATCAAAAAAAAAGAAAAAAAAGGTAAGACATTTCCAAGAGCCTTCTCAATAATTAATTCACATTATATTATTCATTTCATAGGGCGAATTGGGGTATGAATACTCCTATCTCATCCCTCTTATATTGTAAAATTATATATCTGTTTTATTAAGAAAATAATGAGAAACCTTTTTTTTTTAGGCCAAAATGCAAGACCCATCATTTAAATTTCACAAATTTTCATTTCATTCCTCTAAGTTTGCATTCTATCATTTCAATCCTCTAAGTTTCAATTCTCCTCAATTTAGTCCTCTGTTAACATTCCACCCATTCTTGTCGTTAAGTTGCCCTTAATTTAATATTTAATTTTTATTTTATTATTTATTTCTTAATTTTAAAAAAATTTCTTAGAAAAACCAAAAATTAAAATAACAAACCGTTCGTCCCTCCCCATCTGAAGAACAAGAATAGAAACCCCACCCGCCCATTGCCTAACCCATTGAAAACTGAGACTAAAGAGGGAGAAAGTGAGATTTGGGTTAAGGAAAAAACTAAAAACTAAAAACAAAAAGGTGTATATATATATATTTGTATTGTAAAATTATGTATTTGTTTTATTAAGAAAATGGTGCGAAACCTTCTTTTTTATTATTATAATAATTTGAATTCATTAAAAGATATTAATCCCAAATTCATTAAATTCCCAATTAAATTTTAGACCCCCTATCCTAAATTCATCGCACTTATCTTTATAAAAAAAAATCAAAAATAATATTTTTAATAAATGGGTCAACTTTTTTTTTTTTTTTGGTGAGAGAAAAATAATATTTTCTCGTATAGTGTCTGACTTCAGCAGGTTCGACTCATTTTTAAATCTAAAATCTTCATCTGAGTCATGTTTGCTTTTGTTGCTATTGGTCTTACAGCTAGAATGAGCATGAATTATGCAAGCCTTTCTTCGTTCACAGATGCAGAAAGCAATGCTTTTGGATTCTAGTACATGGGAAAATAAGTAGAGGGGGAGTATTTCTATTTTACTTGTTCCTTATTTTCTTCAAATTTCAGTATTGTTCCATACTTCTATTTGGTAGAAGAGCTACATATTATAAACTTATAATATTACCTACAAACTAGTCAATAAAAAAATTGATCTGCCTAAATATGATCTGCTCTCACATTATAAGGCATAAAATTAATTATTTTAATTTGCCAAAATAACAATAGTTGTTGGAATACATTGGCATATTTTACCAATCAATTTATCCTATTACAAAAAAAATCAACCTTTTGTGGTCCATTAAAATGCTGCCAAAATAGAAAAAGCGTCGTTATAGACACAAATGGTTTTTAACCACCACAAAATATATACACCTACAAAGTCCTTCCAAAAAATTCATGATATAACATCTAAATTAACGGAAACACAATAAACTTGTTACAGAATTGGTTTTATTCCTTCAATTTGATTTTAAGGTAGGTAGTGTATGCAGGATCTGGGCAAGGGTTATTTCCACTAGGGAAACAAGCCATCCATTTAAAGGACATAAGTTGTATTTTAAGATACAATGAATATAAGTTCCATCATTTGATGAGTTTAGTACAGTCTCTCCTTTTGCAATTGGGCATGATTAAACAAGGCTTTGTGATGTATTAAAGGCTATAAATCTCAAAGTGGAAAGTCCCTATACTACGTGTAAGTAATCGGGGAAGGCCTAATTTCAAGGGACCTAAGTCCCTGATTGATCGGTAGATTTCTATTGTTTTGAGCTTTGCATGGTAGTCTGGCAGGTCACCCCATCTCTTAATAAAAATTTTGATTTTTGTGTGTTAGAGGTATTAGGTTTATGTGTGTAGGTCCAGGAGGCCCAATTCTATTGTAAGCCCATGTATGCCTAACTCTTGCTCTCTCTCCCTATTTAAACCCTATTAAGTGTGCGCTTGGCATGACTTAATTTTGCTAGCTTATTTTACTATTCAACTTATTTTTTGTACTATTCATGAGTTTCACTGCACTTTTTGGTACTATTCATTGGTCCCGCTGTACTATTCTAGCTAACTTTTGTCTTCATGTACAGTACACTTTTAACAAAATAAGCGGATCTCAAATAGACCATAATTATTAAATCTTGTGTTATCTCTCTTCTCTCTATACTCTCTTTACCTCTCCACTCTCATAAAATCTAACATTAATATTGTGTTTTGAGAGAGAAATCGCACAGGGATTTTCCCGGTGTCTCTTTCTCTCTCTGTGGCCGCTAAGTCTTTGTTTTTTTATTTTTTTATTTATTTTCCTTCTTTCAAAATTTCCATCCATCTTGATCCTGCATATTTGAATATGATACACAAACATCCAAGCATAACACCGTTTTGATCTTCATTGGGTAGGCTTAACTTGTCAGGTTTAAGGGTACACTCAGTGGCAGCTCAATGATTTTTTTCTAGGGGGGTTAGTAGTGGTGGAGTTAGGAATTTGTCATTGAGGGCAAGAAAAAAAATAAAAATAAATTTTTTTTATATGTACAATTTCCATATTATATACGTTATACAATAATCTAAAATAATATTCTAGATATAATTTAATCTAAATATAGATAAGACAACAACTATTGAATGAATAAACAAATATAATTAAATAACTAATCATACATGTGGTTAGTTTCTTGGAGTTGGACTAACAGTAAATGTGAAATTAAGAAAAAAAAATAGTAATTGATATAAGTGTTTTTTTTTTTTGAGGTGTATGACTCCTTAACCATACACATGGTTAGACTCTTGGAATTAGAGCAAGCACTAAAAGACTTTTTGGATTTGGAAATGTATAGAGCATTTATCAAACTACTTGATTAAGGGAAAAAGAAAGATAGAGAGTGTTGAGTTGTTTAGACCCCTTAAAGCACACTTGAATTAACCTAATTAACAAGCCAAGTTATTACTTAGTCCAAATTCCAGATCTAGGTTAACACAATCATATAATTATATCAATGTAAAGTGCGGAATATAAAAACACAAAGATATGATGACCCAGGAAAACCAAACCGGTAAAAAACCTGAGGAGGATTTAACCTAGCTACTCTCAAGGTAAACCTGAATCTACTATGAAAGAATCGAAGTTGTACAATAGCGAGTTAAACCACTAACATCCTATTGCTACCCACCAGTAGAAACTTACTGACACGACCACGTACAAGCTCTGAGACCACGGACTCCTTCTTTCTTGGAGTCTCCAGCAAGTACAAGCACTCCCGCTTGTGTATCTTTAAGCTTTTATGACAGCAACTAAATGGTCATCAAGCTCTCGAAGAAATCTCCTTTTTGATAATCCTAAGCTTGTGTGAAGGCAAGCACCTCTCAGATCTCACAAGAGATTCACACAAACAGCAATATGAGCAACCTCAAAAACGTGACTAGGGTTTGCCTTTTATACCTAGGGCAAAACATAAAACCCTACACATCATATAGGCTTAGGGCTGAGTTGAAAATTTTGCAGAAAAAATAATCTGCATGACTTTCGATCGGTCGAGTCTAATTCTCAATCGATTGAGTCAGGCAGAAATACACAGTAACTTCTGTAGTTAACTCGATTCCAACTTTACATAAATAACATACTTTGAGCAAGTCTAAACATAACTAGACACCTAATTTGATCTTGGTTTGCCAATAATACACATTAGAGTTCTAATACATTAGTTCCTAAGTACTTAAAACTTAACAAACTCCCCCTTTGGCAATCTGTGATAAAAGACAACTAAAAGCTCAAAGTTTGCAAAGAAAAGCCCTTTGCAAAAATATGCCCATTATAACAAATCCAATTCTAACTACTATCCATCAGTTGCAATTGTAGACAACAGCAACGATTGAATTAACTTGTATATTTCTGAAACACTCAACAAACGCATAAACGCATGTGTGAAAAATACAAGTAAACCAATATGAAACATAATATAAAAACAAAAGTAAACTAACTCTCCCCCAAAGTTAGATACATCAAAAAGTTTTTATATTCTCCCCTTTTAGCAACAACTCCCCCTATGAACAACAAAGGTTTAAAAACTTTTCTCCCCCTATAAAAATAGGAAAAACAAAATAAGTTTTGGAGAAAACAGTTTTGAGGAAAATTTAGGAGGTGAGGAAAAATAAAAACACACAAACCTAACTTTAAAAAATAAAGTTGAGGATACACATGAAGAAAAATATTCTCTCTCTCAATAAATGCAAACTTGATACTATGTGACCCATAAACAGTTGCATGAGTAGAGAAAATATTTGCAAATTGATTATTCATCATATCTCTTAAGAAAAATATTTTCTATAGTTCACTCATAAAAATAGCATATACTAGAAAGTACAAATGACTCAAAAATTAATCAACCAATTTTTAAATCAAGTTGAGTACCCAATTTAGCAAAGTGTATGCATGGTATGTGTGAAAATAATGAGAGATATGATTGCAAAACTGCAAGATGGATACAAAAAAATAATGCAATGCGTGTGAATCCTAAACATAAATGATGCATGAAAAAATAGATTGGTCAAACATCTAAAAAACTGAAAATTTTTCAGTTTCGATCGATCGAGCATCGATCGAATACCAATTGAGTTGGGCAGAACCTAACCAAAAATTTTAATGCATTTTCGATTGGTTTAGAAACAATTTCGATCGATCGAAAATCTGGAAAAATCAAAATTTTGAAAAACACAACAATTTAATGCAAGAACTCCTCAAAGCATAGTGTTTCATGAACGAAATGCATGAGTATGAGCTTAAAAGTTTTTCAAAAACACTTAAATTCAACCCAGATCTTCCATATTTTGCATCAAACACCATAGAACACATAATCTTGGATGGCCACAACAAGATCGCACACAATATAATGTACCAAGTTTAACAAAGAGTAACTTGTGTAGTGTGTGCAACTAACAAAAGCTTGAGATACATGTGAGGTGATATTTAGATAGTAATCAATCACAATTTCTACAAAATCCATCACATACAATTAAAAGAGACTATCCCTTAAAGAGTTACATCATATAATTTTCACATCTCCTAGAATAAAAGCTTGCAATCATGTAAGTTTCTTGATATGCCTCATAATGTACACACTAATTCTATTTGATCAGAAAATTATTTAAAAATTAGCCGGGATAATGTACACAGCAATCTTAATTGATTGATTTAATTATAGCCCAATAATGCACACACCAATTTTAGCATTTAAATCGAGGCCACACCTTATGTTCTTTTTGTGCATGTGCTACACTTTTTTTAGCACAAAATCTTACGATATGCACTAAGGTGTTCATAATTGGCTAGTAAACAGTGGTGAAATGGTTATTGATGCCTTTCTCATTAAGATCAAGTCCAACAATCAAAGGGATGTGACTTCAAGATCAAGATCATGTGATTAAAAACTATAAATATCTTCCCACACAACATGCACTACAAAGCTCAAACTAGTAAAGTGCAATAAAATAAGCTCATCCAAGCTAAACAAGGTACATAAACATGTTGTGTAAAGATAATATGGTCAACCTCAATTACATATCCATGATGTGTAATACAAAAGAAATAAAAATCTTTTTGGTTTAAAAAAAAATTTATGACCAAAACTAAAAGCACACATTATGATATAAGATTAAAAATGCAAATGCAATGCATGACAATGCTTAACTAAGCTATAGAGGGCACACAAACAAGAATATCAATTTCTTAAATAACCCATGAGTACAAACTAGTACATACTCACACAAAATTAGAAATAGCTTAGCACTTATATAACACATACTATTCAAGTTTCTCCACAATGTCAAGCATGTTCTAAATCAAGAGAGAGATATTATAACTCATGTAATCCTCAAGACTCAAAATAAAATATTTTTTTCTTTTTGTAAATTTTTCAATGTTTTTGGATTTTTGAAAAATCTAAACAACCTATGAAAATAAAACAACCAAAAACTAAAAGAAAACATGTCCACAAATAATTGAAAAAATTAAATCAGGGACAAGTCAGCAACACTCACCTTAAAGAATCTTTTCTCACCCATATAGCACGAGTCTTCGGCTTTGTAGGTGAAAATCCATGTGAAGCAGAGTGTATTTGAGGGATTACACCAATCTTCTAAGTAAGACTAAAATCCTGCAGTTTTCTTTCACAAGCCAACAAACTTAAATTTTTCAAAAGCATATGAAACAATTTATTTGGACTTATGGCAAGAGGAATATCATCACATATCCTAGATTGAAATACAAAATTTTTAAATTTCAATTTATGACAATTAGGACGAATGTGATCGGAGACACCACAAAAGTGACAAACAGCAACAAATTTAGGAACATTAGTATTCCTAACAGCAAATCTAGTCTCAGATTTTGGTTTTTGCCTCAACAAAGAACAATTTGGTCTAATATGACCAACAACACCACAAAGGTGACAGGTAGGCACAAAAACAGATTTCTTTTGCACACTAGCAGTAGGTTTAGACATAGGTTTAGAAACTTCAGCGTTTACATAAGAATTTTTACCTTTGTCTAACCTAGCAAAATAAGTCTTTTCTTTATTATTCCTCTTGAAAGGAGGGATATAAACTTTTTCAGTTTTAGGCTTCAGAGAAACAGAAATACTTCTGTTATCAACAGCAGGCTTGGTACTAGTCAAATTTTCAATTTTAGCCTTAGATTCAACTAATTCTTGTTCCAAGCTTTTCATCTTCTCATCTTGAGAGGAAATTTGATTTCTGAAAAATTCATTCTTTTTATTAGATTCATCTAATCTCACAATCAATTCCTCTTTTTCAAGATTAGCCAATTTTAACTCTTCCTTAAATTTCTTAGCAATTTTCAAAGATTTCAATAATTCCTTATGGAGAGTTTCATAGGCATCAATAAAATCAACAGAAACAACAGTGTCCTTTTTATTCAAATAATCACAGTAAAAAATAGTAAGACACTTAAAATTATCCATGATAACAGGGGTCAAGGATCAGCTCAGAGATCAAAAGATCTACAACAAAAGAGCTACCCGCTCTGATACCACTTATTGAGTTGTTTAGACCCCTTAAAGCACACTTGAATTAACCTAATTAACAAACCAAGTTATTACTTAGTCCAAATTCCAGATCTAGGTTAACACAATCATATAATCATATCAATGTAAAGTGTGAAATATAAAAACACAAAGATATGATGACTCAAGAAAATCAAACCGGTAAAAAACTTGGGGAGGATTTAACCTAGCTATCCTCAAGGTAAACCTGAATCCACTATGAAAGAATCGAAGTTGTACAATAGCGACTTAGACCACTAACATCCTATTGCTACCCACCAGTAGAAACTTACTGACACAACCACGTGCAAGCTCCGAGACCACAGACTCCTTTCTTGGATTCTCCAGCAAGTACAAGCACTCCCGCTTATGTATCTTTAAGCTTTTATGATAGCAACTAAATGATCATCAAGCTCTCGAAGAAATATCCTTTTTGATAATCCTAAGCTTGTGTGAAGGCAAGCACTTCTCAGATCTCACAAGAGATTCACACAAACAGCAATATGAGCAACCTCAAAAACGTGACTAGGGTTTGCCTTTTATACCTAGGGCAAAACATAAAACCCTACACGTCATATGGGCTTGGGGCTGAGTTGGAAATTCTGCAGAAAAAACAATCTGCACGACTTTCGATCGGTCGAGTCTAATTCTCGATCGATCGAGCCAGGTAGAATTGCATAGTAACTTTTGCAGTTAACTCGATTCCAACTTTACATAAATAATATACTTTGAGCAAGTCTAAACATAACTAGACACCTGTTTTGATCATGGTTTGCCAACAATACACATTAGAGTTCTAATACATTAGTTCCTAAGTACTTAGAACCTAACAGAGAGAATGAGAAAAGAATCACATATATAGATACAGATTTGTTGGTTGTAACAATAATATACTTTTTTTGTTGATGAAAAAGAAAAGTATAGGGAAAAACGACCTTTTTTTAAATAAAAAAAGGGGGAAAATAATTTTATTCAGCTATCAATGAAAAAGTAAGCCAAAGTCCTAGAAAAAAAAAAGGTTTTTTCTATCATTTTTTTAACGAATGAGCAAAAATTTGTAACATTTTTTTTTTCTTTCTTATAAAATTAAATATATTTAGAGTAGTGCTATTGATACAATACTTTCACAATAAAACTTAAGTGTCAAGTTATTAAAGGTAGGAAAAAGTGATTTAAGTTGTGGGTCATGATAAAAACCAGTTACAACTTGCCACTTAACCTTTATTATTAAATTATTGTAAAAATATTGTGAAAGTAGCATTAAGATAATCATATTCAAACTTATATCAGCTGCTAGTTGGGGTTAACCAAATTTAAGGTCCAGGGGTCAAATTTTTTTTTTAAGGGGCTAAAAAAAGTTGTTAAAAATTATATATATAATTTTTTTTTGAGAATGTCAGGGGGTTGATTTGAACCCCCTGGCCTTTAAGGTAACGTGGCCCATGGGTACACTACTTTTATTCAAGCACCAAAACTTCATTTTGTATGTTTATTTGCGTTTGTATTTATTTTTTTTAACAGTCAAAGGGAATTACAATTTTCTATAAAGGGCTTAGGGTCCAACACCAAAAATTTACATAATTAAATATGTACATGGAAGCCTATTCATTATATATGCCTAGAAATAGTTTGTTCAAGCCATTTGCACATTGCCTTTTTACTGAGCAATGTTTGATTTTAGTGTCTTATGCAGTTAATTTTATATGATACTAAAGTTGGATGCAATTATTGTGTTGTTTCAAGTGGCATACGCTACTTTTTCCAATTCTAATTCCATAGCAACCCTTTTAATTGTTGTAGCTTTGTAGAGTTTTTCAATTTAAGCTTGGATGAATTGGAAGTAGCTTGACACAAAACCCTAGATCCACAAGCATCGTAGCAATTACTGTTATGCATGTGTCTTTCTCTCTCTCTCTCAAATGACGGTTATAAAATATGTCTTTTATATACTTTAGAACCTAATGCATAAATTTCTAGAAGGTCAAGTCATCATGAGTTGAAAAACAGAATTTAACATTCACATTCAGCTTTTCTTGAGCACTTTTTTAGGAAGTCTTGAGTTTTCGTTAATACCACTTGTATGTAACATTAGGATAAACTTAAACTTTGACTTAATTGCATAAAAAGTGCATTTTGATTTCAGATATGCCAACAAAAAAAATATGACTCTTACGCATGTGGATTCTATGTAGCAAAGCAAGAAATAATTATCTCACTTTGCTTATGGACTAATTCTTTGGAGCTTTTAACTGACCCTTTAGTGCTTACAATAGCAAACTTGAATTGAGAATGAAGCCAATTGAAAAATGATGTAGGACAGAATCTACAATTTAAATTTTGTAATTATTTCATTTTGGTATTTTTATGTAAAAAAAGTTATTTTTAGATTTAGGTGATTGATTTCCTTGTTTTTAGGAAATTTTAATGTTTTTTAGGTCAAATGTAGTACCTATTATGGTTAGGTATTAATTAAGAGTTATTTTAGAATATGTTTTCTTGTCTGACAATTTTTACAGAGCTCTAAATAGGCCTCTAAGTCTGTAAACTATTTTTAAAGTATTATTGATATTAATAAAAAATTTAGACTTTTGTCTATTATTTCTTTGGTGGATTCCAGGATCCTATCTCCTTGTGTATTTAAGGATACTTGTGGATTCAAGGAACCCTCGTTGATTCGAGATTATTTTCAGAAGCAAACATGTTTTGTTTCTTATTTTCTAGAAGTAAATATGTTGTGCTTCTTGACGTAGCAATTGGGATCAGAGTCTTAACTTATCCTAGTCTGGTGGCTAACATATTAGACGATAGCAATTCCAATGATAGAAAACTTTGTAAGTATTACGTGACATATGGCCATCACTCACAAATATCTTTGCTAGGATTCCGTCGTTGGAGTATGGAAACAATAGGGATAATTTCTGTGGAGACATAACTCACGAGCAACCTATTGGTAAACAAATTTCATATAGGCCTTATAGAAGAATAGAAAGTTTTAAGGGTTAATTTTTAAAGGAAGATTTTCTTGGTTGGTTACTTGATCTAGATAATTTATTTGACTTTGAGAATATTTATTATGAGAGAAAAGTTAAACTTGCTTTGTATAAACTTAGTGAGTATGCATTATGTTGGTGGGAACGAATACATGCACTCCAATAGAATTAGACAAGGTAAAGACAAAATTCGTTCATGACCAAAGATGAAAAAGATGTTTGCTATCAACTTTTATCCTTTGGATTGTGATGAACATTTGTCGTATACAAAACAAGATTATTATTGACCAAGAAGCTTGTACTTGAATTATTTTGAAGAGCCATATATTTCACCATTAAAGAAAGAATTACATGTTGAAGAAAATATTGTTCTTGAAGATTATGTAGAAGTCAAAGAATAAAATATAGAGATTTATGAGGAAATTAATGAAGGCCTTGTTATGGAAGAAGATCCTAAAATCAAGATTATTGTGGAGGAGAATAATGAAGATCCTATTATAGAGAAATATCTTGGAGTCGAGATGGTAGAGACCATTGAGGAAGAAATTGAAGAGGAAAGTTTCAAGGATCTCAATGAAGTCAAATCATATGATAGTCAATCTCAAGATCCTTTTATTTTGGTGGTAAGCAATACACCGAAATTTATTGATTTAATTGGGGTTCATAGATTTGATTCAATTGTCAATTCTTATTTGGTAAATCTCTACAATTACATGAAAACTAAGGAAAAAAAATTTCAAGTTGATTTTTTTATTTCAATGATGGGTTCCAAGTATGGAAAGTAGTTCAAGGGGCTCAAGCATTCGAATGATTTGTTTATTTGGAGGAGAAGATTTCAAATTTCAAAGATGAACTCGAGGACGAGTTTGTTTCAAGTAGAGAGATCTGATGTAGGACAAAATCTATAATTTAATTTTGGTATTTTTATGTAAAAAAACATTATTTTAGGTTTAGGTGATTTATTTCCTTATTTTTAGGTGATTTTAATGCTTTTTGTTAGGACATATATGGAACATGTTATGAACATATGTCATATAGAATTAGCTAATCATTTGACAAAATGCACTTAACTTGTAATTGGGTAGATCTATGATGTGTTTAATACTTTAAAAAACAAGAGTTCAAGTCAAGTATTAAAGCCATGAAGATTGGATTAAGAAACAAGTGAAGAAAAGCTGTTCATTAAAGCTGGACAGACTCTCGACAGCTGCCGACAGATAAAATCTATCAAGGATTAATGAATCTCAACAGATAACTTGACAGATATATCTATCGAAGTCTCGACAGATAGCTTGACAACTATATCTATCAAGTTTGAGAATTACAAAATTTAGATTTCCATATCCGTTTTCGGGCTATGCTGACATGTATGTGTAAAGTGTCTTTTCTCACAATCTTAGACATATATAAGACCTATTTTAAAGGCCATCACATAATAGAATACAAGGAGAATATATGCAAAACGTGACCGAGTGCTTATTCTCTTTGAAAGAAGTTAATGCGTTTTTGCGCCTTCGGGTTTTATAACCAAATGCTTCTTGATTTTCATTATTGATGAAGTGAAGAACTTTACAGCCAGTATCTTCTTCAAATTGGTGAGTTAGTTACGTATTGGGAGCCGTGCATCATTGATTAGTCACGTACTAAGATCCGTGCAAAAGGGTGGCGTTCATATATTGAAGAGTTCAGAGATTCTGAAGCGGTAGAAGATTTCTGTTGTAAGTTCATCTACGGGGATTGTAGAGTCTAGGGAAAAAAATTTTGTACTAGATTTGAAACTTCTCTTTATTATAGTAAATTGCTTTTTAGGAAGGTTTTTCCCTAAGGTTTTTTACTATGAAATTAGTTTGTTTTATTGGTTTTCCTGGGTCATCATATCTTGTCTTATTTACTTTTCTATTGTGCATGATATTAATGTTAATTTGTTTTAACAAGGTTTATTCATAATCAATCTAATTAACAAATTGGATTTAAAATTTGTTAATTCTATCAACCGGGGTCTAAATTTCCCAACACTTTTTAGGTCAAATTTGGTTTCCGTTATGGTTATGTATTAATTAGGAGTTATTTTAGAATATATTTTCTTGTCTATCAAGTTTTATTGAGCCCTTAAATCGGTCCCTAAGTCTCTAAACGTTTTTCAGAGTATTATTGATATTAATAAAAATTTAGACTTTTGTCTATTATTTTTCTGGTGAATTCTAGAACCCTTTCTTCTAGTAGATTCAAAAAACCCTCGTGGATTCGAGGTTATTTTCAAAAGTAATTGTGTTTTATTTTTTGTTTTCTAGAAGTAAATATGTTCTACTTTTTTATGTTTTCGTGTCTCACACCAAAAACATAATAGAATCTTAGTAATCACAACATAAATAACAAGCAATTTTCAAAAGTATTTGAAAACGTTTTCTTTATGATAGTAGCTTCTAGAGAGAGGTTTTGCTGATAAAAAAAAAAAATGTAGCTGTGTGAAGAACTTAGTGAAAATTTTACTTAAGAGTACTTTTTATTTTCTGACACAATTTTATAATGAAGATGAATATAACTCCATATAAAACGAGATGATTGATCACAAGCAAGAAGTCTATCAAAATTAGAGTTCTTAGTGGGGTCCCAAGGAATATATTTACACACGTCTTATCTTCGTGAGAACAACTATTTAAGAGTGTCCACTTACAGTTTCTTAAGAGTACTTTTTGTTTTGGCGAAACTACACTATTGGTCCCTGAAGTTTACCCTGTGTACGCAATTGGTCCCTCAAGTTTGAAACGAGCACAATTAGTTCCTTAAGTTTTAAAACTGAGTTGTATTGGTCCTTTTACTAACTGCTGTTAACGGTGTTACTTACGTGGCTAACGGAACAATGACTTAGCATTTTTTTAATAATGTGGCATGTTTTTAATTAAAAAATTACAAACTAAATTTACATGTGAGAAAAAATATTCACAGGTGCCAAATTAAAAAAAGGAACTTTCTTTTATTTTTTCTTTTTTGACAGAAGGGATAAAAAAAAAAAAAAAAGGAACTTTGGTACCCGTGAATATTTTTTAATTTGGTAAACAATAACATTACAATATTCATATTAGAGTATTACACTTGCGGTAATAAAATAACAAGGAAAAAAATAGAAGACCAGATTTTCTCCAAAGCTTGCTTCTCGAGATGTTGCTGCACCGCCGATGATGATTGATGCCACCAAGTCGAGAAGCTTCTGGCGTCGCCTCTGACGATGCTGCCAAGCTGACAAGTTTCCGAGTTCAGACAACACTGCCGGAGCAACTAAACACCATTTTAACAAACTAACTAACTCATCTCAGATCTACCAATTCCAAGCTTAGATTTAGCTCTAAAACCAATAGTTTTATCAACAACCACAACATCAAAATGGTATTAGTAGTAGTAGTACCGTCAACTCATCCCCTTGAATCATGTGGGTCCCCTCCAAAACCAAAACTTACCAAGCTCTATAGATCGGTGAGGCAACGACATTTAGAAAAATGGGTGAGGCATCCCAACCCCCTCATACTTCACTTGTGAAGGCCAAGAACAAAGGCGGCATGTTGGTGGGTGTTCGCCAAATTTGAGGGGAAGAGTTTGAGAGAAATTCATTTTCTTTTTTTGACCAGATCTTTTGTTTCAAATTCAATTATTTTATTGAAGTTTATTATAAAATGGGTTTTTACTTTTTTTTTTTTCCCAATAAGAATAGTCATTAGCTAGCATTTCCTGTGCCTAGGATTGTTCCAACAGATTTTTCAAATTCAACTTCTTTTGTTTTTTTTGACAGAAGTGATAGGAAAAAAAAAAAAAAAAGAACTTTGGTACCCGTGAATATATATACAGCAGATAGAAAGTTCATTTTTTTAATTTGGTACCCGTGAATATTTTTTTTCCACATGTAAATTTAGTTTGTAATTTTTTAGTTAAAAACATGTCACATCATTAAAAAAAATGTCAAATCATTGTTCCGTTGGCCACGTAAGTAACACCGTTAACAGCAATTAGTAAAAGGACCAATACAACTCAGTTTTAAAACATAAGAGACTAATTATGCTCACTTCAAACTTGAGGGACCAATTGCGCACACAGGGTAAACTTTAGAGATCAATAGTGTAGTTTCGCCTTTTGTTTTCAGACACAATTTTATAATGAAGATGAATTCAACTCCATATGAAAAGAGATCATTGATCACATGCAACAAGTATATTAGAATTAGAATTCTTCTATATATATATATATAACACACACATTTTATCTTGGTGAGAATAACTATTTAAGAGTGTCTATTTACTATTTCTTAAGGGTACCTTTCGTTTTCAGACACATTTTATAATGAATATCAATTTACTCCATATGAAAACTAATGACTGATCATAGGCAAGAGCCAAGAAGTTTCTTAGAATTAGAATCCAAAGGAATACACAAAATTCGGCGAGAAGGATTAAAAATTTCTGCGCAATTAAATGAATAATATATCAATTTTATGAGTAACGGTCTTTTCTAGCATGCCTGCTTTTCGTAGAATCTTTCACTTATAATAACAATAAAAAAAATGTTCACTTATAATAGAAAATGTTCATCGATGAACATTTTCTATTATAACTAGACATATCTTTGGAGTTGACAGATAACTCAAAAGGAAAAAAAAAAAAAACCAATTCTTTTTTTGGGATCAATTAAAAAAATAAAGGTAACAAATGAAGTAATTCTCAAAAAAAATAAAAGAAAAGAAAAGAAGGAAACAAATGAGGTGATGGTTCACTTGCACTAAAAATATATATATTATATGCACATGCTCAAGAAAATAGTCAAATACTAAAAAAAATCTAGATAACTTTGTTTGTTAAAAAATGTTAGAACCTTAAAAAATTATACAACTTTTTCTACAACTTACTTAGGGTAAAAATTAAGAAATGGATATTGCTCATAAATAAGTAAATGAGAGAAATAGGAAGAGGAATCAAAAGAAAAAGACATGGATCAACCCCAAAAACTTCCATTTTCACATGAACAATTCTACCAAAAATATGAGTCAATTCCGCATTTATTTAATGAGTCAAACTTGTCAGGTCTGTTAGGGACATATTTTATGTAATTAGCTAATCTTTTAATAAAATACACTTTACTTGTATTTGGTTAGATTTGGGATGGGTTTAAAACTTCAAGAAATATGTTGTTCAAGTCAAGGGTTAAAGCCATGAAGATCTGACCAAGAAATAAGTGAAGAAGAGCTGTTCATTAAAGCTCGACAGCAATCTCGACAAAAAGACTTCTATCGAGATTTAATGTTGAAGCTCGACATAAGTTGTTTCTGTCGAGACTTACGAAATCAAAAATTCCAGATCTGATTTTTGGCCCATGCTTATATATTTGTATAGGGTTTCTTTTCTTGCAACCCTAGATATATATAAAGCTTATTTTAAAGGCCGTCACACAAGAGAATACATGCAAATAGTGCCCTAGTTCATTATTCTCTCTGAAGAAACTATTGTGTCTTTATGCTAAGTGTTTTGTGACCAAGGAACTTCCTGATCTTCATTGTTGATGAAGTGAAGAACCTTGCAGTCAAAAACCTCTTCAAGTTGTTGGATTTAGTCACGTACTGGAATTTGTGAATCATTGGTTAGTCACGTACTGGGATTCGTGCATTGAACAGAAAAATTGCTGCTACAATACAAGTCCAATTTGGTATTGAAGTAAGGGTTCAACTGTAGGTTGGTATTTCGGGATAGGCCAAAAGGTTTGGTAAGATTCTTTATACTTGTAACCGCTTGTGATTGATAATAGTAAATTCTTGGGAGTAGCCTTAAAATTACTCGGTTGGGTTTTGCCTCGGTGATTTTTCCCATTCATAAACAAATTATCTGTGTCAAATTTATTTTCCTCTGCATTTAGTTTAGTTAGTGATTTTTTTGTGCTACCATGTCATTGCATGTAATTGAACCTAATTCATTAATTTGAATAATTAATTAATTAATTTACAAGGGTCAATTCATTTTAACTCAACAAAGCCTATTCAAAATTGAATGCAACTTCAATATTAATTAGCATCAACGTTCATGGGCATGGCATCCAATAAGTTCTCATGTTCACATATAAAATTTTGAAAATTGTACCCCATTTCATTCAAGCTTCATTCGGCTGAGTGGTTGTCCTTGTTCATTGAAAAATATTGGTTCCAACCAGATGAACCAACCATTTATGAGGTTCACATCAACAAGAACAACAACAACAAGAATAATAATAATAATAATAATAATAATAATAATTGCACACCAACCATTTATGCTACCACCTACTTATGCAGCCAAGGTTTCCTACATCTGTAAAAGAGCGGCCAACTTTTTTTTTTGAGAATCAAAAGAGCGGCCAACTTAAATGCAATGTTTGTCCGTTTTCTTCACCTACTTTTGCGATTTCTTATAGTCCTTTCAAAATTATATATGAAGCTAAACTGTAAACTCACCCATTTCACCTATATATTAATTGTTTGAATAAATTAATAAACAGTAACATGTTTTTTTTTTTTTACTCTAATTATTTTTTGTTATATATTGTGATGACCCTTTTACTTTTACTAGGTAGGGTGGCATGTGCAAGGCATGTGCTAGATCTTGAGCGAGAAAATTAAAATAAAATTTCTATTGAAGAAGTATGAAATTATATACATAAAAAATATATGTCATACAAAGTTAATTTTATTCTTATAGTAATTTTAATAGTTAATCACACACAAATTAAAGTTATGGTAGTTATTTAACATATGAATATCTATTTTACTATAATAGTTTTTGTCACACCCCAAACCCTAAAGGGTCCAAAGCATGAGAAAGACATCTCAAAGTTCCTGTAGATTTTTCCTTTTTGACAATTCGATTCACATAAATCATATCAAGTACCAACATAAAAAATTATCATAATAATTTCATTGAATATACTCTCAAAGTAAGTCAGAGCTCTAAGCATTAATTACAAGGACCATTGGCCACAAAAGAATAGAGATCTAAATAAACAATTACATATCAACAGCTTGTCCCATCGGTGGGAATAAAGTCACAAACACTATAACATACAAAAGAATGAGTCAAGCCTATTCTAAGATGTACATCATCTAAAATCTCCATTACAAAAGTTCAGCCTCTATCAGTATTTAGCCTAACTATTGTTAGCCACCAAAAAGATGTCTCAAAAGATTGTTGCCTACTCTAAAAAGTTTATAAAATAATGGAATGAGACAGAGCCCAGTAAGTAGCATAATTAATGGAGGTGGAGGAAATGCAAGTTTCATCTTCAATAATAATAATATGACAAGAATGATTAAGTAATGAAGTACAAAGTTTCTCAAAGTAAATACCTTGAAACTATATACCATAATCTATAATCTGTGAGCATTAACAATATAATTTTCAAAACCATAAAATCTAACATACGGTAAATTATTACAAATATACCATACCACCACATAGATCGGTCAGGGGATCCACCCATTCACAACTAGCATGATATTGTCTTCTCTGGTATGTAGACTCTTGGCTCCTTGGACAGCAGCCTCACCTATACCTTCAAAGTTTTTGTCTCTCCCCATGGGTAGCAGAGAGAGCGCGTCAAATAGGACCTCTCTTACATGCGGTCTCTTAGCCCCATGGGCAGCAGCCTCACCTACACACAATCAAGAAACCTCTTCCCCCCATGGGCAGCAGGGAAGAATGCATTCAAAGTGAAAGGGCACTGACCTAAATTTGATTTCATTGTCACAAAGACTACGAAAACCGAATCCAGTGATCACTAGGAAATCACACATGGCATGGGGTTAAAACAACATAAAACTTACATGTTACATATACTTTAAAACACATAATTTATATCTAGGTAGTTTCAGAAAAACCTTAAATAGTCTAACTTCCACAAAGTTTGTAAGGTTTTCAACTTCATTCTTGCCAAAAGATTTCTATCAATTTCTCACATAACAAGACAAGATAAACATCTTTAAATTTTCTAATATACCATAAAATCCATGATTTCCTTATCAAAGATTAAATAAAAGATGCTCATTTTTTTTCCATATCAACAATTCATGCATTTCCCCAAATGCAATACCAAATGTGATGCATTTTCATATATATATATTAAGGTTACGATACAATAGTTTTTAGGAAAATATAGTTTCTATAGGTAGTAGTTTCTAAAAGCGTGTCTAACCCAAAAACAACATTTATGCAACATGGTTATTTTTCAAAAATCCCATTAAAAAGCTACTTACCTTGCAACTGCAAAGGCCTAATTTTCCAAGATCCAAGGAGATTAGCTAGAACCTAAACAATATCAAGTAAACCTATCACAATAAACATAGAGCTTGAAATTATATCTAGCTACAATAAGCATGTCTAACCCAAAAACAACATTTATGCAACATAGTTATTTTTCAAAAATCCCATTAAAAGCTACTTACCTTGCAACCGCAAAGGCCTAATTTTCCAAGCTCCAAGGAGATTAGCTAGAACCTAAACAATATCAAGTAAACCTATCACAATAGGCATAGAGCTTGAAATTGTATCTAGCTACAATTTAGGAATTGTCAAATAAGCACTTGATTAGGCAAGCCTAGTATTTAACCTCATCAATAATAATATATTCCACTTCCAAAGTTTCTCAAGAAATTGATTCACAAGGCATCAACTCCAAATTATAAAGTTAACTCATTTAATATCATCTCCAACATTATGACTAACTTCCATAAAATTTACACTGCATCATTAAGAGACCCATGAAAGCAAAATAAAAATATCCTCTAAGACAAGAAATTTAGGACTTCAACTAACTTCAAATAAATCCAATGGCAATGGAAAAATTAAATTTACCAACCATCACATGTTATAACTTAAAACCCCTAAATTTTTCACCATACATAAACCTTAAGTAGTCATTATTAGCACAAATTATATACCCACTCATCAAATAATTCCACCAATACAAAACCCATACATAAAAACACATAAATATCACTTCCAATGCTCATAAATCACATGGGCATCATTATTAAAGCTTAGATAAAAATAACCTCAAGCAAAAGTGTAAAACCCACCAAAAAGATTAGAAATTTTTACCTCAAATAAAAGGATGAAGATGCTTAGGGGTTCCTAAGGATTTTTCTGGTGATCTTGCCGGAAAAATGATGGTGAGATGGTGTGGTTTGGAGTGGAGTCCGGTGGGTGAGTGTGGAAGTGAGTGTGTGTGTGTGTGTTTAAGTAAAGAGAAAAGAAAGAAAATGAAAGAAAGAAAAGAGATATCCGCCCAAAAGAGAGAAGAGAGGCGTGTGAAAATGAGTGGTGGGGAAGGGGGTTAGATGGGGCACGTGGGAACTAAAAAATTTGACATTTTTTATTTTATTTTTTATTTTGGGGCTGACTGAGACGTTACAATTTTTTAGTTCTTATTTGATAAAGGCAATATCTACTCACTAAAAACTTCTAAGAATGATAATGAATATCATTATCTTCCAACAATAAGCAACTAAGTTTTGCTAAGACATTGTCAAAATATTTAAACTTTCATAATGAATGATGTAATATGCTACAATTGAAGTTTTTTCATCAAATACCTTCAACCATACACAATGAAAATTTTTTCATTCATACTTTCTTCTTTATCATTCTACATGAGTCTAGGTGCAATATTTAGTTTACTTAGTTTTTAATGAACACCCATTTTAAGCAAGAAAAGAAAAAAAAAAAAAGGATAACAAAAGACATTTGTCATCGAATTTTCCATTAAATTATAATTTTCGAACATTTAAACCTAGAAAATCAATGTTCTCTAGGTAATAAATAAAACACCTTATATCACCATTCCAACTTTTTAAGCATTACTGCCATCTAAAATTCAAAATACGTGAAGAAAATTTGAAATGTTAAAATTTAGTGGGAGTATTTTAGATATTACACAATCTAATATTTTAAGAATCATAAACTTTGAATAAGGTTTAATTGAGAGAATAATCATATGACATATTTTTTCTTCTCCAAAATATTAAAGGGAAAATTGTTTGATTCTAAAGTTTAAGGAGGAATTGTGAACTACCCCAAACATAAAGGATGAAAAATGTTTTTATCCTAAGTTATTTATTTATTTTTTGTGTGTAAAACTATGTGTTTTTACTTAAAATAGTGCGTAAAGATAAAAATAGAATAAAAAAATATAAAAATTCAACCCAAGGAAATTGTATGTGAATTAGTGAATTTTGGCTCAATAAAGTTGACTAAAGCAAAAAAAACATTTCTAGAAACACAACATAATGGTACAACATTTTCATAATGCCATTATAATTTTGTTATATTATATTTTAACTCGTAAAGAATTGATACTTTAGTAGTTGTGAAAATATTATGATGATAACAAAATGTCTTAATATTTTCATAACAAATCATAATGTAGAGTTTGTTTAGACCCCTTAAACACACAATTGGATTAACCTAGTTAACAAGCCAAGTTATTACTTAGTCCAAATTCCAGATCTAGGTTAACACAATCATATAATCATATCAATGTAAAGTGCGGAATATAAAAACACAAAGATATGATGACCCAGGAAAACCAAATCGGTAAAAAACCTGGGGAGGATTTAACCTAGTTATCCTCAAGGTAAACCTGAATCTATTATGAAAGAATCGAAATTGTACAATAGCGGCTTAGACCACTAACTTCCTATTGCTACCCACCAGTAGAACTTACTGACATGACCACGTGCAAGCTCCGAGATCACGGACTCCTTCTTTCTTGGATTCTCCAGCAAGTACAAGCACCCTCGCTGGTATATCTTTAAGCTCTTATGGCAGCAACTGAATGACAATCACGTTCTTGAAGCTATCTCCTTCTTGATAATCCTAAACTTGTGTGAAGGTAAGCACCTCTCAGAACTCACAAGAGATTCACACAAACAACAATATGAGCAACAAAGACTCTAGAGAGCTTTTGGGTACAAACCCTAAAAACAAAAAGAGGCACACTCTTCTCTCTCTTAGAAGTCTTTAAAAACGTGTTTAGGATTTCCTTTATATAGTGGGAGAAGTAGATCATAAACCTTAATCCTTAATGGGCTTGAACTGTGTTTGGGCCGACTTAAAATTCTGCAGAAAATTCCTGATGCACGATTCTCGATCGATCGAGTCTATTCTTCGATCGATCGAGCCGTGCAGAAATAGAACATTAATTTCTTGCAACTACTTGATTCCAAACTTACATTAAACCAAACTTTGAGCAAGTCTAAACCTAGACTAAATGTTTTGATCATGGTTTGCCAACATAATACACATTGAAGTTCTAATACATTAGTTCCTAAGGTCTTAGAACCTAACAATCTCCCCCTTTGGCAATCCGTGACAAAACACATCACAAACATGATATGCTCAAAGTTACAAAAAGCCCAATCAGATTTTAAAAGCACTAAACTCAATTCAACCTAACCACTATCTATTAGTTGCAAGTGTAGACAGCAGCCACGACTGAATTAACCTGTATATTCCTAAAACACTCAACAAACGCATAAACGCATGTGTGACAGAAAAACAGTAAAACAACAAATATGCAAACTAACTCTCCCCCTAAGTTAGATACATCAAAAAAAAATTTCAACTCCCCCTAAACATAACATTCTTGTATTTTCCACACATATTCCCACATTTCATTTAAATCTCCCCCTTTTTGTCATGTATTGACAAAGATAACTCAAACAAAGAGTAACAACTCAAAAGAGAACAAGAGGAAATAGAGAATTAAGGGAACAAAAAACAAGATAACTCTATAGAAAATAGAGACAACTCCCCCAATGAAGAGCAAAGGTTAAAAACAAGTTTCTCCCCTTATAAAAATAGGAAAAACAAAATAAGTTTTGGGAAAAACAGTTTTGGGGAAAACATAGGAGGTGGGGAAAATAAAAAACACACAAATCTAACTTAAAAAATTAAGTTGAGGATACACATAAAGAAAAATATTCTCTCTTTCAATAAATGCAAACTTAACACTATGTGACCCATAAACAGTTGCATGAGTAGAGAAAATATTTGCACATTGATTATCCATCATATCTCTTAAGAAAAATATTTTCTATAGTTCACACATAAAAATAGCATATACTAGAATGTACAAATGACTCAAAAATTAATCAATCAATTTTTAAATCAAGTTGAGTACCCAATTTAGCAAAGTGTATGCATGGTATGAGATTAAAAGTTTTTTAAAAAATACATGAATTCAACTCAGATCTTTAAAACAAAGATTTTCAAACTCTTAACCATATTTTGCATCAAACACCATAGAAAACATAATCTTGGATGGCCACAACAAGATCACACACAATAACATTTACCAAGTTTAGCAAAGAGTAACTTATGAAGTGTGTGCAACTAGCAAGAACTTGAGAGACATGTGAGGTGATATGTGAATAGTAATTAAATTCAATTTCTACAGAATCCATCACATACAATCAAAAGAGACCATCCTTCAAAGAGTTACATCATATAACTCTCATATCTCTTAGAATAAAAGCTTGCAATCATGTAAGTTTCTTGATTTGCCTCATAATGTATACACCAATTTTATTTAATCAGAAACTTATTAGAAAATAGCCAGAATAATGTACACACCAATTTTATTTGATTGATTTAATTATAGTCCAATAATATACACACCAATTTTAGCGTTAAACCGAGGCTACACCTTATATTCATTTTGTGCATGTGCTACACTTTCTCAAGCACAAAATCTTACGATATGCACTAAGGTATTCATGATTGGCTAGTAAACAGTGGTGAGATGGTTATTTATACCTTTCTCATTAAGATCAAGTCCGACAATCAAAGGCATGTGATTTCAAGATCAAGATCATGTGATCAAAAACTATAAACATCTTCCCACACAACACGCACTACAAAGCTCAAACTAGTAAAGTGCAGTAAAATAAGCTCATCCAAGCTAAACAAGGTATATAAATATGTTATGTAAACATAATATGGCCAACCTTAATTACAAATCCATGATATGTAATACAAAACACAAAAATCTTTTTGGTTTTAAAAAAATTTATAACCAAAACTAAATGCACACATTATGCTAAATGATTAAAAAAATGCAAATGCAATGCATGACAGTGCTTAACTAAGCTATAGAGGGTACATAAATAAGAAATATCAATTTCTTAATTAACCATTGAGTACATGTACAAACTAGTACATACTCACACAAAATCAGATTTAGCTTAGTACTTATATAACACATATTATTCAAGTTTCTCCACAATGTCAAACATGTTCTAAATTAAGAGAGAGATATTATAAATCATGTAATCCTCAAGAAAAATAAAACAAGACTCAAAATAAAATATTTTTGTCTTTTTGAAAATTTTCAATGTTTTTGAATTTTTGAATAATCAAAACAACCTAAGAAAATAAAACACCCAAAAACTAAAAGAAAACATGTCCACAATTAATTGAAAGAATTAAATCAAGGACAAGTAAACAACACTCACCTTAGAGAATCTTTTCTCACCCATATAGCACGAGTCTTCAGCTTTGTAGGTAAAAATCTATGAGAAACAGAGTGTATTTGAGCAATTACACCAACCTTCTGAGTAAGACTAAAATCTTGCAAATTCCTTTCACAAGCCAACAAGCTTAAATTTTTTAAAAGCATATGAAACAATTTATATAGACTTATGGCAGAAGAAATATCATCACATATCCTAGATTGAAACATAGAATGTTTAAATTTCAATTTATGACAATTAGGACGAATGTGACTGGAGACACCACAAAAGTGACAAACAGAAACAAATTTAGGAACATCAGCATTCTTAACAGCAAATCTAGTCTCAGATTTTGGTTTTTGCCTCAACACAAAACAATTTGGTCTAATATGACCAACAACACCACAACGGTGACAAGTAGGCACAAAAACAGATTTATTATGCTCTCTAACAGTAGGTTTAGACATAGGTTTAGAAACTTCAGCATCTACATCAGAATTTTTACCTTTGTCTAACCTAACAAAATAAGTCTTTTCTTTATTATTCCTCTTGAAATGAGGGATATAAACTTTCTCAGTTTTAGGCTTAATAGAAATAGAAACACTTCTATTATCAACAGCAGGCTTGGTACTAGTCAAATTTTCAATTTGAGCCTTAGATTCAATTAATTCTTGTTCCAAGCTTTTCATCTTCTCATCTTGAGAGGAAATTTGATTTCTCAAAAATTCATTATTTTTATTAGATTCATCTAATCTCACAATCAATTCCTCTTTTTCAAGATTAGCCAATTTTAACTCTTCCTTAAATTTCTTAGCAATTTTTAAAGATTTCAATAATTCCTTACGGAGAGTTTCACAGGCATCAATAAAATCAACAGAAACAACAGTGTCCTTTTTATTCAAATCATCAAAAACATGAGCAGAAAGACACTTCAAATTATCCATGATAACAGGGGTCAAGGATCAACTCAAAGATCAAAAGATCTACAACAAAAGAGCTACCTGCTCTGATACCACTTGTAGAGTTTGTTTAGACCCCTTAAACACACAATTGGATTAACCTAGTTAACAAGCCAAGTTATTACTTAGTCCAAATTCCAAATCTAGGTTAACACAATCATATAATCGTATCAATGTAAAGTGCGAAATATAAAAACTCAAAGATATGATGACTCAAGAAAACCAAACCGGTAAAAAACCTGAGGAGGATTTAACCTAACTATCCTCAAGGTAAACCTGAATCCACTATGAAAGAATCGAAGTTGTACAATAGCGACTTAGACCACTAACATCCTATTGCTACCCACCAGTAGAACTTACTGACACGACCACGTGCAAGCTCTGAGACCACAGACCCCTTCTTTCTTGGATTCTCCAGCAAGTACAAGCACCCCTGCTTGTGTATCTTTAAGCTCTTATGGCAGCAACTGAATGATCATCAAGTTCTTGAAGCTATCTCTTTCTTGATAATCCTAAGCTTATGTGAAGGTAAGAACCTCTCAGAACTCACAAGAGATTCACACAAACAGCAATATGAGCAATAAAGACTCTAGAGAGCTTTTGAGTACAAACCTTAAAAACAAAAAGAGGCACACTCTTCTCTCTCTTAAAAGTCTTTAAAAAAGTGCTTAGGGTTTCCTTTATATCGTGGGAGAAGTAGATCAGAAACCCTAATCCTTAATGGGCTTGAACTGTGTTTGGGCCGACTTAAAATTCTGCAGAAAATTCGTGATGCACGATTCTCGATCGATCGAGTCTATTCTTCGATCGATCAAGCCGTGCAGAAATAGAACAGTAATTTCCTGCAACTACTCGATTTCAAACTTACATTAAACCAAACTTTGAGCAAGTTTAAACCTAGACTAAATGTTTTGATCATGGTTTGCCAACACAATACACATTGAAGTTCTAATACATTAGTCCCTAAGGTCTTAGAACCTAACAATTTTCATTGGTAAGTTTAAATTAGAACCAATAATAATTTACCATTTATAATTTATTATAAAAGTGTTGTAAAAAATGTAGTAGATGTCACACATTTTTTTTTTTTCACAATACCTTTATTTTTAGTTGTGGTTGGTTCCAGTATGCTATTTTTTTGTTTTTGTTTTTTAGCTTAAAAATAATTAATACCTCAACAATTGTGAAAATATTGTGGCAATTTGTTTTGATGATATTTTATTCTTTTAGGGTAACAGCTCATATGCAGATAAAATAAAAAGTGTGTTCAATAGGCGATATTTCCAAAAAGAAAAAAGAAAACTAGTGAAACAGTTTGGATTGAATAAACCAAAACTATTATAGCTTTGCTACTGTAGCTTTGAGCATTGACCTTTTTGAAATATAGAAATTTAAATTAGAACTAATAACAATTTACCAATTATAATTTGTTATCAAAATATTGTGAAAAATGTTGTAGATATAACATTTCTTTTTCCACAATACCTTTATTTTTAGTTGTGGTTAATTCCAATATGATATTTTTATAATTTTATTTTGACCTATAAGAACTTAACACCTCTAACAATTGTGACAATTTGTTATTTTAATAAAGTTCAACAGGCAATGTTAACAAAAAAAGGGCTAGCGGAACAGTGCCGCTTGAACAAACCAAATGCAAGGTTGCTTTACTCATTTACACTTTCTATATATAGAAATTTAAATTAAAACCAATAACAATTTACTACTATAGAAATGTTGTGAAAAATGCTGTAGATGTAACACTTCTTTTTCCACAATACCTTTATTTTTAGTTGAGGTTAGTCCCAATATGATTTTTTTTAAAATTTTTTTTTGACCTATAAGGACTTAACACCTCTAAAAATTGTGAAAATATTGTGACAATTTGTTATTTTAATAGAGTTCAACATGCAATATTAACAAAAAAGAAAAAGAAAAAAGAAAGGGCCAGCAAAACAATGCCACTTGAACAAATCAAATGTACGGTTGCTTTACTCATTTATACTTTTTATATATAGAAATTTAAATGAGAACCAATAACAATTTATCACTACGATTTATTATGAAAATATTGTGAAAAATGTTATAAATGTAGCACTTCTTTTTTTACAATACTTTTATTTTTAGTTATGATAGATCTCAGTATGATATTTTTGTTATTTTATTTTGACCTATAAAGATTTAACACTTCTAACAATTGTGAAAATTTGTTGTTTTAATAGAGTTGAACCGGCAATATTTAAAATTAAAAAAGAAAAAAAAAAAAAAGCTAGCGGAACAGTAACAGTGTCACTTGAATAAACCAAATGCAATGTTCCTTTACTCATTGGCACTTTTTATATATATAGCTATTGAAGACTCCAAGTCAGTCAAATATTCTTATTGTTCCGTCTTAGAAAAGATCAACTAAACAAATATATATGGTGATTACTATCAAAGATAATGCTGCACTTTTGTACATTATATACAATATTACTCACTTTATAAGCTTCACCGTTCCTTGCGGAGTACGTCGTTTAATAAGAATGAAGTAAAAATTAACTCAAAAGCTGGAATTAAGAATTAGATACAGGTGGTGGTTGTGGTTCTAAAGAATCTAAGCCCTGTCAATTTTGATGTAATCATTCAAGCAGCTACAGTTCACCCAAAGCCATCAAAACTTTTATTTTAATGGATAAATTCAACCATTACAAATATTATATTCCATATAAAAATACACCACTACAAAAAATATGAGATATAACAGTGGTCTTTTTTGTAGCACTTACCAAAAATGCTACTATAGAATGTTTATTGTAGTGGATTTTCAAATGCTACTATAAGTCTCTTTGTAGCAGCAGTTTTTTTGTAACCGCTATAATATACTTTTTTTTTTACAGCAGTTTCCCAACTACTACAATATACTTTATTTTTTGTGCTTCTATAGGTGATTTCTAAATATAAAACTACAATTTTTTTTTTTGGAGCGGTTTCCCAACTGCTACAATATACTTTTTTTTTTTTTTTTTTTGTGCTTCTATAGGTGTTTTCTAAATACAAAACTACAAAGTTTAGTCATTTTTGTTCTTTTTTTTATTTTTATTTTTATACTCCAATGTAAAAAACTAATACGCTAATGAGAACATCATACATCTAAAATACTCCGAATGACACAAAATACCCCTAGAATTGTAAAATGACCAAAATATCTTTAGAATCTCCATAACTGGTGAAATATTTTTAAATTTTTCAAAATGAACAATATACCCTAGACCTCCAAATTTACAAAATACATTAGGAATGATTACAATGAACAAAAAAAAAATCCCTAAAATCACTAAATGATAAAAATACCCCCCAAACCATAGTATTACTACTATTATCTACTGGTTTAAATTGTGAAGATTTTTATCCTTAACAATCTTAGTGCGGTGTCAAACATCTATTGAAAAGACCATAATTTCCTAACTCATTTTAGTGACATGTAATATATATATGTGTGTGTGTGTGTTGGGGGGGGGGGACTAATACTTAGTATTTATTTTATGTGATTAGAAAGATTACTAATAGAATAAATATGTTTATTTTGTTATATTGTTTATTTTAAGCATAATGAAATTTTAATATCATTTTTCTAAGATTTATACAAGAAACAATTGAATTTTTTTTATAGGTGAGAAACAATTGGTTTGAAATATGGTATTCTTGCTCAAATTAAGTTGGTTTTGCAACAACTGGAACAATGTCAAACAAAAAGGAAAAAAATAATTTAGTTACACACAATCAAGAATGTAAAAATAATAATAATTAAATGATATTTGCATTTTCTTTAGTAGGCATAAAACATGCTTTGCCTATATTAGCTACTATATCATGCAATTTTCAATTTGTAAACACACACACACACACACACACATACATATATATAGTATAATCAAATCACTACAATATTCTTATTGTCTTTCTATTTTGTATATAAAATAACTAAATATTATAATTTTTTTACTCGAAAAATTATTGAAATAATTTTTTTTATACATCGATTGTTGAGGTGGAGGATTTGAACCTTGTATTTCTCTATTAGAAATGTGCCAACCAATTAATTAGCTATAAGATTCTTGGCTAAAATTATTGAAATATTGGAAAAAACTAATGATAACTTTCCTCGCCCATTGTGCGGGAACTCAACTAACACTAAAGAAATGAGAAGAGCATAAATTTCCAAGCTATTGGACCAGGTATAATGCTATTTATGTATTAGTCTAATAAAATTTTTGAAAATAAAATGGCTCATACACCTTGGCAAAAAGGTTAGTCCTAGTAGCTGAGAAAATATTGTTTTAAATCCACAATTTAAAAATTCACACTAACAAAGTAAATATTGCAAGCGATATTATTGTTTCAAATCCAAAATAGTCACTAGACACATTACAATAAAAAAAATTATAAACTAGTACTCAAGCAATGATAAACTAATTAGGCAAGCTACAATGAAACAATATTCTTCTTTTAAAGCATTAATCACCAAGAATCACTAAAACAATGAAACACATTCCCTCTTGTGACTAGTAATCTTCTTCATACTCAGAATCATCCATAAAATTCTCTTCATCAAGTGGAAGTGGTCTATCGACTATGGTTCCATCCACATCATTTCGAGCCCAATTTAGGTCGTCATTCACATTATTAGGTGGATTTTCAATCACTGTATCGTATGGCTCATTATCACAATAAATGTCTACATCATTATCACTCAAATCGCCATTACCAACGTCGAACACATCCCTTGGTTTTGTTTTGACAACAACAAGCCAATCCTTGTCTCTTTCATCTTCAACATAATATACTTGTGAAGCTTGAGATGCCAAAATAAATGGGTCATCTGTTATTCTCTTCCCAACATGTATTAAATGTGAAAAAATTGACAAGGGGAAACCAAATTCATCTATCTTATATCCCCTACCTGTATCAACGTCAACCCAATCACATTTGAATAATATGTATCTCAAATTATCATAATAATTCAATTCAATTATGTCAAACAAAACACCGTAGTAAGTAATGCCTCCTTTTATTTCTACATTGACCCCACTGTTTTGAGTTTTCTTATTTTCCTCATTATCTTTTGTTCAGAATTTAGTACCGTTGACAACATATCGTTTCATCCGTCTAGCTTCAGTATTGGGTCCTTAAGCAAGCCATCTAACTTTATCAGTAAGTTTCACCTTCTCAGTATTACTCATGGCCACAACCTAAAATTATATATGATATATCAATATGAGTTAAGTAACCCTTATACTACTTCTATTGTATGCTGAAAATTATTAGTAATGAATTACTTACATAATTTCGAAACCAGTCACAAAACTCTTCTATATGGATCTTATTAATAACTTCTTCTGGTACGCGACGTGGACGTATTCTGCTCTTTATTCGTTCCTTGTGTAACCTATATAAACAAATGTAGCATGTGTTATTATTAAGAGTTATCATTTAGTTAACATGATTAAATATGAATCATATTTATCAATATTACTTACTCGCGAAATGGAATAATTTCATTGCTATTGAATAGAACATAACGATGTGCTTGTACCCATTCAGTTGAATCAAGTTGAATATTCGACATTGCTCCTGTAGCATCATCAACATTTCTAATGGGTCTATTGAATACTGTCTCAACTGATTCCAAATATCGCGAGCAAAATATTAAGCACTCTTCTGCAATGTATCCTTCAGCAATAGACGCCTCTGGATGAGCTTTATTACGCACATAATTTTAAATTATTATGACTTACCTCTCAATGGGATACATCCACCGATAATGGACTGGTCCAGCAATCTTCACTTCAGTGGCCAAATGGATAACTAAATGAACCATGACAGTAAAGAAAGAAGGAGGGAATATTTTTTCCAATTCACATAATATCATTGCAATTCGAGACTCAAGTTTCTCAAGATCTTCTACTTGTAGGACTTTGGAGCATACTTCTCTAAAGTAACAAGATAAATCTATTAAAGCCATACTGACTTTCTTTGGTAAAGCTCCTCTTATTGCTATTGGAAGAAGTTGTTGCATTATAATATGACTATCATGACTCTTCAAGCCAGAAATTTTGCGTTGTTTAAGTTGGATACAACGTGAAATGTTTGAAGCATAGCCATCTGGAACTTTTATTTTCTTCAAAACTCTCAAGAAACTATCCTTTTCTTTTTGGACCATTGTAAAACAAGATCGTGGCATATATGTCTTATCATCTCCCCTCTTTTAAAGGTGAAGTGTATGTCTTATACCCATATCTTTTAGGTCAAGACGTGCCTTCAAGTTATCCTTAGTCTTGCGTGGCAATTCTAGAACTGTGCCAAGTACATTATCTGTAACATTTTTTTCTATATGCATCACATCAAGATTATGCCACAACATGTGATTCTCCCAATAAGGCAATTCAAAAAATATACTTCTCTTCTTCCATCCTTTTGGTTCTTGGTCTACATCTTCCTTTCTCTTTCTCTTTTTTTTTTGGACTTTGGTCTTTTTCTTCCCAAAAATACAATTAATGCCTTCAGTTTGCACCATGATGTCAATGCCAGATGGTATAACAGGAGCTTTTTCCATTTCCTCGGTCCCATCAAAAAATTTTCTATCTTTACGGAAGCTGTGATCTTCTTCCAAGAATCGTCGATGGCCCATATAACAATATTTTCCTCCATATTTTAACCACTGAGATCGAGTATTAAAATTACAAGGAGGACACGCATATTCCCCTTTAGTGCCCCAACCAGATAAATCACCATATGCAGGAAAATCATTTATCGTCCACATCAATGCTGCATGCATCTTGAAATTCTCATTAGAAGACACGTCGTACGTTGATATTCCATCATCCCATAATTCCTTCAATTCTTCTATTAAAGGTTGTAAATACACATCTATATCATTTAAAGGTGAACTTGGCCCAGGTATAAGCAAGGATAACATGAAAGAAGATCTCTTCATGCACATCCAAGGAGGTAGATTGTATGGAATCAAAACAACAGGCCATGTACTATGACTAGTACTCATATTCCCAAAAGGATTAAATCCGTCGACCGCTAATCAAGTCTAACATTGCGAGGGTCGGATGAGAAATCTACATAATGATTGTCAAATGTTTTCCAAGCAAGAGAATCGCGGGATGTCTTATTATTCCGTCTTTTGTGCGACCCTCGGCATGCCATTTCATTGAAGAAGCTGTTTTGGGAGACATAAACAACCTTTGTAGTCTTGGCTTTAAAGGAAACCAACGCAAAACCTTAGCAGACTTTTTTCTTTCTTGTCTTGAGTGAAGCATTCATCAAATTATCCTTATCTTTCCCACTATTTTTCTTACCTTTCCCATTATTCTCCTTATCATTTCCACTATTTTTCTTATCATTCTCATTTGTTTCCCACTGGAAGTATGACGAGACTTTACACTCTTCATCATTGGCAATCTCTTTCCAAAATAACATACAATCATTTATACATGCATCAATCTTCTCATAACCAAGTCCTAAATCCTTAATAATTTTCTTAGCCTCATATGTGTCTTTCGGTAACTTCGCATCCAAAGGAAGCATATCTTTCAAAATCTGGAGCAACATTGTAAAAGACTTATTGCTCCAACCATTAAGACACTTTAACTGATATAAATGCACAATGGCGACAACTTGCTAAAATTCTTGCACCCTTCATACAAATGTTGATCAGCATCTTTAAGTAAATTGTAAAACCTTTGCGCTTCTTGATTAGGAACTTGCCTAGATTGTTGCACATTTGGGACTTCTTCTAGTGGTACTGAAGAATTATTACTATCTCCAGATTCATTCACTATGTGGCCACGCAATAAATCATGCATCATATTAGGTATATCACCATATTCAGTGGAAATGTCTTGTGAATTCAAGAATTCTTGTGCATTCAAGGTCTCTTGGACATGACTTGTACTAGTTTCACAAGAAGTTGTTGTAGTAGTCAAGGGTTCTCCATGGAAAAACCAACATTCATAACCATTGCAAAATCCAAAAGATACTAAGTGATCCCGTACAGTATTAACATCAAGCATAGTTGAATTCACACATTTTTCACAAGGACATGAAATCATCCCATCTATAGTCTTTACTTTAGATGCAAACTTCAAAAAGTCATTAATCCCTAGTACATACTCTTTTGAATGCCTAGGCTTTTTCATCCAACTCTTATCCATGGGTATCAATTGTTCTACAAGATAAATTAAATAAAGCTGAAATTAAATTAATAAGACCATAAAAAAAAACATTAAATTACAAACTTGCACCATTATCAGGCCTACCTCCTTTAAATGTAGGAACATGATAAATCCTTGCCCAAAAAATTACAAACTTGCACCATCAATTACGGTCTAAGTCTGGTTTAGTTTAATCTGGTCAGCCAAATAATTTTTATTGGTAGACCTACCTAAGTGAATTGGAATATATTAAACTAATCACAAACACTATTAGAAGTGAAATCTGAAAGAAATTATTTGCAAAATTATGGTATTAGAATGTATTACAATTAATGTAATATAAGTACTCTCTAAAAACATAATACCTAATAAACACTTTTTTCTACATATTTTATAACACTAATAGTCATGCAAATTTTCTAACATAATGAAAAGTAAAAGTATAGAGATTTTTTTTTAACGGGTGGATATTTTAACATAAAAAGCAAACCAAAGCCGTCTTTATGAAAAAATCAATCTTTTATAAGTATACATCAAAGCACCGTCCATAAAATTGGTTTGGTTTTTTTTTTTTTTTTTTTGAGAAAAATTGCATTAAGTTTTATTAGGTTTGAATTCATAACAATGAAAAGGAACCATAAACAGTCACAGACACAAAATAAAATAAAATCTTTACAAAACAAAAATAGAGAAAGACATTAGCTTTGTATATAAACTTTAAAGTTTAAATCCAAGATCCACACACACAAAAAAATAAAAATAAAATAAAAGCGTGAATGAGAGAATATTTACCTCGAATCAGTGGAGAGATCAAAACACCCAAAGAGAAAGAGAGATTGAGAGTGCTTAGTATATATGTATATAGAGAGCCAACGTCCCAAAGAGAGAGGGATTTATTTTTCTATTTGGTTTTGGCTTTGATTTTGTACGAGTCTGTGGCTCTAATCTTGAATTGTTGTTGTTCGTGTACAGCAACAAGGGTCACAAGCATGAACCGACCTTCTCTAATATATAAATATGTGATGTTATATAGTAGTGGTAGAATTCTATTGTGTGAGTGTGTATATATATATATATATATATATATATATAGTGGCAACGTCTCTTGGGATATTTATTCTATTTGGTGTTGGCTTGACTTTGTAGAAATCTGTGGCTCTAATTTGTACACAACAAGGATGTCCTTGATTGCACCACATTATTGTTTGTGGGATTCTTTTGTCCACCTTTTTTTTTTTTTTTTTTTTTACCGTGCAGGACCAGCAGCACCTTCTGGATCTTTTTATTTTTTTATTTTTTTAATAATGGTAATGACTTTTTTACCATTAATATACAACCAGGCTGAAAGGATTTGTTTAGTCTTTTGCCCCTAATTTATTTCATGTTCTCTCTTTTTTTGACCGACTTTGTCCAGCACCTTCTGGATCTTTCTTTATTATTTTCTTAATAATTGTAATGACTTTTTTACCCTTAATATACTACCAGGCTGAAAGGGTTTATTTAGTCTTTTTCTCTTAATTTATTTGATGTTATCTCTTTGGTAGCCTTTGTGGTCAGCCAACAGCTCTACTCATTGACACGAACACAGGACATGTGTTTGAGGGAGAAAAAGAACGCTGGAGAGGACTCTGCTTTACCAATTACTCCACTGATTGACAGAGAGCAGCGATGAGTAAATCATAAAACAAACACGAGAGAGAAACACAAACACAGGATCAAAGGACTGAGATAAGGTTAGATGCGTTAAAGCTTCAAAGTAACAGGTAAACCCAGTTGTATTGTATCTTGTTTGTTTGGTCATATTTTTTAACATTGATATTATTGTTGTTTTATATATTTTGCCATTTCTTTCTGAATTTTTGCACTCAAATTTTTATCATTCACGTGTATTCCATTTTTCCTCATTGCTGCATAATTTTTGGTTACTTTAAAAAATATATTTTTTTTCCCCTTTTCTAATTTTACTGTTCATTTTTAGCTTAGTAGCATAAGATTATATAGAGCCTAAGGACATAGATGATAGTTCAGCTAGGAGAAATTCCTATAAATCTATCCCAAAAAGGAAAGCCATATCAAGAGTTGATGAAGTGCAAAGCATTATTGATGATAATGCTATTGCTGCAGATTCATCGGTCATGTTAACTGGTAGCTCGTAGCAAAGAAGTAAGTTTACATATGTATAAAATAGTATAGTTTAAAATTAATTGCAGACAATAATATTGTTTAAAATCCAAAATAAATAGTGATCTAGACACATAATAAAAACAATATAGTTTGGTACCCAAGCAAACATAAACTAATTAGGCAAGCAACAATAAAAATTAAGGCCATAATATTCTGCTTTGAAAGCATTAATCACCAAGAATCACTACAACAGTGAAATATGCTTCCTCTTCATTGCTCCAATGCTCCCTCTTTATTTCTCCAATATATTTTCTTCTTTCCTGTAATATCAGAAACAATATATCTCCATTAGACAAAGTATGTTGTCATTCACTATACTTCTATTGAATAACATTTGAAAATATTAAGTGGTTTTCTTTCTGGTTAGAATCCTAAATCAAAAATTTTTTTAAAAATAAAAAAAAGTTGATCAATTATCAATTAGAAAGAAATACAATAAAATAAAACTTACTTCAGATTTCCATTTCATCAGTTGCAGCAAAGGGATGCCATGGAGATTGTTGATGAGGGGAACCACTAGCCACACCTTTATCCTAAATTATAAAGTAAAACAATCATATAAAGATATAAAATAACATAATTTAGTAATCCTAACAAAACATGCAAAGCATAAAGAATATATCACATATTTATAACCTGTAAATTAGTATTAGCAGGGAGTTGAATATGCTGCATAACCATTGCCAACTTATCTTCTAAGGTTGATACTTTATCTGTCAAGCGACGTATCTTTTCATCTTTCAACCTCTCATCTTCACTAGTTATCTTTATCCCTCCATAACAGCTATTTTTTGAGCCACTTTGGTTAGAAGGAGTTGGCCCAAATCCCAAACCCCGCACACGACCATGTTTCTCTTTACCCATTACCTTAGAAAACGCATCTGTGGAAGACCATGCTATACTTCCATTTGCACCTTCAGGCAAGTCACTAGCTTCTTGACTCATGAACTCCTTCAGTTTGTCCTAAGAATCAGGATAATAATTATAAATTTTGTTTAAAAAAAAAATGGAGAATGGTAGAAATAAATTTCTTATACTAAAAAAATATGATGACACATACAATTTTCTCACTTGCATCCTCATTAACAGGCATCCCATCCTTTTTTTTGTGAAGCTTTACATATAGCTTCCCTCGATTTGGTGCAACCCCATCTTTCTTGAACTGCATCACAAATATATTAATTATTTTAATGGATGCAAATGAATGTAAGCAAAATACACAAACTATTTCCAAGTACTAACTTTGTAATTACCATATCAAAGGCATGTTGTGCATAAGATTTTGATCCTGCAGTGTGTACATCTTTTTTCTTTTTACTGGCTTTCTTACCAGCCCTGCTACGTTCCTAGATTCAACATAAAAACACACTGATTAAACTTAAAGTTAATTCACTTTTCTTTTCATTTGTATTTATGAATAAGTGTTCTACCAAAGCATTAGATGCCATAATGTATAAGATAATGTTATATATACCAGTCCATCTCTACTAAACCAAAAGTTTACAAGTGTAGCAAAATCTTGGCGATTCACTGTACTTGGGGCCTCAGCTACTATCCCTGCTGCAGTTTTTGACTCATCATAATGCTTTGCTTTCAAGGCGCACTTCCAATTCCTCCACTTTTCACCCAAACCCTTTAAAGTCAGACGTTTGATAATCTTTCTTTCTTCCTCATTTTTGGAAATGTGAAATTTTGACTGAATCATAAATACAAAAAAAATATATATATAACCACATGAAAGAAACATTAAAAATTTCAAAAAATAAATATAGCTTTAGGTACTAGAATTTTAATACCTCAATAATAGTCCAACATTTATCTTTGTAGTCAGTAGGCACTTTACGCCAATTAAAATAATTAATTGGACATAAGTTGGGCTTTCTTGCAACAGTGCCCACAAATCGATTAAAAATAATACCTTCACGCTCAACTGGCTGAAAACAGCCATTAAAAGATAACTCAACTTTTTTCCCATCAGTTAAATTCCATATCTCAGACATACGTGTTATCCCACGTGTGCTACGTACACCTGCATGGTCTATTATTTATACAAAAAAAAATGTGGTCAACAACAAAAGCATACTTTTAATTAAGATTGTATTGTGAAAAATGACTACAATAGAAAATATTTATTTAATTTCATAATACCTGTAATTTGAACTTCTATTTCTGTAGATTCCTCATCTAAATTATCATCTGCTTGAGGTTGAGGCACTAATAGGGCACTTGATCGATTAGCTGATGGGCCAAGTGATTGATCAAGAGGTAGTGTGTCTTGTGACTGATTAGGCCCTAATGACCCCTGTGATGGGTCTTGTGGTTGTGGCTCAATTTCAGCATTAACTATACGAATCCGTTTCCTTCCCCTATCTATTTAGAAAAGTATCAATATAGATAATTATCAACACAAATCACATATTCATTATACATAAATCCAACAAGGAACGTATAGCAATAACGCAAACCTAACTAATAATTTTTCACCCTATAAGAATGTTTTTTTTTTTTTCAGATAATTGGTATTGTGGGGTTACATTGAACTGATACTAATCATGGTTTTTGTGTACACAGCAAGTTTTCATGCAGGCTGGTGAAAGAATGCTAGCGGTAAGATTAGAGAGTGTGAAGGATTTTCCTTGTGTATTTATAGTTTTTAAAAAATATTAATCTATTGCATTGACTGAATCTTCTTTATTCATCAAACCCATACACAATTACATCTGTAAGCCAATTTCTCGTGATTGACATCAAGGCCAAGAGACTTCAATGAGTAGATGTAAAGCATATAAATCAAAACAGCATACAAACAATGTTTAGCCGAAAACACCATACCACCATTAAAATAAGTCTTTTTTTTTTAACCTGAAACGATATAAACTTTCATTTGACTAAGCCAAGTATACAGAGTAAGGCTAGACCCAACTATCTTAATATTAGCATACTTTGACTACCTCTGTACAATTTATGACATTAGAAAGAGGAATAAAAATGGATGAAAAAATTACAAACCTTCTGAAAAATTAGTTCCTCCTTGCGATAGAGAAGTGAAAGACAGACACGGAAGAGAGACAAAAGAGAAGTGAAAGCAGCAAAGCAATATTTCATTTCGCGCCTGCGCCAAAATAAATCTAAGATTTGGGTATTACGGATGACAGTTATTTTTTTTTTTAATGGGATAAATATTAGTTTTTGATAGACATCTATTTCAAAATGAAGATTGTTAACGATTGAAGAGCAAAATAATCTTCAGGCTATTACGTGGGTCATGTTTTATCTAAGAAATTAATTTTTTTTTGGTGAAACAAATAATTTTCATTTTATTTTTTATGGAAATAAATAATTTCTTCTATATATAATTAATAACATAGTTAAGAACAAATAATTTTAGCTCTCAAGACTATAATATGGAGTATGAAAAAAAATTGATTATGTTATCAACATACTCAATTTTTTCGGTCTTAAAATTAACTTGTACCATATTTATTATTTCATAACTTCAAGAACCGTTAGTCTAAAATCCTATCAAAATAAAATAATTTATAATGACCAATATAAAAATCTAAAAATATGATAGTTTGTTATTTTGATTAAAAATACTCATTTAAAAAAAAAAAATAACGTAACTATATGGAGGTGGGCAAATTTCATTGTTCAAAATCCGTTGTCCTTATTGTTGAGTTGTTGCCATGGGTTTCGACCATACTAAGGCCAAGTGCAATGCGGTGAGATCTAGGCATTTTATTTTTATAATATAACAAATTTAGTTAAGAGAAACTAAACTGCTAACATTGACATTGGTCTAAAGGCTAGGGCCAAAAAACTTCCAATATAAATAATGAAGTTTTCAAATTATAAACCAAAAATTTGAGTGCATTATTGAGAAGCAAATGAAATTATAAATGTGGGTGGGTGGTGGGGAGGGGGGGAAGGAAATATCAAAGAGGATTGGGCTTAGGTTGAGCCCAAAGGGGCCCAATTATGTATTAAGGAAAGTGAATGGGCTCAAACCAAGCATTTTGGCCCAAAGGTCAAGGGAATTAGCCCAGAGAAGACTTGTCTGAAAACAAACCATTATCTAGAATTCTGATAAGACCAACCCAAGGAACGTTTGAACCAAAAGCCTGTGTCGAGGAAGAGGATAGGCTCAAAAATGTAAACAGGCAAATAAAGGCTATCAGGCTACACCTACGATACTATCTTGTCCTCTTTAGGTGGCTTGAAGGCTCTCTTAGTCCCTCAAGGTTTTATTCTTTCCACATGACACCAAGCCTCTGGGGAAAAGGCTTCTACACATCAAGGGAGGGCACCCCTTATGAACTAGGCTTTGGACACTCACTTAAGCGATGTGGGGCTCCACCCAGTGCCTCACCCACACCCTTAGAGGAGAGCCATCCTCGGCTCTGATTCCATCTGTCATGTCCTACCCCTATGTGCATGATCTTGTCCTCTATGGGCGGCCCGAAGGCTCTCTTAGTCCCTCAAGGTTTTGTTCTTCCCACATGACACCAAGCCTCGTGGGAAAATGCCTCATACGCATTAATGGAGGGCACCCCTTATGAACTAGGCTCTGGACACTCACTTAAGCGATGTGGGACTCTTGGCACCCAATGCCTCACCCACACTCTCAGAGGAGAGCCGTCCTCAGCTCTGATACCATCTGTCACGCCCTGCCCCCATGTGCATGATGATATTGTCCTCTTTGATCGAAATATTTTCTCCTAGTTACGCTTGTGTTCTATGAAATGAAGGGGCGAAATCCACCTCTCACCTATTACAGGGATGCTCTTTTATTCAAGCTGCTTGGTTTCAAGATTTTGTTTGGAATTTCTTTAATTTGCCAACCAAAACTCACTTCATTGATGTTATGGAATTAACTTCACAAAAATTGAAAATTTCAAACTTTGACATATTGTGTCTTGCGAGTTGCAAGAGGGAATATGTTAAGGGATTACGAGATCAATTGTTAATTGTTGAAAAGAGAATCTCAAAAGCTTTGAACTTACGGTCCCGAACTTCTATCTACACACTAGAATTCATCGAAGTGAACAACAAATCTATTTTGGGATAAAGTACAAGAAATACGTATTCACTAATAAAAAAAAAATACTAAAATGGAACAAAGTTCTACAAAAGGAGTGGCAAAATCTGACACAACCCGTGAACCTAACACGATTAACCTATTTATAAACAGGTTATGAGTTGAGGCTGAATATATTTGGGACATATTTGGGTTGACACGGCTAACCCGTTTAATAAACGGGTCATGTTTGTGTTCAACATGCGAACCTATCTAACTTGTTTAACTCATTTAGCTTTTAAAGTTATTAATTATTTTTGATATTATTGCTTAATTTATGGTAATTTTTATATGTTTATTACTATATTTATGGTTGTAATTATATTTTAATTTTATTTATATATGAGAATTGATAAAAATTATATTGGTTAGGTATGACTTGCTAATCAAATAGATTATTTAAAATGGCTCATTTGCATTGACTTTTACATGACTTGTTAATTAAACGAGTTAAACATGTTAGGTTGAGTTGACCTGTTTGATAAACAGGTCGTGTTCGGGTTGAGAATTCTTGGCACGTTTACTAAACAAGTCGAGTTCGGGTTAACCCATATAACCTAATATTCATGGCTCGACAAGACATGAACCCAATTCGCAAACACGAATTGCCACCTTCTGTACAAATGACCAATATTGATTAAAAATATAAAGAAATAAAATAATTTTATATTATAAAAATATAGAATGATAAATCATATAAAAAAATTAAAATTAAAATATTAATCCTTCAACTATAAAACATAATGATTAATGCTAAATATATTATTTATAATAAAAAATTTATATATAAGCTTATGTATTTTATATTTTTATTAATTAGTAGGTGTCATAAATTATTTTAATTTTTCAAATTCTTTAAATTATAGTTAATACTCATAGATTGCCAGCTTTTTTTACAATTCTAGTGTTTAGTCCGTTGGTTCTTATCTTGGACACTTACCTTGAGAAGGTGGGTTCGATCCCTACTAATTGGAACTCTTTCAATTTCTTTTTTATTTTTTTCCCTCCCTAATAAACTTGTGTGCTGGAAGTTTTTTTTTATTTTTTCCTCCCAAATGAACGTGGGTTGTAAGTGCTCTATTTTTTGTTTCCCTCCCAAATAAACGTGTGTTTTTATTTTTTTCCCTCCCTAATAAACCTGTGTGCTGGAAGTTTCTTTTACCTTCTTTTTTTTTTTTTTTTTTAATTTCCCTCCCAAATGAACGTGTGTTGGAAGTGTTCTTTTTTTTTTTTTTTTTTTTTCCCTCCCAAATAAACGTGGGTTGGAAAGTGAAATTCAAGTTCCTTTTTTTTCTCCCAAATAAACTTATTTTTTAACTGCCTTTTTATTTATTTATTTATTAACCCATTGAATTCTTATCTCATCTTGGTTTTTACGTATAATTATTTTTAACTTTTTAAAAGTCTTTATCTTATCTTGGTTTCTGATATTGACCTTCTTTATCTTTATTTCAAAATTGTAGTTACCCGCCATGTTAAAAAATAAAACCTAGCTGCCAATAATTTTCATCTCCTCAAGAAAAAAAAAAAAAACTCTTGTAGAAGGAGTCGTAACAACAACTCACGGGTGAGTTTTTAACCCCTCTCTCTTTGTCTCCCACTTCATCAATTTTCTTAATCTTCAATATTTTTTTTACAATTTTCTCAGAGAAATGCTATTTCCTCCAAATCTAAGAGAGTGGAGACTGAAGAGTGATTGAATGTATGGTTTTTAACCATTACTCCCCAGGTAAACATCAAGATTTTTAAAGTATTATGCATTTTTTTATAAATAAATATGTTATACAGCATATAAATAAAACAAAATAATTTTAATTAGTTTTTTTATTAGGGTTTTTTTTTTTGTATTTCTTGATCTATTGAGATTTAGCATTTTTTTTTAAAATAAAATGAGTAATGATTGAATTGAGGCTTAGTTTTGACTTTGAATATGTGCATGTGATTCTTAAATTTCATGAATATATACTAATTTAATCAAATATTAGTGAAAATTAATATTTTTTAGGATTAATTACTAAATTTTTTTGTAAAAAAAAAAAAAAACTAAAATGTCTTATGAATATGATTACAGCTATCTATGACTATGATTACTTATGTTTTTAGTCCTTGTAGCACGTAACACTTAATTAAAAGTATGATTGTGGTGTTGACTACTTTTTTTTTTTGTGCATAAACAAATTTAAGTTTAAATTGTCTTTTGACCGTTATTTCTAGCCTACTAAACGTGAAAGCTATAGGTTTAATCAATTCTATTAATGTTGTTAGTTGGCGTACAATGCCAAATGACTACAAAGAAAATTGTTGGAATATAATTGAGGTATTAAAATTTTAGTAACATATATTATACTTCTTTCTAGAATTTCAATGCTTCTACATTGATTTATATATATATATATATATATATATATATATATAGAAAGAATGCTTCTACATAGTCGTTATGGTTTTTTTTTTTTTTTTTTTAATATGTATTTGTGTTTCAGACAAAGTTTGACTTCCCCCAAGATGAGATTGCAAGAGAGATAATCAAGCATCATAATTTAAAGAGATTGGCTGATCAATGGATGAATTGGAAGCATGCTTTGAAAGCAAAACACTTTGATAAGTCAAAAACTGCAACACAAATAGTGGCTGAGGCTCCAAATTTAGTAAATCGCCAAGATTATGCTAAGCTTGTTGACTCTTGGTTTAGAGGTAATACAATAAAAATAATGCACATGAGAAGATATGTATTTGTCATCATTTTTTTTCCAATAGCCATTTGATGTATTCTAAGATTTGCCTATATATACAGTTTTCACTAATGCATATATATGGTTTATTGTATTCCAGGAAACAAAGACAATACATTGGAATATAAAGGGAGACCAAGTTTCATGCTGGAGTGACTTTTGGCATACTTCAAAGGGAATATTTATATTCTTATTTTTTATTGTAGGTTGTTTACAATTATTTTATCCTTGTCTTATCTTAAGTACCAAAAAATATTGTTTATACTTTTATTTAGCTATTTGTGATTTCAAACTTCGAATTGTAAATTTTTATTTCTTCATTTGGATCAATATTATTAACTATTTGCAATTATTTTATTACTTTGATTTTTGGAATTGTGGATTTTAATAACATTCCAAACATGTTATATTACTAATTTTCAGGGAAAATTTCATTATAAAAATATTTTTGTAATATTCAATAATGTTTATACCTTCGGTAACAGTTTTTATAACTGCTCCTATATGGATCCTATAGTAGCGGTTGTTTTTTGTTGCAATAACTAATTTATAACAAAGTGTATGAATGGGAGAACTAGTGGTTTATTTTATTTTATAGCAGTGTTCTATAAAACTGTTGTTAAAGAATATCTAGTAGCAATTCACAAAATCGCTGTTAAAAATAATTCATGCTAGAAATAAGGGAAGGATTTACAAACATTTTTAATTTTGTTTAGTAGCGGTTTATAGAACTGTTGCTAAAGAATCTATAGCAGCAATTACATAACCGCTGGTATGAATAATTAATTTCAAAAAGAAGGGCTCTATGTACTAGCGTTTTTTTTTTAATTCTCTAGCAGCAGTTCTATGAATTGCTGCTAAATAATCTATAGGAGCGGTCACATAACTGTTGGTACAAATAATTAATTTTGAAAGGAAGGGCCGTGTGTATTAGCAATTTTTAATTCTCTAGCAGTGGTTCTATGAACTGCTACTAAAAAATCTATAGCAGCAGTTACATAACCGTTGGTATAAATAATTAATTCCAAAAGGTAAAGTTGTGTACTAGCAGTTTTTAATTCCTTCAAGGCGGTTTATAAACTGCTGCTATAGATGTTTTCTATACCAGCGATTCCTAAAACCGCTGCTATAACCTATAGTAACCTATAGCGACGGCAACTTAACAGCGGTTATTCAAGTTGTAGTAGTGGTTTAGAAAACTGCTGGTATAGACCTCTATGACATTTAGCAGCATTTTTTAATAGTTTTAGAAGTGGTTACAACCGCTGTTAAAAATCAAGTTTTTTGTAGTGCACATACAAGGCTTTATGACTAGCACGAAATATATATATTAAATTTGTCCCACGTAATTTAGGGTGGTTTCCAACTTAAACTAGAGAGTATTTATATATGTGGGTGAGGTTTGAATTTAGTGTCCAGTTACGTACATTGAACCTATTAAAATTATAATACGTATTCACTTTTGAATATATGTCACCCTCTTAACAAGTTCAGTGCATTATATGCACTGGACCTAAGCCTCTCACTTTATTGGCAATGTAAATAATTATGTGACTTTGATGATTTTTGCAAGGCACATGTCTGTAGGCCTTGCTACCGGTAAATACTTCACTGGGCAACCTGGATTAAGTCGCTCCACACTGTACCAATTAAAAAAAAAAAACCTTGTAAACATATACAGAGAGAAAAAAGTTAATTTTATTTGACATGAACTAATTAATGTTTAAAGGTTGCAAAAAGAAAGCATGCAATCTCACTTGTAGTTAAGGATATAATGATGAAGGAAAATGGCGATCTCAAGCTTGGCCAGATCACTTCCAGGGCATATCCTACTTCCTGCTCCAAATGGAAGGAAACTTCCAGCTCTGGGTTTATGATTCTAGACAAAAGTTGAGCAAACATGATTATCAATTTTTTAGACTTGTTATTAAATAGTAATAATATAACTTCTTCAAAATACCTCTTTTTTTTTTTCTTTTTTCTTTTTTTGACAAAGACTTCTTTAAAAGACTTAACAAAAAGAAACTTCTCAACCAAATTAACTTTTTTCAGAAATGTAAGTAACCGACAGAAGGGAATAAGAAAAGAATTGTAAGATACTAAAACTTTGTTCAGCTTACATCCCATCTTGAAGGATCAAATTCCTTTGGGTTTGCATAGGTTTCAGGATCCATATGAACACCTCTATTCCAGACTAAAACTTTCCATCCTTTTGGAACTAGATAACCTACAAGTAAATAAATTTCTTTAAGAAGCCATAATATAAAAGAGGGATGATAGAGTTTGAAAATATATAGGTGATTGAAGAACTAACCATTCATATTAACATCCTCTTTCGCCTCTCTGAAAACTGAAAATGAGATGCTAGTTCTGCGCAGCATCTCATCAATTACCTAGTTCATAAAAATTTGGAGCTTGTTAATTTTTGTTTAGCTCGTTCATCATTTTTCCTGAAGGAATTTGACATAAACTTGTTTCACATGTGTATAATCATTTTCTACTCCTTAGATTGTCCCATCATTAGTACTAGTTTTCTTATAAGAACAGTAATGCCTCATATGCTTTTTAAAACAATCTTGAATAATTTCTCTTCCCTAGATAGGAATTGCATGCTTCTTCAATGCGTGCATACCTTTGAAAGATATTCCATTTGTCTAATCTCTTTAAGGCTAAGCCCTTTTTGTGTAGATGGTCTTCTCTTCATGATCTTCTCTTGCTCTTCCTGAAAAGTGGAATCCAAGTTTAGTGAAATAATCTTTTTTTTTTTTTTTTTTTTTTTTTGTATTTTATCTAATTGGCCAGAAGCAAAGGTTAAGTGAGAAGTAATTCTAATTCAACTGTGCCTTTAAACTATATGTTCTCTCTTAAGATAAGATTTATTCCAATCTAGGCATCTAGCTCTGTTGGGTATCACGTTACACGATCTAGTATACTATTTCAATACATACTACAAACCAACCTTTGCTATTTTGAAGACCTCTGGATTTTCTGATAGATAAATGATTGACCATAATGCACCATGGGCTGAGCTTTCATGACCAGCTAACATGAACACGATTAATAAATCTATAATATCCAAATCCGCCAATTGTTTACCATCTTCGTCTTTGACTCCCATAAGTAAATCCATCATATCTTTTTTCGCATCTGTTTGATTGGTGTTGTCTTTCATCGTGACCCTCTTTTTGTCTAGTACAGATTGGAATATCTTCACCAACTTCTTTCGTGCCTGAAGAAAGAAAACCACCATGAAGTCTCATTTGTTTTACAAATACAACAAAGTTGGAAACTAACAATTTTCATCCATTACTAGACGACTACTACATAAAATAGAGATAGTAAGATATTATTATCATTATTATTATTATTGTTATTGTTATTATTATTTGTTCCAAATGAGGTTACATAACAAAATAGTTTCGTTTGAGGCCATATAACAAAATTATTTTTGAAAACAGTATAATGGGCAAAAAAGAGCCCTAACTAAGTTAAAAAAAGAAAGTAGCAAGGCATACATTAGGTCTTTCTTTTTTATTGTTTTCTTTGCTGATGAGACTTTACCTTGAGTGCTCTGTGGAATACAAATCCCGGAAGATTAATGGCCTGAGACTTTATTCCTGCATTTAAGTCTGTGTACAAGTTCTCTACTGATGTTATAACTGATTCACTATATGTACTGATGAAAATGTTTGTAATGACTTTAAAGGCAACCCCTCTCAACTCTGCCAAGAGCTCGACTGGCCGATTCATGCTAGCCCACTCCTCCAAAGAACTAACCACTATGCCCTCTATAAGATCTATATATCCAGACAGTGCCTCATGGCCATTGATGGGAGCTGTGGTTAGCCGGCGCAATCGTTTGTGCTCAGCATTTGTAATGCCATGGAAGGATTTACCTGTAAGGATTGTTGTTGCTTTAGGATAACCTAGTTTGAATTGGTCATCATTTGTCAAAACTTTCCTACATGTTTCTGGGGTACAAACAATCACACTTGGCTTCCCAAACATGTATGTTTTGTAGATACCTGTCCGGCCATATCTGTAATTCCACAAGAAAAAAAAAAGTATAAATATGTGCTTAAAAAAAATTCGTTAACAATAAAATTCCATTTGCTTGGCATCTTGAAAGTTAAGCAGTATTTTGTTATTTATGAAATCTTAAATATCATAGCAAATTTCACATTTTTTATAATTATTGAGGTTGTAGGTTGTTATTAATGTACAATAAAAATGATTTAGTGGTGATCCCAACAAGAAAGTAATGTTGCACTAATTTGAACAAATCTTTTAACCTACTTTTTGTACTTCACTTTATGCTACACTAATCATGTTACTAAATGATAATCATAATTTAGAGGTCAATAAACAAAGAATGCCTTTACAGTTTACATGCATGTAAAATACTGTGTGATGGGTGTTTGAGAGAGAGAGAGAGAGAGAGAGACAGAGAGAGAGAGAGAGAGACTTGGAAACAAGGTTGTATATGTAGGAATCAGGGTCATCAGATTTGAAAGCTTTGAGGAAAGTTGGAAGACCCCCAAGGTAAGGCCACCCCATATCCCCAGGAGGGAGAGGATATTGTGTTTTCCCCAGCCTTCTAACATAATACCACTCATTGAATCTCCTGAGAAACCCAAACACAAAGACATAGCCACCCAACAGAACTGAAAGTATCAACCACAACAGCTCTATCTCCATTTTATCTATAGTTCCTCTCTTTCTTAGGACTGGAGGAAACACGTACAATAAGTTCAAGTTCCCATAAGGGGGAGTTTTTATAACCGTTCGTGACTGTTCAATGCTCATTACTTAGTCCATGTTTATTTATTTATTTATTTATTTATTTGAGAAGACTTAATCCATTTTTCTTATTATCATTAATATTATTATATTTGTATTGTTGTTATGTTTTGCTCCCTTTCGATGATTTAAACTTCAAAAGAAAATCCTTTTGGTCACTTTATTAGTAATACACATTTAATAATTTTTGAGTTGGTTCTTGGTCCCTAATATTTTTCTCTTTGTCGTCCCCTTCCCATAATAAAGATGGTCGTAGTGATCAGCCGGAGCCTGCCAATTAACATAAAGTATCATTTTCACTTATTCCACGGAAGTAGACCTTGCCGGCATGGTTTTGAAAGCCGGAACGGGGAACCGTTCTTTAAACTCCAAAACCCGTTCCACACAAAAAAAAAAACCAAGCCAGTGTACAAGGATTAAAAACCATGAAAGATGCCGACGTGAACAAGGATTAAAAGAGAAGTGTACTGTCGTTTTGCTGTGGAGTAGACCCCTTGCTGGCTGTTGATGGCTACCATGTGCCTGGCAAAAACTGATAATGTTGATGGCTACCGTGCGGCTGGCAAAAACTGAAAAATGTGAGTTTTGAAGTAGCCTGACTTTGTTGTTTCAAGAGAAGAGGATGTCCAATGAGAGCAAGAGATAAAAGTGAGATTTATTTTTTATTTTTATTTTTATATGATATAGAAATTTTACTTTAACATAATTAAAGTATATACGTGTGAGAAATTTGTTTCTAGAAATTTAAACTTCGGCTTTTGCCCCCATACCTTACAAGCACTTATACTTATAAAATGACTATCAGACCATAAATATATATATTTTTTAGCTCATATAATTATGAGTCTCACTAATTAAATTTATAGTAAAATCTACAATTTATATGAAAGGATGAAATACATATTTATAATTCTATCAGTATATACAATAATTTTCGGATAGAGACAGAGTGGACTTGTAGTTGTGAATTTTTGGGATTTTGTTTGCATTTTTTTATTTTTTACTTAAAGCTTGCACGCCACAAGAGTTTTGTCCCCATACCTTATAAGCATTTATACTTATAAAGTGACTATCACACTATAAATATATTTTTTTTTCGCTCATATAATTGTGAGTCTCACTAATTAAATTTATAGTAAAATCTACAATTTATATGAAAGGATAAAATATATATTTATAATACTATCAGTATATACAATAATTTTCGGATAGAGACATAGTGGACTTTTAGTTGTGAATTTTTGGGATTTTGTTTGCTTTTGTTTGCATTTTTTTTATTTTTTTATTTTTTTATTTTTTACTTAAAGCTTGCACGCCACACGAGACTGAAAAAGAGTTTTGGACGTCCTACTTCTTGTTAACTTGTTTCTGGGTTAATTTTTTTTAATAGGTGTTTCTTGGTTAATTTTTTTTAGTGATTAGTGTAATTCTTAACTCTACAAAGTACAAACCCACCCATTCGGTACATTAATTTATTTCTTTACATTTACCTATCAATGTAAGATTTATAGTATATATTAGACAAATAAGCATATTATTATATATATTTACAATAAAAACTTTGAACCTTGAACATCAATTTGACTTCATGATCGGTCCAATATTAAAAACTTTGAACTTCTTTGGGCCAAAAAACACTTCAAGATTAATTATGAGATTATCCAAGAAGATAATTTGAAATTTCTAGATTATTAAAAATAATTATCTATTTTTTCAAGAATAATAATAATTTATATAGATAATTTAATGAAACCAATTATGATTAGGGTTAATCCAATAAAAAAAGATTCTATCTTAATCATAAAATCTAAATCGTAAACCATGATTTATCTCTTTTATATAGCAGATAAAAACAAAGAAGCTATATAAAAACTATACCCAAAAGTATCAATTGACAGTACCACACATAAATGTACATGTTGACATTAGTGTGGAGAGTGCACTAATCTCTCTCTCTCTCTCTCTCTCTCTCTCTCTCTATATATATATATATATATATATATATATATACACACACACACACATACACAAAAAACTAAGAAAAAATATAATTATATATATATATATATATATACACACACATACACGAAAAACTAAGAAAAAATATAATTATATATATATATACACACACACACGAAAAACTAAGAAAAAATATAATTATATACATATATGCGTGTGTGTGTTGCACCTAAGCATCGTGATTTGTATCTAAATTTTACCATTTTTTAAATTATTTTATAATAGCTGTCACCATCTCCACGTCATAGATTGCTTATCCTTGAGTGCACTAATCTCAGAAATCAAGTATGTGTGTGTGTTGCACTAATCTCTCTCTCTCTCTCTCTCTCTCTCTCTCTCTCTCTCTCTCTCTATATATATATATATATATATATATATATATATATATATATATATATATACACATACACAAAAAACTAAGAAAAAATATAATTATATATATATATATATACTCACACATACACGAAAAACTAAGAAAAAATATAATTATATGTATGTGTGTGTGTCACACACACACGAAAAACTAAGAAAAAATATAATTATATACATATATGCGTGTGTGTGTTGCACCTAAGCATCGTGATTTGTATCTAAATTTTACCATTTTATAAATTATTTTATAATAGCTGTCACCATCTCCGCGTCATAGATTACTTATCCTTGTTGTCATAGATTTGTGTGAGAGGAATGATTCATGTTTGGGGCTAGCTATAACAAATTAGAGCCGATATTATTATTAAATTTATTAAGTCTCTCTAGGACTTGGTCGTAGATTTTATTTATTTATTTTTTCTCTCATCAAACTTGTTATTCACAAGAAAACTTATTTATTTTTGACTAACAGTGCAGACTTGGTATAAATTTTTGGAGAAAAATAATTTCCAATTTCCGCTTGACATTTCAGATAAAGGTAAGCTGATAATTTTAAATATTTTATTTGTAGCTTAAGTTTGTTGAATAAAAGAATTTGTTGAATAAATTCATCCTTAAGTGTTAATCAATATAAAAACAAATTTTATTTGTAGCTTAAGTTTTTATGCTTCATCTCTCAATATATGATACTTTTCTATTGTTGTAGTCATCACTCTCTCACAGTTTACCTTTATTACGTAATGCGTACTATCTTAGTTTAATACAGGTAGAGATAAAGGATTATTTTACTAAAATATTTATGATAGGCCAAAAACATATTGATCCCTTGTGATGGATTAATTGATTAATTAGTCAAGTTCAATTAATTAACCAATTTAACATGCAAACGCGTAGTAGCACAAATAAATCACCAATAAACTAAAGTGCAACGGAAAATACATTTGACACGGTGATTTGTTTACAAATGGGGAAAACCTCCAAGGTAAAAACTCCACCGGATGATTTTAAGGTCACCACTCCCGAGAATATACTATTATCACAACAAGCGGTTACAAGTAAAGGAATCTCAGTACCTTATATCAACCTACAGTTGAACCCTTACCCCAATACCCAATTGGATTTGTTCTGTAGTTGCAATCTCTCCTTTTCAATGCACTGCTCCTAGTATGTGACTAATCAATTGCGCGGATCCCAATACGTGATTTCAATCACCAACTTAAGAAAGATGTTGGCTGCAAAGTTTTTCAGTTCATCCTCACAATGAAGAACAAGAAGATGCTTGGTTACAAAACCCTACAGTGCAAAGACACAGCATCTTCTTCACAAAGAGATGAACTAGGGCAAACTTTGTCTCCGGTCACAAATTGCTTGAACAGACTTTGCTCAATGCTTGTGCAACTTGTGCCTTCTTTGACGGCCCTTAAAATAATCATTTTACATGTCTAAGGTTATGAGAAAAGAAGGCCCAAAGACATATCCACGGATTGGAATCAAAACAGATCTGAAAATCTGTTTTCCTTAAACCTCAATAGAAAGAGGTGCCGAGGTGCTGTTGAGTAGCTGTCGAGCCACGAGGCTGGAACAGCTTCTTAAAGCTTGATAGATGCAGCTGTCGAGCTTTAATGATAAGCACTTCTCAGCTTGTTTCTTGGACAAACTTGCATGACTTTAACACTTGATCTTGAAACCTTGTTTCTTGAAGTATTAAAAACATCCTGGATCCACCCAATTATGAGTAAAGTGCGTTTTGTCAAAGGATTAGCTAATTACATAAAAGAATGACATATGTTCTTATCAAGTGAACCACATATGTCCTAACAGTTTGATTCACCAATGTGAACTCAAGAATACGCACAAAAAAAAAATAATAATAAATAAACACTAATTTATTGTAGGTTTGTAATGAATCAAATTTTCTGTGAACAACTCGAACCTACCTTGAAAAGATACTTGTTTATGTTCATTTTTTTTAGCAAATAAGTCAAGCTCAAGTCCAAGTTTAAACTTGAATATTAAACGAGTTAAGATATAATATAATAATATGTTCATGAACAACTTAGTGAACGTGAGACTCGATTTAACTATATATAGTATACATATTATATACACACACACACACACACACACACTTATATAGACTTGAGATTGAATTGTGCAAGCTACGATATAAATAAATTGGCCAAAATACAAAACACACCCTTTAAGTTTCAAAATTTTTCATTTTAATCCTCTAAGTCTGAGTTTTATCATTTTAGTCCTTTATGTTTCATTCCTTTTCAATTAAGTACTCTGTTAATATGCCATTAATTTCTGCCATTAACTTTCTTTTTCCCTTAATTTTAAAGAAAAACGTTAATTTAAAGTTTTTTTTTTTAAAAAAAAAACAAATGAGAGGAACCCAGTAAGGCTCTAATACCAGTAGATCATGAGGAAGAAAGTGAGAGATTGAAGCACGTCTAACCCCAGCAGGAAGGCTCTTCCTCCTACCTGAAATAAACCAAGTAATCCACTGTGAAATCGGGTTAAAGAACCCCATAGACCCAGACTAAACCTAGGTACTCAATTTAGTGATGCTCAAGCACCCAAGGTTCTCTAGCCTCATGGTCCATGACTCCAATGGCCGAGAACACAGGCGCCGCCATTGAGAGACCGAGAGGGAGAGGAGGTATTTTGGCCGGAGTCAAGTACATTTGGAGTGGAGCCACCAAGGATTGGCCTGTGCCAAGATGCCGAATACACCAAGAGCGGAGCTGTTGGAATACCTTCTCTCCCTCTCAATCTCTTGACCTCTCGGTCTCTTGATCTCTTTTTCTCCCTCTTGATCTCATTGTCTCCCTCTCAATCTCAATTGTTGATGGGTTAGGCAGGTAGGCAGGAGCGGGTAGTGGGGTTTCTATTTTGTGTTCTTCAGATTGTTCGTGTTCTTCAGATGGGGAATGGACTGGGTTTTTTTTTTAATTTTTTTAATTAAGAAATGAATAATTAAATATTAAAGAAAAGGAAAAACGACATCGTTTTTGGACAAGTTAATGGTAGGCATGGATGGAATATTAACGAAAGACTAAATTAAGGAGGATTGAAACTTAGAGGACTGATATGACAAAATGCAAACTTAGAGGACTGAAATGAAAAATGGCGAAATTTAGAAGGTGAGTTTTTCCTTTTAGCCAAATAAATTCATATCAATTATTATTTATAGTTTACTGACAACATAAACAATCCATGAATTTTCAATATGAATGGATTAATTAATAGTGAAATTAATGGATTTTTCAAGGGGTAAAATGTTTTTAATCATGGTATTACTGTAAGTGCACAATTGTACCCGGACCCAAAAACAAGTGTTGGGCTCGGGCCCAATGAGCCTTAGACAATAAAATTTGTAGAGTATGGATTTGAAATCTAGGTTCGGGAAGTTGGAAGTTTTACTAACAGACTAAAGTGCCACAATCTATGCAAATGGTAAACGAATATGACAAAGAAACCTCCTCGGACGTAAGCTGAGGACAATTTGAATATATATTATCTTTCTATGCCAAAGTTTACAATTCTTAGTTCCTGTTTTCTCTCAGCAGAAAGTGCAGATGCCCCTTCTCTTTCCTCTCTCGTTTCCTTATATACTTCTTCTTCACTAATCCACGTGTCATACAAATCTTCCCCTTGGATACTTGTTCATTCCACCACCTTCTTGATGTCTTCAAATAATAGCAGGGAAGCTGAATCCTACTGTTTAGAGGTTATTTCCCCATTAATGCGGCCAGGAAGGTAGATGCAGGGCCTTTAATGAGGTGGTAGCAGCTTTTTCCTTAGATATTTCTCACATGTCTCTGCTTCTAAAGGGTGCTTGGATCACCCTCTTTCCCACCAGTTCTTCCGGAGTTCTGCCTCTAACCCACTTAGCAAGTCCCAGGGTCATTGTTGGACCTGTCCGAGGAGACACTCCTCCTCGGACAACTCCTCGGACTACTACAATGTGGATTGACTTGTGGGCCTAGAGGCCCTGATCAAAACAGACTGGTACCAACCGACCAGGCCCAAAGCCCAAACGTTTATTCAATAGATTTTACCCACTACAATTACTATATATGAAAAAAAAATGATTAATTAATTAAGTAACTCATCAAAAAACTCAAGCTTGGTCGACAAGAAAATAAACTAAGCTTAAACATTTAAAATTTTTTGGTGATGAACTTGAACTCCACTCATGTTGAAAAAGAAGAAGAACAACAAAACTAAACTTTTAATACTTGCCTCAACTCATCTTGTTTACAGCCCTGATTTATTATAGGTAACTCATTTATTTATTTATTTTAAATGATTATAATACGGAAGCCTCCTTGGCCCAATTTGCTACACAGTGGAAGGAAATTATCTATCTTCCATTAAATCCACTCTATCTTCTCTATCTTTTTTTTGGGTCAAGAATCCATTATATCATCTATTGATATATAAAATAGGTTCGAGTTCAAGTTACATCTGATGTAACTTTAAGCAATGTTATACCACTCAATATTTTTTAATTGGATATGAAATTTGACAAATCCACAATTAAATTACACTATCTTCGTGTATTTTCCATGCTTGCAAAATTTCAAGGTGATCAAAGATTAATAGTCATCTCACCAATCAATTGTTTAAATTCAAGTTTTTATAGTCTAAAATAATGCATAAAAGATGAGTTTATGAATCGAATGGTAAATAACATTCAATTGACATGACAATTGGCATGAATGTTAAAAATATATAAAACATATAATTCAACGGTGTGATTTTCAAAATATCAATTCTATAACAAGTTATTGGGTGGTATAATATTACTTAAAGTTACACGATGTGTAACTTGAATCCAACTCCATACAAGGTTGGGTTCAAGTTATACCTAGTGTAACTTTAAGTAATATTATACCACTCAATATTTTTTAATTGGACGCAAAATTTGACAAATCTATCGTTAGATTACATTATATACTCTCCATGCTTACAAAATTTCAAAGCGATCAAAGATTAATAACTATATCATCAACTAATTGTTTAGATCCACGTTTTTGTAGTTCATAATAATGCATAAAAGATGAGTTTATGGATCGAATAGTAAATATTTAAGCAATGTTATACCACTCAATATTTTTTAATTGGATATGAAATTTGACAAATCCACAATTAAATTACACTATCTTCGTGTATTTTCCATGCTTGCAAAATTTCAAGGTGATCAAAGATTAATAGTCATCTCACCAATCAATTGTTTAAATTCAAGTTTTTATAGTTTAAAATAATGCATAAAAGATAAGTTTATGAATCGAATGGTAAATAACATTCAATTGACATGACAATTGGCATGAATGTTAAAAATATATAGAACATGTAATTCAACGGTGTGATTTTCAAAATATCAATTCTATAACAAGTTATTGGGTGGTATAATATTACTTAAAGTTACACGAGGTGTAACTTGAATCCAACTCCATACAAGGTTGGGTTCAAGTTATACCTAGTGTAACTTTAAGTAATATTATACCACTCAATATTTTTTAATTGGACGCAAAATTTGACAAATCTATCGTTAGATTACATTATATACTCTCCATGCTTACAAAATTTCAAAGCGATCAAAGATTAATAACTATATCATCAACTAATTGTTTAGATCCACGTTTTTGTAGTTCATAATAATGCATAAAAGATGAGTTTATGGATCGAATCGTAAATAACATCCAACAGACATGAAAATTGACATAAATATTAAGAACATATAGAACATATAATTCAACAGTGGAATTTTCAAAATATGAATTCTAAAACAAGTTATTGGGTGATGGGTCAAATTGGCCATTTACCACTTTTCGCGAAAAATATTAGCAACGTACTACTGTTTGCAAAATAAGTAGCAATGTACCACTTTTTTGAAACTCAAGTTCATGAAACTCGAGTTTGCTGTGTATGTGTAAATCGAGTTTTAAACACTCGAGTTTCATGAAAAAAAAAAAAAAAAAACTTGTGCTGATGTGAATTTTTTAATTGAGAAAATGCCACATGAAACTCGAGCTTGGTAAACTCAAATTCCATGCAACACAATACTCGAGCTTACTAAGCTCGATTTCTTTGTAAAGACAAAATTCAAGCGTAATGCTCTTTTTTGTTCTTCTATGGTACTCGAGCTTACCAAGCTCGAGTTCCTTGTAATATGGAACTCGATTTTGGCAAGCACGAGTTCCTTATACTTTTTTTTTTATAATCAACAAATAAAAATAAACATAAAAATAAGTAATTTTTTTTTTCATTTGAACGCACAAACATATGTAGTGAATAGCCAAATCTAAATGCTTTTTCATGTTTAAATTTCACAATAATCGAATCTGTTTTTCTTCATTGATAAAATCTATTTCTACATTATTAAAATTTGCTCTTTGCACATCATGTTTTTTAGTATATTCAAATCTGCTAACTGCATTCATAAAATTTGTTTTCTGCATTAATTAAAACTGTTCATTATTTTCTCATAAAAATTGTTCACTATTTTCTGCATAAATTGTTTTTAGCATTCTGCATAAAATTATTTCTGTTCAGCATTATTTAAAAAATTGTTCACTATTTTTTTGCATAAATTATTCTTTGTTCACTGCATATGTTTGTGCGTTCAAATGAAAAAAAAAAAAAAAAAAAAAACTTATTTTTATGTTTATGTTTATTTGTTGATCATCGGGAAAAGAAAGTATAAGGAACTCGAGCTTGCCAAACTTGAGTTTCATATTACAAGGAGCTTGAGCTTGGTAAGCTCGAGTACCATAGAAGTTGTATTTACAAAGAACTCGAGCTTAGTAGGCTCGAATATTTTGTTGCATGGAACTCGAGTTTGCCAAGCTCGAGTTCCATGTGGCATTTTTTCAATTAAAAGAATCCACGTTAACACAAGTTTTTTTTTTATTTTTTATTTTTATGAAACTCGAGTGTTTAAAACTCGATTTACATAGCAAACTCGAGTTTCATGAACTCAAGTTTCAAAAAATGGTACATTGCTACTTATTTTACAAACAATGGTATGTTGCTAATAATTTCCGCGAAAAGTGATAAATGACCGATTTCACCTTGGGTGATGTAACATTACTTAGAGTTACATCGCATATATCTTGAAGCCAATCCTATAGAAGGGTTGGATTAAAGTTATACCTAGTATAACTTTAAGCAATGTTACACAATTCAATATTTTTAAATTGGATGCGAATTATAACAAATCTACTTTGAGATTACATTATCTTTCTATATTTTGAGTTTATATATCGAATAGTAAATAACATCCAGTTGACAAGAAAATTAGCATAAATATTAAAAACATATAGAACATATAATTCAATGATGGGATATTCAAAATATGAATTCTATAACAATTTATTGGCTAGTGTAACATTGATTAGAGTTATATAGCATATGATTTGAACCTAACCATATAGAAGGGTTGGATTCAAGTTACATATTGTGTAATCTTAAGCAATGTTACACCGTTCAATATTTTTTAATTGAATACGAATTTTGACAAATATATTGTAAGATTACATTATATTCGAATATTCTCCACGCTTGCAAAATTTCAAGGTGATAAAAAAATTAATAGTTACATCATCAATCAATTGCTTAAATTTAAGTTTCTGTAGTTTAAAATAATTCATAAAAGATTATTTTATTGATCAAATGGTAACTAACATCCAATTGACCAAGAAAATTGGCATAAATGTTAGAAACATATAAAACATGTAATTCAACATTGGGATTTTCAAAATATGAATTCTATAATAAGTTATTAGGGATGTAACATTGCTTAGAGTTACACTTGGTATAACTTGAATCCAACCCTTTATATGAGTTGGATTTAAGTTATACCTGGTGTAACCTTAACCAATGTTACATCACTTAATATTTTTTAATTGGATACGAATTTTGATAAATCTACAGTTAAATTACATTATATTATTCTCCAAGATTGCAAAATTTCAAGGTCATTAAAGATTAATAATCATGCCATCAATTAATTGTTTAAATTCAAGTTTTTATAATTTAAAATAATGCATAATAGATGACTTTATAAATCGAATGGTAAATATGATCAATTGATATGAAAATTGGCGTGAATGTTAAAAACATATAGAACGTGTAATTCAACGATGTGATTCTCAAAATATGAATTCTATAACATATTATTGAGTAGTGTAATATTGGTTAGTACTACACGAGGTGTAACTTGAACCCAATACTTGTATTAAGTTGGGTTCAAGTTACACATTTTTTAATTATTTTTTAGAGATCCAACTTATGGCATTCGTTTCTGATGATAGCTCTATCATTAGACCAAGACACTAATTGGTTTTTGGTATAGGCAGGGATTGAATCTCAGATCTCTTATTCAACCATTAGAGAATTTACCAGTTGAATTAAATAGGGGTTCAAGTTACACTTGGTATAACTTTAAGCAATATTACACTACTCAATATTTTTTAATTGGATACGAATTTTGACAAATCTACCATTAGAGCACATTATTTTTGTATACTGTCCATGTTAACAAAATTTCAATGTGATCAAAGATTAATAGTTATGTCATCAATCAATTGTTTAAATTCAAATTTTTGTAGTTTAAAATATTGCATAAAAGATTAGTTTATGGATCGAATGGTAATTAATATCCAATTAACATGAAAATTGGTATGAATGTTAAAAACATTTACAACATGTAATGCAATGGTGGAATTATCAAAATATGAATCTATAACAACTTATTAGGGGGTGTAACATTGCTTAGAGTTATACCTGGTATAACTTGAACCCAACCCTATATAGAAGGGACGGATTCAAGTTACACCTGGTATAACTTTAAATAACGTTACATCACTCATTATTTTTTAATTGGACGCAAATTTTGAAAAATCCATCGTTAGATTACATTATCTTTGTATATTCTTCATGCTTGAAAAAGTTCAAGTTGATCAAATATTAATAGTTATGTTATCAATTAATTGTTTAAATTGAAGCTTTTATAGTTTAAAATGATGCATAAAATATGAGTTAATAGATCGAATAGTAAATAACATCCAATTGATATGATAATTAGCATGAATGTTGAGAACATATAGAACATGTAATTTAATGGTGAAATTTTCAAAATATGAATTCTATAATAAGAAATTATAGGGTGATATAATATTATTTAAAGTAACACAAGGTGTAACTTTAAACAATATTACACCACTTAATATTTTGTAATTAGATGTGAAATTTTACAAATCCACCGTTAGATTACGTTTTCTTCATATATTCTCTATACTTGTGAAATTTCAAGGTGATCAAAGCTTAATAGTCATGTTTTAATTTCAAGTTTTTATAGTTTAAAATAATATATAAAAGATGAATTTATAGATTGAATGGTAAATAACATCCAATTGACATACAAATTGGCATGAATGTTAACAACATATAAAACGTGTATTTCAACAGTAAGATTTTCAAAATATGAATTCTATAAGAAATTATTGAGTGGTATAACATTGCTTAGAGTTACACCACTCGATAACTTGTTAGATTACATTATCGTCTTATAGAAAAACTTTTTTCAAGCAATCAATTCTTGTTCAGTGAATCTTTTTGAAAAATTGAATTGACTAGCACCAATTGGTAAATTAGTTTTAATTCTCTCTCATCTTGGAGTTAAAAATTGATTTAATGCCCTTTGTTTGATAACAAAAACTTTATAAATTGAATTATATTATATTAATAGATAGTCGATTTATAATCTCCTCTATACGATTATATTTGGTTTTTCTTTACCCAACTCAACACCATAGTCAACATGCCCCCTAATCCTACTCCATTTATATGATCGGAATGGACCCTGGCCACACCGTGGAAGACATTATTGGAACAGTCATTTGACCAATAGATTATGGGTATAAATTAAAACAGTTTTTCATCACCAATAGGGAAAATTTTGTAAGTTGGCTTTCTTTTTTTAGGTTTTTCATTTCATATCATATAATACATAATAATATGTTTGTAAAGAAAAAAAATTCTCAACCAATCACAACTTGCCACATTATACCACCAAGTTTGTATACTACGGCCAATTACAAAGTGTCACTACTACTAGTGGATACCACCGCTACTATTCAAAGGCCAACAGAAATTTGCTAAGTGTCACTGGAACAAAAGCAAAAGAAGCATACAAGAATCAATCACATGTCTATACGTATTGGCAATGACACAAGCAATCCAATTGAGTACTAACATGTGTCATTTTGAAAATTAAGACATTTTAGTCAATCAAAAAGTGCCAAGTGTCTTGGAGAAAAAAGTCTTAAATTTTCTTTACTTAGATTGTGACATTTGTCACCAATCAAATTCGTTCACATGTTGCTTAACTTCTCCAAACTCCTATAAATATAAGTCTTCCTAAGGCATTTTAGACACCCATAAGCATTCAAATGTCTAAGATACATTCAAAAGTTTAGAAACTCCTCTGGAATCAAGCCCTTAAAGCCTCTAGGAACTTTAAGAATTTCAACCTTTGAATATAAAGAAAGTTCAAATAGAATTCATCCAAATTATCTTCTTAGATCTCAAATTTCAATGGAATCAAGGTTAAAAGCCTCCCAAAACACCAAAAGATTACAGATTAGTAAAGTTTTACAGATTCAAGCCTCCATAACCCTGAAGAACTTCCACCATTAATATTCAAAAAAATAGAATATTCGAAGAACACGATGAATGCACAAAGAATATGAAAAATGCAAAAAACAAAGAATTTATAACAAGCTTATAGCCAAAGATTCTTTGTAATTCCATTTTGAAGATCTCTGATCCATTCCTTAATCAAATTGAAGGATATTTAGTGTTCGAATCAAGATTACATGCTTACAATTACAATTAACAAAATTTTAAAATAGATCAAATCAAAGTATCATTCTTCTGTGATTACTACGAATAGTACCACTTATTCACCAATATAAATTATCATTTGTGAAACTACTTTACTTGTTTTATTTATTTCAAACTTGAATTTAGTTGTTTACAACATGAAAGTGGAAGTTCGATTAAGAATCCAAATTAGATTCCAATTGCACTTTAATTTTGTTTCAAGTGTCTTTCTAATTACCTTATAATGTGATGCCAAGTGTGTAACTCCAATTTCATGGCCCATTTCCTTTCAATTATACTCTTTTGTGTCAATCATATTAATATCCAAAGTCATGTATCTAAACTTCGTAAATATAAAAATGATTAATTCAAAATTATTAGTTTCTATATAATAGCAATACTATAAATGTGTAAAATGTGTTACTTATTTGGTAGAAACAATATATACATAGTTTCAAGATCGTGTTACACTTCGTATAATTTTAATTAATATTACACCGCCTTATAAATTTTATTGGATTAATATTTAAAAATCTCAACATTAAATTGCATGATTTTCACGTTTTTAACCCGTATGTCAAATTTTATGTCAATAAGATATATAATATTCAAACCATCAACTTATCTTTTACACATACTTTTTAAAAACAAAAGCTTAAATTTACACATTTATAGATGAGGCAATTATTGTTTCTAGCATAAGAAGAACATGTAATCTTAAGATAGGTTTGTAAAAAGCATATCTAATGAAAAATATTGAGTAGTGTAATATTACTTAAATTACATCAATTGTAACTTAAACCCATTCACTATATATATATATATATTGTAAGGCCACAATTGGAGCCTGGACCCACAGTCAGAGGGGGATGGGCCTGAAAGGCCTTTTACAATAAAATTTGTAGAGAGTATGCTTGAAATCTAGGTTCTAGTGATGTCTAGATAACAAAGATGATGGGCTTTGATCACAACGATACACACAAGAAACTGTAATTATGAAAGAATCTTCTCCTCAGATACTAGCCGAGGATAATTTATATTATTTCTTCTCAGATAGATTACAATTATGGATCGTGAGGTATACAGTCTTTTTTCTCTGTTTTTTCCTCCCCCTTTGTTGAAGGTCCCTTCTTTCTTTTATATTTCCTCCTTTTTTTCCTCTTCATCCTCCACATCAGGGTTAGATTGCTGAATTAGATACTTGTCCCATCCACCTCCCATGAAGTCTTTGGAGACAGGAGGTAGGCTAAACTCTAATGCTCAAGTCTCACTTCCCCACTAATGCGGCCAGAATAGCAGTTGCAAAGCATTCAATGCAGGGGCGGTGATAACAACTTTATCTTAGATATTCCACCGCCCTTCTTCTTAGCTTTCACGTTTACCATGTTTACCCCTACCCATAGGATTTTCTAGATATTGCCTGTGGATATTAACCAGCCCTTTACCTGGCTCGGCTTTACATAGCCGAGGACATAATCATCCTCAGACTATTTTTTTGGACATACATGTTCAGGCATTACCTCTTTACTATTTAGTATTGCTTTATGAGTTGTCATTCGTACTTCTCGGACTATTCAGTGTCCTCGGATTGGGCCTTTAGCCCAAAGAATACTCTTGGGCCACCCCCACATATTCCTAGGCCCAAATGACCCTACATATATATATATATATATATATATATATATATATATGAAATTGTGTTTATTCTTAATTATGTATACTAGTTCATATACAGGGGTTATGACTTAGTATATAATAAAATTTTTATATTGAGTAAACACCTTCTCTTTTTTTCATATAAATTCATGTGGATAATTATTTTGCTACAACTAACAAAATAGTCCTTGCCACACTATAAGTACTTTAAAATTGTTAACCTAATTCTATTATAAGTGAAACTCTATCCTCAAATTTCTAAAAACTAAAATTACTATTTTGATTAAAATTCAATCACTAAAATTTTTGAAGAAATTTCAGATTTTTTTTTTAGAATAGAAGAAATTTCAGTATTTATTTTTTAGTATTTTAATCATCATATATTTTATAATAAAAGTTAGGTTCTAAAAACCGTGGTTATGCCCGGAATCTATCTTCTATCTCATACAAGTGGCTACACAATCAATAATGGTTAAATTAGTCTATCTTATTAGTGGCTAGGATAGCTTGATATAACTAAAATACTATTACGTAAATTTCAAAAAATTAAAAATTCAACTCCAACTAAAATTCTATTTATCTTATTAATGATTAGGATAAATTAATTTAAATAAGACTCTAATATCTAAGTTTTAAGAAATTTAAAACTCAACTTCAACAAAAATTCTATTACCAAAAATTTCAAGATATATAAAATAAACTTTAATACTTCTTTTAATTAGTTTAATCAATTGTCATAATCTTGTTTTTTCTTATAATAAAACTTGCACATTACATGGCTACTAATTATTATGATATTCTCAATAATATTTGTAAAATATTTTGTTCTTTTATACATAACTTATTTAATTAATCTGTGCATCACATCACACAGGCTTGGTTACACCAAGTGGATACCCTACCTAATTGTCATGGATACCCTCTTTATATGAAATTTACAGTGTCATTCTTTTTAGGATTCCATTGCTTTTACGAATTTTGAAATGTAACTTTCATTTGAGGATCTATTGTAAAATATGGTGTTAGCATGTGTGCATTGTATATCATTGACATAAATCATCTAATGGCATTTATATTGAATTGAATATTGAATTTATGACTGAAGTGATTGTTGCATTGTTATTATACGTTCCTTCCTCCCTTACAGACACATCGAAAGCATGCCGAGTATTTGAACAAGAAAATAGAGTTGTATGACGAGTTGGCCATTGTAGTCAGTAAGGATACGGCCACCGGTAGCTTTGCAAAGTCATATGTTGATATCGACACAGAGCAAGACAATGGGGAGAGCACTGCGAATGTGGCTAACAATGGGGAGGATGGTGTGGTGGATAAAGGAAAGAATGTGGTCGAATCATCCACAAGTGGGTCCACAATTTCGAAGTCCTGCAAAAGAGGCCGTGCACCTCCCTTTGATGATAGTGCTCTGACTAAGCTGTCTGATCGATCAGCTTAAGGAAATTGTTGTGTCATTGAACGAAATCAACCGGGGCCCTATCGATTACACTAGTCTTTACTCGGAGGTGATGGCTATGGCTGCGGATGGGTATAGTGACGAAATGCTCGCTACTGCCTTTGACCATCTTTGTGAAAATAAGAAGGCAGCCCGGGGATTTTTGACCAAGATGCTAAGCTGAGGAACCTTTGGATGGATGGTTTTTTGCTCACTCGACTCTGACTTGTCTGTTTGGTGCTGGCTGTGATGGTAGCTTTATGGATTGTCATCTGTTGTAGTACTAGTATTTACCTATCATTGTATTCTATATTTGACACAATTGTATTATCGGTAAGCAGGTTGTGTATGTATTTCTAACCTTCGACATATGCTGATGGTACGCATATTTTGTAAACTGTTATGCTCCAAGGGATAACAATTATGTACCTTGACTGTAGGATGTGTAGTCTTTTGTATTATTGGGACGATACAATTGCCGAAGTTATGTATGTTGACTGTAGGATGTGTAGGGCACGTGTACTGTTCAGATACCACGTGTAGGTATCATTTTTGTACACCATGGATGTGTAATGCCAATGGTGAAAGTACATTATGTGCGTTTTGCTATAAATATTATGTAATTATTCAGATGTTCTTTGTTGATGTTGCAGTAGATGATTATTTTTGTGCTGGTACAGGTTTGTTTTGAAATGCAGGTGTTTCTTTGTAAGACATTTCATATTTTCCCTAAAATGTTTAAACAAACCAAACATGGGAAAACGTATACTGTAAAACGAATTTCGAAAAATGTTTGAACGAAGCAAACATGGGAAAATGATTACAGTAAAACGAATTTTGAAAAATGCTTGAACAAACCAAACATGGGAAAATGAATACCATAAAATGAATTCCGAAAAATGTTTGAACAAACCAAACATTGGAATTCATTTTCTGCCATATTTTCCGTAATGCAACTAAACAGCTTGAATACATTTTCATTACGGGAAAATATTTTCCCTTGAAATTATTTTCTGCCCGGATTTGACTTTCTGTTCAAACAAACACAGCTTAAGTTTCGAGGAAATGCTGTTCATGTGCTCCACTTCACGGAAATCGCTTTGTTCTTAGTTCAAATGTATTTTATATATATATATATTGATTAATTAAGATCTGCTGACTTTCGATTAGACCGTGATATAAGGAAAAAAAAATATATATATATATATATTTGAGTATTGACACCATTGTAAGGCAACAGCAATAGGAAATACGTAGTTCACTTTAACTGATCTGTTTCGATCTTGGTTTGTTGTTGGGGGATAAATTCTTCATATGTTCACTTTTTAATGTTCTATCTTCACCTTCATGAACTACATTATACATATTATTATTATTATTATTACTTTCTCTTTTCTTGATGAAAAACTATACATATTCCATTAACCAGTTCGTGCTTCTTGCTTTCAATTTCATTATATATATATTATATTGTCACAGAAACAGCTTAACTTGGTATTTAGAATCATTAGATATGAATTTAATTGGTCTGACTTCACTGTTAGAATAGTTATAATCCATAGATGAAGTAGGTAAGGCCATTTTTAATTTCTAGCCAATGAGTGTAAGTAGTGGAAGACTTTTTATTTTATTTGATTATTATTTTTTGGATCTAGTTAACGGATGTTCTCAATTCATTTATTAATGAATTATTTTAGAAAATTTTTGATATCATTTTTATACAATATAGAAAGAGTTGTCAAAATAAGAATAATTTTTTTATAAAATTTATTGCCATAACATCTTTTTTAAAATGATTCACTAGTAAGTACCTGACATTTGTTTAATTTTTTTCCTTTTTTTTTTTAATTAATCATTCCGCCTCCTGGAACTATGAATCACCATTTAAGTTGAATCTATACAACAGGTTTGTGATAATTGATTCTTGGTTGTATTTATAAATTATACGATTATAAAATAAGATCTCTTCTCAAAAAAAAAATCTAAAATTTTTAAATGACTAGCTTAGTCGTGGTGATCATTTTCTAACAGGCCCATAGGGAATTTGAAAATCAGTTTCGTGATTCCTTATGAAAATACTTGTGGTTTACGGCTCACCTACTTTGATGTGATCTTATCTGGCGGCCTTGAATGATTGATTATTCAATTCCCTAATATTTTTTTTAATAATTTTTAATCCTATCCACACTTCACTGACTCATCCACGACGCGCCACAAGTTTTTTTTCAACTTTGCAAGAAGGCCATGTTATATTACATTTGTTTTGAATCGAGTATTTTAAGGGTCAAACTTTTCTTTTTCTTTTGTTTTATTCTTGGTCCTTTCGAATTTAGTTTTACTAATGAATATAGGCAAAACCTTCCTTCTTCTTTTTTTATAATATTTTTTTCTTTTCTGGGAAATATCAGTTGCCATGTTAATGTATACCATAGTTTTTGATAATGGAAAATCATCTTAGTCTAGAGCTTATACTATTGTATGGGTAATGATTGGGTCCTGTACTGGATCCTATCCATTGGTTATGGCATTCATGTCTCTATTTTACATGCACGTCTTTTGTAAGATAATTACGGGACTTTGTCATCATGCTGACTTTTTTGCAGGCCTTGGTTTGCCAAATTCATGTCGTATGTACGGCTCACCTACCTTGTGAGACGATCTAGCTTGAGTATATATATTTGAGGTAAAATATATATTCAATTGCTTATTTTTTTATTTTTTAAGTTTTTAGTTTTTGTCCATAATTATCACGAAATAGTCAATGCATCAACACCCAAGAAGTTACTCATTTTCTCCTTCGCATGCAAGAAGATCATGTTTCAAGGGAGTCAATCTCATACTGAAAGTTGTATCGGTTTGACTAGTAGAACGATAAATTTGGGTACTATTATTTTTTATATTTATAAATATATATATATATATATGTATGCGTGTGTGTGTATATATATATATATATATTATAATAAATATAAAAATTTACCATAAAACATTTCCTCAATTCAGAACAAATTATTCATGGTTTTAGACTTTAGTATCAATTAAAAGAAAAAAAAAAACATAATATAAAAAATAGAAAGCTTAAAAGTTACCATTGCATACTAAGAAAACATAATACTAATAAGTTAATACAAATAAGTTACCATTCTGCCTTAACAAAAATTTAGAAATTACGAAACTTTAAAAAAAAAAAAAAAAAATTTTTGTACCGATCGGTATTGCCCGAAATTAGCTAGTATTTAAACCGGTACGAAATGTTGATGTTCCGAAACTAGTATACATACCGGTATGGTACATACCGGCTTGTACGGCTAGTACCGGTACAGTATTGACTACCTTGCTATGTTCACGTTGTTTTAGGATAAAACTTTCTTGTTGTTTAGTTTTCTTTTCAAAATATATATTTTTTAAAATAATATATATATATATATATATATATATATATATATATATATATATATATTTTACTTTTGAAAAGTTAAAGAATAAATTATTCGAAACAAGTACTTAATATGTTTTCCCACCAGTGATATAATTTTCCCACACATACCATCTCAGACCTCTTTTCGAATGATCGCATTTAGGTTTTTCCATGAAACTTGTTAGGGCTAGGTGTTCCTTAGTGTGTACGTTACTAACTCCTGGGTTGGGGTAGTGGAGAATTGAAGTTGCCAACTATATACTGTTCCTATGAGCATAAATTAATAAATAAAATGCATTTCATAATTTATATAATGTTATTCCATATACACTATTTTACCATAAAATGGAGAATATATTGAGAGATATTACCTAGTTGGTGCTAGAATGTATCTCATAATATAAGAAAATATTACCATCAATTCCATAAATTTAAAGTTGGTGGACTTGAGGTGCAAATTAGGTCGTTCTCTTGACAACGCTTCACACACCGTTTATAATTTTTTTTAGTGTAATAGACTAACAATTTTGCATGCTATCCCTAAGATACAACTATTCCAGCTACTAATTTGTATACCTTTACAAGTATACACTATTTATAAGGTGAGAAGTTCTCAAATAGTATTTCTTTTACCCATAAATGTATATATAAAAATGGTAGTATTTTATTTGAGGCTTAAAATTGGTATATGTGTATATATATATAATTAAGCAGATGGCGAAGAAGAAAGTAAGAATTTGTTATTAAAGAGAGAGACTTAGAAAACATATATTATCTTTCCTCTTTTAACTACTTAGTTAACCACAAATTTTTATTGGTCAGGATGAGTTTCGCATATAGATTCAAGGAGAAATCTTATGTTAACATTCTTTTAAAAACAATTTCAAAATAAATTCTAATTGAAAGACTATTATTTGTGAGTAAAAAAGTTATGTTAGTGGTGGGTCTCGCAACTAGAATTTGTTGTAAAATAGTGGTAAAATATTGTGGATGTTGTTTGTTTGTTTGTTTAGACCTCTTAAAATAGATTGTTTAGCCTAATATATTAGCCAAGTGATTACTTAAGTTAATTATGAGATATAGGTTAAACAGTGAAAGATTATATCATGCAAATAGCGGAAAAGTAAATAACACACAGACATGATCACCCAAGAAAACCAATAAAACGAACTGTTTCAAGGTAAAAACTTGGGGAGGATTTGACTTACCTATCCTCAAGGTAAACAAATCCACTAATAGAGAATTGAAGTTTTTACAAAAAATTTAACTCTAAATCTATTGCTACCTCCAGTAGTAACTTACTGACATGACCATGTGTAAGCTCCAAATTCACAAACTCTTCTCTCTTGGATTTGCAGCACACAAGCTCCCACGCTTATGACTTTGAAATTTCACTCAAAGGTTTTAGATCACCACTAGTTGATCTTGCAGCAGCAACTTGGTTTCACCAATTCTTGATTGTAGATCTCTTGATCTGGTAGATGCTTGTTGAGTTAGAAGGTACAGAACCTCTCAAATCTCACAGGAGTAACTCACAAGTCTTCCAAGAGTCTTCAAAACGTGGTTAGGGTTTTCTTTTATACTTAAGAGTGTTGGACTGAAACCTTAAACGTTTTCATGGGCTTGGGTCTGATTGAAAATTCTGCTAAATATGCATTTCTGCGATTTTCGATCGGTCGAATGTAATTTTCAATTGTTGAATTCTTTTTCTGTTGCTTGAATGTTCTTGAGACCAAACTTGAATCACCTTGAGCAATGTTTAACACTCATTCTAGACATATTTTTGTTCTTGGTTTGCTAACTTAAACAAATTAGGACTCTAAACATTTAATCTTAAATATTTATAACCTAACAATCTCTCCCATTGAAAATCCGTGACAAAATACACACATATATATGAATTGCTCAACTTAAGAACTAGCCCAATTTACAAAGTGTTGTCCTAGTATAATCCTATCACAATACACTAACTAATAGTTGCTAGAATAGACATTAGTTGAGAAAGAATTAACCTGTAAATTCCTGAAATATTGAAACAAACCATAAATGCAGGTGTGAAAAATGCAGTATAAATCCAAAATCTAAAAACTAAACTTGAATTCACAAAATATAAAAATAGGCAGATTTCAAATGAATAATCATCAAATAAACTATCATAGTCAATCATAAACTGTTTGTGAAACAAGAACAAAACAAAAGATAAAAAAATCACAAAAGAATATCTCCCCGTAAGTACATAAGCACAAAAAAAAAAAAAAAAACTCCTTCTCATGTTCACTACCCCTAAGTACAAGAGCTACACACATTCCTACTCCCCCTTTTTGTTACGCATTGCCAAAGCAACACTCAACTGTCTAAAGGTGGAGGAGGTGGGAAAACACTCCTATACTCATCAAAGTCTATCCTCAAGGCAGCACTCTCTATAAGAAACTCATCAAGAAGCTGTCCTTGAGCTGCCTATGTAGCCATGAACGTCTCCATCATAGATCTAAGTGAGAGACGTGGAGGAACAGAAGGATCAGCAGTCTGAACACCATCAGCATCAAGATCTACCTCATCCACATCATCATTAGCTATTGTAGCTGTAGGGTCCAAATGTCTCTCCTCAAGTGGTTGAGAAGGATCAGGCACTTGGCTCAACCGTCCTCAATTGTGTACTCTGCTGTCTAAGAAAAGAGGCTCTTATGGGTGCAGTGAGGTATACAGAATCAAAGGCAGGAAAATCCTTAAGCTGAAGATATTCTAAGATCTTATGTATGAAAACTAGGAAGTCGAAAGCATGTTTCTTAGATTTACGCCTATGTACTTCTACGATGGTTTGAATGAAGAGAGAGTGAAAACCAATAGAACCATCGGTATTAAGAGTATACATGAAAACACATCTATTTATAAGAATAGCATGTACATGAGAGATAGGGAAGATGTTATCACAAGCTATCCTAAAGAGCATATAGTGATACTAAATTATCTCATGAGAATGAATTCTTGGTTCTGAACCCCATGTGACAGGTTTGCCACAAAAAAGAGACATGACATCATCAGTATGAGGAGTAGGATTGTATGGTTAGGTAGGATCATGAAAAATAGGTATATGAAGAGCCTGGGATACAATTTTCTAAGTGATGTTCCTATATGTTAAACTAACTACTTTATTGATGTTTACCCAATGTGTTATCTCTCCAAAAAGAGGTATTCGAGTCTATGATGGTGTGTGGCAAGGTAGCAAGGTGTTAAGGGTCCCTATTGCAGTTCAAGCCAGGTTGGGGGTGTGTAGTTGGGAGCTCACACAAGTGTTTATTGCATAATTCAAGTCCATAAAGCTTGCAAAGAGATGATCCTAGAAAAAGGCGGGCAAGGTTCTCGTGGATATGGACATGCGAGCCAATTATCAGGGTTGAATATGTAAGGTTGACATGTGGTTTCAAGAGGTGGTGTATGAGAGGTCCATAGATGACACACTGGTGAAGGAAAAAAACCAATAAGAAAAGGAGAGCTAGAAGGATTTGTTCAAAGTCTACCAAGAGAGGCAAGGACTCACATGATGAAAATTCTATAAGATTGCATATCAGTCAATTTGATAGTGTAACAAGGGTATCCTAGCCATTAGCACCTGTCCTATATATTTGTAAAGAGGATGAGGAATCTATCTCACACTTTTTTATGCACGTCCCTCTAGCTGGAGAAGTCTGGCATATGTCTCCCTTATCAATTAAAACATTAGACTTGATTTAAATCTTTGCTAAGCAATGGATAGTAGATTGCAACATGCTTTATAAATTGATGGACCAGAGGAAGATGCTCCATTTGCAATCCTTGTTCACTATCCTATGGACAATTTGGAATCACAGACCCAATGAGGGGAAGTCCCCCAACCCATGGAAATTATTCTTGCCTTTCAAACTCTTATTTGCAAGTACCAAGAGGCACCTTACCTCACCTTTTTATTTTTTTCTATTTTGAAGATTTGGCTATTTGAGTGGCTTGTCATGATCGATCTTTTCTCCCAAGATTCCATTTAAGCGGTTCCATCCCTAGCACTACTGTCATTGTCATTTCATTGACCCATCATTTAAGCTCAAAGTTATGGAATAGTTCTTGCAAGAGCTTCAACCTAAAGGTATCCACTTGGTTCACTTGTTATAAAAGGGCATCACACCTCAATGGTCTAGGGTACTCTTAAGAGGGGATGTGTTATTTTGGCTACGATCTTTACCATTTTTTTTACCATAGTTTTAAAAACCGGGCTGGAGCGACCAGTTCAACTAGGAACCAGCCTTCAATCCAGTCTGGTTATGGTAAAAAATCAGAAATAACATAAAAAACGGTAACTAGTGCAAACCGGCCGATTCAACCTGAGAACCGTAAACCGGATCGGTCGAACCAATTTTGCTCATTAGACAAAACTATGTCGTTTTTGCCCCACAAAATTAACCCTAAATCCTAAAAACTGATCAGCCCTCTCACTTCTCTCAATCTCTCCTCACGATTCACTCACGCAGTCACGCCTCCTCTTCTCAAACTCCCTGCCTCACTCTCTCCCTCACGGCCTCACGCCCTTACGCCCCACCTCAAGCTCTCAAGGTCAAGGCTCACTCTCTCCCTCACGCCCTCATGTCCTCATGCCCTCACTCTATCCGTCACGCCTTCACCTCAAGCTCCCAACTGAAGCGTACTCTGTTCTCTCTACCTCACTTTGTTCTCTGCTTCTCTCTACCTCACTCCGTTCTCTCTGCCTCACACACAGCGGCACGCATGACACCCCTATCTCCGCCTCACGCATAGCGGCATGCCATCGCCCATTGAGCTCTGTAGTCTACTCTCTGCTACATCTCACGCATCATTCTGTAATATTCTTTTCTTTTTCTATTTTGGTTTGGAATTTTTTTTTTTTTCATTTCTCTCGGCTTCATCAAGTAATAATTAATATTCTTTTTCTTTTTTATGATTTTGATTACTTAATGTTGATTTTGATCATTTTCTCGGTTCTTTTTTTTTTTTTTTTCATTTCTCTCGGCTTCATCTCAAATTCTCAATTCATGTTCTCGGCTTCATCTCAAGTTCTCCTTTCGTGACTTCACTAGTAAGTGGTAACTAGTAGCTTCAATTATTATTTTACAATAGAATTTTAGTTCATTTGTGATTTTGTGTATGTTGTGTGATAGGCCAAAAATGTATTGACTCCTTGTGATGAATTAAGTTGATTAATTAGCCAAGTTATTAATTAATCAAGGTAACATGCAAACGCGTGGTAGCACAAACAAATCACTAATTAAACTAAGTATGCAGCAGAAATTAAATGACACGGTGATTTGTTTACGAATGAGGAAAACGTACACGGCAAAAACCCCACCGGGTGAATTTAAGGTCACCACTCCCGAAATTCTACTATTATCATAACAAGCGGTTACAAGTAAAAGAATCCCAAGTACCTTACCAACCTACAGTTGAACCGTTACCCCAATACCCAATTGGACTTGTTCTGTAGTGACAATTTCTCCTTTCAATGCACGGCTCCCAAGCACGTGACTAACCAATTGCGCGGATCCCAGTACACGAATTCAATCACCAACTAGAAAAGATTGTTGGCTGCAAAGTTCTTCAATTCATCTACACGATGAAGATCAAGAAGATGCTTGGTTACAAAACCCTACGGTGCAAAGACACAGCAACTTCTTCACATGAGAGATGAACTAGGGCAAGAACTTTGTCTCAAGTCACAATTTGCATGAAAAAGGATTTCTCAATACTTGTGCAACTTGCATCCCTTTGACGGCCCTTAAAATAATCTTTTTATATGTCTAGGGTTAGGAGAAAAAAAGGCCCAAAGACACATCCACAGATTGGAATCAAAACAGAACTCAGAATCTGTTTTTCTTAAACCTCGACAAATAGAGGTATTGAGATGCTGTCGAACAGTTGTCGAGCCACGGGGCTGGAACATCTCTTTAAACCTCGACACATGCTAACTATCGAGCTAGCTGTCAAGCTTTAATAAACTTGCACTTTTCAGCTTGTTTCTTGGACAAACTTGATGACTTCAACACTTGATCTTGAAACACAGTTTCTTGAAGTATAAAACTCATCCTAATTCTACCCAATTACAAGTAAAGTGCGTTTTGTCAAATGATTAGCCAATTACATAAATTAATGACATATGTTCTAAATAAGTGAAACACATATGTCCTAACATTATGGATTTGATTTACAAAGTATTATTGTCTGGGAAATATAGTTTGTGCCAGTCTGAAATTATTGACATTGTTTGTGTATGTTGTGTTGATGAATTTATTTGTTGATAAACTAGTTGCTGTCAGTTTGAAATTATTGGGATAAGTATAGCTGTGTTTATTGATTCATTGTATCTTTCTTTTGTGTTGTATATGGAACTTAGATGAGTGGTGGAAGTTGTTTGGATCTTGTGCTCCAACCTTACAAAAGTTTGCAATTCAGATCCTTAGCCAAACAGCTTCCTCTTCAGGATGTGAGCGGAATTGGAGTGTTTTTGAACAAATACATACCAAAAGAAGAAAGAGACTAGAGCATCAACGACTTAATGATCTTGTGTATGTTCATTATAATTACCGATTGAAAGAAAAGTATATATTATATAATCTCTTTGTTTCAATGTTTTGTGGGGAAATATGAGTGATTCACTGATTTGGTCAAGTGAGATCTTTTGTGATTGTGAAATATAAGTGATTTGGTTACTAATTATTCATTATGTTCATCTTATGATATAGAGTCAAAAGGAAGAAGTTCAATTTTGATCCTATTGATTATGCGAGTATCGATAAAAATGAATTTTGGGTAGTGGAAGATGAGGAACCTCCATTTTTGGATCATGAGGAGATAGAGAATGCATTATATGAAGAGGGAGCCTATCCAATCGAAGAAGAGTCTTCTAGCCATGTACAAAGAGGTTAGCTTATTACAATTCTTTGCCTAGTTGCATATTTTAATTACACTATTTATAATTTATTAGAAATGATTATTAGAATTGTTATTTCATTTATTGTTCTTTGGTTTTGGAATTTGTATAGATATGAACAATGAAGTGATTGAGGATGATGATGATATCAATTTGGAATAATTTGGTGATGAAGATGATGCTCCTCCCGGATTTAGAGATAAAAATCATCCTATTCATGTCGAAGATGAAGAAGATGAGGATGACGATGATGATAATGATGCTAGTGGTGGAGCATTTGGTTTACATGATGATATTGATTACAATTTTCTTCATAACAAATGAGGCTTGGGTCTTAAAACTTAGTAGTTGTTTATTTGAAATTTTAAAACTTATTTGCTATTTGGATGTAATGAACTTATTTGTTATTTGCCATTTGGATGTAATCATGTAAATGTAATGACTAATGAACTTATTTATTTGGTGTTGTTGAAAGTTTATTATGTTAAGGATGATTGTTTTGTAATGTTATTATGTTAAATTCTTTAAAAAAATGTTATATACTTATATACTTGTATTTTTTTTAAAAGGAAACATATTTATTACTATTGGGTTGTTAGTTTTAGTATATTAAAAAAATTATTAATTATTTATATAATTTAAATAAATAATAATTAAATTATTTATGACGTCACCGGTTCGACCATCTGTCAGACCTCTGTCCAACCATAAAACTGGTAATTAGCTCATTTTCCGATTCTTTCACCATACCAGTTTTTAAAAACATGGTTCTTACTACCCCAAAGCTTGAATCAAAAGGCATTTTGGGAAGAAATAACATCTTTTGGATGTTTCTTATTCCTACTAATATATGCAGTTGAACGTTAGGTTCTAAGAATTTAGGATCTAAATATTTTAGAACTTCAATATGTAATGTTGGCAAATCATGATCAAAACTTAGAGCCTAGATTTAGGCTGCTCAAAGTGACGTATGTATAAAGTTGGAATCGAATAATTGTAGAAAATTACTGTTCAATTTCTGCAAGGCTCGATCGATCGATCGAAAATTAGACTCAATCGATTGAAGTTCATGCAGAATGTTTTTTTTTTTTTTTTTTTTTTTTTCTGCAGAAGTCCCAACTCAGCCCAAACCCATATAACGTGTAGGGTTTGATGTTTTACCTTAAGTATAAAAGAAAAAACCCTAGCCACGTTTTGTAGTTTTTGTTTATGCTATGTGTGTGAATCTCTTGTAAGATCGAGGGGTGTTTGCCTTCATACGTACTTAGAGTTATTAAGATCGAGATTGATGACGAGAGCTTGATGATTGTTTCAATTGCTGCATAAAGAGCTTAAAGAAAAACAAGTGGTATGGATCTGAGAAAGAAGTAGTCCGTGGACTTGGAGTTGTCACATGGTCGTGGTATTAAGTTTTCTACTTGAGGTAGTAATAGGATGTTAGTGGTTTAAGTTGCTATTGTAAAACTTCAATTCTTTCATAGGGAATCTTGTTTTACCTTGAGAATAGCTAGGTTAAATCATCCCCAAGTTTTTTACCGATTTGGTTTTCCTGGGTTATCATATCGTTGTGTTCTTTAGTTTCCACACTGTTTCAATGATATGATTTACACTGTTTCAATGATATGATTTACTTGTGTTAACCTAGATTTGAATAATTTACCTAAGTTAATGTCATGCCCCAAACCCCAAAAGGTCTAAAGCATGAGAAAACGTCTCAAAGTGCCTGTAGATTTTTTCCTTTTTGACAATTCAATTCACATAAATCATATCAAGTACCAACATCGATAATTATCATAATAATTCCATTGAATATATTCTCAAAAGTAAATCAGAGCTCTAAACAATAATTACAAGCACCATAGGCCACAAAAAAAAAATAGAGGTCTGAATTAATAATTACATATCATCAGCTTATCCCATCAGTGGGAATAACCTCACAACCACTATAATATACAAAAAAAAAAAAAGAAAAAAGAGTCAAGCCTATTCTAAGATGTATATCATCTAATATCTCCATTTCAAAAAGTTCAGCCTCCATCAGTAGTTAGTCTAACTTTTGTTAGCCACCAAAAAGCTATCTCAAAAGATTGTTACATGCTCTAAAAAGTTTATAAAATAATGGGATGAGACAAAGCCCAGTAAGTAGCAAAATTAATGGGGGTGGGGGAAATGCAAGTTTCATAATGATAAGCAAGTTACAAAACATGTTATAATATGAGAATTTCCATTAGGATCATGCAAATCCATTTTTCTTAATAAATTGACAAGAATGATTACAAGAATATAGCACCAAGCTTTCTCCAAATATTTCAACATGAAACTACATACTATTTACTATGAGCTATCAAAATACCCTTTTTAAAACCTAAAAATCCAACTCAAGGCCACATGACAAGCCACCATAAAGATGCTAGGTATGCCACAAAGACATCAAGTTAAGCCACAAAGACATCAGTTATGCCATGAAGACATCAATTATGCCACGAAGGCATCAAGTTCTGCCACGAAGACATCAATCCGCCACAAAGACGAGGTGCCAAGATATCAATGTCACAAAGATTACGGCATCTGGCTGGGTAATCACCAGGTAATCTCATGTCGTAGCCCAAGGATAAAAACATAAAGAGCTCACAGTTTACATGAAATCAAAACATTGTTCAATTTCAAGTAGTTTCACAAAAACCTTTGAAATACCTAATATATTCACAAGGTTCTCAAGTTTTCCAAAATCATTTCTTGTCAATAATATTTTGCATCAACTTTCCCAATTATCAAAGCATCTTTAAATTTTCAAATAATGCAATAAATCAGTAAAATTCATTCTCAAGAATTTAATCAAAGATGCTAATATTTTCCATGCTAACAAATCATGCATTTCCCCATATGCATTGCCAAATATGATGACTTCTTCACAAATAATCTCATACATTAAAGTTGCCACGTAAAGCTTTCTAGGAAAATATAATTTCCATAACAACTTCCCAAAATGTGTTTAACTACCCAAAAATAATGTTTTATGCAACATGGTAAAAAATCCCATTAAAAAACTACTTACCTTGCAACCCTTAAAAAGCTTAACTCTCCAAGCTCCAAAGGAGATTAACTAGAACCTAAACAATATCAGGCAAACCTATCACAACAAGCATAAAGCTTGAAATTGTATCTAGCTACAAATTAAGAATTTTCAAATAAGCACTTTGATTAGGCAAGCCTAGTATTTAGCCTCACAAATAATATTTTTCACTTCCAAAGTTTTTCAACCAATTCATTCACAAGGCATAGACTCCAATTTATAAAATTAACCCATTGAAGGTATTATCTCTAACAACGAAATCTCAACACCTTCTAAGTATACTTCCCACAAGGTTTACACCACATCAATAAGAGACCCATGATACCAAATATCATAATATCCTCCAAGACAAATGATTTGAATAGTTAACTAGCTCCAAATAATCAATAAAAATTATATTCACCATTTATTTCACATTAAAAAGCCAAAACCCCCAAATTTTCACCACTTAGCTAACCACCATTGTAAAAATCATAAACCCACTCATCAAATTCATCGACCAAGACCAAAACCCATACATTTAAACACATAAATATTACTTCCAAAGCCCATAAATCACATGAATATCATTATCAAAACTTAGATAAGGAGAACCTCTAACAAAAGCATAATACCCATAAAAAGATTAGAAATTTTTATCTCAAATAGTAGAGATGAGTGAGCCTTAGTTTTTCCTATGAAGTTTTCCGGTGATCTTTGCCGGAAAAATAATGGTGGAGGTGGTGCTATGGAGTTTACTAGCGGGAAAGTGGGGAAGAGGAGTGTATGTAGGGTTGACAAAGAAGGAAGCAAATGAGGTAGAGGTGACCAGCCAAGAGGGTGAGATAGGAGGTGATATTGGTGAGAATGTGTGGTTGAGGGGAGTGGGGTAGGTGGGTGACACGTGTGGCTCTTTAAAAAAATATTTGACCTCTTTTTTTTTCTCTTAATTTGGACTAGACTGTTACAGTTAATCACTTAGCTAAATAACTAGGTTAATCTATTTGTGTTTAAAGAGTCTAAAAATGTACATTGAACATTTTGACTGTCAGCTGGGCCACATCAGGTGGGCAGTAGGTGAGTTTCCTATGAGACCATTTTTCCTAAAGGTGAGTCACAAAAAAAAACAAAAAAAAACAAAACAAAACAAAAGACTTGACTTACTCAACGTGCCTACCAACTACTACAAAACAAGAAATTAAATATTTTTAAATTTTGATATTCAACTCTCTTTTAAACATCAAAATTCTATTAACTCTAATTAAATATAACTCACATTTCTCCATTTCCTTTAAAAAATTATTAATTTCTTTCTTACTTACTATAAAAGTTTAAAATTTTTTTCGTACTTTATTTCATTTTAATTGGAATAGGCAAAGATGGGTTTCAGGGATAAGGTGCCGGTCTCAACTAACTTCGACTCTGCAAGGACTTTTTTGTTTTTGCTAAATGATTATGCAAGGACTTATTAGTTGCTTTCGTGTTAACTTTATATTTCTGGGACGGATTTCAATTTTAATTTAAGATTGGATCCATGTCTTGAAAAGATAACCTTTAGCGCTCTTCATATATCTTTCTATTACGAAACCCAAATTTTACTTTCATTCAAACAAGACTTTTTGAGGCAAACATACTATTTCCCTGTGTAGATCCTCCATTTTACATAATTGATGTTGAAATGAGCACATTTTAAAAGGCGAAAAAACTAGGTCCACATTCACAACATGAAAGTAAATGAAAAAGAAATAGATGTAAAATAGTATATGTGAGATTATCATTGCCCGAAAACAATCCTACCCAATATAAAATTACAGTCCTCTTACAACCCCACCAAACTAAACTTGTATTTTACATTTCATAATTATTTTCTCCAGAAAAAAATAAATAAAAATAATCACTTATTCATGAACGAAAGCCAAGACATGTAATAAACTAGGACAATTACAAGTTTCATGAACACCTGGAGAACCCTGAAACCATCAAATTTAAGCAGTAATAAACGAAATCAAACATCAATGCCGGGGTTGACTGAAGCGAATTCCAAGAGCTCCTCGTGGCGTTCAAATATGGACATCTCTTCCTCATCCAAGGTCATAAGAACTTCAACTGCACCGTCAGTCGTGTCCTGCAAAGAAATGGTATTACTCACAAGCTTGTTTATACTTGTCATCCATGCCGGCTTGCCCCACCCGAAATCGGTTTCATACAATGGAAATTTGCACCAACTTGAGCATTTGTATACCACCAATTCCTTCCTATTCCTGAAGATCTCTGCCCTCTCCTTGAGAGCTTCCATTAGAGCTGAGAAACCTCCCTCCCCTCTGAACTTGTTTGCCTTGTTGTTGAGGAAGTCAATCTTTGTCTCCCTCATGCTTTGCACTAGCTTGTGTAGTTCCAGGTCGCTCTCTTCTTCAACAAACACTGCAAACGGCCACACAAAGTTCCCGAACACCGCGTCAGGCAGAGGTGGGTCCATTCTACCTCGGAGGTTCACTGCTTGAAACAACGCGGTGGGCTTGAAAGACCCGGTTTTTGATTTGACAACCGCTGCTGCACATTTCCAGAGTTTTGCTAGTACTAATTCCACACGTGAAGGATAGTACTGCTCTCGTCCAGTCATGCTTATAACTTTTTCTTTAAGCTCCGCAATTTTAGAGGCACTGATCACGAACCTCCTTGCTATGAACCTATCGCCGGCAATATTCAGAGATCCGGACATGCCTGGAATCTCTCTAGGCGGCAAGAGAGAAGATCCGGTGAAATCGGGGAGAGTAGGTTCTCTCAAACCTCGACATGCCTCGGTCCAGCTCTTTAACAGCGTTAGTAGCGCAGCGATATCGGCGATCTTGTGTGTGAGGGAAACACTAATGGTGGTGCCACCGCAGCTGAACTTAGTGAACTTAATAAGCCACATGGAACCCTTGGACAATTCCATGGTTTGAGGGTCAGTGGTGGGAAGGAATTGATCAAGTGTCTCAAAGTTTGGTTTGCTAAGGAAGTCGGAAAGCGGGCTATCACATTGGGCTTCGATGAAGAACCCACCAGAGTCGTTGCAGTTGATGGTGGAGGCGTCAAGAAGGCGGCCGGCGAGGGGGTAGAAGCGGGTGAGGGTATCGGATATGGATTCCTGGAGGAGTTGGGATTTGCGTGAGAATTCCAAATCAGGGTCGGTGGTGGCGGCGGCATCGGCGGGGAAGAAGAAGGTCATGTTGCCATGGATGGCCGGAGAGAGCTGGTCAAGAAGAGAGAGTTTGAAGATTCTGAGGTTGTGAGGAGTAGGTGAAGAAGGTTTGATGCAAGTTCTGGAAACAATCTTAGTCTTCATCTGAGTCATGTTTGCTTGCTTTTGATTTTATGACTATGCATTATGTAGGCCTTTCTTTGTTTTTATAGATGGAAGGAGAAATATGCCTTTTGGACTTTAGTACATGGGAAGATGGGTAGAGTGGAAATATTTTACTTACAAAAACTAGTCAAACAAAAAACAAATGATATTAAAGTTTTGATTTGCTTTCACGTTATAGGGCATAAAATTAAGTATTTTGTATCACCAACCGAACAATTATTTTAATTTATTTTTAGAATATTAAGTATTTTAATACACATGAGGAGATTGAAGAATATCTTAAATAAATTGATATTAGTATACGGTTGGGTTCAAGCTACACCTAGTATAATTCTAAATATTGTCATATCACCGAATAACTTGTTATAAGATTTATATTTTGAAAATTCCGCTGTTGAATTACATGTTCTATATGTACTTAACATATATACCAATTTTTATATCAATTGGACGTTATTTACCATTCAATCTATAAACTCGTTTTTTATGCATTATCTTAAACTATAAAAACTTGAATTTAAACAATTGATTGACGATATGTTATTAATTTTTGAACACCTTGAAACTTTGCAAGCATGAAGAATATACAAAGATAATTTAATTTAACGATAGATTTGTCAATATTTACATCCAATTAAAAAATATTGAGTAGTATAATATTACTTAGAGTTATACTAGGTGTAACTTGAACTCAACTCATTAGTATATATCTAAAAGAACCTAACTCTTAAAATACATTGTCGCGCGCGCGCGCACACACACACACACACACACATATATATATATTAGATTGCATTAAAACTAAAGAGTTTGGAACAAGCCAGTACAAGACACCGCATATTAATTACCAAACAATTTATCACTTAAAATAATTACGCATGTTACTTTCAATGGCGGCTCCAGAAATTTCTTTTAGGGTGGTTATTAAGAAACTTAAATTATACAATATTTAATAAAAAAGATAGCTATATCTTATTATCAATGCTGCAAGCTATATTTCTTTTAAAATTTTAGTTAAATAATTTTTCTTTTCTTTTCTTTTTGTTTGTAAATGCTCAATATATTATTAAAATGACCAAAGTTTTACTACAAACTTATTGTAGCCTAAGACTATAACTTTCACTAAACAAATTAACATGACTACATATTTTAAAAATCTAACTATTGAATTTGTTAGGACATATGTGAATGATGTTAGGAACATATGTTATTTACAATTGGCTAATCCTTTGACAAAATGCACTTTACTTGTAATTGGGTAAATCTAGGATTTGTTTAATACTTCAAGGAACAAAGTTTCAAGTCTAAGTGTTAAAGTCATGCAAGTTTGTCAAAAAAACAAGTGAAGAAGTACTAGATTTTAAAAGTCGACAGCTAGCTCGAAAGATAGTATCTATCAAGGTTTAAAAGACTGTTTTAGCACGACGCTCGATAGCTGCTCGATAGATACGCTATCTATTGAGATTTATAAAAATCAAATTTTCAGATCTGATTTCACTCCAATCCGTGTGTACATATTTAGACTTTTTTTTCTCACAACCCTAAGCATATAAAAAAATTATTTTAAGGGCCGTCAAAGGTTGCACAGTTGCACGAGTGTAAAACAAAGTTTTGTTTATGCAAATTGTGACCGAAGACAAAATTTGTCCTAGTTCATCTTTCTTTTGAAAAAACTACTGTGTTTGTACTCCGTTGGGTTTTGTGACCAAGAAGCTTCGTGATCTTCATTGTGTTGATGAACTGAATAACTTTGCAGCCAATATCTTTTTCAAGTTGGTGATTAAGGTGTGTAATGGGATCTGCGCATCGATTGGTTAGTCATGTATTGGGAGCCGTACATGAAAATGAGAGATTGTCACTACAAAACAAGTCCAATTGTGTATTGGGGTAAATGTTCAACTGTAGATTGGTATAAGGTATTAGGATTTCTTTACTTGTAACCACTTGTTGTGATAATAGTAGATTCTCGGGAGTGGTGATCTTAACATCACCCGGTGGGGTTTTTGTCTTGGGAGGTTTTTCCCATTCTTAAACAAATCACCGTGTCAACTTTATTTTCCGTTGCATATTAACTTTGTTGGTGATTTGTTTGTGCTACCACGCATTTTGCATGTTAATTGGATTAATTAATGAACTTGGCGAATTAATCAATTAATTTATCACAATGGGTCAATACATTCTTCGACTATCAAATGGTATAAGAGCAAGCACACTATGATTAGGTTTTAATCTTTGTTGTGTGATCCATTGACTCCTGTTTGTCATGGATAGAGGACAGTCTCTTATTATACCTCCTTTATTTGATGGCACTAATTATGCACACTAGAAAGTACGCGTGTGAGCTTTCTTGCAGTCATTAGATGAAAAAGTGGGCAAGCTATGGAGATTGGCTGGACCAAGCCAAAGGAAGTACCAGCCAATTGGGATGATGCTAAGATCAAGGCGACTAACTTCAACAGCAAGGCATTGAATACATTATTCAGTGCAATCACGAATGAGGAGTTTAAGAAAATATCCTCAATGGAAATTGCCAAGGAAGGCTGGACCATTCTCCAGACAACATATGAGGGAACCAAGGCTGTCAAAGACTCGAAACTTCAGAGACTCACTACAAACTTCGAAGAGATCAAGATGGAGGAAGATGAGCTGTTTGATGAGTTTTATGCCAAGCTCAAGGACATAGTGAACTCAGTTTTTAATCTTGGGGAAATCATTCACCCAAGATTGTTAGAAAGGTGCTCAAATCTCTACCCGAGAGATTTCATGCCAAGATCATCGCAATTGAGGAATCAAAGGATATCAACAAAATTCCTTTGATAGAGCTGGTTGGTAATCTGCAGACCTATGAGTTGGGGTTGACAAGAATCGGGAAATCGAGTAAGGGTAAGAGCATGGCACTGCAGTCCAAGAGCAGTGACATAGATGAGTCTTCAGACAATGAAGATTCTAAAATGAAGTCCTACATCACAAGGCAATTCAAGAAGTTCATGAAGAATGCCAATGGGAAGGGCTTCGACAAGGACCGTAGGCAATCTAGTTCTTCTTAGTTTAAGAGCCAAGACAAAGGGCAGAAAGATGCTAGGGATGACGGTCAGTACACTGTTCCATTAGGACCTAAGTGTTTCGGGTGTCGAGGCTTTGGACACATGAAACAAGAGTGCTCCACATATCTCAAGACCATTGGGAAAAGTAAGGCACTTGCTGCTACATTAAGCGACATCGAACCTAAGGATGATTCAGACAATAAGGATGATGGAATCCTAAATGCCTTCACCGCCATTGTAAATCCTATTGAAGGGATTGTTGATGATGTGGATGAAAAAGAGGACTTGGTGGAGTCTAAGTTTGAAAGATAGATGGGTAAGATGACATTCACACAGCCTATGCAAAATTATACAAGGTCTCCGAAAAGCACGAGAAGTTGTATAGGTTGGCTACCAAGATGCTTAGTGATGTGGAGCTTGAACGAGAGGAAATCTCCACAAAGTTTGATGAAGCCAATCAAACTATTAGAGTATTGAGATTTGAGAATAATTTATTGGTTGAGAAGACCAAGAAGCTTAAGGCAGAGCTGCTCCAAGTCAGAGCTCAGCTAGAGAGGACTTCAAGTGCAAAGCTTGATGATATGCTTAGCCTTCAAAAATCTGCTTCTGATTGAACTGGTTTAGGGTATGATTTCTCTTCTCTTAATATTGCTTCCTCTAGTACTATTGTTTTTGTTTCACTTGCTAATAATGTTAAATCTGAGAACAATGATGTCAAAATAATGTTAGCTAGTAAGAATATAGACAAGGGTAAATCTATCTTAGGAGAACCCCCTAAGCTTGCTAAGAAAGAAAATAAAAACCCTAGGGCTAAGAAGGGCAATACCCAAAAGCCTAAACAGAAGAAGTAGCATCTCTACCATCACTATGGAGCAACTGGACATACTTGACCAAATTGCTATAAGTGGCTAACCACTCAATAGAGTAACAGTATGATCTCATCGGGAAACCAGAATCAGTTTCCATCCTCTCTTGCTCCTCTTGGAGATCTCCTTAAAGCTCTCATGTTTCTTTCGAACTTGAACGGTTGCAATTCTTCCCCCTCTCCGCCAGTTCAAGGGTTCATTAAATGGAAAGGTTCTTCCAAAGTGTGGAAGGAAAAAGGTTTTAAGTGATTTAATCACTTTTCTCTCTCTCCCTCTATTTTTGATTACATTGCTTGTGTGTTTTGCTTTCTTATTTTAAGTCAGTCTAGTTTTATGCTATGTTTTTGCTTAACATGTTTTTGTTTGTTTATTTTTATTTTTGCTTTATTTTTTTTTCATAAAAATAAAAAAATTGAAAAATCAAAAAAATACAAAAACAGTGTGTGTTTTGTGCACATTGGTACTTGTGTATCTTAGATGGCCATTGAAACAAAGTTTTCTAAACTTTGTATCTTTTGTAACTTAGATGATCATCTCTATGCACAACTAAGCAAGTGAGCTTTGTGGCTCGTGTTTGTGATAAGTAAGATTAAGTAATCTCTTGTACTTAACACTCGTATCACTCTTTTTAACGGGAATGACTAGAAAATCTTAAGAGAAAAGTATAAATAATCATCTCACCACTGTTGCCTGCCAATCATGAAATGACATCTATATATTTTGGCATAGCAAAAGTGCAATGTCATAAGCTAAACATAATTGGGTATTTTTTTTATCTCTCTTATATGTCCATGCATGATATACTTAAAAGAAAATATGCAAAGAAAAATAAAAGCAAAAAGAATCAATATACTTTATATATGATTGCAAGCGTGTCTTCTAGAAGATGTGGGAGTTATAGGATGTACCTCAAAGGTGATAATCCCCATCAAGTAGTTATGATCACGTGTGAGTTAAAATTGATTTGCTTATATCTCAAATCGTCATAATATGTAGACACTTATGCAATCTTGTAATGTTTTTTGCACACAACATGCAATATTCTTTGCTACTTTTGATATATGTGTAAGTATAATGTGATTTGGCCATCACAAGAAATACATGTGTTAATGTATGCTGACTAAACTATCTTGACTTGTTTTTCAAATATAAAATTGGTTAGATTGTTTAGTGTGTGTGTGTGTGTGTGTGTGTTTTGGATCTATATGCTTGACATTTTTCTTATTTAGAGATGTTTTTAAGAGTTCAAAATGTTGTTTGGATCTTTGGTTGAGTAGCATGCTTGATTGTATTCATTTTTGTGTTTTTCTCTTCTTTGAAAAATTGTTTTAAGCAATCTTGATACCTCTCGACAGTTAGGCTATCTATCGAGCTCTTAATCTTCCTTTCTCGACAGCTGCTATCCCAATTTCGATCCATCGAAATTTTTGAGAATTCGTCTCGATAGCTTCTCGACAGCTTCTAGATCCATCGAGAAAGTTTCTGTCTCCTCAATAGCTGCTTGATCCATCGAGTTTCTTTTGTTGTTGACACCTCTCGATAGCTCCTCGATAGCTCTTTTTGTCACATTTTAATTCTCAACACCTCTCGATCTATCGAGCTGCATATGTTTCTATATATAGGGTCTATTTCTTCATTTTTCTCCAATCTCTCGATAGAAACTCACTTCTCTCTCTCCCAAACACCTCAAATTCAACCTCTTCACATTCCCCACTTGATCTTTGGCCCAAATTAAGTTTTCTTCAACTGGTATGATCTTATTTCTCTCTTGTATCATGCATTTCATTCATTTTGACATAAGTTTTGGGGTTTTTGAAATGTTTTGGGGTTTTTCAAAATTGATGAGACTTTTTCCAAATTTTTGGGATGGGTTTTTGTTTAAATGATTTTAAATCATCATGCACTGCATCACATTTGCACTTTAACAATGTTTTATGCATTTTAGATGTGTGTTTACTTTATTGCAATGATGTGTGCTGGTAGGTTTGGATTGGGCTGAGCCCATGATGCTTTTATTGTTGCATGTCACATGCTCATGCATTTGTCGTGCATACGTACCTTCTATCTTTTGATATTAAATTGTTTGGTACTTTTCTACCTCTCTCTCTCTCTCTCTCTCTCTCTCTCTCTCTCTCTCTCTCTTTGTGTGTGCATCATGTCACCTAAGCGTAAATCCACTCCATCCTAGAATTCTTTTCATTCCGAGGCATCTTCTTTTGAATCCAACCCTTCTCATCTTCAGTTCTGTGATGAGAAAGCCCGTAAGGACTTCTCGGAGAGCTTTTCTCGATGAGGCAACGCCAAGTCATCTTATCGGATTTTTCAGGTACTGACCTTTCCACTGTCATCTACAGTAGGGGTTGGGAGGCACTTTGTCGCATCCCGGTCACTTGTCCTTCCATGATCATACAAGATTTTTACTCCAATATGCACAAATTCGATTATTTAGTACCTCATTTTATCACTCGCGTTCGAGGTACGCGCATTGTGGTCACTTTGGATCTTGTATCCAAGGTGCTCTACATCCTTAAGGTAGCGCATCCTGACTACCACAGATGTGGTTGTCTTAAGACTGTGTCTAAAGTTGAGCTTATGTCTCAATTTTGTGAGACTCCTTCCTCTTGGGGTGGTCGTCAAACCACCCCTTGCTCGGTCTTTGTTAAAGGTCCAAGGTTCCTTAACATGGTGATGACATTCGTTCTCCATCCTTTGTCTCACTATAACTCTATCATAAAGCCTCGCGCTCAATTTTTGTTATCTCTCTTAGAGAACCTCACTATAGAATTCCCTTTTCACTTCATTCTCTTTTTTATCGATGTATATAGGGATACGACGACTTGTGATAAGCTTATCTTTCCTTCAGCTATCATGAGGATTCTTCACCATTTTTCTATCTCCTTTCCCGTGTCAGATCCTTTCTTTGTCATGTGTGTCATTGATGAGGCGACTGTTAGACGGAGTGAGGCCCAGCTTCGACCGAAGCAGCCACGGACTGGGACGGCGACTCCTCCAGCTTTTTCAGCTCCATCCACATCCGCTCCTTCTTCCACGGATGGTGTGACCCTCAAGGCGATTATGGTGCAGTTTCAGGGCATGGATGCTCGCCTTGACACTCTCAACGATGAGTTATATCAGGTGAACACCCATGTCAGTCGTATTGTACGACGACAAGCTCGCCTTGGTGGCTTTGTAGAGTCACCCACTCCTTCTCCAGAGACTTCTAAGGATGAGGATGATGATGGTGGCTCTGATGGTGATGGTGATGAGGATGATGGTGCTAGCTCTTCCAGTGATGATGCGATGACTGCTTGAGTTACTTGCCCTTTGTCATTCGTGACAAAAAGGGGAAGTAGTTTTGGGTATAAGAGTATTCATGTACTTAGGGGGAGAGTTAGTATAGGAGATTTTTGTCAGGGATAGTGTCTATACTAGTTGAGGGATGTAGTGAGGACTTATGTATTTTTTTTCTTTTCTATCTTTTCTAGATACATTGTTCTTACTTTGTGATAGCAAACCTTGTACTTATTATTGATTTATATATTGAGGTTGTTATTACTTTCTTTCACCTATCTCTTCATGTGTTGTTTCTTTTCTCTCTTTATGCACATGCTTCTTATTACTTGTATGCAATCTTTTATTTCTGTTTCACACTAAAATGCCGTGATGAGTTTTGTTTAAAGTGTTTCAGAAATACAGGCTGTCAAAGTCTACTTGCCATGAACTCTCTTTTTGCAAAGTTTTTCAAGAGTTTTTGTTAGAATAGATTTAATTGTATTTAAAAAGTGAGTATGAGTTGAGTGATTTATGACTTCTTTCATATGTTCATTGTTTGTTGTGGTTTTGTCATAGATTGCCAAAGAGGGAAGTTGTTAAAACATATGTGAAAGATGTTAGGAACATATGTTATTTAGAATTGACTAATTCTTTGACAAAATGCACTTTACTTGTAATTGGATAGATCTAGGATGTGTTTAATACTTCAAGGAACAATGTTTCAAGTCCTAGTGTTAAAGCCATGCAAGTCTATCCAAGAAACAAGTGAAAGAGTGCTGGATTTTAAAGCTCAACAGCTAGCTCGACAGATTGCATCTATCGAGGTTTAAAAGGCTGCTTTAGCCTGATGCTCGATAGTTGCTCAATAGATACCCTATCTATCGAGATTTATGAAAATCAGTTTTTCAGATTTGATTTCACTCCAATCTATGTGTACATATTTAGGATTTCTTTTCTTACAACCCTAAACAGATCAAAGGATTATTTTATGGGCCGTCAAAGGTTGCACAGTTGCACGAGTGTAGAGCAAAGTTTTGTTCATGCAAATTGTGATCGGAGACAAAATTTGCCCTAGTTCATCTTTCTCTTGAAGAAGCTACTGCGTTTGTACGCTGTTGGATTTTGTGACCAAGGAGTTTCATGATCTTCATCATGTTGATGAACCTGAATAATTTTGCAGCCAACATCTTTCTCAAGTTGGTGATTAAGTCGCGTACTGGGATCACACATCTATTGGTTAGTTACGTACTAGGAGTCGTGCATTACTGAAAATGAGAGATTGTCACTACAAAACAAGTTCAATTGTATATTAGGGTAAGAGTTCAATTGTAGGTTGGTATAAGGTACTTGGATTCCTTTACTTGTAACCGCTTGTTGTGATAATAGTGGATTCTCGGGAGTGGTGACTTTTAAAATCACCCGGTGGGGTTTTTGCCTTGAAGGTTTTTCCCATTTGTAAACAAATCACCGTGTCAACTTTATTTTCCGCTGCATGTTAACTTAGTTGGTGATTTGTTTATGCTACAACGCATTTTGCATCTTAATTGGACTAATTAATTAACTCGGCTAATTAATCAATTAATTTATCATAAGGGGTCAATACATTCTTGGCCTATCAAAATTGTATATTTTTTTATGTTCTTAAAACATATATCAAGTTTCATGTCAATTGGATATTATTTACTATTTGATCCATTAACTTATTTTTTGTGTATAATCTTAGGCTACAAAAACTTGAAAATTAAACATTTAATTGATGATATAAGTTATTTATCTTTAATCTTCTTGAAGTTTTGCAAGCATGGAGGATATAGGAAAAAAAATAGAATTTAATTGTGGAATTTTTAAAATTCATATCCAATAAAAAAATATTGAGTGGAGTTATAACCTTAATTTACAATCAAGTTTATTGTTAAACTTTGTCCAAAGTTTAATTATATTGGACCTAAAAAAACATTTAGGGTGGTCACACATTTTTTTTAAGGTAAGAAAATCATACAATGTTTAAATTTTATATATAATAAAGATATTTTTTCCAGGCCTATGGACCACCCTAACTCTAACATGGAGCCACTAGTGTTTACTTTTACTATTTTTTCATATTAATGAAAATAGAAAAAACTATGCTAGGATAAAACCTTATCAAAGATTGGTAAGACATTTCCAAAAGACTTTTTAATGATTCAAATTAATTTATTCTCCAATTTTATTCTATTCATGAGGAGAATTGGGGTCTGTATACTCCTATCCCATCCCTCTTATATTGTAAAATGATATATTTGTTTTAGTACAAAACTTAATTACAGTACTTTAGGTGTTTTTTTTTAGGTTTCCCTCTTATGATTCAACTATGTGACTACTTGACTAAAAAATACACTTCTATCTCATGAGAAAAAATCCAAATGAATGAATCTTAAGAGAGGAACTTAAGGAACACCACATAAGTACTGTACCTAAGTCTTATCCTTTATTTTACTAGGCAGGTTGAAGGAAACCTTCCTAATAAATTGTGTAGGAATTTAGACCCCTGTAAAACTAGACTGTTTAACCTAATTAATTAACCAAGTAAATATTTAGGTTTATTATTCAGATCTAGGTTAAAACAATAACAATCATATCATGCAAAGCAGCGAAAATTATAAATAACACAATGATATGATGACCTAGGAAAACCAAACCGGTATAAAACCTAAGGAGGATTTAATCTAACTATCCTCAAGGTAAACCTGAATCCACTATGAAAGAATCGAAGTTTGTACAATAACGACTTAGACCACTAACATCCTATTGCTACCCACCAGTAGAAAACTTACTGACACGACCACATACAAGCTCCGAAACTACGGACTCCTTCTTTCTTGGATTCTCCAGCAAGTACAAGCACCCCCGCTTGTGTATCTTTAAGCTCTTATGGCAGCAACTGAACGATCATCAAGCTCTCGAAGAAATCTCCTTCTTGATAATCCCAAGCTTGTGTGAAGGCAAGCACCTCTCTGATCTCACAAGAGATTCACACAAACGGCAATATGAGCAACATAAAAAATGTGACTAGGGTTTGCCTTTTATACCTAGGGCAAAACATGAAACCTTACACGTCATATGGGCTTAGGGCTGAGTTGCAGAAAAAACAATCTGCATTGCTTTCAATCAGTCGAGTCTAATTCTCGATCGATCGAGTCAGGCAGAAATGCACAGTAACTTCTGCAATTAACTCGATTCTAACTTTACATAAATCACATACTTTGAGCAAGTCTAAAACACACCTAGTCACCTGTTTTGATCATGGTTTGCCAACAATACATATTAGAGTTCTAATACATTAGTTCCTAAGTACTTAGAACCTAACAAACTCCTCCTTTGGCAATCCGTGAAAAAACACAAGTAAAAGCTCAAAGTTTACAAAGAAAAGCCCTTTAAAACAAATATGCCCATCAGAACAAATCCAATCCTAACTACTATCCATCAGTTGCAAGTGTAGATAGCAGCTTAATTGAATCATCCTGTATATTTCCTGAAACACTAAACAAAACGCATAAACGTATATGTGGAAAATACAAGTAAATAAACATAACATTCTTGATTTCACAAAACACAAAATATAGACAAATAGCAATGATATCAATGAATAACTCAAAATCATAAGTCTATAAGCAGTGAAACAAAAAACAATAAAACTCCCCTTATCATGAATACATCAAGAGCCAAAAACACAGTGAAGCACCTAAATACAATCTAAAACTCCACAGGTTGTCAAAGAACAAAGCCCCAAAAACCCAAAAACCCAAAAACTCCAAAAACAAAAACTCCCCCTAAGATATACAATCTACTCCCCTTTTTTGTGATGGAATGCCAAACAACAAATCAAAATTCATCATCAAAAGGAGGCGGAGAAGACGAACGTCTAAGAAGCGCCAAATCTGTTCGCAAAGCACGGATCTCGTCCAGAATGTCCACCAAAATCTGACCATGAGCCGCTCGAATGGTCATGACAGACTCCAACGTACGACGAATGTCAAAGTCATCCGAAGTCGATGGCGGAGGAATAGCAGCAGTAGTATCTCCGACAGGATCAGCAGGCTCCTCACCCGAAGGAACACCTGCAGAAGAAGAAGGGGGAACGGTACCAGAAGACTCAGCTCGAGGGCGTTTAGAGCACTCTCTCATCTGAGCAGCCCTCTGCCTGAGGAAAGTGGCACAAATGGGAGCAATAACATGAACGGGCTCAAACATGGGGAAGTCGGACAAACCTAAAAACAACAAAATCCTATGAATGAAAATAGGATAAAAAAGAGCATGAACAATAGATGAACTCCTATACACTTCGTTCAAGGAACGAAGAAACAGATGAGGAAAACTAATAAGAGCATCTGTAACCAGAGCATACAAAAATGCACATCGCTCCAAAGGAATGGTGTGCAGATGCGAAATAGGCCACAAGGAATGACACGCTATCCTAAAGATAAGATAAGTAGACTCGGTAAGCTTAGCAGAAGTGATCCGAGGATCAGAACCCCACTGGATAGAAGTACCAGTGATGTAGGACATGACGTCGTCTAGGGGAGGAGACACAGCATAGGGGAAACAGGATGCTAAACAAGAGGCACCCCTAGAGCATTAGCCACTACTAAAGGAGTAATGGTATACTCATCACCACGAATCCAACTCCTCACAAGAGTGCTGGAATCATAGAGGTGAACAGAGAGGTTCGAAAAGAACTCTCTAATCAAGATGGCTGGAGGAAGAGCATCAAAATCCAAAAGAGACAACCAGCCTCGACACTCAAAGTTTGCCCTAATGGCAGGATCAGGCTCATCTAATATAACCCTACGCTTGGCCCAAATTTTTCTCCTAGTGTTAAGATTCTCAAAAGTCTCTTGGTGCTTCTCACTCAGGAACCTATCACTCTCAAAGGAAGGAACAGAAGTAGAGGTGGATGTCCTATTGACTCTAGTCTTCTTAGGCATGATGCTAGAGTAAGAAACAGAGACACAAGAGAAAGAACAAAAACAAAACAACACAAGAGCAGACTGCAAGTTAGCACAGCAAAATAAATCTATATGATGCATGAACAAAAAAAATGTCATGATGCATGCTCTAATGCAATGAAAACAAGTTCTAATTTAAGTTTAGAATCACAAAATTGGCTTGAGCATAGAGTTTAAAAAAAAAAAAACAAAACAAAAACTCTAAAATTTTCAAAAACCACTTGTAGAATTTTACTCAATTGACCAATTGATCATCACACAAGGTAGAAAACAGTTTATAATGATCAATTATATCAAATCAACAAGCCAATTTCATCAATTCAACCTAAATTGAACAAAATCCCCAATTCGGAACAAAATCCCCCATTCGGAACAAAACAAGCCCTAGAATTTTCAATTCTTCATATAACACCAAATTGATCAAATTAAACATTATGGATCATGATTATAGCATTATAGGACAAAAACCCATCAATCAATTTCAGAAAATAAGGCTTGAATCATCAAAAATCCCAAAAATTTCTTAGTCCAAAAATATCCCTTAAAATGCATGAATTTATGCATGAAACATGAAATAAAATGCAAAAGGAATGGTATAAAGGTCTTACCGGCCTTTGGAGAAAAAAACCTTGCAAAAAGAATGGAGGAAAATGACAAAAAATTGAATAGTAGCCTTGACCGGTTTGTATGGAGAGAGAAAAGTTGAAAAACTTTTTGAAAACTGGATGAACACGTGAGAAGAAAACTCTTTTTAAAAAGTCTTCATACGATTTTCGATCGATCGAAAAACAGATTCGATTGATCGAAAATGCTTCGATTGATCGAAAACCAATCAAGCACTGATCGAAACAGATAGTGGCTGACCAAAAATTTAATCGCAATTTTGATCGATCGAAAAACATGTTAGACTGGTCGAAATTCTAGAAAACTCAGTTTTTGAAAAAATAAAGCAAATTTATGTAGAAACTCCTCAAAGCATTGAATTTTATGAATAAAATGCATGAGTATGAGATGAAATACTTTTCAAAAACATAAGTTTTGAACCCAATTTCCCAAATATATAGATTTTCCAAACATTTTCCTTGAATTCTCAAGCATCAAAATGATTTTGCAAAATTCTCAAAGCATTTTCAAACTTGGTTGGTCAGACCAAAAACACAAACAATAACATGTACAAAATTTAACAAAGAGTAACTTGTGTAGTTGCAACTAGCAAAAATTTGAGAAACATGTGAGGTGATATGTAAGTAAAAATCAACTACAAAGTCTTCAAAATTCATCACAAAGAATGTAAAAAAGACTATCACCTAAAGAGTTACATCATATAACTCTCACATCTCCTAGATCATAAGCTTGCAATCATGTAAGTTTCTTAAGTTTGCCTTATAATATACACACAGATTTTAAGATTTTCAGAAACTTATTAAATAAAGCCGGGATAATGTACACACCAAATTAAAGCAATTAACCTGAGGCTGCACCTTGTTCTTTTTGTGTATGTGCTACACTTTCTCGAGCACAAAATCTTACAATATGCACTAAGGTGTTCATGATTGGCTAGTGAACAGTGGTGAGATGGTTATTTATGCCTTTCTCAAAAGGATCAAGTCCGTCAATCAAAAGCTTGTGACTTCAAGATCATGACAAAGTAGTCAAAAACTACAAACATCTTCCCACGCAACATGCACTACAACGCTTTAATTAATAAAGTGCAAGAAATAAGCTTATCCAAGCTAAACAGAGTACATGTACATAATATATGAAAATAAATTGACCAACCTTGTTTTCAAAAACCAAGAAAATAAATGCAAACACATATTTGCTTTCCTTTTTTTTAAAAATGAAAATAAACAAAAACAACCTAGAATGAAATGCATAAATGTTATGCAATGCAAATCCTAAAAAACAAAGAGAACCAAAAAAAAAAAAAATGGTCACAAAGAGTATAGCAATGAAGCACAAGGACCATGTCAGAAAAACTCACTTAGATTGAGCCTTTTGCATCCAAAGTCTTTTAGATGCACCTTGAGCATTAGAGTTCTTATTCATATTAGAATGATTTTCAACTCCAGAATTGGAATAAAGGTTTAGAGCCTTTACCAACTCACCAATAAGTACCATAAAATCATGTGCTTGAGGCACAGATACTTTTGGTTTATTTTCTCTCTTAACAGCTTGAAGCTTGTAACAGTTTGGACGAATGTGCCCAGACTTTCCACAAAAATGACAGACCCAAGTAGACTTCTCATGTGTCCTATTCCTAGAAAGAGTAGAGTCCTTAGGTTTAGATTCTTTCAGATCGACCCTAATCTTCTTGGGAGGAGAAACTTCTATGGATTTGACAACCTCACGCACAGGAAGTTCAGAAGAAGATGAAGAAACAAAGATTGTAGAATTTGGTGCAGACACATTGATGCTCTCTACAAAACCTAACCCAGTTTTGTCGGAATGAGGCTTTTGAACACTCAACATCCGATCAAGTTTGGAACTAGCAGACCTATTCGTTTGTTTTCTAGCAACAGATAATTCATGTTCCAAAGATTTAAATTTATCAAGCAAAAGCATGTTCTCAGTCTTCACATTATTCAAAAGTTTAGTAGGATCAAACAAATTCACAAGCAAATTTTTCTTATCAAGCTCAAGAGATGCAATTTTCTTTAGGCTTAATTCAGCATTCATAGCATCCTTTGCAGCAACTTTGCAAAGTTTATTGTAGGCTTCTTAAAGATCTGCATCCTCAGGAAGTTCCCCATCAAAAGGGTTCTCTTCAACAGTCATACTTTCATTGACTACAGCAATAGCAATGAAAGCAATGAAGTTTCCATCCTCATCACAACTAGACTCATCATTAGAAATTTCATCATCACTAAGGGTTACAGCCATAGCCTTACCCTTAGGCCTCAAGAAAGTTGGACATTCTGATTTCACATGACCATACCCTTGACATCCAAAACATTAAGGACCCATAGAATTATTTGAAGATTGACCTACTTTTTCTCTAGGTTTTTCTATTTTGTTAACCTTAGTGGGATCATTCTTCCTAAAATTTTTAGGTTCATCAGTGTTTTTACCTCTTGCCCTTCTGTTGCTATTTCTAAGGAAATTTCTAAAGTTCTTGGCAAGATAAACAATCTCTGTAGCAGAGAGATCATCATCAAATCCACCAACCTCAACATCATCAACAGGCTTAAGAGCCATTGATTTGGATTTGCTAGTTTTGGGTAGGTCTAACTCATAGGACTGAAGAGATCCTACAAGTTCATCAACAGGAATGGAGTCCATATCCTTGCTTTCAGTGATGGCAGTTACTTTGGATCTAAAATCTTTAGTCAAAGATCTAAGAATCTTCCTAACAATTTTAGGTTGATCATAGATTTCACCCAAGTTGTAAGCAGAATTAACAATGTCATTTAACTTAGCATAGAATTCATCAAAAGATTCATCATCAGACATCCTAATGCTTTCAAATCTAGTTGTTAATTGTTGCAACTTATTGATTTTAACAGCTTTTGTGCCTTTATGCACAGTCTGGAGGATATTCCAAGCAGTGTGAGCAACCTCAACATTAGAGATTCTCTTAAATTCCTCCATAGAAACAGCATTAAAGATAACATTCATAACTTTACTATTGAAGGCTGCTGCTTCTTTCTGAGAATTTTGCTACTCACTCATAGGAGTAGTGGGCTTCTCCCATCCGTATTCAACGGAGTTCTAGACTCTCTCATCAATGAATTTCATGAAAGCTTTCATCCTTACTTTCCAGTAAGCATAATTATTTCCATCAAAGTGAGGAGGAATAACAAGAGAGTGTCCTTGTTTCATGATAACAGGGGTCAAGGATCAGCTCAGAGATTAAAAGATCTACACACAACAGCTACCCGCTCTGATACCACCTGTAGGAATTTAGACCCTTGTAAAACTAGATTGTTTAACCTAATTAATTAACCAATTGAATACTTAGGTTTATTATTCAGATCTAGGTTAAAACAATAACAATCATATCATGCAAAGCAGTGAAAATTATAAATAACACAATGATATGATGACCCAGGAAACCAAACTGGTAAAAAACCTGGGGAAGATTTAACCTAGCTATCCTCAAGGTAAACTTGAATCTACTATGAAAGAATCGAAGTTTGTACAATAGCGACTTAGACCACTAACATCCTATTGCTACCCACCAGTAGAAAACTTACTGACACGACCACGTGCAAGCTCCGAAACTACGGACTTCTTCTTTCTTGGATTCTCCAGCAAGTACAAGCACTCCCGCTTGCGTATCTTTAAGCTCTTATGGCAGCAATTGAAGGATCATCAAGCTCTCGAAGAAATCTCCTTCTTGATAATCCCAAGCTTATGTGAAGGCAAGCACCTCTTTGATCTCACAAGAGATTCACACAAATAGCAATATGAGCAACCTCAAAAACGTGACTAGGGTTTGCCTTTTATACCTAGGGCAAAACATGAAACCCTACACGTCATATGGGCTTAGGGCTGAGTTGGAAAATCTGCAGAAAAAACAATTTGCACGACTTTCGATCGGTCGAGTCTAATTCTCGATCGATCGAGTCAGGCAGAAATGCACAGTAACTTCTGCAGTTAACTCGATTCCAACTTTACATAAATCACATACTTTGAACAAGTCTAAAACACACCTAGACACCTGTTTTGATCATGGTTTGCCAACAATACATATTAGAGTTCTAATATATTAGTTCCTAAGTACTTAGAACCTAACAAATTGAATTCATTAAAATCCCAAATTCATTAAAAGAAAATCTAAGTCTTCATCTAAGTCATGTCTCTTGCTTATGTTGTTGTTGTTCTTAGATTTAGAATGAGTATTAATTATGAAGGCCTTTAAATATAGTACTTTAAGTGCTGTTTTTTAAATTTCTCTCTTAAAATTCAATCATGTGACTACTTAATTAAAAAATATACTTCCGTCTCATGAGAAAAAATCCACATGGCTTAATCTTAAGAGGGGAACTTAAGAAACAGCATGTAAATATTGTATTTAAGTCTTACCATTTAATTTATTAGGCAGATTGGAAGAAACCTTCCTAATAAATTGAATTCATTAAAAGACATTAATCCCAAATTCATTAAAAAAAAATCTAAGTCTTCATCTGAGTCATGTTTCTTGCTTATGTTGTTGTTGTTCTTACATCTAGAATGAGTATTAATTATGAAGGCCTTCTTCTTTTATAGATGCAGAGAGCAATGCTTTTGGATTCTAGTACATGGGAAGATAGGTAGAGGGGGAGTTATTTTCTTCAAATTCCATCTTGTTCCATACTTATTTTCTTCAAATTCCAGTCTTCTTCCATACTTCCATGAGGTACAAGAGCTACATTTTATAATATTAGCTACAACTTGTCAACAAAAATTAATGTGATCTGCTCAACCTCTAAATGTGATCTGCTCTCACGTTTTAGGGCGTAAAATTAAGTAATTTATATAGCCAAAACAACAATAGTTGTTGGAATACATTGGCATACTACCAAATAATTTATCACCTAAGACAATTATACGTGTTACTTTTACTGTTTTTCTTTATTTATCATTATAATGAAAATAAAATAAAATTTGCTCGGATAACACTTTATCAAAGATTGGTAAGACATATTTCTCATAAAAAATAAAAAATAAAAAGAAGGTAAGATATTGCAAAGAGCCTTTACTGATTCTCATCATTCTATACTATTCATGGAAAGAATTAATTTGGGAGTCTGAATACTGCTATCTCATCCCACTTATTGGATGGCACTTAAAAAGGGATAAAAGAAATTTATTTGTAAAATATATATATATATATAGAGAGAGAGAGAGAGAGAGAGCATTGAATTTTTTAGATACCCATAGTCTCAAATTTAAATGAAAATTGGAGATCGAGAAATTGAGGATTTAAATGAAAGGGGAGCATCTTAAGAAAATATTGGATGGTGATGAAGATGTTATTATGGAGAATCCATCCCCTACTCTAGTTTTTATTCTATTCTTTTGTGAAATTACTATGGCAGTGAATTAATGAATAATTTAAATTTTATTTTTATGCTTTTTATTTATTTCTTTTCTTATTTATATTGGAAGGAAGAAAAAGAATATATTTTATTTATTTACATAATATTTTCTATATGTGGAAAAAATACATAATACCAAATTTAGCCAACCTGTTAAAGAACGAATAAGGGTTATAAGTTTTGCAACCCATTTTAATATGATCTATTTCTAGCCTATACTAAGTTTGACCAAAACTCAATTAGATGGAACATGATCTCGCCCAAGTCAACATATTTGCAGGTCTAACTTTACTTAATGTTAAATTCTAAAATAAAATTTTATTATGTTCAAGCATTTATAAGACAATTATGTTTATTCATTAGATAAAAAAAAATATCAATCATTTAATCCATATAAAACTTTACGGAACAATTTGTTTACCAAAAAGAGAAAATTATTAGGTACTCTTGGAGTACCATAAATACGTACTTCCCCTCTTACATAAATAGTAGATCCCACCATGAATTTAATTAGTGGGACCTACCATTCATGTGAGAGGAGTGAGTATGCATTTATGGTACTCCGAAAGTACACAATAATTTTCCACCAAAAACGTTATATCATCAATCATTGTTGTTCCTTTGGGAACAACTTGGGTAGTAGACTAAATAAACTTGAGGGGCAAGTCATAAATTTGGAAGTTTTATGTTCTTTCTTCTATCGTGTTATCAGCTAGTGGGTTTCTAGGCTTGGATACCATTTTCTTTAATAATAGTAATAATAATAATAACTTTTGACATTCTTATAGTTGACATCACTTTTTAAGTTATTTAAATTTATTAAAAAAATTAAGTTATTAAATAAGTTGAGATTCTTGTTATATAAGAGACAATAAAGTAACACACACACACATATATATATATATATATAAGTAATTAAATTAATGCATATATTATTTTGTTTCACCCATTTAAGTGAAATTTGCATTCTGCTAGCCCACATATTTAGATTTTGTTTTGTTTACAAGATTTTGGTTTATTATTTATAATATTTTTCAACATTAATTCAGTTTTTTTGTCGCATAGAACTTTTCAATACCCAATATATTGTAACTAAAACTACTCTGCAAACAAGGATTTCTCACTTCTAGAGACAAACCTACTTGATTCTTACACCTGACCTGACTGACAATATTCTTGACTGTGGGTGCACGGTGCACCTATTATAATTCTTTGTTTCCATTATCTGTCATTCATTTACACCAAGAAGTAACTAATAATGAACTTATTCAAAGTCAAACCTTATCAAAGAAAAAAAAAATGCAATCACCCTTAGCCTACACGTAACACGTTACATCAACTTCCTAATCGTGTAATAAATAAATTATCTATATCGACGGCAGTATAATATATTTTATCAAATTTATAAATTTGCAACTATCTAATGATCTATCTGGACTGTAGTATTGTCTACATGCAAATCAAATATATGAGTTCTCACCAAACCTCATAATTCAAGTGTTGCACTTGCCAACAACTGGTCTTCTCATTAGACCTCTTCTTCTATGTTGACCTAAAAAAATAAAACTCACTCACAGCCTCAACCAAGATAATGGAATAAGAGCTTGGCCTATTGGCATCTCTTCATCCAAATGGACAAAAAAATTTAAAAGACAATTTATCATTATTGTCATCGTATGCTTGTCAATATGATCAAAGGTTTTTTCTAGGATGTAGATCAAACATAATTAGCCTATAGTTATCGTATTCGTATGCATCTCAACATAATTGTTTTATCATAAAATCATAAGGTTGTTACATAAATGACAAAATTTCCACATATATAAAATGAGACTTTTGTGTCGATACAAGGAGCCAAGTTAAGTCCAATGATTGTAAACCAAGTCCGAAAGAATATGATTCGACTTTTTAATATAATGATGACATGATTCTCAAAACAATGAAGACCGAGGGGCCCAACCCCCCCCCCCCCCCCCCCCCCCCCAATTTTTTTTACTAAATGTTTATAGATTGCTGCTTTACCTTTATAAAATTAAATTAATCTAAATAAATTTAATAGAAGTTCAACTAAATTACAACTTGTAATCTTTCTCCTAATATATATATATTTTTTATATAAATGTTGTTAAAAAATTATTTTCTATAATTTGTGTGTTTTATCACTTTTATGCATCTAACATTCTTAAATAAAAAAAAAAATATATATATATATATATATATTTTCTCTTAAGCAGTAGAAAATGACTAATTATTTTTGGATTTAAAAGAATGTTGAATTCTATGTAGATAAAAGATTGATTTAAAATATTTTGAGATTTTTTTCTTTCGTTTCTATATTGTTAATATTGAATGAAAACTACTTTTATTTTTCTTTAATATTATTAATATTGGATGGATAATAATTTTATTTTTCATACTATGTTTAGTCTTAAATCTTAGCATTTTTTATAATAAAAAAAAAGTTGGTTCATACTCCCCCCCCCCCCCCCAAAAAAAAACTAAAATCCTAGCTTTCGTCCTCGGTGGATATGGCATTGTGATCGTGTCATTGGGTATGTTTATTGTATGTTTGATGCCATGAAATAAGTGTTGTAAGGGTTAAATTTACAATTTTTATGAAATCATGGGTAGAATTGTAATTTAAGAGATTTCGGTGGGAGGAAATGATAATTTTGTGAAATTGAGATGTAAAATTATAATTTTTGCTACATGTGGGCATAAAATGATAATTTTGGAAAGTGTAGGGTAAAAATGTAATTTTGTGAAATTGAGGGGCAAAATTATAATTTTGAACAACACAAGGGCAATTTTGTGAGTGAAATTTTTGTTTTTGCCGCAAACTTTGGACCCATTTGTTACCATTATTTAAACAACAGTTTTCAGTGTTTAAACAACATTACACATATTTTCACATACTTTTTTACCCACACGTATTTTCAAAAAATACAAATAACATTATTAGAATAATATTACCAAACGGGTCCTTTAAATCGCCTTGGTGCTAGTATCTCTAAAGGACTTTTATTTCCTGTCCCGATCGGGAAGTAGAAAGAGGTTGGGTTACCTATGTCAAGATCAAACACCATTAAGTTTTAGAAATTTCATGTTACTAACGATTTAGCTCAAAAAAAAAAACAAAACAAAACAAAAAGAAATTTCATGTTCTACTTAGGAACTAGAAAGAGATCGAGTTGCATAAGTGTAGGTCGAACACCCTAGTGCTACTAAGTCTTTAAAGGTCTTTACTTTCCACTTGGGAATTTGAAAGAGCTTGAGTAATCTATGTGCAGGACGAACACCCCAGTGCCACTAAGTCTTTAGAAGTCTTATATTCCTATTTCACTAAGTCTTTAGAAGTCTTAGTGTTGGCAAATTGTAACAAATATGTCGAATTTTGAGTCAAATTGTGTATCTTGTTGTGTCTTGAAGTGATTATTGAAGATCACATAAAACAAATATAAATTGCTTAATTAATTAGAGTAGCTCAGGAGCTTAAGATGATTGAAATTTCTATAGGCTTGATTCTAGTCTTGATTACTCTTGATCTGTCAAGACTTTGAAGCAAATTTTTTGTTTCCTTGACTCTTGCTGTTCGTGGGTGTCTTTACTATGTTGATTTGAAGTGGTATGAAGAGAAGCAATAGCTTCAATAATAATGGCAATGGCAACAGAGTACGTCTCAACCTTGGTTGTCACAGAATCACTACTCTGATTCAATTGTTAAGATTGGAATTAAAATTTATGTATAGAGTTGTATTCAATTTCAGTTAGTCCTCCAGAATTAGAGAAGATAAGAGAGAAGGGAATTGAGAAATTGGATTAGGATCATTCTTATTGTTTGAGTTCTTGTCAATACAACAGTACTCCATTATACACTCACTTCCCTAGCCTTCCAATTACAATTGCAACTAACTCATATAATAACTAACTGATATAGTTGTCATGTACAACCAATAACTACAACTTATACAGCTAACACAAACTGATATAACTAACAGCGTGCGCGCTTGAGTAGATGGATCAGCTGTGTGCCTGCTGGCTGTGCACTGTTAATGCCACTGCATTGAACTTGCTGAAGCTAAATGGTGATCCTAACACTCTCTCAAGGATGTAACAATGGTGGGAGAAATGGAGTAGAGAGATTGGTAGATGGTTTAGCTCTGGGAAAGGCTCTCTTTCTCTAGAAGGATGAATGGGATGTAATGAGGTATCTTAAGGTCTCTATATACTCAAATCTCACTCTCTAGTCTGGTCAAATCCAGCATGCATAGGGTGTGAGTCTTAGCTTTTGTGATAAATTTGGAAAAACAGATCAAGAAAAAAGAGAACAATTTGTCTACGTGCCAGCTATTATGGCTTGGTCTCAACCTTGGCAGGTCGCAAGCAAGTTGCAATAGGCCTTCTTAGATAGTCCTTATTCTTATCTGGCACATGTTATATCGCACGCTGGCAGGTCGTATGAGACAACTTTACCACAGTTTGACTAGGCTTAAGTGCTTTCTACCCAAATACATTTTAGCCTAGAAAAACACATTAAAATGAGAAAAGAATACATAAAAATTTGTCATTGAATTAAACCAATAAAACAAGGACCTAACAAAAATATTGTGTTTTATTCATTGGTTGCAAGAAGAGCATTAGCATATAACTCTAGATAGTTTTTTATATTTTACAATGATCATGAGAGCTTCTTGATTTTGGCAAGGCAATTGTCTTCAGGCCTCGGATGAGGTAAGTATCTCATTGCACTTCCCGGATTTAGTCGTTCAAGTCTGCACATCAAAGGTAGTTGCAGTTGCATTAAGTAGGATGGTATAATTAGTTTTTTTTTTTTTAAGTAGGATAATAGAATTTTGATCGATGCCATGATGGCCATGAAAGATATACTTAAAACATTATTAATTTTTATGGATGCACAAAATCATCCAAATTATGTTTTTTCTTTTTCTTTTTATTTGTTCGGTTAGCCCAAAACTTGGCCAATTTTACAACCCTAACAAACAGATTGGACCTGATTTGGTTTTAACTGACTAAATACTACATGAAGCTCTAGAGTCAGGTTACGGCTGGGGTTCTTTAAATTTTTTAAATCTCAAATTATGGTAAAATCTTAAATTTTTAATTAAATAAAAAAAAGTTTGTTAATTATTAAAAGAAATTGAAAATGCAAAGAAAAGCCAATGGAACTCACTCGTAATCAAGAAGAAAGTAGTGAAGAAAAATAGTAATTTCAAGCTTCGCCAAATCACTTCCAGGACACAACCTATGCCCTCCTCCCTCCTCCAAAGGGAATAAAAGCCCCTGCCTTGTGCTCATATTCCTTCAATTCAAATTACAAGTGTTAATAACTATTCATGCTCAATGAAGTAAATAATATATGTACTATTTGAGAGAAAAGATTGCAAGTCTTACATCCCATCTTGTAGACTTAAAATTTTTGGGATTCGGATAATATTCTGGATCTTTGTGAACTTCCCTTAACCAAATACATACTTTCCATCCTTTTGGTCTTGTATAACCTATATTAATACATGGTAATCCTTAATAAATATTTGAAATATAAGAAACAAATGAATTATAGAAAATGAAGGTGAATAAAAGACTAACCATTGATGCTAACATTAGTCTTTGCCTCCCGGGAGGTATTTACTGATATATTAACTGCCCGCAACATTTCATCAATAAGAGCAACCACACCAGACCAGCTAAAAATTTCATCTATTTTACACAAAAAACCTCCTTTTAAAATTTTACACATTTATTTTTACAAATCACCCACATCAGTTCATCTATTCTACTACCTCTATTAATTAAATAATAATTTTCTCACTTTTTTTAATTATATCTCTCAACTAACACGCGCGCGCCTACTGTTTATTTTTTTGGTAATCCTTCTCTTCATTTCTGATTCATCTCTCTCTCTCTCTCCTTCTCTTCATTTCTCTTTCTCTCTCTCTCTACCCATTTTCCAGCTCCGATCTCCGATCTCGCACCGCCGAGCCCAGCGGCGATCTCCGATCCACGCCGAGCCCAGCGGCGATCTCCGATCCTCGCACCGCCGAGCCCAGAGCGATCTCCGATCCACGCCGAGCCCAGCGCGATCTCCGATCCACGCCGAGCCCAGCGCGATCTCCGATCCTCGCACCGCCGAGCCCAGCGGCGATCTCCGATCCACGCCGAGCCCAGCGCGATCTCCGATCCACGCCGAGCCCAGCGCGATCTCCGATCCACGCCGAGCCCAGCGCGATCTCCGATCCACGCCGAGCCCAACGCGATCTCCGATCCACACACCGCCGAGCCCAGCGCGATCTCCGATCCTCGCACCGCCGAGCCCAACGCGATCTCCGATCCACGCCGAGCCCAGCCGTGATCTCCGATCCACGCACCACCGATCCCAGCTCCGATCTCCGATCCCCAGCACCACCAATCCCAGCTCCGATCCGCAGCTCCGCCGACCAAAGTTTGTGTATCTGTGTGTTTTTTTTTTTTTGGAGCAAATGTATGTCTGAGTTTGTTATTGAGGATCTGTTCTGTGTTAATTTCTCTGTGTTGATATTGAGTTTGTTGAGTTCGTTGAGAACGGAGTAGAGAGAGGAAAAATGGAGCGAAAAAAAAAGATTAAAATAATCTATACACGAGCTACAGTACTCGTGTATATTTACACGGTACTGTAGCTCGTTTAAGGGTTTCCACGTTTTTGCACTTTTATACACCCACTGATGTGGGTGATTTTTTGCAAAAAATATGTAAAAGTTGTACTTTTTTTCATTTTACAAAATTTTAGCTGAAGAGATGTGGATGCTCTAACCTTTAGATCCAAATATGAAACTTGTTATTTATATGTAAATACTTAGATATATAAAAACACACTATTGATTTCCAGAATACTATTCGCGATTGAAGTTTTTCTATTTAATTGCATAATTAAGTTTATTTTCTAAATAACTTTTAGTGAATATATAGATTTTATGAATTGAAATAGTCTCGAGACATTCTACCATTCGTTATAGCCAAATGTAATAGGTTTGGCCTAAATGAATTACACATAAATTGTATAACTTGCAAAACATACCTTAGAAAGATATTCCATTTGTTTTATTCCATTAAAGCTCAATCCTTTCTCTGTGGATGATCTTCCTCTAATAATCTCGTCTTGCTCTCTCTGAAAAATTCAGGTTAATATAAAACAACATTTGAGACTTGTTAAATAGCTTGTGCACGCGCACACACACGTACACAAAACACCTACATGTTTTGTGATCTAAAGCCTGTCACTGAATTTGCGTGATATCTTGTCGATAAATCATTAGATCATCTTAATGTACAGTACCAACATAACAAAATGTACTTAATTAACGCGCTGGTAATATCAGAAACACTATAAATTTTACCATATATGTTTTGTAAACTCATAAAATTGGTAATGTCAGGTATACTATAAAATTAGTAATGTCAGGGATGCACAAACTAATAATAATGTTATAATGGAATGAGAGAAAATGGAGACCTATATAGTCTCCTAGCCCAAATGACTTAAATTAAAAAAAATTATAGAGGGTGCAAGATTATCCTGCAATCAAGAAGCTGCGTCAAACCCACCTTGGCTTTCTGGAGACATTCTGGATGTTGTAAAAAAAGGGTTGCCCACATTGTGGTATGTGCTGAAGATTCATGACCAGCACTCAAATACATAAGGATTATGTCTATGATCTCCTCATCGTCCAATTTTTTTTCCATTCTCATCCTCAACTTCCATTAACAAGTTCATCATATCCTTGTGTGTTTATGGAAGATTGCTGCTTTTTCTTGACCTTCTTCTATCTACAATAGCTTGAAGGATCTTTACCATCTTTTTCCGTGCTTGATGCAAGAACATCACTATTCAATGCATGACTTTTCGAAAACAAAGTTCGAAACATCTTTGGTGGTCAATCATCAATTAACTAATTGTATATTGAATGAGTAATGTTACAGATACAAATTATTTTACAATATTTTTATAAACAGCTGATGTGGTTTTAGCATTCTTCAAATAATTATTGTTAAGTAAAAGAGTAGTGTTAGTGATAGACCCATATTAGAATTAGTAAGAATTTGTCATATCTATAATTTATAAAAATGTTGTAAAATAGTTTGTGACGGTAACATTATTCCTGAATAACAATGTTACAAAACTTGTTGGGTATGTCTTTCTTAAATTACAAAAAAGACATTGGACGTGAGATGTCAACATGCCCCCTATAGACATCGCGTTTTGTACCGTTAATAAATTTTGATCCCTAACCACAACGATGAACTTGAAATATGTCAACCAATGGTAATTAAAGAGTTCACAATAGTTTGGAAGTAATCACAACTCAAAAGTGCTCAAATTGCTTTGAAATCGATACTAAAATATGACATTTGCTCACTATTTTGACCATAATGTTTCATTCACAAAGAACTTTTAAGTTAGGCTTGTTTCATCAAAAAGTAAACATCTTGGGCTTCAATTTGAACAAAAATTTTGCCTAATTTGGACTTATATAGAGTAAGTTATGATCATTTGAAGTTAGGTCAACTAAGCAGTCCAATTTTCTAGGTTTTAAAACTTCATTTTAAGGGCCCAAAACATCATGCTTTGATGTGGGCCAGCTCTTAGACCCTTGGGAACATCCAAAGACCATTAAAAAGCTTTGAATATCATAATTTTAACTTATAAATACTCATTATATGTCTCCAATCAAAACGCTAACTAGAGAGAGTTTAGTTTTTGCTTCCATATTTCCTAAAACCCTAGTTCTCGTTTTTAAAACACATAGATTTCACCTTAGCATGTTTTTTACAAATTAGTTCTAAGACATAAACTAATGTTCTATTTTGATTTCTCAAAACATTTTCAATTAAACTTTGTTTTTGAGTTGTGATTCCTAAAAAATTGTTGTGGTCTTTAATTTTCTTGTTTCCTCAATCTAATCTTTGTGTTGTAGGTACTGAGAAGTTGATTAAACAATCTCTAAACTCATAATCTTAAGCAAGGTGAGTATTCTTTGATGAACTTTTCTCTTTGTTTAATAGGATTCACATAAGTTTCTTAACATAGTTTTTATAATTGTTTTATTTGATTTTTTTGATGTTCATGATTTTTTTAATGTGTTAATATGATTTTAGGTTGTTTATAATATGTTTTAGTTGTTCTTGTTTCATTATTTTAGTTCTATGTAAATTTTAACATGTTTATTTATTTTATGTGTGTTTAGTATATTTATTTGGTTTGCTTGTGGTTATTTATTTATGTTAATGTTTTGTGTTATTTGTTTTATGTTAGTTTAGTTTTCAGGGTTTCTAACATGCTTGTTTGATTTCTATGTTTATATCTTTGTTTAATTAAATCTATAAAAATGTGATTTTCCTAATCTATGCTAAAAGATGCATACGCATCATCGAGTATGTGTGCACATGGTTCAATCATGCATATGCATAGTTGAGTATATGTACGCACCCCGAACCCAGATTAGGGCAAAAATCTTATTTTTATTTATTTAATCATTTTTCACATGTTCTTTGATTCTGTTTGACTTTGTTTAGGTTAATATGTTGTGTTTATTTATTTTCCATGCTTGTTTGAGTCTTTTGCCATGTTTAGTTTATTTAATATTTTTTCCTTGTGTCTTTTATTTAATTGTTATCTTTTCCTTTTTTAATACAATATGTTTGATTGTGTTTTATTTGTTTCCTTTTATATTGAGATCTTTAACATGTTGTATGTGTTATTTTATTTAAGTACATGATGTATGTTTAGGTTAAGGATTAATGCTCTGTTAATAACTTCTTTATATATATATGGCCTAGCAACACATAATGGAGGCTGGCCCAAAAGCCGGGCGATCTTGGGTGCTTAACATCTCCCCAAGCCATACCCAAACTCCAGACCCATAATTTGGTATGCAGGCTTATGTATGTAAGTGAGTAGCCCAAAAGGTCCAATATGGTTTCTCGACCTAATCTAGCTGGCAACTTCATTTTATGGTCCACTCCCAAAGGTCGATGCGCACTCCCTTGCGCCCACACACCCCCTCCCCCCCCCCTCCCCCAAAAAAGTAAAAAAAAATATTTTAATGTAAGTATAGCAAGTTGTATTACATAGTATCTTTCATAAAAATGAATAAAAAATAAAAAAAGAAGGTATAACATAGTATCTCATTATAGGTAAATTAAAATGATTAACATACTTAGTTTTAAGTAAAGCTTTATTACTATTTTTTTTTAAATAAAATAAAATACTACTTTGATTAAAACAAATTATCAAAACTTTCAAGATACCTAAAAGAATGTTCTTTATTTTTTAAAGTAGTGAACTATATGTATCAGTTATGTATGTATATATATATATATATATGTATATAAAATAACTGGGGCACCAATTTCAAATGTCTATCCCATTTGTGCACAGTAGGGGTATGAAAATCCATGCAAAGCAATCAATCTTATTGTTTGTGTCAATTCTCATTTAGCTAATAAATCCATGGATATTGAGGTTCCATAAGTGGTACTTCCTTATACTGTATTTGAAGCGGTTGTTCGAATTCCTTATAATATGCAATCGAAACATGTTATTTTAGTTGAAGAGCTTGAATGACCCCCCCCCCCCAACCACAATTGTATTTCGCCCGAGATTAAAGAAAAGATAGGCAATCTGTCTTTTCAGAACTACCGCCCGACTAAAAAAAATATTCTTGTGATAGGTCCTGTTCCTGGTCAGAAATATAGCGAAATCACCTTTCCTATTCTTTCCCCGGACCCCGCTACTAAAAAAGATGTTCACTTCTTAAAATATCCCATATACGTAGGCGGGAACAGGGGAAGGGGTCAGATTTATCCCGACGGTAGCAAGAGTAACAATAATGTTTATAATGCTACAGCAGCGGGTATAGTAAGCAAAATCATACGAAAAGAAAAAGGAGGATACGAAATAACCATAGTGGATGCATCGGATGGGCGTCAAGTGGTGGATATTATCCCCCCTGGACCTGAACTTCTTGTTTCAGAAGGAGAATCCGTCCAACTTGATCAACCATTAACGAGTAATCCTAATGTAGGCGGATTTGGTCAGGGGGATGCGGAAATAGTACTTCAAGATCCATTACGTGTCCAAGGCCTTTTGTTTTTCTTGGCATCCGTTATTTTAGCACAAATATTTTTGGTTCTTAAAAAGAAACAGTTTGAGAAGGTTCAATTGTCCGAAATGAATTTCTAGATCCTTGGATTTATTAACATAAAGTTTGTAAAAAGAACTAAATTTGTATTGGCAATTATATAATTATGTATAATCAAAAAAATTATTAAGAGCCTTTTTCTTTTCTACTAGAGTTTGGTAATTACTTGTACCGCCTAGTCATAGTATGTATATTGTGAAGAGGACCACTTGACTTTAACTCTTCTTTGTTTTTTTTTTTCAATCAATCCAAATTAGAGTGGTATGATTATGTCATTATTGTCATATTTAAATGACATAGAATCTATTGATAGTTTTGTATTCGAATAAAATAAAATTCGACTAGATACTAAACATAAGATAAGTAAGTGGATAATATAAAAAAAGGTAGAAAGGAGGGGAACAAGGGATTATAGGAGGGTTTATTCGTCTTCCCAGCCTTCGATACAAGAAATGATGTGTAATTATCATGTAATTTAAAGTATTTTTTTTCTTTGTATAAATTTCAATATTTCATTTTAATTATATTACTAAAATATTTATTTAGTATATGATTCTTGATCAAATCACATGTGGAAATAACCATAGTAATTATATTAAACCATTGACATGAACTATATATGATTAGGGGTGGCAAAATCAACCCAAACCCATTTGCCCACCCAAACCCACCCACTTAAATAAGACCCAATTTTTAAGTGGGCATATTTTGGTTATTTTTTTAGGTTTCGGGGATATTTTGGTCATTTTTTAGGTTTCGGGGGTATTTTGGACATTTTTTAGTTTAGCGGGTATTTTGGTCAATTTGTAGGTTTAGGGGGTATTTTGGTCAATTTTAAGATTTCGTGGGTATTTTGGTCATTTTTTAGACTTAGAGGGTATTTCTAGCATTTTTTTTGGTTTAGGGGCTATTTTGGTCATTTTGTAGTTTCAAGGGTATTTCAGTCATTTTATAGGTTTATGGGAGTATTTTGGTCAATTTTTAGGTTTCATCGATATTTTGGTCATTTTTTAGGTTTCTGGGGTATTTTTGTAATTTTTAGTAGTTTTATTAATCATATTTGATTTTTTTTATTATGGGGTATTTTGGTAATTTTAAAGGATTTTAAGACTACTTTAGTCATTTTTAAGTGTTTTATGGGCATTTTGGTAATGTAGATTATTGGGTAATTGGGTGGGTTGGGGTTTATCCATAATAATTGGGTTAGATCGGATTTGGGTTAGAAGTAATTAGTTGAGCAATATATGAATAAATGAGTTTTATGTACCCAACCCAATTATGCCTAACGCAAAGCTACCCATTTAACACCCCTATCTATAATGAAAGAATGATTCATATTGGATCTGACCTTGAGTGCCTTATAGAACGCGAAGCCAGGCAGATCAATGGCAAAGGCTCTTAATCCATGATTTAGTGTAGTATATTGCTCCTCCAAGGTTTTCATCATTGGATCAACCTCGCTGCCCATAAAAATGCACACAACAATTTCAAAGGTGATTTTCCTTATCTCAGTCAAGAACTCACTTGGTCTGTCTTTCTTAGCCCATTCATCAAATGAATTTATTATAACTTCCTTGATGTACTCAAGATAAATAGAACTAGATAGTGCCTTGTGGCCATTGATTGGTGCTGCTGTCATCTTGCGCAGACGCTTGTGTTCTTCACCAGAAAAGCCCAAAAATGATTTCCTCCCCATTAATTTGTATGGATTTGGGCCAGCCTAGTTTAAATCTTTCATCATCCATCAAGACTCGTCTGCATGCTTCGGCCGTAGTGACAATAACGCTTGGGCTTCCAAACAAGTGCGCCTTGTAGATTCCTGTGCGACCAAATCTGCAGGTTTCAGAGAAATAAATAAAAATTATATTTAGCGCTACGAGCCCAGCAGTTTCACAATGAAGCCCAAATGAATTACGACAAACTGTTATAGGTTCTCGTCTACTTCATTTCACAATACAGCCCAAATGAATTACGACAAATCTGCACCTTATAGGTTCTCGTCTACTTCTACCTCAGTCATCACTTCTTTGTTTACCATTAACAACGGAACAGTTAGACTTTATTATAAAATTGTTACAGTACTGTATTATACGTAGTTCTAATTTTTTTTTTTAGACAGTTTCATAATTTATAGTATGCATTTCTAATGATAACTTTTTATCATAAGATCGAGACAACAGTTGATTTTTTATATAGGCGAGGTTTGGATCTCATATTTTTTATTCAATTATCAGAAAATTTACCAGTTGAGCTAATTGGAACCCACTACATAGCTCTATTCATTGTGATAACTATATATAGTTCTTAATATTCATTTGAAAAATAAAATAGCTCTTAATGTGTAATTAAGAAAGGAGTCATACTTTTTAGTCACACCAATTGTTAGTATCACATTCATGAGTCCTATTTATCTTCAGTATAGTTGTCAAATCATAAATCCTTTCACATATTGTTTTTTTTTTTTTTTTCATTTTCATGTATTATGTATCATAAGATACATGCATAGAGTCATAAACACTATATAAAATTTACGAAAAATTATAAAAATACAAAATTAAATGGTATATTTAATAAAATTAAATTTTGGAACATATACAACTAATGACTACTCTAATATTTGAAAAACTGACCAAATAAATCAAATGAAAAATATATTTATGACGCGGGATGCAGAAGCGTCAAGAAGCAAAACATGTCTACTTCTACAAAACAAGACGTTTACTTCTAAAAATAACCTTGAATTCATAAGGGTTCCTTAAATCCAAAAGGAAAAATGGTCTGGAATCCACCAAAAATAAAAAGACAAAAATTTGAACTTTATTGATTGAATAATTGTTAAAGAATGATGTGTAAAGACTTAGGGGCCTATTTAAGGGCTCCGTAAAACTTGACAGATAATAAAATATATATTAAAACAACTCCTAATTAATATCTAACCATAAGATGAACCAATTTTAACCTAAAAAGCATTAAAAACACCTAAAAACAAGGAAATAAATCACTTAAACCTAAAATAACGTTTTTTACATTTAAAAAAATCAAAATTTAAATTGTTACAAAAATTATATTGTAGATTTTGTTCTACATCAAACCCCTCCACTTGAAACAAACTCGTCCTCAAGTTGATAGTTGGAATCTGAAATCTGAAATCTTTCATGCCAAGAGAACAAATACGTTGAATACTTCATCTTCCTTGTACTTTTACCAAACTTGAAAGTCATCAATTGAGTAACTTCAACTTCTTGTCCCTTGATCTTCGTGCAAATGAAAATATTTATCAAATAAGATTCAATGATCAAATCAAATCTTTCCACTCCAATAAAATCAATCAACTTTGTTTTGGCGTCTCCCACCAAAATAATAGAAGTTTGAACATTGCAATCATCTAACTTGACTTCATCAAGATTGTTGACAACATCCTCTATAATTTCTTCTTTAATGGTCTCTACGATCTCAACCTCAAGATCTTTCTCTATAATAGGATCTTCATTAATCCCCTCCATAATCTTGATTTCAGGTTCTTCTTCTATAACAAGGCCTTCATTAATTTCTTAAAAATCTCTATATTTTCTTCTTTGACTTCTACATATTCTTCAAGAAAAGTATTTTCTTCAACATGTAATTCTTCTCTTCATGGTGGAATATATGGCTCTTTAAATAATTCTAGTGTGAATTTCTTGGCCAATAATAATCTTGTATTGTATATGACAAGATTTCTTCAAAATCCAAAGGATAAAATTTGATAACAAGCATCTTTTTTTTCTTGGTCATGAACGAATTTTGTCTTTATCTTGTCGGATTCTATCAGATTGTACTTGTACGAGCATCAAGTCGGGGCCCCGGTCCTTTAGCCTCCGTAAAGTTACATGGTCAATGCCTAGTATAAAGCCAAGGCCCAATCCATCAGCCTCCACAAGGTTACAAGGTTGGGGGCCTAATACTAGATCAGAACCAGAGCAAAAGAGAACGATAATGCCTTGGGGGAAATCGCCTGCCAAGCACTGTTTGGCAACAAGTGTAAGTTTCAAGAGAGTCGTATTAGTCAAGAGAAGTAGGTCCCATCTGATCAGGAATATATCCCAAAGGGACCCACCAATATGGAAAACAACCCTCTCATCATGACGACCCCACTAAGAGAAGTTTAAAAATAGAGGCTAATAGTTAGAGAGAGGAGGTTGGAAATTTTTAGGGAAAGATACACGAGAGAAAATAGAGAGGAAAACGACTAAAAAGGAGGAAGCTTAGCACTGAGCTTGAGCCTCCTTGAGAAGCATACATAGGGTAACAGAATACAGATTGGACCTAAAGTACCTTCTCTTGGGCTGTTGAGTTGGCTTTAAGGAGTTTTCTAATTTTAGAAAATTCCATACCCATCAAAAACAAGTAAATTGGGAGTCTGACTCAAAAACTCATCGGGTACCTTAGGCCAAGCACCATAGTACTCGTTCCCACCAACGTGAAGCATACTCACTAAGTTTATACAAAGTAAGTCCAACTTATCTCATAATAAATATTCTCAAAGTTAAATAAATCATCTAGATCAAGTATCGAATCAAGAAAATCTTCATTATAAAAATAACCATTAAAACCTGTAATTCTTCTATAAGGCATATATTCTAAAATAATTTCTAATTAATACCTAATCATAATAGAAACCAAATTTATCCTAAAAAGCATTGAAAGTACCTAAAAACAAAGAAATAAATCACCCAAACCTAAAATAACATTTTTTACATAAAAATACCAAAATTTAAATAATTAAAAAATTAAATTGTAAATTCTGTCCATATATATATATATATGTAAGTCATATTCAAATTTATCAACATAAAAGTGTTAATACATAATATACAAGTCAAAATAAATTTTTTTGCTCATCATATTTACCATTGCCTAATCAAATTCATCTCCATAGTCCAAAGATAGAAGCTTCAGATGGAGTTGGGAGCTAAGGAAAAGAAAATCTTAAAATTGGTAAATGTGTAAGTCTAAATTTTTTAGGAAAAAAAAATCATGTTAGGTCTTTGTATTGGACTAAAGTAATAATAGCCCAATACTTTTATATAAAAACAAGTATAAATGCATTTGGGCTCATGTCAAAGTCCAAAATTTTAGTAAAAACGCTATTTTTTGTTTTAATAGGAGTAAAAACGCCATTTTAGCTCATATGTTTGTGTATCATCAGATAGAAATATGATATGATACACTTTATGATACATAATTTTTATATACTATACAATAAATATCATATATATATTAATTGTACGATATTAACAACTATGTTCGCATTACTTTCCCCCTCAAAAAAGGTTCTCATTACTTTATTCCACTTCTTTTGTTTAAATATTTCTAGTTGAAATCCCCGCAAGCAAATTCAAATATCTTGACCATAAACACCTTTGGTCTGAAATTTGATAGCCATAAAGTTTGGTTCATTTCCTCTACAACATATTTGCTTTTGTAAAATTCTTACTTTGAATTCAGATTAAGCCTAGCTATGTATGCATGTTAAAAGGTTCATATGAATCATGATCAACACTCAACACCTAGCATATGGTCAACATGCATGTCAACATGTTAATGCTTGTTTTACTTTTCATGGATTAATTAATATTTCATCTTTGGTATTCACTAATTAATTACAAAAAGAACAAAGCTCACTGAGCGAGAGGGAGAGAGAGAGAGAGACCTGGCAGCCAAGTTAGATATGAAGGAATCAGGGTCACCATGCTTAAAAGCAAATAGGAAGGACCGCATGTTCCCGATCAAGGGCAAGTCCATATCAGCTGGAGGGAGAGAGTACTGCTCTCTTCCCAACTTACTCACATAATACCATTCATTTGCACTCTTTAGCAACCAATATATTGCAACAGACCCACCCAACAAAGCTGTGAAAACCATCCACCAAAAACCCAGCTCCATCTTCAGCTCTTCTTGGAATTCAGATTCAATTACGAAGCTCACAGAACCAAAATAAACCTTATCTGTTTTTAAGATGGTGACATCTCTGTTGATAGCCCTATATATCAACTTGTCAAGTGTAATCATATTTCCAATTCTGCAACATAAGCAAATAACCTAATGCATGTACGTACATATATACAAAGTCAAGCATAGCAGTCACCGGCCATGACACACTTCAATAGTTCAATGCCCACTTGCATTAATAGTTTAGTTCTATTTGATCAAAGAAACACTTTAATGCCCCACTTGCACTAGGGTTCAGGATTTATTAAAGAGTAGAATGGAATAAAATATAAAACTTTATATTATTTTATGATTATATCATTCATTATTTGTAGATTTTAGAGTACCTCTAAGACTAAGAGTACCCGTTTTTTTTTTTTTTTTCTTTTGAGTTGTGAAGGGCCCAAAAAAGATGAAGGGCCATTCTATGTAAGTGTGCGAATATCAGTCTGACCAAAAAAAAAAAAAAAGAGTATATCCCTTAGCTACTTGTAGCGGATATTACCAATCTTGGCTATAAAAGACTGAAAGTGTATTGCTAAAATGCAATTTATAATTAATTTCCATAAAAAAAATAAAAATTAGAAATAAGAAAGAATAATAATAATAATTTTCATAACATTTTCAAGTACTATCTTCTTAACATTTTCATAATAATTTTACAATAAATCCTAAGTTATAAGCTAATAAATAAAAAAATGTTATTAATGATAAGTCCAGACTAAAACTAATATATATCAACTTAATAATAATACCTATAATTTATTATGAAAATATTACGCGTGCACATATGTAATTCCTGTACCAAGCCAAGCTTAGTGGTTACCTTATTGCTTTCCATTGATGCTACTTCTTACCCTCGCCCATGACAATGGTGATGACACACTCAAATGTTATATATATACATAAGAGTGATGTTACCGTAAGCGTGCACTAGTTTATCAGGCCATAAGAATGCGCTAATTGATCAAGAAACCATTAAAATAAAATAAAATAAAAGTTAATAATAACAATAATAATAAATAACGAGAGTGAAAAGTAGTAAAGTGTGTACGTACGTAGCTAGGTACATCCTTATCAATGAAGTACTTCTTTATTTTTTATTTTTTAGTTTTTCTTTACCATACTTATGATGCTCTCGTGATCTATTGTGACGAAAACGTTTTCATCGCCATATGCATGTGGAAAATATTATGAGCTTTTGTAACGAATAATTTTGTAGCAACGAAACTTTTTGTCACTATAGAGTCCATTAATTTTTCCACCCACCAAATTCAGTCTGGTGCTTTGATTTTCTCAGCACTAATGGCAACAAAAACATTTTTCGTCACCAAAGGTGATGCATTATGAGTTTTCGCAACATCCTGTAAATAACGTGGATCGAGATCTACTATGATAAGAAGCTCAAGGTGTTATTTAATGGAAAGGATACGGTTGGATTTTTAGAAATTGGGAAATTGTTGTGTTACTTAAACAGTTAAACTTTTGTTTGGTTTTTTTCTTTTAATTAGGCATTTTGAAAATTTGGAACTATTTGAATACTTGGGAGACATGTCATCCTTTGGTATTTGTGTTTTGCAATTCGGTATTGACATGTAATTTCATTTTGATACTTATGTTTTGTGTTAATATATGAGAAGGGGATTCAATTTGGAATTGCACAATTGTATTTATTTTTATATTTTGAATCAAATTATTAAATTTTGATTAATGTCAAAAAGAAATCCAAATTTTATTTTATTTTATTTAAATGTAAATACTTATTTCAACCGTTACAAACCATAGAAATTTATCTCAACATAACTTTTATCAATTGTTAAGTGCCTGTGGATAAAGGCAAAAAGCATATTATGATTTTTATTTATGTGTACATGTTTCAACAGCTTTTTAATAATACTTTGACGTTTAATAATTATTGATAAAAGTGGAACACTTTTTTAACAGTCATATAGACTTTAGAAATATATTCTCAACATGATTTATAGTGACGGTGTTTTACTGTTATTTTAACAGTTGAATTTTTTTTTTTTTACTGTTTCTATTACTTTTTTTTTTCAACAATTTCAACCATTAAAAATAATAAAATCTTTTGTAGTAATGGATGACTGAACATATGTGGTTGTAGCACCTGTGGGCAAGACATGCACCTTGTACTAAACTTATATGGCATGTGAAAGAGGCATGACCACGAGCATATGCAATTCATCTTGACACACTTTTGGACATTTACCTCGAAGTCAAAACTAGAAGCAATTGATTTATTAGTTTTTTTTTTTTTTTTTTTTTGCGAAGATTTATTAGGTATTAAATGGACTATTCCTGCGATAGTTAAATTGATGTACCATTGTTTGACGAATGTCATGGGGTGCGCGCTTGACACCTTCCCTGAGTTCCCCATGCTTAATTTAATCCCCAAACTCACTTTTTCGGTTTGCAACCTGATTTTATCCATAGTTAGCTTATTAGGAGACTCTGAAATACTTATGACTTAAGATTGATAATAAATTCAAATTAAACTTAGGTTACCAATCACTCCTTAGAATATCACTTATTGGTGATAAATCCATATACAATTCACATTACTTACCTCCCCACAATTATTTTCCTGTGCATACAAGGAGTATACACGAGATACACACCCTATTCCCCCTATAAAAAAAATTTACGCGAAAATAATAAAGGAGTGGAGCACAAGGCTTGAAATTATACGTTAGATAAGAAATAAGTAAGTTTATTTTTACTTTGTGTTGGTAGTGAAGAAGATAAACTCAGATGGCTAGAGAAATTTAAAATTAATGATAGTTGGAGCATTTCTACAACTTTGGGAGCAAGAAGCAAGTATGAAGGAATTAACTATTGTCAAGGCTTTGATGAGAGCCTTATAAATGATCGAGGGAATTTAATTGAAAGGTAATCTGAGTTCTCTAATCTATCTGTTTCAGTTATTTTATTTCTGGGATTTAGGAGTTGGCGTAACATAAAAACAGGGACATTTCACATTTAGTGTTTAATTCTCTGTTGTTCACTTGGAGTTCGATTGAGGATGCTCATAGATTCACATTGTAAATTTGTAATGATTCAATCTTCTTAAATAGAAATAAAATTCTCCTTTTTATCGTTTGAGATATTTATTCATTTGTATGTCAAGGCTTGTTTGACAAAGTCCTTTAAATTGAGGCATTATCAAAACCAATCATAACAAAAATAAATAAACACATGAATCACTATTCGCTCTTCTGGAGGCAGATCGAAACCCAATATTGATAGTGATAAAGCAAGAAAAGAAGGGCTTTATTGAAAACACATGCTAGTAATAAACCGTAATGCCTTTTGCAGCTACGCTAAACATAAACTTATTTGAGTACCTAAAATGTAAAAAAAGGCATGAAGGATTGGCAACAATGAGAGCATCAAGATAGAACACTAGCTAATCTTCTCCATATTGTGTGTTTTTGTTGCCTAAAATAAACGTACAATGAAAACTTGAGATATGTTTATTGGCAGCAATGAGAACATCAAGATAGAACACTAGCTAGACTTTTTTGTAAGAAGATGATGATGTTGAGAGCTTCTTGATTTTCGCAAGACAATTGTCTCCAGGCGTTGAATGAGGTAAGTATGTCACAGCGGTTCCCGGGTTTAGTGGTTCAAGTCTGCACATCAAAGGGTTCAAATTAAATCATTTGGAGCTGCATTAATTAGGAAGGTAGAATTTTGGTGCCACGCAAACATATATATTAAAGCATTTTAATTTGTCATACCTGCAAAAGGAATCCAAATTAGGGGTCTGTTTGGATACTATTTATTATTGAAAATTAAAAATACTGTAACAAAATAATTTTTAAATGTGTAAATAGTATCGTGAAACTCAGTTTTAAAGTTGTTTTTGCTAAAAAAGTACTTGCAGGTTTTGTAAACAGTGCATGGGATCCACATATCAAAACGCAGACGCACAATTCATTTCATTTCAGCAACATCCTAACGTGTACTAGGTTAACATATTTCTCAAAAAAAAATTAGGTTAACATATATAGGTTCTATCAACCCAAACTTAGATGGACCCTGATTTGATTCAGACACGCTAATAATACAAGAGACACTAAAGGTTTGGTGGCTTTAAATTTTTCAGACTACAAACTCTCTTAAAATCATAAAATATTAAATAAAAAAATTGAAATGAAAAGAAAAAACCAAATGAACTCACTCGTAATCAAGGAGAAAATAATGAAGAAAAGTATAAATTTCAAGTTTTGCCAAATCACTTCCGGGGCATAGCCTAGTCCCTCTTCCAAAGGGAAAAAAAGTTCCAGCTTTGTATTTATTCTCCTGCATTTCATATAACAAATGTAAATAACTATCCGTGCCCGCTGCCCAGTAAAGTAAATAATATATGTGTTCCTTAAGAAAAAAAAAAAAAAAGACTCATAATCTTACTTCCCATCTCGAAGGATTAAAGTCTTTGGGGTTCGGATAATTTTCTGGATCCATGTGAACTCCCCTAAACCAAACTAACACTTTCCATCCTTGTGGTATTGTGTAACCTTCAATACATGGCAATTCTTAATGAATTATAATATAAGAAACAAACGAATTAGAGAAAATGAAGGTAATTGAATGAGTACTAACCATTGATGCTAACATCAGTTTTTGCCTCACGACAAGTAAACAATGAAATAGTAACTGCTCGCAACGTCTCGTCAATAACCTTTGAATCCAAACATAGTACTTGTTTACTCAGAATAAGTTTTGCCTAAATGTATAACACATAAATTGGATAAGCAAACCTGTTGTATTACAAACATACCTTGGAAAGATATTCCATTTGTTTAATTTCTTTATAGATCAATCCTTTCTCTGTTGATGGTCTTCCTCTAATAATCTCCTCTTGCTCTCTCTGAAAAGTTCAGGTTTATCAAAAATAGCCTTCAAGATCTCAACAATAGTACACATATGCATGCATGTTATCAACGCTACTGAATTTACGTGCTATCTCGTTGACAAACCATTAAATTACCTTAACACACAATATCAGCATAACAAAATTAGATAATGTAATTTATGTACAACAGGCCCTGAGTTAAAATAATAATAATAATAATAATAATGATACAATGAGCCCTTAGATGTTTAGAGAATTTTAAGGTTATGCACCCGTGATTTCCATATGCAAAGCGGTGTATGTATATCATGAAATGCATGCATTAGCTAATAGTGTTGTTAATGGAATGAGTTTAAGTGTGAACCTATAGTCTCTTAACCCTACAAATCTAAAAAAAATTATGGATGATGCAAATTTGTCCGGTAATCAAGAAGTTGTGTCCAACCCACCTTGGCTTTTTGGAGACATTCTGGATGTTGTTGTAAAAAGAGGGCTGCCCACATTGTGGCATGAGCTGAAGATTCATGGCCAGCATTCAAGTACATAAGGATTATGTCTATGATCTCCTCATCGTCCAATTTTCTGCCATTCTCTTCAACATCCATTAATAACTCCATCATATCCTTCTGTGTCTCTGAAAGATTGCTCCTTTTTCTTGCCCTTCTTCCATCAACAACAGCTTGAAAGATCTTTACCAGCTTTTTCCGAGCCTGATGCATGAAACATCATTATTCAGTTGATCAATTTAAAAAAAAAAGTTACTCTTATGCAATTAAAATAACTATGGTGATCGATACGCTTCTCTTGTATATATTGAATAAAAATAAAACAATTGTGGGAGGAGTTTTGCTTAAATTACACAGAAGTCCCTAGATGTCAACATGAACCCCAAAAAGGAAAAGGAAAAAAAAAATTGACAATTATGAAACAATTATTTAATTATGAATTATATCTACTTAGGGGATTTAAAATCTAAGTATTTTTGTTGAAAGTACGAGAAGCTAGCTATCAATTAAGTTACAAGGATCATAACGCTTATATTGAATTTTCAAATATGATATCAATTAGGAAATGTGAATTGTCTATTTCTTTTAATTTTCTTTTTTATTGTTTTAATTCAATAGTTAAGGAATGAGAGTGTTGAACCTTAGAAGACAGTTAGAAATGTCAATGAATTTTTCGCAAAGAATTTGTCACCTATTGGTTTGATTGGGTCGGTACAATAGGTTTGTTAATTGGGCTTTGTGGTAATCGGCTATATGGATGGGTCTTGATTGTAGGTGTTTCACTGAGAGTGGGTTATTAGATTTTGTTAATGGGCTTTCCTGAGGTGGCAGCGACATGGGTCTTCTGGTTGGACCACTTGTGGCTAATTGTGACCGAGTGCGGCTTGCAGTCTTGCCATTCAATGTAGGATATATATCAATAAATTTTTATTTTTTTACCAAACAAATTTTCAAGTTTTTATTTTCTAAACACTGTTAAAAAAAAAATTCAAATAAATCTTTCTAAATACGTTTTAATTTAAAACACCCAAAAAAAATCTTTTAGTTTAGTCTAAAAAAAAATTAAAATTTTTTTAAGTTTTTGAAAACCCAAAAACCAAACATACACCAAAAGATAGACCAATTTTATAAAGCAATTAGCCAATTAGTCAATGGGTATTAGACCTGGCAAATGGGTTAGGCCAGGTCAAATTTGTGTTGGCCCATGGCTTAATCGGGTTTGAGTCAAAATTGGGTCATATTTATTCGTGCCAAAAATGGGTTGAATCAATCGGGTTACTGGTCGGGTTAGGTTGTGTTAGGGTGACCATATATTTCACATGATTTTAAAAATAAAAATAAAAATTGACCCTTGGTAAGTTATGCAACAAATAATTACCCCAAACAAAAAAAAAAAAAAAAAAGCAAAAAACTAAGTTTCTAACCACCAAACTTGGAATGAAAAAGAAACATTTTTTTTTAACAAATTCCAACACTTAGGTTCAAAACCACCATAAAAACTTAGACAAACTAGTTAAAAAGTAAGTATTTAAAGTTTACACAATTCAAATTCAAAATCCACTAATAATATCATAACTATGAATTAGTGTCATGGAATGGAGTATGGACCCTATGGTTGTGCCAGAATGGTAAGTTACTTGCAACCTCATTCAGACTTATATTGTCAATTAGCCTATTTAGGGGAAGAAAATAGTTACACTTTTTGTTAGAGTATATTTTTTTATAGAGATTTATAGATTATTCTTCTAAGAAACCTTTGCCAAATCTTAGATAGCTTAGTGTTTTTAACTTTAAAATTTTTTTTTTTTAAATAATGGTGTGGCGATCATTTCTTTATTTATACATAGAATGATGACAATATGCTCCTAAAAATAAAACAAACAATGCTTTTTATATATATATATATATATATATATATATATATATATATAGATAAAAGCAAACAATAAAAGTATGAATTATAAAACAAATCTGATTTAAGAAAAAAAAAAAAAAAAAAAAACCTTGTTTTAAAAAAAGGTTCAAGTCACGGGTCAACTAGGTTGACCTGATTCGTCTAAAAAATGGGTCGGTCACTAGTCAATCCATTTTTAACCTAAATTGGGTTTGGGTCGGGTTATTTTCTTTTGAGTTTGGGTTGGACTATCAGGTTAGGTCTAATGGGTATGCACAGAAATTTTCGCACCCTCTTTCTTTTGTTGTGTTTGTGGTAAACCCAAGGTGAGCCATGAGTGGCAATCTATGTGAGAGAGGATGTAAAAATTTATGTGAAATTTCATGGCTATGTAGCAAAACTATATATAAAGTTTCCATTTAACGAGGTACCTAAACCTAAACATAATTTAGAAACCAAAAAAAATACGCCCCATGGTATTGTGGTGACAAAACAGGTAGACACATGAGCTTTGATGAAATTAAGAAAGATTTATATCGGATCTAACCTTGAGTGCCTTATAGAATGCGAATCCAGGCAGTTTAGTGGCCATGGCTCTTAATCCATTATTTAGATTAACATACTCCTCCTCCAAAGTCTTCATCATTGGATCAACCTCACTGCCCAAAAAAATATGCATAATAATTTTAAAGGTGATCTTCTTGACCTCAATCAAGAACTCAATTGGACTGTTGGTCTTAGCAAGTTCATCTAATGAATTTATGGTAACTTCCTTGATGTACTCATGGTACATAGACAGTGCCTTGTGGCCATTAATTGGTGCTGCTGTAAGCCTGCGAAGACGCTTGTGTTCTTCACCAGCAAAGCCCAAAAATGATTTCCTCCCCATTAATTCATTAGTTGATTTAGGCCAACCTGATTTAAATCTTTCATCATCCATCAACACTTGTTTGCATGTTTCGGGCAATGTGACAATGATGCTTGGGCTTCCAAACATGTAAGCCTTGTAGATTCCTGTGCGACCAAATCTGCAGATTCCCAAAGCAATCCAAAATTTATACAGTATATATTATGATAACATTAGTCGTTCTTAATAATGAGCAATTAGTCAATGAATCATAAATTTTAGTGGTCGCACCTTGCTAGATATTTGTGCCGCATCGTGGTTAATCGTGATGGTCAACTATAATATTAGAATATTAGAATAAAAATTTTAAATGATTAAATTTAGGTAAAAATATCATTTTAGCCCCTACATTTGAGATCATTGTCAATTTGGTAGCAATTAATTTGATTCTTGTTATTTTCAATTTGAAGTAATTTGGTCACTACCGTTAATTCAATAATAAAAATTGACAACAAGTTAATTGTAAATGGGAAATACTAACAGATACTGTTGAAATCAAAATGCAAGCTCGAAGGTTCATCAATGGAGGAAGTGAAAAACATGCAGAGAGAGAGAATGAACATAATAGAGCTTGAGAGAATGATTTCTGTGTGTTATAAGTATCTGGCTCTGTTTCCTTATATACCAGAAACAGAGTAACAAACTGACCAACAATCAAGTCAACCTATACAACCAATACAAACATGACAAGTTACAGATACGCAACTAACTAAATGTGTTCTGTAAACTACACCCATTTAATGCACTACAACACTATGCTACTGTAGCTTAGTGCTGCTATATACAAACAACAATACAAGATCACTAAACTAATATCTACAAGATATTCTATGCTTTAACAAATATCTACCAGACTCAAATATCTACAATCTACAAGATATTTAACAAATGACCTTAGGATATTGGTTAATAATTCATTTTAAAAAAAAATTTATGGGAAAAGAAATAAAAGTAATTTTGACAATTTTTTTTCATTTTCCATAAAAGTGATGTTAAAACTTTCCTAATATGAATTGTTAACCAATGTCTTAAAGGCACTCGTTAGTATGACTCATTGTAAATTTGCGACTTGAAAATAATACAGATCAAATTGATTAATACGAAAAGGTAAAGTCCAAATTAATATTGACCCAAAATTTAAGGATCAAATATTTATAATTGAAATCCCAGTGACCGACTAATTAAATACCATGACCAAAATCGCCTTTGGTCTGTAATTTGATAGCCATAAAGTTGACGTTCATTAAAAAAAATTTCCTCGGCAACATATTTGCATTTGTGAAATCCTTCCAATCAGGTTGAGATTATGCCTAGCTATTTTTGCATAATTTTGTGCATGCGTGTCAGTGAACATGTTAATGCTTGTTTTGCTTCTCATGGATTATTTTCATCTTTCTTGTAGATTAACGGGTTTGCACCAAGGAAGTCACTGCCCTGCACTTACTCCATCATCTTAGTACTCACTAATTACAAACAAGTTTTGATTTTCACATATTTACTATTTCACATCTACTTTTATGTGTTCAAATGTAGACATGCTCGCATCAATTGTAGATATGTGTGAAATAGTGAACCTAAACGAGTGTGGAAGAGTTTTTTCCACTTCAAAAAAATAAAATAAAATAAAATAAGAACTCAGAGAGAGAGAGAGAGAGAGACCTGGCAGCCATGTTTGATATGAATGAATCAGGGTCACCATACTTAAAAGCAAATAGGAAGGACCACATGTTCCCGATCAAAGGCCACCCCATATCACCTGGAGGAAGTGAATACTGCTCTCTACCCAACCTACTCACATAGTACCATTGATTTGCACTCTTTAGCAACCAATATATTGCAACAGACCCGCCCACCAAAGCTGTGAAAGCCATCCATCCAAAACCCGGCTCCATCTTCAGCTCTTCTTGGAATGCAGATTGAATTAAGAATCTCACAAAACCAAATTAAACTTACCAGTTTTTAAGCCCGTGACATGTCTGCCTATGCCTGTCTGTCTATTATAGCTTACTCCAATGCTTCAACATAAACTAATGCTAGCGATTTGTCGTTTCCTTTGTCGCTTCTTCGAACCTGCCAAGCGGCCATGACACACTTAAATATTATATGTACATCAAATAGATTTTTGTTGTAACTTAAAGAGGGATTTTTTTTTTTTTTAGGAAAATAAGTTTACAAGTTGATGACCTTAAAACAGTTTAATGCCTCACTTATACAAGGTTTGTAGATTTACTAAAAAAATGGAATAGAACCCATTTGAATATAATATATATTCTTTTCTTGATCTGTTGGAATTTGTTTTAAGAGATTATACAAGAAATAGAAAGTAGAGATATTGAATTTTGGTTGTACTAGAAGAGTATAGTAGTTAATCAATGGGTTCTATTCCTTAAAGTGGGCATTAGTTGACTAAGAACCTTTTTATTTGTCTTGAAAGGAATCGACATTCCTTCTACTTTATAAAGAATATTTAGAAGAAAATAAAATTAAAATGCCATTGCTTTCAGTACATTAATCTATTCCTTCTCCAAACGCTACAAGCCAAAAAGATTTGTATTTTAAGTCAATCTTAGCATCTTGCTGTTCTTTGCTGCTTCTTACCTGCCGGCCGTGAAAAACATCATTCATGACACATGCACTTACATAATACATGTACATAAAAGAGTGGTTTTTCTAGAAGAGTATATATGATAGTTGATCAAATGAATTCTATCACTTTTTTTTTTTCATTTAAGAAATAAGTTTTATTAATACTTAAGTGTGCATTAGTTGACCAAGAAACCTTCCACAAGATTAATGCTAAACTTGCACTAGGTTTATTAACAAGAGAATAAATTTAATAAGGATGGGATGTAAACCCTTTGGTTTACACCAACTAATAAGGACATGCCACATCAACCTCTTACTTAAAACTTATTGTAAAATCAATACATCCTAATACACCTGATAACATCTCCAAAAAAAAAAAAAAATATATATATATATATATATATATATATATATATATATATATATATATATATTTCATGTCATCATCATTAAAAGATTAAAAATTTAGCAAGTGGATCTAAATAATCAAAGTACCTGACAAAATCGAACCCACCCTTCTCTTCTTCTAGAACTTAAATTCAAGATTCCGAATTGCAAGAGCTTGCTACCAATCATAATTAGACTATTGGTATTACTTAATTATAACACACCCCCACGGAACGAACAAATCTCATGCGCAAAATTTTGATCATTTAAAGGGAATCATAAAAAATAAAGAAAATACCAAAGCTTGAAAATTCAGCCTAGGCCAAGCCCAACGGCTCCAACAGATTTTTTAGACTCTGGTGGCTTTGATGGAGGCCTTTGACAGTATTTACTGAATTTTTAGTTTGCCATATCTAATTTTTTATTGTTCCATTAGGTATTAGAGGGTGAGATTGGTTCTAATATTTTATTTACACAAATCTAATGTGGCACAAAATTAGTGAACGGGTAAAAGTAGCCTTTTACACCACATCCTTATCAAATTTGCACTCTATTAACAAAGCATGTACAATGTTAATTATCAAAAAGAAGTTACCGATCGAGATTACTTTTGGTTTTGTTGTACAAAATACTTACATATGCAAACCAAAACCAGTAAATAAGAAAAAACATCTTTACTTCATCACTTAGATTATATAGGATAACATTGACTTATTAGAAGAAAATAAGGATAACATTCGGTTCAGAAATTAGGATATATAGAGGCAGAAGTGTTAAGCATCCTGTAAGGTTGAATTTATTCAATCATGTGTTGATTTTATTCCGTGTCAAATTTACTTGTAATTCAGTATTTAAAAACCCTGTATTTAGGTGAGAATTATGCAAGGGTTGTGTGTGAGAGAATGTGAAGAATTGGTTAAAAGTGTGCATCAAAGAGGCAACTCACGACTGGAGCTCGCGACTAACTCGCGACTGGCCACTCGCCAGAATCAGGCACACGTGTGGAGCATGCAGGAAGTTGAAGGGTCAGGACAGCTGGATCACTACTGGACAAAAAGTACAATCTGGCCATTCTATTTTCTGGCGACTGGAACTTGCACTCATCCCAATCACGAGTGACTCGCCAGAACACCCTGTTTTGCAAAAAAATGACTTTTCACATTCCTACTCATACCCTATTATAAATACCCTTATACCCATGAAATTTAGAGAGATTCTAGAGATAATTTTGAGAGAGAAACCCTAGAGAAAAAAAAAATTGACTCATCCACAATCTTACACATTTGATTCTACAAATTCCTCTACTCTCACCCTCTCTATTGTCATACCCTTGAGATGATCTTTAGCCAAATCCTTACCTCACCACATTCATAGTTGTGAGAAGGTTTTTGGTGCTTAGGAAGCAATTCAAGAGAGAACCAATTCATTTGGTTGATGCAATGGGCTAATTGCGGGATCCGGTAAGTTAGAGAAGACAAGGTTAGGTGTAACCCTATTGGAGCAAGAAGCTTAGAGGGCTTAGGTGAATTAGGTAGATTAGGCTTGAAGGATTTATTGCTATTCATATATCCCAACTGATTTTCTAGTGGATCATCTTACCGCTTGGAGGGTGGCAAAGAGGTTTTTTGCCGAGTACTTCGGTTTCCTCTTCGATAACACGTGTCAGTGTTATCTTGCGTTTGCTTCTCTCTATCCCTTACTCTTTGCTTTTAATTACTGTTGAGTTGTGATTAAAATATGGCTTAGAGTAGTTTGCATATTTGGGTATAGCTTATATTTATCTTTCCGCATATATATTGTTTGAATATAAGCTGATGAAGTAAAATTTGAATTTAGGGTCTAAACATTCACAAGTATTTTATACACTAAGTGAACTATCAATTGGTATCAGAGTGGGTACACTTTGACGGATTTTTATATCCTTAATGTGATCCTAGACCCCTTGTAGCTATAGATGAAGCTATGGAAAAGGCTATGTTGAATTGTGGTGCAAATGTTTGTGATAATGACTCTATGAGTATTTTTAAAGATTGTGCTAACAATGAACTCCTAGAGTTATTAAAAAGAAAGAAACATGCTAGAATATGTGTTCACATGCTTAAGTATCTTGAACACAAGAACCATATCTTACACAATAGTCTATGTGAGTCAAACTCATTGATTGAGAAGTATAAAAGAAGAAATAGAATATTGTGTGACAAGGTTGATCACCTTAAAGAGAGAATTCAATCTAGAAAGAGAATAGAAATTGAAGATGATTCTCTCTTTAAAGATCAAGAATGCTTATCTCATGCTTGCTTGTTTGTGCACACCTCTTTGAAAGTATTCAGTTTTTGTTTATGGTATCTTGATAGTGGATGTTCTCATCATATGATAGGAGATAAATCACATAGTCACCAGAAGGTTGGTGACTATGTGACATTTGGGGATGGAAGTTATGCTCAAGTTCTTAGAAAAAGGGTTATTGAGATACCGGGGCTACCTCTATTGAAAGATGTTCTATATATCAAAGGGCTTAAGGCGAATCTCTTGAGCATCACTCAAATATATGATGAGGAATTTCTTGTTCAATTCTCAAAGAAGGGGTGTGTGATCATAAATGAAGCAGGGATTCAAGTCTTGGAGGGATATAGGACCACCGACAATTGTTATGGAGTGGTTCTTACGCCAAATATCTCTTGTAGGAGTCCCGAGTTGATGTGTTGGAACCTTGGCATCAAAGACTCGACCATGCAAACTTCAAACAAGTGGCGAAAGTATCCAAACTTGAAGCTGTTGTGGGGCTCCCAAAATTCAGAAAGGTGTAGAAGACCGTTTGTGGTGCTTGTCAAATGGGAAAACAAAGAAACGCAAGTCACCAAAATGTGAATGTGATCTCTACATCATGGTGCTTAAAGTTTCTCCATGTTGATGTAATGGGGCCCATAGGAACGGAAAGCTTAGGAGGAAAACGGTATATTATGATCATCGTTGATGATTTTTCAAGATACACATGGGTGGAACTTCTTAGAGAGAAATCAGAAGCATGTGAAAAGATGTAGACTCTTTGTAAAAAGCTTCAAAATGAGAAAGGTGTACCAATTGTCAAGATAAGAAGTGACCATGGCAAGGAGTTTGGGAATGCAAAATTTGAGTCCTTTTGTGAGAAGAATGGGATCAAGAAAGAGTTTTCAGCTCCTAAAACTTCACAACAAAATGGGATAGTCGAAAGGAAAAACCGTGTGATTCAAGAAATGGCTAGAGTCATGCTACTCAACAAGGAAATTCCTCAAAAGTTTTGGAGGGAAGCCATGAACACCTCATGTCATATTGGCAATAGAATATTCTTCCGAGCGAGAACAAAAAAGACCGCATATTAAATTTGGAATGGGAAGAAGCCAAAAGTAAAATACTTTCGAGTCTTTGGGAGTAATTGTTACATTCTAAATGATCGGAAGAACCTTGGAAAATTTGATGCAAAGAGTGATGAAGGTATCTTTCTTGGGTACTTAACCACTAGTCGGGCTTATAGAGTCTTCAACAAGAGAACAAAAAAGGTGATGGAGTCCATCAATGTAGTTATTGATGATGCCATAACAAACGTAGCAAATGATAATAGTGAAGAAGGAACAAGCTCCAAAGAAGCTACCATTGAGGTTGAAGCCCAAAATGTTGAAGTGGAAGAACGTTCACCGGAAAGAGAATCTACTCCCGTGAACTCTAGAATGGAGACAAGATTTTTGTCTAGATCCTCAAGCTTTCTCACTCCTCTGGAAGTTCATCCTCCCATCTTTCAGAATGATGAAGTGTCCACCTCAAAGAAGCCATCATCTAGAGTGGTTAAAAATCATTCGGAAAGTAATATTATCGGTTTGTTAGATGAAGGTCTTCGTCTTAGAAAAGGGAGCACGCTTGTTGCAAACCATGTGACTTATCATCACTACCTTGCTCAATTTGAACCAAAAAGGGTAGAAAAAGCTCTCCAAGATGAGAATTTGGTGGATTCAATGCATGAAGAACTGAATCACTTTGTGAGGAATGACGTATGGAAACTTGTCCCAAGGCCCAACAACACTCATGTGATCGGCACCAAGTGGATTTTCATTAATAAGACTGATGAAGATGGTGAGATAATAGGAAATAAGTCTTGGTTGGTGGCTCAAGGTTACACTCAAGTGGAAGGAGTAGACTTTGATAAATCTTTTGCCCCCATGGCTAGACTTGAGTCTATTCGCATCCATTTTTCCATTGCATGTATCATGGATTTCAAACTCTACCAAATGGATGTGAAATGTGCATTTCTCAATGGGTTCCTTAATGAAGAAGTCTTTGTTGAACAACCCAAAGACTTCCAAGATCCTCACTTCCCAAATCATGTTATAAGATTGAAGAAGGCACTCTATGGATTGAAACAAGCATTGAGAGCATGGTATGATAGGTTTAAAAGTTATCTCTTGGATAGAGGATTTCAAAGGGGATATGCCGACCGGACATTGTTTGTGAAGAAAGATGAGAACTACCTCCTTGTAGCTCAAGTGTATGTTGATGACATAATGTTTGGAGCTACCATAGACGCTCATGCAATAGAGTTTTTTGAAGAAATGAAGAAGGAATTCGAAATGAGTATAGTGGGGGAACTTACATTTTTCTTGGGTCTTCAAGTTAAACAAAGAAAGGATGGTATATTTATATCTCAAGAAAAATATGCAAGAAACCTTGTCAAGAAGTTTGAACTAGATTTCAAAAAGCATTCCTCCACTCCCATGAGTTCATCTACCAAGCTTAGTTTTGATTCTTCTGGGCCAGAAGTAAGTCCAACTTTGTATAGGAGCATCATTGGAAGTCTCCTATATCTCACTTCAAGCAAGCTTGATATTGCATTTAGCGTGAGAGTATGTGCTCATTATCAAGCAGCCCTTGAGGAGTCTCACTTGATAGCTATGAAGAGAATCATACTGTCATGCCCCAAACCCAAAAGGTCCAAAGCATGAAAAACCGAGCCTTCAAGAGAACTTGTATGGGATTTTTTTTTTCCATTAACGAAGTAAAAAAATATATTGATCTTTCTACAATACAAGTCAGAGCTCTATGACACATTTACAAGTAATACAAACTACAAATCATGTGTCTCCAAAAACACTTAACAATCCAACGCTCCAAATAAAATAAACACAAAGCCACAATCCTCTCTAAGGTATGCAACCTCAACAGAAAATCTAGGCCTACAACACCCTAGGCTAACAGACCTCATGTATCCAACCTCCAATAGAAATTAATTATGATCTCGTTGAACTTTGCAAGATTGAGTCATCAACCACTAATGGCCCAAGTCTCCCAATTTAATATAGCACTCCAATCACCACCAATAATTAAGCTCCATGCCCGATGTGTAGCTAATTTATCTGAAAAATTGTTGGAGATTGGAACGAGCTAAAGCCCAATAAGTAGCATAATTAATGGGGGTGGGGGAAATGCAAGTTTCATGATTATAAAAAGTTTGCAAAATATGTTTATTTTGGGAAATTGCTAACTGAATACTGCAAAATCTCTTTCAATAATAATGTAACAAGAATGATTAAATGATGAAACACAAAATTTCTCAAAGTAATACCATGAAACTATATATTATAATCTGTGAGCACCAACAATATAATTTTCAAAGCCATAAAATCTAACATACGATAATTTTATCACAAATATACCATACTACCACATAGACCGGTCAAGGGATCTACCCATTCACAACTGACGTGATATTGTCCTTTCTAGTATGCAGACTATTGGCCCCATGGACAGCAGCCTCACCCATACCCTCAAGATTTTTCTCTCCCCTCATGGGCAGCAGAGAGAGCGCGTGAAATAGGACCTCTCTTGCATGTGGTCTCTTGGCCCCATGGGCAGCAGCCTCACCCACACACAATCAAGGAACCTGTTCCCTTCATGGGTAGCAGGGAAGAACGCGTCATTCAAAGTGAAAGGGCACTGACTTGGATTTGATTTCGTTGTCACAAAGACTAAGGAAACCAAATCGGGTGATCACCGGGAAATCACACATGGCACAGTGTTAAAATCACACAAAGCTCACAGTATACATTTCCTTTCAAATACAGTTTATATCCAGGTAATTTTAGAAAAATCTTAAATAATCTAACTTCCATAAAGTTTGTAAAGTTTTCAACTTCATTCTTGTCAAAAAGATTTTCTATCAATTTCCCACATAACAAGACAAGATAAGCATCTTTAATTTTCTAATATACCATAAAATCCATGATTTCCTTATCAAAGGCTAAATAAAAGATGCTCATTTTTCATATCAACAATTCATGTATTTCCCCAAATGCAATACCAAATATGATGCATTTTCATATATAATAATATATAATAGGGTCACAACACAACACTTTTAAGAAAACATATATCCATATATAATTTTTCAAAATGTGTTTGACCCGAAAACATCATTTATGAAGCATGGTTATTTTCCAAAAATATCCCATTAAGAAACTACTTACCTCAAGAGACCAACCAATTTACCTCAACTAGGCACCACCACCTAAGCAAGCAATCCAATTACTAGATCCATCACCAAGAATCTCGAAACCTAGAAACACAATGGTCAAGCCTATCAATAACAAGGCCTATCACAAAGTACCTTCAAACTTGTCTCCATAAATCGAAAATGGTCCACTAAAATCAAATCGAGGGCCTAAAGCCTAACTTGACTACCCCAAGGCACCTATTCCCAAGGGACATCAAACAAGCATACAGGTGATCCAAAGGACCATAACACAACCAAAACATTTTAATACACCGTTGCAGAAGATTAAACCAAACCATTATTAAAGTTAACTACATAAAACACATGTAGAAGAAAATGTAAGAATTTACAAGCCAACCCACTCAACAAGGGTTTCAAGTAAATTCACAAAATCTCAACATACTCGTCATACTTTCAAATTCACTACACAGCAGGTCAGCCCTTTTGTAAAAACCGTTTGGTCCATGAAATGTTATCCGATCAACTTGAAATTAAATAGGGATAAGCCTTTATATGTCTAGTATGTACCACCGAAAATTCAGCTCAAAATGATTTTTCTATAATTTATTAAAAATCACGCATTGTGGCTGACTCAAATCTGTCAAGACAGCTTTAGAAAATTGCTATAGTTATAAGACTAGCCCAAATTATTTGAGAATTTACTCACATTAAAACCACCAGATTTAAAGCATATTAAAAATAAGGAATCAAACCCAAAATCTCATATAAACAACTAGGATTACAACCCATAACCTAAAATGACAACCATCACAACACAATTCAAGAAATTCAATCCCATGACTCATATAAGCAATTTCAAATACTTGGCACGCAACAAGCATAAAGTACATATCAATCAAACAATTTCATAGTCAATACCATCAACTATTACCTAATGCCAAAATCTTTCTCAAGATGCAAGGAACTCACTTTCAAAAAATAAATCACAATCTTCAATAGAATTCAAAAACTATAAGATTTCTCAAGAAACCCAACTCACATGGTTGCCAAACAAAACATCCAATTTACCTCATTAAATTAATAGCCTTCAAATAAAGTCTTGAATGTCCCAACAACTCAATAAAACAACCCCCAAAACAAAACCCACAACATCAAAGAGTAATACAAACAAAATAGGATAAATACCCATAGTATAACCAAATCATCCCATTAAAGCAAAAACCCACCAAGTACTGAAATTTTCGAATTTAAACAAAACAATTGCTACCCAAATCATCTTAACACTCTAATCTTCCATTATCCACCAAAACCCATCAAGTATTTACCATAATAATCATTAAATAGCAAAACCCAAAGAATTTCATCGAAGAAATTGAGATAAAAGCTTAGATTTTTACCTTGGGTTTAATCTCCACTTCAAAATCTCATGGAGTTTTAGCTTCAATAGGAAAAAAATTCTTCCTAATAGAGAGATTTCGGCTAGAGAGGGGAAAGAAATGATGAAGGGGATGGGAGCTAGAGTGTGTTTGTGTGTTTCGGTGGGTGGATGAGATAGAAGGATAGAGAAATAGAGAGAAGAGGCAGCCGGACAAGAGGGAGAGGGATTTTAACGTGAAATGAGGAAGAAAAGGGGGAGGGGGCTGACTTAAGTTGAAAAACATAATTACCGTTGTGCTCCAAAAATATCTTGAGTTTAATTACCACTCCACCCTTAAGTTTCCTCCCATATTTCACCTAGCCCCATAAATCACTTAAGTATTCATAAGTCCTCCACAAAATAATTAACCACACTGATTAAAAAAAATAAAATCCAATTAGATATTATTTCTCTTCGAAAAAATTGCTTAAAAATATTTGGGGTGTTACACATACACTATATTAATGGCACTCCCAAGTATGGTCTATGGTACATAAAGGACTCTAATGATTGTCTAGCCGGTCACTCGAATGCAGATTTGGTAGGAAGTGTTGATGACCGAAAGAGCACTTCGGGCGGGCGGATGTTTCTATCTTAGAAACAATCTTGTAGCATGGATGAGTAAGAAGCAAAACTCAGTATCTCTATCTACAGCTGAAGCTGAGTGTAAAGCTATTGAGAGTTGTTGCACTCAACTTCTTTGGATGAAGAAACTTCTTCGGATGAAGAAACTTCTTCATGACTATGGGATTCCTCAAGAAACGATGAGTGTGTTTTGTGACAACACTAGTGCCATAATTCCAAGAATTTTGTTCAGCACTCAAAGTCCAAGCACATTGAGATTCTCTATCACTTCATCCGTGATTTGGTGGAAGATAAAACCGTATGTCTTGAATTCATTCACACGGACAACCAAAAGGCAGACATCTTCACCAAACCTCTCGATGGTCCTCTGTTCAAATCACTCCGTAAGACTATCGGTGTCGGTATCATTCCTTGAAACTCATGTGTGTTGTGTGTTTTACTTACCTATCCTGAATTTTTCTTAATTGAGTAAAGCACACACTACTTAGTTGGTAGCACTTCATGTTTTCACTGTTATTGCTATATAAAAGCTTTGATTGTTCTATTTTTTATCATTCTTTACTTGCTTTGTGTTAAAAATTCAAAAACACATAAAAAGTATAAAATTCAAAAAGTTTGATCGGCATTTGTGTGCTTTGTCACATGCATTTTTAGCCTTATACCTTCGTACTAATGACTTTGTGCATTAATGAGCTTACCTTGTTCTTTATGCACTTATATTCTTGTGGGAAACATCTTGACATCTATGTGATTGTTATAAATAGATCTTCAAACTTGTCATGAATAATGAGTCAATAGTTTTGTTGATCTTGAGACATGCGTAGACTTGTGCCTATATCTCTTCCCACTCATTTATTTATTTATCTTGAAAGCTTAACCAATATCAAATCTCGAAAAGAGATAAATGAGCTGTAAAAGCCGTCGCACATACTAATATTTGACTAGGAAAAAGGAAAAGCGACATGTACTTATAATGTATGGTGCCAAAAGTTAAAGGCTTACTCATCAAATTGAAATAGTAAAAATTTCAAGTATCGATCTCAAAGTGAGATGTAAAGATAAAAAATGATCATAAGAAAAGGAGCCAAATGAAAAGCTTCTCAATGTAATCAAATTTATGTGGGAGGTCATATATGTTCATGTCTACAATTGAGATAAGTCACTTTACTTAGTGCTAATTGTGTATGACTTGCTTGAATTGATCATTGAAGTTTCACGTTAAATTAAGGACTATCTCACACTTGATACCCACTCATATCATAGATGTCTATGTTCAATGAATGCCTTATTCATTTGTATAATTGTACTTGATTAAATGTGGTGTGCATATTCAAGCATATGTTAATCAAACGCAAAAAGATTTTTGAGTATTTTAGTTGTTTTTGGAAAAAAAAAAATTTTGTTTCAAAATTTTCACAAAAATCCAAAAAAAATTTCAACTTTGCTTTTTGGCGACTCACTCGCGAGTCGCAAGTTTTCAAGGCCTCAATCGCGAGTTTACCCATATTGTTTCGCAACTCATTGGTGAGTCAGATTTCTAGTCGCGAAAAAAACTTAGAAAATTTTTCAAAAGCTGGGTTTTTAATATTTTTGGTGACTCAAAGTCGCAACTCATTAGCGAATCGTGAAATCATCCAAAGGACTTCAAAATCTGGACTCACTGGCAAGTGGAGGTCCCAGTCATGAAAAAGGACTTGGAGAAAATCTGGGTTTGAGGGATTTTGGCGACTCACTCGTGAGTCAGTTGAGTCTCGAAAATTGCATGTTTTGCACAAATAGAGTTAAAACTCAGACAGTTTTTCAAAAACTTTTCAATTTCCCTCGCATCACACACCCTTCTCTTTGTCTTCTCCGCCTCTCCCTCTCTCAAAACCTCCATTGTTGCTTCAAAAACCTTCATTTTCATCTCAAATCTTTAATCCAAATCTCTGAAAAGGTATGGGTTTTCACTTCTTTTCACTTTATTTCCAGTTTAATGCCTTAGTTTTCGTGAATTTGTTGTTTATGTTGAGATATTGATTTATGGTTAATGTATATGGGTTTTTGATGTGTTTGTTGAAATTGGTTTATGTTGAATTTGATAGTATTATGCTTGTTTTACATGTTTTCCATGTTGTAATTGCATGTTCATGCATTATACTATATTGTGTTGTGATGTGCATACCATGTTATGGATAAAATATCTATTTAGATGTTTTTTGTGTATTTTTGGACTCCATTGAGTACAAAAATTTGGGGATAATCATATTTCCATGTTTGGAGCAACAAATGATCATGTGTTCTCACACTTTGCCCTTGCATGTTTTTATGCCTTATATGCACACTTTTTCATTATGATGCACACGTGCGCACACACACACACACACTCTCTCTCTCTCTCTCTCTCTCTCTCTCTCTCTCTCTCTTTGACATGTTGTATGACTAATGCCATGTTTATATCATGCTTTGATGTTTAGCATCTTCACATGTCAATTTTTTTTTAATTGCTCTTTAAATTTCAATTTGTAGGGTTTAATTCGTAGTTTATTTTGTTTTTGGTACTAACTTGTTGCTAATCAAGTTTGTTGCCGTTTGCATACATCTTGCTCTTTGAAATTTCATAATCTTTGCTTGAAGCTATCTCCGTTCAAAAACTCAGTAGTAAAAGGAGGAAGTAGCAAGGGGAAGGAACCGGTCATTGACCTTAGTAGTTTCTCTCTGAAGTCAAAGAAAACTCGTTCCTCAACTGGAGTTTTCAGTGACACCAGATTCATATCATATGCTGCTTATGAAGCATATTTGAGCTACTTCCAAAATGCCCCCTTGGTAATAGAAACGGGTGGTTAAGCAGGGTACTCTCCTTGATACAAACATTTCCAAATGATTTGCTTCTAAGGATTGGAACTACATTCTGTCAAATCTTGAAGATCCTTATGAAGGGCTTATGAAAGAGTTCTATGCAAATGCTATCTTTGATGGGGAAGAGCTGCGGTGTTGGGTAAGAGGAAGGGACTTCACTATCTCGCTTTCATATCTTGCTCTCATTCTGAACATCAACCAACCAATGTTTTCAAAACTACCGGTTTATGATGAGATGGACCCAGACCCTGAAATTTTTCGCAAAGCTTTCGAAGAAAATTTAGAGGTGTCCTTAAATGGGAAATTAATTGGTCTCCCATCTCTATCTCCCGAGTTGAGATTGCTCACAACAATTATGTTTCATAATCTCTATCCTCTCTCGAGCACCGGATATATGAATCTTGGTTGGGCTCTATTTCTCCACAACTTGATTACCGATGAAGAAATTGATGTATGCTCTCATATCTTTTACATTTTGGTCAAAATTGTTGAGAGGACGGCCTCAAGGAACTGTCTTCCATTTTGTTGTCTCATCACAAAGATATTGAAGCTTAAAGGAGTATCCACAATGGAAGATGAGTTTCCTCATCCTAAGCAAAGACCAATCAACATTAGCACTCTCTATGATATAATAAGCCATGTCCGAAAGAATGTCAAGCAAGAGAGTAATGCTCCTCAAAGTGACACAAGCTCATGTTCACACTCCTATGATGAGAAGTTGGATAACATCATGGCTTTCGTGCAAGAAATTAGCACAAAAATGTTTGGCCTCACATCTATCATGCACTCTCAATACACTCAATTTAAGACAAAGTTTACCTCTCTCCAAACTCAGTTGGATCAAATCCAAAGTAAACTAGAAGAAGATGATGACTAGCTCTTCCATGACAAAAAGGGGGAGATGATGTTCATGAAAGGGAGAGAGCTATGATAGGGGGAGAAAGCTAAATCAAAGGGAGAGCAAGCAAGCAATCAAACAAACAACAAGGTTTTTTCTGTTGCTATTTATGTTCATATTTCATCTTTTAAGTTTATGTTGTGTATTTAACTATGTTTTGATACTCTTTTTGTACCTTTGCTTATGTAGCTTAGTACTTTTAGTTAATGTTTTGCATTTTCTTTTGTACTCCACTCTTGTGCCCTTGTTGGATCTTGTATCCTTGATGCAATTCAAACCTAAATGCTCTGTGCTTTAGTGCTCTTGCATCAATTGAGTGTTGGACATGCAAATGATACTTTGCATTAAGCTTATTTGCTTGCATGTCCGAATGTTCATTCATCGTGTGAATGTTCATTGTAGTCACCAATCATAGTGATTGTTCGTGTACGGTCAAGTTATACTTAATTGTCATATTCATACTTGCTTGATCGTATTGTGCTTGATCGTATTGTGCTTGCTCCATATGCATTTTAAGTTTACCGCTTACAATAAACTTAATGGTTACATTTTGTGATATTGTTTTAGGAGACTTACTCGTACGGTTCAAGAGCTTCACAAAATCTAGAATTAGGTGTGAGTGAGTTTTGGCAACTATTCCCAACTCATAGTTTAAGTCTAGAGTCGGTTTTAGGGTTTTGTCACGGAATATCGAAAGGGGGAGATTGTAAGGTTAAATATATTTAACCATGTGTTGGCTTTATACCATGCCAAATTTGCTTGTAATTCAGCATTTAGAAACCCTGTATTTAGGTGGGAATTATGTAAGGGTTGTTGGTAAGAGAGTGTGAAGAATTGATCAAGAGTGTGTATCAAAAAGGCAACTCGCGACTAGTTACCCGCCAAAATCAGGCACACGTGTAGAGCATGCAGGAAGTTGAAGGGTCAGGACAACTGGATCACTATAGGAAAAAAAGTACAGTTTGGCCATTCTGTTTTCTGGTGACTAGAACTTACGACTTATCCTAGTCACGAGTGACTCGCCAAAACACCCTGTTTTGCAGAAAAATGACTTTTCACATTCTTTCTCATACCCTACTATAAATACTCTTATACCCACGAAGTGTAGAAAGTTTCTAGAGAGAATTTTGAAAGAGAAACCCTAGAGAAAAACAAGACTGACTCATCCACAATCTTACACATATGATTCTACAAATTTTTCTACTCTCACCTTCTCCATTGTCATACCCTTGAGAGGATCTTTAGCCAAATCCTTACCTCACCACATTCATAGTTGTGAGAAGGTTTTTGGTGCTTGGGAAGTAGTTCAAGAGAGAACCAATTCATTTGGTTGATACAATGGGCTAATTGCGAGATTCGGTAAGCTAGTGAAGACAAGGTTAGGTGAAACCCTCTTGGAGTAAGAAGCTTGGAAGACTTAGGTGCATCAAGTAGATTAGTCTTGGAGGGTCTGTTGCTATTCATATATCCCAACTGATTTTCTAGTGGATCATCTTACCGCTTAGAGGGCGGCGGAAATGTTTTTTACTGAGTACTTCGGTTTCCTCTTCGATAACACATGCCGGTGTTATCTTGCATTTGCTTCTCTCTATCCCTTACTCTTTGCTTTTAATTACCGATGAGTTGTGATTAAAATATGACTTAGAGTAGTTTGCATATTTAGGTATCACTTATATTTATCTTTCTGCACATATATTGTTTGAATATAAGCTTGTGAAGTAATATGTAAATTTGGGATCTAAACATTCACAAGTGTTTTATACACTAAGTGAACTTTCACATCCCTACTTCTCCAATCCAAATGTGGACTCCTACTTAATAAAAAGCAATTATTACATGTTACCTACCTATGGTTTGGCTGATTTTACTTTGCCTACTTACGATTTAAAAAGTATTAATCGACGCACTTAAGATTAGCTCCATTATGGAGTCGTAATCCACCATCACCCTTTTCTGTTAGAAAAATACTTTTAAGACAAAATGTAAGAAAATGGATCTAAAAGAAACTCAAGAAAAACTTTGTCTCACAATTGTGAAATCCAAGATCGGGACCTCAAATCCGTTCATTTGAAAGTTTTGGATTTCATTAACACAAGATTTAGAGATTTATAATGATTACGAGCAAGAAGATCCAATTTTTAAAGCTAACCTAAATTTCAAGAGCTCATACCTCATAGTATATTTTTTTTGTCACCAAATCTCTCTCTAGCTCTCTTTATGCTTAATATTTTTTTTTAATAATATTTTTAGTTTATGTTTAATTTTCTAGAAAGAGATTATTTATAAGTATCTCAAACCCCGCGAGAGACATGCTAGTTTTCAGAAAACTTTTTTTTTTTTTTGCAGAAAGCAACCTTTGGAAAATAAGCCGTATTTTTATTAGATCAAGACAGCAATCGATTTTTGGTGTAAGTAGGGATTGAAGTCCAGATCTTTTATTCAACCATCAGAAACTTTACCAATTGAATTAACTGGAACTCACAACCTTTATAATTTTTTTTATGTTACCAATACATAAACACGTGAAAAATTATCTTCACACAAAGTTTTTTATTGAAATAAATGGAGCATTGGTATAAGAGTAAAGATGACTTAACTCTTTTTTAAAATTTTCTTAGTATGGAAGGGACATTTATCCTTGACAAATATGACGTGTACTATGGTTGGGAACTAACTCAATTAAATTTAACACATTATATTATTGATTGGAATGTGGATGACCACTAGACATTGATGGTCCTCCATGTTTAGTGAATAATTTCTCAAAGGTGAAAGCAAAAGAAAAATAGTAAATCTCGCTTAGTAAAAAATTAAAAGTTAACTTTTCTTTTTTCTTTTTATTTCTTTTCTTTTTTAATTCTTTGTATGGACACTTCTATCCCTGCCAAATATAGTTGTACTCTTGCTAAAAACTAAACATAATTGATTTAATGACTTTGGCCCAATAATCCCACCATACAAGAAGAGGAAAATTCTTTATAATAAAATGAGCTTTTTGAAAGTAATTTGATAATTCTTTTGTAATTTAAAAATATCATGTTGAAGTGACTGGGTTCCTGAGAGATTAAAGTCTTAGAATTGATTTAACGAATCTCCCTCAACTGTTCCAAACATCCAATATAACAGGCGGCTTCAAAAACCCACCAGAAAAAGAATTACAATTCAAAAGAAACGGAAAAGAAAAAGAAAAAAATACCTGTTTTATTTTTACTTCTAAGTCACTAGCATCATTCTGCCAGGCAACAAGATGCCGCAAAAAAATAATATTTCACGCAGTAAATCTGTAATTGATAAATCAAAAACTTATTTTTTATCTTTTGAGAAATTACATTCATACATTGCTCAAACTTTCAACTATGTTGGCAACACAATATCTGTTAGAATTCCCTGAAAACATCTACCACTACCACTATTCATTTTTCCCTACCACATTAATCTTTCTATTCTAGACAATATTCTCACAGCACTATGATGACTAAGGACTGTTTGAAATTTAAGTATATTGTTAACAATCTCAGAATTTAGCCGCGCCAGCTGTTTTGTCTCTTTGTTTCAAAGGCTGCCCCATCATTGAGCATGTCCTGTGCATCAGTTTCCATTCCCAGCTTTGAGAGTGCAAGAGCTTGCAAGTAGAATGCAGTTGGCCACTCTGGTATGCACACTTGAGCCTGCATGGCATCTCTCAAGGCAAGTTCTGCTTGGCCATTCATCAAGTACGAGAAGGCTCTCCTTGCAAAGACAGTAGCCGAGGGAACCAACATCATTACTACTAACTATTTATCACAAAGAAAAAGGGACATTTCAGTAATAATCTGACCCATTAACAAAAAGAATCTTAATTTCCAGTGAATAGTGACTAATGAAACATATGTAAGCGGAATACAATGAAAGTTTTTTTACTGGTTAACACTCCAAAATACTAAATATATTTATGATCCCTGTGCATGGTGCATAGTGCATACTAAACTATCAACTTTGTATATATATATATATACACACACACACACACACATATTATAAATTAGTTCTGGAAGGATCTGATTTTGAGAAGATATTACACTATTATAGATAATGAAAACAGAGGAACAGAGTGCATCTACCTTCGAATAATACTCAATTGCACTTTTGAAATCCTTGTCCCTAAACGCAATATCCCCAAATTTCTTTGTGTTCAACATTTCCTGCACTTGTTGCGTCCATTCTTGAAATGACAGCTACATATACAGATCACATTGTCAAACAAACAGAGTAAATAGACTAATGATACTATGAACCCAAAATGAACCTAATATTAAATATCATGTCTTTGCTCAAAAAAAATATATTAAATATCATGTCATTCAAAATATTCCCATTTCTATATTTCAAGGAAACAACTTGTGCTGAAATTGCAGCTGAGACACACAACACAGATATGCCAAAAGGGAATATTTTAAGTGCTAACATTGACAAAGTATAGACACATCTCCAGATTCCAGGCTATTGCTGCCAAAACTTATCATTTTACTCCCATTATATTTCTCTGATTCATAATTATTGGTTTGCTGAACGTTCAACATGCATTAACGATTATTACACTTGAAAAAAAAAATGCATCCATGGCATTCATTGATTCAAATATGCCCAGGAAGGATGGAGCATCATGATCAATACACTGTCTGCAACAATGAAAGCTCCTTTGAAGTGTCTATTATGTGTCAACTACACATGAGAATGAACCATACTTCACATCTGAGTTAAATGACAAAAAACACCTTAAACTATTACCCAATTTACAATGTACACCCTGAACTTAGAAATTGAGCAACTGACATCCTACCTTAACTCAAAATTACAAATAGCATCCTACCATTATTATTTTCTGTCAAATTGAAGAGAGTTTTCATCAAATAGCCCCCATAATTCCCATCCAAACACAATGAATTCGCTTAAACCTTCTAAAAACTCAAACTTACAAATCCCCGCGATATTAAATATTTGCAATTTTGAGTGCAGCAGAGGGCCAGATTGGTCATTTCAATATTTTGGGGGCAATTACAAATCAGGTGATAGTTTATTTTTTATTTTTTACAATTTTCCCTTACATCCGAATGTTCATAAAAAGCAGAAAAGAAAAAGTTCTTTATCTAATCTTAAATAATTTTCTTACCATAAATCCTTAATCCAAAATTCCTAAAATGGTTGGGGTTTGCCAAAATTGGCCAACTGAATCTAATTGTGATTAAGGATTTGCTGACTTGAGTATCGACATTATCAAATTGTATCAAAACTTTATACAGTCAAACCAGAAAGGGTGAAGTATAAAAGAGATCATTCAAATACCTCATTTTCTGCACCCTCTTCATCTTTATACCCTGTTTTTAGCAAAATATCATGCACAGCAGTCAGATCCATCCTTGTACAAGCCTTCCCGAGGGGGGAGAGCATAGTTGGCATCACCACTGTATTTTTAGATAGGCCCATTAGAACATGCGATGCCACCTACAAAAACAAGTTGGACAAATTTAAAACCAAAAGAAAGGGAAGGAAAGCATGATTACATCAAAAGGCGAATCAGAGGCAGCAGGAACGTGCAACCAGAAGAGACAGTTTTTCAAGATTTGAAGATAAGATGATATCTCACCTCTTTCTGCTTTTGAAGTGGTGTAACTGCTGCTAGAAGAAACTTTGGATCAGGCCGATCCCTAGGCTCAGACTGAAGACATTTTGAAGCAAGTTCAACCAATTTAGTAGCATCATCATTGGCATACTGTCCTTCCAATGATGAATCCATCAACAGTAATACATTTTTCCCTCTTATCAGGTCCAACGCCTGGAATTGTAATAATCACTTGAATAATTATGGAACTGCCAAAATAGTGTTGGCCATCATATGATTCAACCATATACAGCTTGTGTGTGTGTGTGTGTGTGCGTGTGCCCATGTATTTGTAAGCATAACCCAAATACTGATATAAACAAGTACCAATGAGTTTTTAGCAAGTTATTCAATGCAATAACACAGATTTAAAACCTGCGGACGTCCCAGAAGTTCTGAAAGTTATGACACACTAAGCTCATAAAGAATTGTAAAGCGAAACAAGTTGCTTGATGAGCACACAACTCCACGTGGAGCCTTTCTCATTACCCAATTGTTCACAATAGTTTGAGGTAGTAATGACATCAAAAAATATAAATAAATAAAAACTTACATGACTTATATACATAATGGAATCCAATATAGCATTGAATGCATTCAAGATATATTTGACTCATATGCAAGGCAGTAATCCATATCCAGATCCTTAAGATGAAGCATTACAGATATATGATTGTACATACTCCTTTTTATAATCCATGGTGATTGCACAAAAGAAGAAGAAGACGCCTTGGAATTCAAACACATGAAGAACAATCTTAGGGTTTATGGAATGAAGACAACATACATGACTTGGAGGAATATGCTTCCCACTTAAGAGGTCCAACAGAACTGTTCCATAACTGTAGATCACACTCTCTGGGATGACCCTTCCTGCAGAGTATGACACTAATCAAATTCACTGGATGTGGGTCTTCATATCTCTGTAATTATCAACTACGTCTAAATTATCAGATCAATACTAGTGTAGGGCAATACTGCTCAGAAGAAACAGTATTTGCATGTATCTGACAACTCATAGCTCTTGAGATATAGGTCACAATATCTTCTTATTAAATGCATTATTACCAAGAGAATAACCTACTCAAACTTGGAGTTCAATACTCCATAAACAAGCCATTTACTACTCTGTCATGCTAATATAACAAGTCAGTGAGTGACAGAGAAGAGGGTTATGGTAGTATTCTGCTTTAGCAAAGTAATGCCTAGGCTGTTCTACTTATGTCCATAGTGCTGGTGAAAGACAATCTGACCATTTCATCAATAATCAAAATTAGGTAAATGATAAGCTGCAAAATGCATTGGAAGAAGGAAATAGACCCTTCAATCAAATTTCAGTCATTCAGAAGGATATGTGTTCAATGTAATTACCTGTCCGTAAAAACTCAGGCGGAGTGTAAGCTAAATTAGTACTGTAGCTTTTTCCATCTCGACTATTTTTCATAAGACCAAAACTAGACAAATGAGGGTCACCATCCTGACATGTGAATAAATCAGTCATAATATAACCAACCAGCATGACATACTATTTGACCAAAGAAATTGCACCTTGATGTTTTTTACAAAATGATTGTGTGTGTGTGTGTGTGTGTGTGTGTGTGTGTGTGTGTGTGCACGAGCGCAAGCATATAAGAGTGAAATTTGTCCTCAGGAAAAGAGTGCAGGCATGAAACATTTAAGGTAGAAGCAGTCAAAAGCAATATCAGAAAAACTCCATGAAAATTGGAAATTATTCAGTAGTGTAAAAAAGAATATTACTGTCCTATAAGGATTTTTTTTTTTTTTGATAGGTAAGTCCTATAAGGATTATTACTCAGGCAGAATGAAAGAACAAGGAATAAAAATAATGTGAAGCAAACATGGAAGCCTCCTTCAAATAGAAATGGGATAATAGAGTTTTCTTGCAGATGCATAAATTGAACTCCTTCAATCCTAATTCACTAGTCCATAATTCCTTTTTGTATTCCACATTAAGTTAGTTGTCCACATTGACCAGTTAGTCTTCAAGATTTTCGAACATTCTAAAATCACTGCTCTGTTTAAATTTTGGAATTTTTTAATTGATAAGAAATTTTCTGAAATTGAGGGCTATTTAATAACTGAGTGATTACAATAGATAATATTTCCTTATGAAGAAAAATTTACAAAGATAGAATAACAACTTGGGGAATCTTTTCCAACTTAGTAGCAGTTCTCAAACCATATTCATCCAGGTAAAGGGGGTTATTTAGTCACAACAATTGTTATGGAGAAATCAGTGGGATACATCCCCAGGCCTGTGGGTTACAAAGTACTGCCCTTGTGACTCTATGCAAGGCAGCACAATGATTGTGCACCATGATATCCAGCATGAAAAACCTTGAAAGGACAATGACAAATTGTGTGTGTGTGTGTGTATTAGCAAGTGTAAGATAACATGAAATGGTTTAAGAAAGAAGAAATGAGAGAAAGGAAAACACAAGAGATTCTGCCTAATGTCTACCATGCACAAATCCCAAGCTGCTACATCTTTCTTATTCTCTTTAATGCAAATAATATGTACCCATTTAAGGATTTATATAGGATATTCTTTAATGCAAATAAAATTGGTACCCATTTAAGGATTTATATAGGATATTCAGTGAGACAAATATGGTAAATTACAAAACCACCATATTACATTCCATGGTACCCCAACATCCCTATCAAATTTGAGGTAATATAATGAACAGATACTCTAGTCTCCTGTCTGGGATCCACACATTTCTCAGATCAAATGAAACTTGAGAGAAAATGGATTCAACAAAGAACACAATTAAGTAAACTAAGATGGGGATATATGCGAACAAAACATCAAAACAGAATGAGGACATTCCGAATTGAATGTCATGATAAACCCACAAGTTTCACATAATTGTTAGCACTTACCCAAAGAGTGATAATAAGATGAAAGCAACAAATACGCAACCAATAAATGTAGGGTCTTTAGAAGGTGACTTGGGTAAGACCCAGATTACCACAACTTGGTTGGTAAATTCCCTTATTCATCACTAACTTAAGTAAAGAAACATGCAAGTAGCATCCCTATTTATAAGTAAGTATCAATTGTTATTGAAAGCTGTAAATTTTCAGTATATTGCTCCATAACTTACAGTAACTCTACCTAACTAAGTCACCTTAGAATTTCCCATAAATGCATACCCAAACAACCAAAATGCCCATAGTAGTCCGGTGAATCCAAATTAAAGAATGTGAAAGCATTTGCAAACTAATACAGCAGATAAAAAAATTAAATTCATGAGCATACCTCATCAAAAAGAATTCTGTATGCATTCAAATCATGATAAATTTTCCGATTTTCAGTATTACAATGATCAAGTGCCTGTGCAATAAAATATGCAACTCTAACGCGCATTTCCCATGGCAGTGGCTTCTTATCCCCTGTAGGAAATAATTGCAGAAATTGTTACAAGAAGCCCTGAACAGTGAACAGAAATATAACATTTGAGGAATCTGCTCCTATGTGTATTAATCAGTGAAAGTAAAATTAAAGGGAGATATACAATCTGCTCAGAGAGACAAAAAGAGATACAAGGAGTTTTCCAATCCAAAAATTTTGATAACAATGACCAGTGACAATTAACATGTAATTTTTCTTTCCGGTTTTTCCTCTATTGGCAGGACAATGACCAGTACAAAACCTAAATGGAAGGCCAGCCAGGTTGATTGCTAGCAGAAAGAAAGTAACAAAACTAAATGCAGATAGGACACCACATGAAAGCTTCAAACACAACAATATGTATTGATTTTCAGATTCAGAAAGTTGGCAGCTATATAGGAAAGGAGAGTTATTTACAATCTTCACATGCCATTATTAACACCTGACTTTAGAGACAACCAGAAAAGGAAATGTGGTTGGAAATGTCACTAAATTATCCTTTTATAATGCTGAAGCGTTATAAGACCAGTTACACCTTATCTAAGGAAACATAGTGCCAAAGAGGAAATATAAACCCTAGTCCCCATTAAATTTAAACTCAAATACTAAATAACATTGTATTCACACATTAAAACCTCTTCCCCAATCGCCAATGAGCTTACAGTCCAGTGGCACCCTACCCCATCCCCTTTCTCACAGGTTTAATTCCCCCCTCCACCCCCCCCCCCCCCCCCCCAAAAAAAAAAAAAAGAAACTCTTCCTTAGTCAGAAACATTTCCATCAATGTACAAATGATTGGCAATTAGCCCTTGAAATGGAAAGGAAAACCCATTGACCATTCAATTTAGTTCTCTAAAATTTCCAAGAGGCATAGCACAGCTCAAAGTAATAACTACTACACACTTGTGCACGTGATAACAGGTTAAAATTACAGCTCAAGAGCTCCTTCAGTGATTGCATGGAAAATATCAACCCCTTAGGAGCAACGAAACAGTATACTTAATCATTGGATATAAGATATAAGCTTTTAGGAGACAATATCATAATGGGAAAAGCACAAATTGATTGTCATATCATAATGGGAAAAGCACAAACTGATTGTCATTGTCCTTACTATTGCAGCTTCTAATAATATACTCACAGGTTGAGCTCAGGGCATTAAAGTTCATTTATATGGGAAGAGAGGGGAAGAGAGAGAATAAAGCAGATCTTTAGTACAGAGAAAGTGTTAGTAAAAGAGAACTGATTATCAGTTGCAACTATTTATCTTTCTAAGTCCCATTATGAGCTCAAAAGAAGCTGAAAATTAGGATATCGAGTAATACAATGGAAGAGATGCTTGGACAGAGTATCATTGGGCATGTACTCAGCTACCAAAAGCCGTTCATCTCCTTCAGCACAGCAACCAATCAGATTCACCAATCTCTTATGCCTCATCTTTCCCAATCCTGCCGCCTCTTCCTGATGACCATGACCGAACATTTTTATCAGTATCATACTCAAAACCAATTTGCTCAAAAAGCCATAAAATGATTCATTTTCACTTGAATGTCCTAAATGATGATGAACTAAAGGCCAAACATTTCACTTTCCTTTTTAAAGTGGTCATAAAATAATTATGAAAAGCCCATATAGAATTGAAAGGAAAAAAAAAATCCCAAAACCCTTGTTGGTTCATAATCCAAGAGTCCACATTCTAATTCCATTTTTTTTTTCCACTTCATTATTAACCAAAGCAAACAAAAGCATAAACCAAAAAGACATTTTCCATCTCTTTTCCCAAACGATATTTTACCTGTTTCTTTCTTTGCCTCAACAGCCAAACAGGAAAACCAGATAAATAAATAAAAGAAAAAAAGAGATTTCATTTTCTTTTCCTCACCACAAACTGTTGAGCATCAGGCCAAGACTGTTTGGAGAAGCGTTTGACAGCGACTAAGCGGTTGCTGTCGAGCTTGCCTCTGTAAACCACATTGGGAGCTTTCTCTCCACTCTCGGAGACAATGTAATCAGTGCTGAACCCATTGGTGGCCTTGCGGAGCTCATTGAGTCCGTACTCTTTGAATGCTGGGACTTGGAGCTCTTCATTAGCTTCATCATCATTACCTTCAAAACCCAACAAAACCCATCAATATTTCAATGTCACTCATTACAACCCCCAAAAGAAAAAAAGTGAGAAAGTAAAAGAAGCTTTTAGCATCAAAAACCCATAAATATATAAACAAAACCCATCAAAATTGATCTCCAGAATCTTCAACACCCCCCCCCCCCCCCCCCAAAAAAAAAAAAGCAATGTCTATATATATGACTAAAAACTTGAGCACGTTGATTTCCATTAGCTTCAAAACCCCAAATAATAGTTACAAACAAACAAGACCCCTATCCAAACTCCAAACTAGACCAGCTTGACTTGAACCCCATTAGCTTCAAAACCCCAAAAAAAAGAAGAAGAAAAAAATAGAGTCTTTCAATAGTAGTATTAAAAAAAAGAGGCAGCTTGATCTCTATCATTAGCTTCAAAGTCCAAAAAAAAAACAAACAAACAAACAAACAGACAAACAGAGAGAGAGAGAGACCTGTAGGGTTGGGTTTATTGGAGTCGGGTAGGGAAGAAGGGTCATCTGGGGAATGAAGGTGTGCGGTTTTGGAGTGTAAGCAACCCATCACTATTCACTGTTCACTCTTCTTCTTCTTCTTTAGTTCTTTCTTACAGTTACATACACACACACAAGTACAGAACAGAACAGAAACAAAACAAAACAGAACAGAACACAGGGACTTCCAAGTTCCAAGTCCTGTTTTTTATTTATATTAATTATTAAAAAGAAAGAAAAGCTCACAGTCGAGTCTATAAACGACACGAAACGACAAGACACAGTTTGCAATTGCATATGAATTGGATTTTGGACGAGGTTGAATCTCGGGTACTTGTTTGTTTCTCTATTTTGGCCCGAATTGTCGGGGTTTCACAGTCAGTCTCTCTGAGAGACTAGCTGGTCTATATGAGTAATGAGTGAGCTCTTTTTTTCTTTTTCTCACTGTTGTAGACTTTGTAGCTCCAGATTCCATTCCACATTGAAAATTGTTCTGTTATTTCTATTCCTAATTTCTTTTCTTGTTGCACCACCGCAAGCAGTGGACAATTTTTACTCAAAAAGTCTTTCTTTTTAAGACAACATTAAATAAATTCAAATTAGTACTCAAAAGCTAAATTAAAGACTGAATTGGAAAAAGGCCAAAAGCCTAAAAATATAAAAAGCTTGATAGATTTTTTTTTTTATTTAAAAAAAAACAGGTAAATCTGTGAAAAGTGACATGAAGGAGAGAGAGTGAAAGATAGTCACATGATAGGTATATGATGGGGCACGTGCTGTCCGGTAGGGCCACTTCTCTGTTAAGTAATATTGGAAAAATTGTAAAAGAAAATAGTAAAAGAAATTATTTGATACATCTTATAATTACACCCTTCTATCATATAAATTTAAATTTTACATTTAAGATATAAATATAAGTTATATTTGTATGTAAGAAGAGGATATAGTCTACCGAATGCAATGCATATTTCATGAATTAGACCATAAGAAATATGAGTAAATTATGGAATTATCCAAGTATAAATTACATCATTCATATGCTCATGTCGTGATCATAATTTAATCATGGTACTCAAATTCATTGTTTATCATATGACTCTCTCTCTTTTTTTTTGGATGTTAGGACTCCATTTAAATGGCATGCTAAATGTTCAACCCATTTCATCATGTTGTACATTATGGAATTAAACTAAAATGGAAAATTATGTAAGATTAGAGACAGTACTTGCATTGCATTGCATGCACTACCTCTTGCAAGAAAATTGGTGGTAAATTACCATTGAGAATGAAGAGTTCATTGATGGTATTGTTGTTGTCTTTCCTTTCTTGAATTGATCCATGAACCACTCAGTTGCTACAATGGAGGGAATTGTGACTTTGAGGTCTTGATCGTTAATTTGATGAGTGTAAACCCAATGCTATTGGATTTTGATGATTGTGTGCTCTTGAATGCCCTCAAGAATACATGGCTTTGAGGATTACAATATGTTTGCAACACTTGGAGATGAATTACAACATGTTTCAATTGATTTGTCAGTTTTTGGCTGGAAACAATGGATAAATTAATCTGATGAGGTAAAATTGTTTGGAATATGTAAAAGGGTAATGTGTCTAAGGTCATGTCCTTTGCAAAGAATAATGTTATGTGAAGCAATCTAAATTTTCTCTGTAAAAGAATTTGATTTAGAGGTTCCAAAATTTTAATTTTGATTTAAACTCCTCACTCTTTGAGCATTTAGCCTCGTATTTATTCCCTAGGTCGTTTGGATAAAAGTGCAAATAAAAGACTAAGCCAAATTTTGAAAAATGGATGGACTACATGTTAGTATCAGTGCTTGATTTTAGTGTTTTTATTTGCTACGTCATATTTTCTTCATCCATAGTTGACAACAAAAAGTCCTTTTTGACAAATATTTAAAAAAATTAAGAACTAAATTGAAATATTTGAAAGATTAGAGACTATTTTAAAAATCAGATTATGGTTGAGGACCAAATATGTAATTAAACCTCTCTTTTTTATTTGTTTTTTATGAATGGATTTTGTTAAGGAAAGTTTTAAAGGGTTAGAGCATCCGCATTAGTGGATGTAAAAATTTTGTAAATTTTGCACACAAAAAAAAAATCCTACTTTTTTCTATTTTACACACTCATTTTTACAAAACATCCACATCAATTTTTCTATTTTACACATTTATTCAATAAAATATTCATCTTCACACTTCTCTCTAGAAACCTCTCATAGACATATCACAACCCAAGCCACCATCAACGATCAATCCACACCCACCATCAACCCACCCAGCCACCATCGTCAAGCATCATCATCAGCCACCATCATCAAGCACCATCATCAGCCACTGATCAAACAAAGAATAAAAAAGGATCAAAACCCACTGATCAAACAGAGCTTTGGCAGCGATCAGTGGTGGCACAGGGAGAGCTTCAGCAAGTGAGCTTCGAAGATCGCTTTAGTGAGTGAACTTCAGTGGCAATCGGTGATAGCACGACGAGAGTGAGCTTGCTTCGGAGATCAGTGAAGTGAGAGTGAGAGGCACCAGAGAGAAAAAGAGAGAGAGGTGAGAGTGAGAGGCACTAGAGAGAAAAAGAGAGAGAGGTGAGAGTGAGAGGCACCAGAGAGAAAAAGAGAGAGTGAGGTGAAGGACAGAGAAAAAAATAGTAAAATATTAAATGCAAAGCTATAGCAATCGTGCATTTATGCACGATTACTGTAGCATTTTTGTATATATGCACAATTTTGCAAGCACTGATATAAGTGTTTTTTTATTATTAAAATGTGTAAAATTAACACATTTTTACATTTTACAAGCACTGATGTGGTTGCTCTTAGGGCACAAGTTATGGACGGTATAGCATGTCCTAAAATCCAACAAGTTGGAACAATATAATCAAACTGTAAGTAAATATAGGTTTTAATAACAAGTGGCCGAACAGAATTCGTTAAAAAATATATTAAAATTGTAATGTACACCTATCAATGTTTCACAAGTGATTGTCTGGCAGAGAGACTGAACGTAAAACGTGGGTAACAAAAACAGAATAAACTAGCTGCATGTATGGAAAAGAAATTAGTCAAATTACAACGCCACCACCAGGAAGACATCTCATACAAAAAAAATACCTCGCAAAAAGCCCAAAAAACAATGAAAACAAATTCATAATGATAAGTCTGTTCCACCAAAAATGTTGCTTCAACAAGATTCCATATTGTTTTTTTTTTTTCTTGGTAAAAGATTAGAAGATTCCACGTAATTATATAAGCACTTTACTCCTCATCAATGCCGGCCTTGTGTCCTCATGGGCTAGAAATTAAGGTTGGCAACAATTTATTGTTAGCGGGAAAAAGAAAAAGGAATAAAAGATTTGTGGTCATCTTGCTTCTATTATTGTTAGCCAGTAAATCATTTATTAGTGGGATGAGTTCTTAATCATTGCCTAGCGAATTGTTATTTTTTTACTGTGAAAAGAAATGAAAAAAAGTCGACAAAAAAGAGATTGGAATTTTCTTGATTCTCTAACAATGGCATTTTCTTGATTGTCCTGCCTAGTTATAATTTGAATCATTTTCAATTGTATAATGTTTGTGTCCCTTGTCTCGATCCAATTATTATGAGTCTGATACTTAGGACCTCAATTTAAACTAATGATCTGAAATAATTCCTAACTGGAAGAATAAAAGGATGTTTCAAGTTGTCATAATGATCAAAAGTTCAAGACTAATGGCTAATAATTTGGTTCTATATTATATAAAATTGGCCAACACTATTAGATCTTGGTGCATTATTAAAAATGTGAAAGACAATGGGCCCTAAGCATTACTGGTTTTTTTTAGTTTATATTATCCCTCAAGAGTATGGAGCCCATTTGGTTGAGCATTTTGGGTTAAAGCTAGTGATGCCACACAGGTGATTGTTAGAGAACATTAATGATGGAAAATTGAAACTACTGCATATGTCACTAGGTAGCTTTTTTCTTTTATTACCTAAGGATATTATATTAAACAACAAAACCAAAAGGAGCCAGTGAAATTAACTTGTAAGCATCCACACCAGTCCCTCTAAAATCTTCTAAAATAGAAATAATTATCAATTTTACATATTTTGAGCAAAAAAAACACTCACATCAATAGGTGTAAAAATATGCAAAATTATATAAATCCATCCCCGAGCTACAGTAACCGTGTATATTAACACGGTTACTGTAGCTCGTTTATCCTTTTTTTTTTATTAATTTCCGTTCACTCCTTTTTTTCTCTGTTTTATCCGTGCTCAACGAACTCAGTTAACTGCTCATCTTCTTTTTCCTCAAATGTACACAAACACACGCACACACAAACACACAAATATATCATCACAGAGATACACTTGCTCACAAAAAAAAAAAAAGATACACAAACACAGATAGTGGATCGGAGCTCGTGGCTGGTGGATCGTGGATCAGAGCTCGTGGTTGGTGGATTGTGGATCAGACCTCGTAGATTGTGGATCGGACCTTGTGGATTGTGGATTGGAGCTCGTGGATTGTGGATCGGAGCTCGAATCGGAGCTCGGAGCTAGTGGATCATGGATCGGAACTCAAAGCTCGGATCAGAGCTGATGGATTGTGGATCGAAACTCGAAGCTTCGATCAGGGCTGGTGGATCGGAGCGGATTGGAGCTTGGAGCTGGTGGATCGTGGATCGGAGCAAATCGGAGCTGGAGGATCGGAGTGGGTGGATAGGAGCGGATCGAAGCTCGGAGCTGGTGAATCGTGGATCGGAGCGGATCGGAGAGTTAATCGAGAGAGAGAGAGAGAGAGTTGATCTGAAATGGGTAGAGAGAGAGAGAGAGAGAGAGAGAGAGAGCAATGGATAAAAAAATCAGAAATGGGAAAGAAGAGAGAGAGAGAGCGCGTATATATCTCGGTGGTTAGGAGAAATAATAAAAAATTGTGAGGAAATTGATTATTTAATTAAAAGAGGAGTAGAATAGATGAATTAATGTGGGTGTTTTGTAAAAGTGAATATGTAAAATATAAAAAGTAGGTTTTTAGTGTAAAAATAGATGTGTAAAATAGAGGAACTGATGTGGATGCTCTAAGAGTACAGACCAAGTATCTAAATTAAACAAAAATCAACTTCATTAGGAGGAGGAAAATAAAAGTTTACAAATTAAAGCCTTTAGATTAAACACAACCTTGCTTAGCTAAGCTAAGCAACAACACATTTATTTCCTTTTCAAAGCGTGTGCTTAACTTGGGTTCTATGAAATCTGCCCAACAAAGTCCTGCAGTCATTCAAAATTGCAGAGAAACTGTTAGAAGAAGAGAGAGATGAGACCAAATTAACAACAACTGGAGCATTTAACAAGAGATGAAATGCCAATAAGGGAAGCTATGATCAACCCGCCACTTAAGTGAGCGTTTAGTTCGCTGTGATATACCCTTCAAATGATGCACATTACGATGATGTGACATTAAGGTTTTTTGGTTTTTTTTTTTAATATTACCATAATTTAAAATTATAAAATATATCATATCATCTTAATCTCATCATTTTCCTAAACAATGTAATATTGTATTATTATATTGATATTACATTAATGTAAGATTACAATAACGTAATATTACGGCATAATATAGCATCGCATCGAACCAAATACCCCTAAAAAAATATTAAAAAATGAGGTCAAATCTTGATTTGCTGTTTAGAAGAAGAAATGCATGGGATACATATATGATAGAATTATTTTACTTAAAGAAGTCTATCGCATAACTAATAGGTATTAATATACTCAATATGCCTAGAGATTATTATTCTCCAATTTAATTCTTTCTTTTGGGATGTCAACTTGCTTTTATTTTATTTTATTTATTTATTTATAGTTTGTTAGTTACAACATAGAGGGGAATTTGAACCCTTTGATATATGTTTTTATTGAAAATACTAGGAAGTGCCAACCATTTGAGTTAGAAAACTTTTAACAACTTACTTTGTTGTTCTTTTATCAAGTTAAATTAAATTTTTTATTGAATTATTAAATTACAAAATACATACTGGCAAAGACTTTTGCTTCATAAACCATAAATATTTTGATAAATTAAATACAAATATAAAACTGTGATTTGAAAACAAGAGTAAAGATAATATTTACGGAAATATTGGTGAATTGAAAATTTCAAAGAGTGTTTTACTCTTAAAGTCATTCACGTAAATAGGGAGGTCCATTGAATATTTATCAAAGCTAATGTTTGAGGGAGAACTTTTCCCCCCTAAATATGATTATCCTAGAGCTTAAGATGAAATATACTTTTGTTATTGATAGGTAGATAATGGGGGAAGAGAAAGGGGATTTGAACTACAGACCTACGACATGGTAAAGAATGTCATTATCGCGTGTGCTTTCACTTGAACCCTAGAAAGAATACGCTTTGCTTTTCTTAAAGTTGGGAATTGGGACTAAAAACCCTTTAAACACTATAAAAAGAAAAGACATATGTTGTACGTGCACCTTCTCATCAATCAAGTTTCAAATAAAAAGGATCTTTGTAAGTGTTATAAATTATTGTCTCATACGGCTCTCACAAGTAGTTTTTTTTTTTTTTTTTTACAAGATAGAATTTCTACTCTAATCTAATCTAAGTGTATATGTGTGTGAAACTCCTTCTTGGAGATTTGAACCCCAGTTCTTGCCCCTTACACCCCACAAGTACTTATACCTGTGGAGTAATCATCGCACCAAAAGTGTGCGGTAGTACAAGTAGATTATTAAAGAGACTCACATGGTGTTGTTTATTACAAAAACAAAAGACATTAATTTCAATGTACTAATAGAAATTGATGGAAGAGAGAGAGAGATAGATATTTTCTTGTGTGTTTTTTACCCAAAAAAAAAAAAACTTAAATTAGTTGTTTGTAAACAATGTCTACCATCCTATTTATAAATTCATATCCGCCCCCTTCCTTCATGAAAAGTCTTAATCCTCTAATAATTACAACTTTGTAAAAATTTGTAACCCTTTACTAAAAACTACACATATTTACCAAGAGTCACTTTTCTGAAAGTCACTCTTTAATTTATTAGGGATTTAGGGGTCACATCCTTTCACAAATAGTCACAAAATATTTCAATACAGACTTAATCGGAGTTGTTGTGGACATACTAATTTTGGGTTCAATTCAACCCAATATTTCTATCACAAAAAAGAAAATGTGTTTGTCTTGTTGGTAACAAAAGAGATATATAAACTGTCTGATAGTTGTATATAAAAAAAATCTAGGATTTAATTCCCGTCTACACCAAAAATTGATTGGTATCTTGATCTGATGATAAAGAGCTATCATTAGGAGCGAATGTCATAAATTGAAACTCTCTCAAAAAAGAAGAAAAAAAAACAAAAAATTAAAATTAAAAAAGAAAAGAAATATTTCTTGATTCTTGAAAGGCAACATACGCTATTTAGATAAACAAATAGAAAATTTTCAGCACATTCAAATTTTAAAGGCATCGTTTCCAAATCATGCATTAAATTCATTTTTCCTTCCTACCTCTTACATTATAAATACCGAAAAATAAAATCAAATATAAATCTAGGCCAAGAGTTTATGATCTACAACAAGAAAAGGATTAGGAACAAAATCAGATACAACAAAGCATCCGATGCTTCTCTATTGTTGAAAAGCCCCATAGGCATAACCATAAAAAGGGTGAAGGAATTTTTAAATTTGAATATGGATATTTATATATATATATATATATATATATATATATATGAAGAGGGTGTGAATAAAATTATAACATTAACAGTAAAGCATTGGCACTTTAACGGGCTAATCCATTGGACTTCTCGTTGTAAAATATAATGAGCACTTTAACGGGCTTATATATCCATTTTTACCTTAAACGGGCTAATTCACTGCAATGGATGGGCCTAAGATGGAGGTGAATACAAAGAAAAGGAAAAAAAAAAATAATAATCAAATTATACTTCTTTTTTTTGGGCAAAATAAATTTACATTTTTTGGGGCATTTGACACATCTTGAATTTGATATGAATTATTATTAATGAAATTTCTATAAGGTAAAGAGAGCTATCTATTAATTTTCTAAGACTGTTTATTAAAGCTCAAATTCTATTTTACTTGTGCCTTGAACTGTTATTGTGGATTCACCATAACTCTTGTTCTTTTTTATTATTATTTGGCAAAGCTTTTTTTTTTTTTAATTCTTTCTTTCTTCACAATTCATTCCCAGTAATTATTTGTTTAATTACTTTTTTATCTATGTAATTTTTTTTAATTTTCATTAATTAGCTTTTAGTTTTAAATTTTATAATTTGAGTTTTAAAAATTGATCATACATGATACACTTCTGTCATATAACTTAGGCTTTAAGAATCCAAGGTTGTGTTGGCAAACACATGAGCAAAACATGTCTTGTTATAGATTTTTAGAGTTTATAAGTTTGTCAAGACAAGTGCTCAAAGTTCTACAATTTAGTATGCATGTCTAGGAATTTCGATTAATTCATTCTCGATCTATCAAAGACTTACAAAGTTTACAAACTCAACCGAACAAATCTAAATCACGATCAATCAAACTGTGTTTTTACTGAACTAGAAATTAGTATATTCGCCCACCAAGTGTTTAAGGGTTCAGTTCCACTCAACCTAGTATATAAGTAAATCCCTAATACACGTATAAGAAGACTTTTGGAGCTACGTACTCTCATATAAATTGAAAGGTTCTAAGCCTCATGCTCTCAAAAGTTTTTATTGGTGAACTTCTACCATCAATTTGAGTTGAAGTTGCTGCTATTCAGTCATCAAGCGTTCTGAATCTAGAATCTTGGTCTTGACGTTGTGAACTGGAGGTTCATATTGCAGTGGATTACTATTAGAGATGTTCATGGATTTTGGAGCTCAATTTGGTAAATGTAGTTAAGTTTACAAAGAAGAGGGTTATTCAATATGCAAACTTCCATCTGCTAGTGCTACCTTGGTATATTTAGGTTAAGTCTCTACTGTAGGACAATTAGTTCTATTGGTTTTTCTAGGTTATCATATCATGCCTTAGATTTTTATTTTGTTATGCATAATATTGATAATTGTTACATTAACCAAAGGTTGTTCATAATATGTCCAAATAATAACTTGGCCTTAAAACTGGTTAATAACTACTTTGACATGGGTCCAAACCCAACAGTTTGAGACATGTGAGAGATATTAGGTCTATGCACGCATATAAGCCAAAGAGACCCATTATATATTAAGCTCATATATACCAAATTGGAACTCCTAATCTCTATATAAATCCTGCTTAGGGCTCATTGTAACTATACAATTGAGATCATAGTGAAAATTTAACTATATTATCAAGAGCCTCTTCCCTAGACATAGAGTCGTAGACTGTTAGTTCAAAGCACATTATCATTATGTCCTTTTTCTTCTCTCTATACTCTCTTTTTAATTTTTTTTTCATACAATCTATTATGTTATTAAAACCACCATCCATATTTTCATAAAATCTAACGCTATTAATTATTTTAGTGTTCGATTTTACTTATATTTATGATATTTTCTTTATTTTATATTTGAAGGTTAATGAGTCCGTGTTATTGAATGATTATAGTATTAGTTCTAGTAAAAATTATATATTGGAATTAAAACTTTGAAAGTTGTACTAGTTTAATTTCTTAGTAAGGATCAAAAGAGTCCGCAAGAGATTTGGCTGAGATCCAAGAGATTGTTTTGGTGTTTTGGAATCCAGCAGTGTTAGTAGTTAAAGTAATATTTGATAAATAATACCACTAATAAAGAAATAAGAACATGATGAAAATCAAGGTAACAAAACTGATATAAACAAAGGCTAGTGGAAGTTTTCGTTCACTTTTGTTTCTTTCCTTAGTGAAATAAAAAAATTCATTTTATAACCAAAATTTTGGGAGGTAGATACTAACCGGTCGTAGCCATCCACATGACCCACGATGTTGGCTTGGATTCGAGAGGATTTCATATAGTGGTAACTTAGTCATCAATTTTGTCCACATATTGTGAAGGGTTACCATTCCAATTTTTGTGGATTGGTCTAAACCTAAATTTAAATCAATAGAAATTTCATTGTGGTTTCTTCTTCATCATCTATGGTGACGTGCGTATATAATCTTAATTACAAATGGCCAGGCGCAAAGTGAAAAAGAAAAACACATAAATAAAAAAAGAGACAAAAGAAAATAATGGCATATATATGATTGTCGGAATGAAAGAACCAAATATATATATATATATATATATATATATATATATATATATATATATATATATATATATATATATATATATATATATATATATATCTTTGAAATTGTCATTAGCTATTCTATGAAAGTGTTTTCAAAAATATGTACTAAATAAATTATAAAAAGAAAAGGTGGCTAATGTCTAATGGTCATAATTATTCTCACCACCTAGATTTTCCTGATAAATTAATGAGTAACATACAATAATGGTCTTAAATCAAGTACGGCTAAAGTGTTTTAGGTCGAATGTATGAAATTATTGGCACATAATGTTAAGCAACAATATTAATATACCTTTATCATCAAAATATGCACTATAATATAGTTGAAAAGCATGCAAAATCATGATTTATATCCTAACAGAAGCTACAAGAATTCAGAATGGTACAAGTGTATCATGTGAGGTGATAGACAAACAAACCAACACATGTATTGGCTCAATATGTCAAGAGTATTACTAATTTTGTAACTTAAATAAAGGAAGATCCTAGCATGATCGGACCCTTATTAGCTCAAGATATATTGAATTTCTCTTCTCCTTACATATTTAAATAATAAAAAATAAAAATAAAAAAAGACCCGCAAGAAAGAACTGTTTTAATCATCGTGCGCGGCATGGCATCCTTTCAATATTATTTTGGTATTCAGCCACTACAAAGTGTTGGGAAAAAAAAACAGGCCGACAGTAGTGTTTTATTCAAATTTAATGGAGTAACTATATGAAGCTAATCATGATTTTTCTAATTTTGAGTTGATAATAACAGAAACCTTTAGTGCTCAAAAGAAAGTTTAACTTGCTTGGTTTGGTTTGTGAGAATTTAAAATTTTGAGAGGTGCTTTAGACTTTTGTCTTCTTTACAACACTTTGAAAACTTTCATGTCTCCACTAATGTCGTATAACTTGTGATATAGACATGCTCACCAAACCCACGAAATTCATTAAAAAAAAAATGTAATTATATATTTGTTTTCTGATAAAAAAATTCGATAAACAAGCAAAATTACATAACCGTACATTGATCCTGTCCAAAATTACATAATTAACACTACTAGGGGGGAAAGGCATAAGGCAGTTTAAACTTAAAAACCCAAAAAACCCATTGTGTAAAGCCCACTTGCCTACGAATAATCCAAACATATTAAAGTAACAAGTAATAAAATTCTTTGAAAGAGACTTCAACTAAGAATTAGTGAATGTGTTATATATATAAACGTACATGTAATTAAACTAAGTTGAATTTAGAGGGGTCCAAAACAAATTGATGGTTTAGTGCCCTATCCGGAATATGATAGGCAAAGGCAAAAAAAGTAAAAATAAATCATATACTAGTTCAAGTAGGTCAATTTCTTTGTGCTAGTGGCATGTAACTTTATATCACAAATATGGTCTACATACGTTGCCCAGTCAATATAATTTAATATATATATATATATATATATATATATATATATATACACTCGAAGTAGCTAGGATTCAACATATGCCCACACAACAAGTACCCATCCAATCCAACTTTTTATCTATATGGAACTTTTAAACATTTTAGAGTTAAGGTTGTCATATAACAAATGTGATTCTTTTAACTTTAGTCGTATGAACTTGATGGATCGAATCTTTCAATAGGACATGAATTATGATTTTATAGATTAATGTGTAGAATGTAAAGGTTTGTGGTATTATTAAATTCAACTAATAACTCGTATTCTAATAGAATGTTGTTCCTTGATTTGATGGTGTGTAAGAAGAACTTAATAAATGAGATATATTTTTGTGTTCTAGTAGCTCTTGTAATTTTTGGATTTTTTTTTTTTCTAGTTATAAACTTGTTAGGTTCTAAGACTTTAGGAACTAATGTATTAAAATTTTACCTTGTATATGTTGACAAATTATGATCAAAATAATGAGTCTAAGTTTAGACTTACTCAAAGTTTGGATAAGTATAAATTTGAAATCGAATAATTGCAAGATTTTATTGGTCAAATTTTGCAAGGCTTGATCAATCGAAAATTAGACTCGATCGATTGAATCTCACAGAATATGAACTTTCTGCAGTATTTTCAAACTAGCCCAAGTCCATACGACATGTAGAGTTAAGCATTTCACTCCAAGTATAAAAAGAAAAATCCTAGCTACGTTTTAGAGTCTTTGATGAGTTGTGTGTTGAATCTTTTGTGAGATCTGAGAGGTATTTACCTTCATACACACACATAGAGCTATCAAGATCAAGATTCACATCAAGAACTTGATGGTTGCTTCAGTTGCTGCATAAAGAACTTTCAAGAAGATCTGAAACTTTTGAGAGGTGTCTCAAAGTCACAAGTAGGAGAACTTGTGGTTGCTAGAGATCAGGGAAAGAAGTAATCCGTGAACTCAGAGCTGTCACGTGGTCGTTGTAGGAAGTTTTCTACACGAGATAATAATAGGATGTTAGTGGTCTAAGTCTTATTGTACAAACTTCAATTCTTTTATAGTGGATCTGTTTTTACCTTGAGGATAGCTAGGTTAAATCATCCCCAGGTTTTTTACCGGTTAGGTTTTCCTAGGTCATTAGATCTTTGTGTTCTTTACTTTTCGCATTTTATTTGTTTTACACATATTTGTTTAACCTAATTTAATTAACAAACTTGTTAATCAACTTGGCTTAATATTAGATTAAATATATTGTGTTAAGGGGTCTAAAACTTAACAAAAATGATTTGGTCAACAGGTTTAGCAATTGATTAGCCTGACCACTTTTGAGGTGAAGCATTACAATAATGCATCTGTTCTCACATGTTTGACTTGTATAGTTATGTTCGGGGTGCAACAATATTTGCAATATCAAAACGTAGGTTTGATGTTATGGGATTGCCATTTGTTTAGGGATATTGGGCTTTTGCCCTTATTTTGTAAAAAAAATCTAGCACAATGTCCTTATTTTGAAACTATTTAGTTCTGTGTCCCTGTTTTAGCACTCGATTTTAACAAAATCAAATTATAAGTGGAACTCGACATTAGCAATATTGAGTTCTATGTATATTTTTCCACTTAATTTAAATAAAAAAAAAATTAAGTGAAACTCGACTTTCCTAAAGTTCAATTTCAATTAAAAATTTATATATAACTCGATTTTGAGGATATTAAGTTTTATACCGAACTCGATTTTGTTAAAATCGAGTTTCAAAAACAAGGGCACGGACCTAAATAGTTTCAAAACAGGAACACGGACTTAAATAGTTTCAAAATAAGGATATATTGTTGTTATTTTTGCAAAATAAAGGCAAAAACCCACTATCCCCCCATTTATTTGATTCTGAAGGAGGTAGACATAGGTGTTTTAAAATAACGTTCCACTATCTAGAATTTTAAGTTCTTGTCATTTTGGTGTACGTACTTGGAAGTTTTATAACATTCTAGAGGTTAATATTGAAATATTAATAATTTGATTCTTTTATTTTAATTGCCATGAACATATAATATAATGGTTTGAATCTTTCCTTTGGATAAGAGATGTGATTTTATAGATTTTATAGAACGCAAATTACTATATATTGTTTCATTGACTTAAAGGGGGGCAAAGTATATAGACGTAAACATACATATACTTGGATATATATATATATATATATATATATATATATATATATATATATATATATATATATTGTAATGATACAATTTGCACCCAAACCCAAATTTAAGGTTGGAATAGGTCCAAAAAGTCCAATACAATGAATTTGTAGATAGTGGGTTTGAAATCTATGTTCTAGTGATTTTAAATAACAAAGATGATGAGTTAGACTACAACATCATACACATGGACTTGGACTAAATCAGATTATTGTTTTTGATCTTAATGTCTATCGTGTTTTCTCTTTCGTCCCTTCCATCCTTTCTCCTGAATGTCCTCTCCCCCTCTTATATCACACTTCTTCTTCCCCCCATCCTCCACGTATGGATCGGATTACTAGTTTAGATACTTGTCCCATCGACCCATCCTTGAAGTCTTTAGAGGCAACTATAAGGCTTAACCCTGACACTCAAGCATCACTTCCCTATTAATGCGGCCAGAGAGGTAGCTGCAAAGGATTTAGTGCGGTGGTAACAGCTTTATCTTAGATATTTCATAGCCCTTCTTCTTATCTTGTACATTCAACATGCTTACCCTTACTTATAGGATCTCCTAGAATATTGTCTTTGGACGTTGAACAACCCTTTCCTACTTCGGCTTTACCTAGCCGAGGACATACTTTTCCTCGGACTACCTTCTTAGACAACCTTGATCAAATCTCGTCTCTTTATTCATCAACACTGCCTCTTGGACTGATATTCTCACATCCTCGGACCATTCAGTGTCCTCAGATTGGGCCTCTAGCCTAACACATATTCATGGGCCCACACACACACACACATATAAGACTTATGATTGATATGATATATAAAATGTTATTTATCTATATATTAATTGATATTTTAATGTAAGAAAATCTACAAATAATAACATATTTATTGGTATAAAAAAAAACATATTTATTATATTTGTTTATCCGCAATAATTTTTTGCATGACAAGATTTTTTTTTTTTTTTTTTTTTTTGGTTTCAACTTCAAAAATCTACTTATAGATGAATGTTTTTTTTAATAGTTAGATAGACACAACATAAAATATATATCGAATATTTTTGGACTGAATTGAAGTGTCTAGCACTCAAGGAGCCACGGTTGGCACTTCAGTTTTGATCAAAGTGCTGAGCAGGCCTAGACTCTCCCCCCACCACCTTTTAATGAATTTTGTATATTTTTTAGAGATAAATGAAGGCTTTAATTTTGTTATGGGTTATTTATTTTTTATTAAGTTAATTGAAAATCAAAAATTAATCATCTATCTCAAAGAAGATGAGTAATTAATTTAATAATTCAAGAAATCACATATTATTTCTAAGGATTGTCCTATTCTTGCATGTCTATGATTGCTTTCCATTTGGACCAAAGGGAATTAAGTTTTTTGTCAGATTATAATTAATATTTTAAGGACCAATTAAAAGTAACTTACTTAATCCTATGCATGCTGAGAATATTTAAGAAAATCACCACACTCTTAAGAGTGGTGAGAGCTGTACATATATATAGTCATTTTCAGATTGTATAGCATAATTACACATAAATATTGATGACAAAATAAATGGAAATAATTGGCTAAACAAGCTCCTATAATTGAGGGTCAATGGTTGCACATATGGTAAGCCTTAGATTATGGCAGAGGATCCTCAACACCCCCCCCCCCCCCGGCAAGCTAAGCGTTGGACTAGGACAAACGTGAAGCTTGGAGCGAAAAAAATTGAAAGAGAGGCCGAGGCAAACTTTTAGTGAAAAGATCGGCAACCTGTAAGTGAGAGGGCACATATTGGGTGTGAAGTTTGCCAGCGACAACAAGTTCGCGAAGAAAGTGGTAGTCTAACTCAACATGCTTGGCCCGCTTATGAGAAACAGGGTTGGAGCTCAAAAAAATGGCACTTTTGTTGTCGCATAATAGAAGAGGCTGCTGTGAAAGAGAAACTTTGAGGTCACGAAGGAGATGCATGAGCCAAAGAAGTTCAGCAGCAGTGAGAGCAAGGGCACGATACTCAAACTCACAGCTTGAACGAGAAACTGTAGGTTGCTTCTTGGCACTCCAAGAAACCAAATTGTTGCCAAGGTAAATGGAATAACCAGAGGTAGAGCGACGAGTGTCTAGACATCCGGCCCAGTTGGCATCAGAGTAAGCAACTAAAGCACTAGGAGCAGTGGATGAACGAAAATTGAGGCCAAAATGTAGTGTACCTTTGACATAGCGAAGAATGCGCTTTACAGCAAGAAAGTGGTCTTCAGTCGGAGAGTGGAGGAACTGACTGACAGAGTTGACTGCATGAGCAATATCGGGACGCGTGATAGTCAAATACTGAAGGGCACCTACAAGAGATCTGTAAAGAGTGGGATCCGGAAACAAAGGACCATCAGAAGACAGGTGCTGAGAAACAACCATAGGGGTGTGAACAGGCTTGCTATCAAGTAACTGAGCGCGAGTGAGAATGTCACGCGCATATTTCAGCTGACTGAGAAAAAGACCATCAGTGGTTGGTGTAGCTTCAAGACCAAGGAAGTAACTGAGAGAACCCAAATCCTTAGTAGCAAACTCAGAATGAAGCTTACAAGTGAAGCAGTCAAGAAGAGAGGAGTTGTTTCCTGTAAGAATGATGTCATCAACATAAAGAAGCAAATAAATAATGTCAGACTGCCTGTGAAAGACAAAGAGTGATGTATCTGCACGACTGCAATAAAAACCAAGGTGAATGAGGAAAGAGCTGAATCGCTGAAAACCAGGCACGAGATGCTTGTTTGAGGCCATAAAGAGCTTTCTTCAACAGACAAACATGATTAGGAAAGCGAGGATCAATATACCCAGGAGGCTGTTCCATATAGACTTGTTCAGTAAGATGACCATTGAGGAATGCATTTTTGACATCAAGTTGGCGGAGAGGCCAGTGGTTGGTCACAGCAAGTGAAAGGACAACACGGACAGTGGTAGCCTTGATGACAGGGCTGAAAGTGTCAGTGTAGTCAAGACCAGGTACCTGTGTATAGCCTTTGGCAACAAGGCGGGCTTTGAGACGCTCGATAGATCCATCGGGATTGGTCCGAAACACCCATTTGGAACCCACAATGTTGGTGTTGGCAGGTCGAGGAACCAAAATCCAGGTATGATTATTTTGCAAGGCTTGAACCTCTTCATCCATGGCGGCAAGCCAAGCAGGATTCTTAGCAGCAGTTTTAAACCCTTTGGGCTCATTGGAAGCCAGGAGAGCAGATAGAAGACCAGAGGATCCCAAAAAAGCAAGATTTGCCGGATGTCGAGTTTTGAAAATACCAGCTTTGGCTCGTGTGAGCATAGGGTGAGAACTCACTGGAGGGGCAGCAACAGGAGCAGTAGGGGCAGCTTAGTGGGTACAAGAGAAGCTGGGCTAGGGTCCGAGTGTGACAAAGAGGGACCTGCAAGAGAATCATCGACCTGCAAAGACTCATCCACGGGATCAGTACAAAGAACACATGGGCTAGATTCGGATTGAGTAATGTGCGGGGAATAGGGCACAGGGGAGGATGGGGGCATGTCTGAATGGGGAAGACGGGGTTCCAAAAAATTCGAAAATTGGAGGGAGGATATGGGTTGAGCATGTGAGGTATCGAGGGAGGGAAAATAATTTTCATCAAATTGAGCATGTCGGGTGATATATAGCCTAGAGGTAGTGGGGTCAAGACAACGGAACCCCTTATAAGAGGGGCTGTATCCCATAAAAATGCAAGGAATACTACGGGGGGGAAATTTATTAGGCATATAATCACGTAAACAAGGATAAACCCAACAACCAAAAGGATGAAAATTTTCATAATTTGGAGGAGAACCATAGAGAAGCTCAAAAGGGGACTTACCTCCGAGAAGTGGTGTGGGCAAGCGGTTGATGATGTAAGTTGTAGTGCTAAAGGCGTCAATCCAAAAGCGAGGAGAAGTGTGTGAATGGAAAAGCAAGGCCAAACCAGTCTCAGTCACATGACGGTGTTTTCTTTCAGCACGACCATTTTGGGCAGGAGTATATGGACAAGACAGTTGTAGATGAATGCCAGAGGTACGAAGATGAGTTTTAAAGCTATTGCTAGTAAATTCTGCACCACCGTCACTTTGAAAAATTTTGATATGAGAAGAAAATTGATTTTCTACAAATTTTTGAAATTGAATAAAGATATCATAGAAGTTAGATTTCAATTTTAAGGGATAAAGCCAAGTAAAGCGAGAATAATCATCAATAAACAAAACATAGTAGACAAAACCCAAATTTGATTTTACAGGTGAGGGACCCCATATATCGCAATGAATAAGATTTAACACATTGGATGACCTATGTTCAGTGCGAGAATAGGGCAAACGATGACTTTTCGCAAGTTGACATGTATCACATAATGTAGGAGATGGCAATAAAGAGGTAAGAAAAAGCTGTCCTTTTTTATTTAATAAAGAAATAACAGAATGATTTACATGGCCAAGGCAAGCATGCCATAAATCATACGAAGCATGAAGAGATTTATTTTTAAGGATAGAAATAAAGGCGGAATTTCCGCACTCTAGCACATATAAGCCTCCATCACGTTGACCGGTTGCCACCACCTTTCCCGTTTGAAGATTCTGAATAGTGAAAAAATTATTAGTAAAGGTAACGGATAAAGGAAAATCATTTGTTAATTTGCTAATGGACAAAAGATTTTTAGTGAGGTGGGGAACAACCAAAACATCTAGCAATTGAAGATTTGGGGAAGGGGAATGTTTACCAGTGTGGGTTATGGGTAGAGACGCACCATTCCCTACAACTACACAATCCTTACCCGTGTAGGTGGTGGAGTGATCCAAATTTGAGTGGGTTGGAGTCATGTGGGCCGAAGCCCCTGTGTCCAAAAACCAATCAGAGGCATCATTCCCAGACAGAGAGCACGAAGAGGTGAAGGCTTCTGCAAGGTGCGCTGTGGGTTCATGCCTGTCATAGCGTTGCCTACACAGATCTGCGTAATGTCCTTCCAAGCGGCAGATCTGACAGCGAGGTGGACGGCGACTTGGGTTGGTGTTGGCACGGCCCTGTCCATGACTGGAAGAGTCACTGCTGAAACTATTTCCGCAGCCACGTTTGAGGCGAGAGAAGCCACCTCCACGATGAGAAGAGGTCCGGGCAGCAATGAACGCTACAGCTGAGTGCGCCGAAGGCTCTAGAGATTTTTGAAAGAGTTCAAAACTCTCAGCTTTAGACACAAGGTCAGAGAAGCAGGGGAGAGGGGTTTGAGCCATTTGAGCAGTAGAAAAACTAGAGAAATCAGGCCCAAGACCACGGAGAAACCAGTGGACTTTTTCGGTTCCATCAACAGGGCGACCAATGGCGTGAAGCTGATCACATAAGGCCTTGAAGGCACGGGCATAGGCAGTGACTAAACGGGTGCCACGTTTCATCAATTGGAGGTCATCTTTGAGACGGATTTCGCAGGCCTTGGAGCGGTGGCTGAAGGTGTTTTCGAGGGCGGTCCATACCTCACGAGATGTGGAGAGGCCAACAGCTTCAGCCATGGCTTCTTCTGTGAGGGAGGAGAGGAGAAGACTAAGGAGGCGTTGGTCAGCTGCTTTCCACACCAGGTGTTTGTTGTTTGGTGTCTGAGAGGTGGGGGGGTCGAATAGGGGTGGCAGCACAAGGGTTCCATCCACATGACCCAGCAAACCTTGACTCTCAAGGAGGGGAAGAAGTTGACTCTTCCATAGAAGATAGTTGGAGGAGGAAAGCTTGATGGTAACCATGTGAATCATGGTGTTGAAGGGAAGAAGGGTGGAAGAAGAATCGAAAGAAGAATCAGAGGCCATTGTGGATCGTGGGATGCTAATCCAGGTAAGGCTCTAATACCATGAGAATATTTAAGAAAATCACCACACTCTTAAGAGTGGTGAGAGCTGTACATATATATAGTCATTTTCAGATTGTATAGCATAATTACACATAAATATTGATGACAAAATAAATGGAAATAATTGGCTAAACAAGCTCCTATAATTGAGGGTCAATGGTTGCACATATGGTAAGCCTTAGATTATGGCAGAGGATCCTCAACACATGCATGCCTATTGCAAGATCATTCTTTGACAAAGAAAAATTATTCCTTCCTATCACCTAGATCAGAATATTAAATTTAACTAAAAAAAATTATATATGCCTTTAAATTCCATGATTAGCTTATGTGATATGAATTTTAGTTTTAGGTTAATTACAAAATTTTCAAGGCATGTGAAATGAACATTTTACCCCTATGTACTATTTTGCTCAAAGGTAGAAACTTAGATAGTTGCAAAATGGGGAGATTCAACTTTATTCCATTTTAGTGTGAAGACCGAGTCAGGACATTGGTATACCAGTTAAATTTGTTGATATTCTAACTTACACACCTCCCATTGTTGGAGATAACATTCCAACTATATATTAAAAAGTGCGTGCTCACCTTAGGGTAATGAATGGAAGAAGGCTAATGTATTAGAATTTCAATATGTATTATGTTGGCAAACCATGATCAAAACATAGAACCTAGGTTTAGGCTTGCTCAAAGTATGTTTTGTTGTAAAATTGGAATCGAGTGATTGCTGAAATTATTGGTCAAATTCTGCAAGGCTCAATTGATTGAAAATTAGATTTGATCGATCGAGAATCGTGCAAATTATTTTTCTGCAGAGTTTCCAACTCAACCCAAGACCATTTAATGTATAGGGTTTTATGTTTTATGTCTCATATAAAAAGAAAAACCCTAGCTACATTTTATAGGCTTTTGATATGCTATGTGTTTGAATATTTTGTGAGATCTAAAGGTGATTACCTTCATACACACTTAGGGTTATCAAAATCGTGATTTATGTCAAGAGTTTGGTGGTCGTTTCAGCTGCTACACAAAGAACATTCAAAAAGATCAAGATTCACAAGTAAGAGAACTTGTGGTTACAGTGGATCAAAGAAAGAAGTAGTCCGTGGACTCGGAGCTATCACGTGGTCGTGATAGTAAGTTTTCTACTCGAGGTAACAATAGGATGTTAGTGGTCTAAGTCTTATTGTATAAACTTCAATTCTTTCATAATGGATCTGTTTTACCTTGAGGATAGCTAGGTTAAATCATCTCCAAGTTTTTTACCGGTTTGATTTTCCTGGGTCATCAGATATTTGTGTTCTTTATATTTTCGCATTATAATTGTTTTACACAATGTGGTTTAACCTAGAGTTAATTAACAAACTTGTTAATCAATTTGGCTTAATATTAGGTTAATCATTATGTGTTAAGGGGTCTAAAACTTTACAAGTGGTATCAAAGCAGGTTAGCTCTAGTGTTTAGTTCATTTGATCTAAGAGTTGATCCTTGACCCCTGCTGTTATGGATTTTTTAAAGTTCTTTTTACTAAAAATCCATCTTGTCTACTTTTGGTTTATATGGCGTGTTGCATATGTTAAGTCTTTCCTTGAGCATCTAGGTATATTTGCATGTGATGATAATTATGTATGTTATACAGCTTTAAGCGCCTTAAATGCACGTGATTCTTGTCTTTGGTATTTGGATAGTGGTTGTTCCATGCATATGACAAGAAATAAAGCTCTATTCATGACACTCTTTGAAGGAAAAATTGGGACAGTCACGTTTGGAGATGGAAGCAAATCTGTGATCAGAGGCATTGGAACTGTGGACATTCCAGGGTTACCTGTATTTGAAGATGTCTGATACGTTGATGGGTTGAAGGCCAACATACTCAGCATCAGTCAGATTTGTGACAACGGCTTAAATGTTCTTTTTACCAAGTATGAATGTGAGATACTTGATGGAGGAGGTGACTGTACGTGTATTGGTGTTAGGACAGCTAATAATTGTTATGATATAACACAAAGTATAAGCAACAAGCATTTTAATACAAAGATCGATCAAGTAGACTTATAGCATCAACGGTTGGGGGCATGCAAGTCACAAGCAATTAGAAAGGATCTCCAAGTATGATGCAGTTATTGGTTTGTGAAAATTTGAAAAGATTGAGAAGTGCATATATGGACCATGTCAGATGGGCAAACAAGTGAAGTCCAAGCATCCATCTGTAAGTGAAATTCAAACCTCAAGACCTTTGGAGTTGTTACACATTGATCTCATGGGTCCTGCCAGAGTTCAGAGTTTAAGTGGAAAGAAGTATATTTTAGTTGTTATGGATGATTTCACTAGATATACTTGGGTTATGCTATTGAGAGATAAGGCTGAGGCTCTTGAAAAGATGATACACTTGTGCAAGAAATTACAAGTTGAAAATGATACTGTGATAGCCAGAATTAGAAGTGATCATGGGAAAGAATTTGAGAACACTAAACTGGCTACCTTCTACAATGATCAAGGCACTCATCAAGAGTTTTTCACCCAAGACACCACAATAAAATGGAATAGTGGAACGAAAGAATAGGGTTATTCAAGAGATGGCTCGTGTGATGCTAAATAACAAGAAGATGCCCAAGTTTCTTTGGGGAAAAGCAGTTAACACTACATGCCATACACTTAACCGAGTGTATTTCAAACCTAATTCCAAGAAAACTTCATATGAAATCTGGAGAGGAAAGAAACCTGTTGTCAAATATTTCAAAGTATTTGGTAGTGACTGTTATGTTTTGCGTGATAGAGAGAATCTAGAAAATTTTGATGCAAAGAGCGACAAGACACTCCTCTGGTTATCAATGATGAATTAGTTTCAGAATCTCATTCACAAGACACTCCTCTGGTTCAAGAAAAGACTATGGAGGTTGATGATTCTCTTCCTAAGGATTATGTTGGGAAGCATAGTGATGAAGAACTAAAATTGATAAATGATGCTGCTTTGGAACCATCGGTTTCAGAACCATCTACGCTTGTTCGTGAAATCCAACAAGAACAAAGTGAGCCTAGTTCTTCATCTGAACAAAAAGGTACCTCCACATCTTTGGTCAAATGTCCATTTTCTAGAGTAAAGCTAAATCACCTTGTTACAAACATATTGGGTAGTCTAAATGATAACATGAGGTTGAGGTCTAAAGCTTTGAATGTAATTACTCACTCATACTATCTATCCCAATTTAAACCAAAGAAAGTGGATGAAGCACTTCAAGATGCTGATTGGATAAATTCTATGCATGAAAAAATTAATCAATTTATTCGAAATGATGTGTGGGAGTTAGTTCCTAGACCAAAGGGAGTGAATGTGATAGGAACTAAGTGGATTTTTAAGAACAAATCAGATGAACATGGTACAGTTGTTAGAAACAAATCAAGACTTGTTGCCCAAGGTTACACACAGTGGAAGTGATTGATTTTGATGAGACTTTTGCACCTGTAGCAACATTGGAATCCATTAGAACACTCTTGACTATAGCTAGTCATTTGAATTTCAAGTTGTACCAAATGGATGTTAAGAGTGCATTTTTTAATGGAATGTTGTAAGAAGAGGTGTATGTTAAACAATCAAAGGGCTTTGTTAATCCTCACAGACCGGATGATATCTACAAGTTGAAAAGAGCACTCTATGGGTTGAAACAAGCTCCCAAGGCATGGTATGATAGGTTGATTGCCTATCTCACTGAGCATGGATTTAATAGAGGATTTTACAGACTCTACTCTCTTCATACAAAAGGATAAAAATTATTTTATAGTAGCTCAAATTTATGTTAATGATATTATTTTTGGTGCTACTAATGATTTTCTTGCTATGTCTTTTGCAGATGAAATGAAGAAAATGTTTGAAATGAGTATGGTTTGTGAACTAACTTATTTCTTAGGATTGCAGGTGAAACAAACGGATTTTGGAATTTACATCAACCAAGCAAAGTATGCTAGAAATCTTGTCAAGAGATTTGGACTTGAAAATGCTGCACATGCTAGAACACCAATGGCTACAAATGCAAAGTTAACCAATGATCCTTCAGGTGGGTTTGTTGATGTTACTCTATATAGAAGCATGATTGGTTGTCTTTTGTACTTAACTGCTAGCCGATCTTATATTGCTTTCACTGTTGGTGTGTGTTCTAGGTTTCAATCTAATCCTAAGGTTTCACATTTGAATAGAATCATAAAATATGTCAGTGGAACTTGTGATTATGGATTGTTTTGGGGGACAAATTGTGTGAAACTCTTGTTTGTGGAAAATCTGGGTTAAGTTCAAATGTTTTTTATAAAAATTTTGTCTCATACTCATGCATTTCATTCATGAAATATTGTGCTTTGAGGATTTTTTGCATAAAACTGCAATGCTTTTCAAAAATGTGATTTTTCTAGATTTTCGATCGATCAAAGCTATTTTTCGACCAATCAAAAATGCGTTAAAAATTTAGGGTTGAATATGTTTGATTCGATTGGTGATCGATTGGTACTCGATCAATCGAATTTATTTTTTTGATTGATCGAATCTAATTCTCGACTGATCGAAATTCGTAAAGTTACTTTTTAAAAAAGCTTTTTCTCTCACGCGTTCTTCATTGTTTCAAAAGCTTTTCAAACTTTTCCTCACACCTTTTCTTCGACTGATCCAATCTAAACCATTTTTGTCGTTTTCCTCCACAAATTTCTCAAGGGTTTTTGTCTTCAAGTACTTGTAAGTCTCTTTTACCCTTTCTTTTTCATTGAAATCTCATTTTTCATGCATTTTCATGCATTTTTCTCTAAAAATTTCGAACATAGGATTTTTGGGATTTTTTATTTTAGGGTTGTTTTTAATCATTTTTTTTTTCATGGGTTTTTGTTCTTAGATGTTATAGACTTGATTCCCATGATTTAATTTGATTATTTTGGTGATTTGAGAACAATTAAAATTTCTAGGGCTTGAAACTTGGTGAAATTGGAGATTTTGTTCAATTGGGCTAAAATTGATGAAATTGACTTGTGTTATTGTTTAATTATGTCATTATATGATGTTTCCTTACTATTATAATGGTTAATTGATCAATTGGATTTAATTTTTGAAATATTTTTTTTTTTTTTAATTTGGGGTTTTTGGAATAAAACTCTTTGTTCAAGTCAATTGGTGGTTTCTGAAGGAAATTTGAACAATTTCAATGCATTAGAGCATACATCATATGTGCATTCATCACATGCATCATATAGATTATTATTTATTAAGATTTTTGTGCTCTAACCTTCTCTAATGCAGTTTGCCCTTGTGTTTTCTTTCTTTGTTTCTGTTTTCTTTTTGTCCCTCCCTTAGCATCATGGTTAGGAAGACTAGAGCAAAAACAACCACCACCCCCTCTACCCCTATTTTTTGATAGTGATAGGTTTAGAACTGAGAAAGACCAAAAAACCTATGAGAATTTAAACATTTTTAGGTCGGTCTAGGCTGAGCGTAAGGTCATTCTAAATAAGTTAGATCCAGAGATACGTAGGAACTTTAAGCGTAGGGACTGGTTACCACTCTTAGAGGGTAAGCATCCTCTTCTAGATGCTTTGATTAGAGAGTTCTATTTGAACCTTTCTGTCCACTCCGATGCTTCCAACACTTAATATGTGAGGAGTTGGATAAGAGGTGAGAAGTATGTCATTACACCCCATATAGTGGCCTCTGCTCATGGTGTACCTTTGGTATAGCAACCCATGTACACATACACTGAAACCCCTCCTCTTGATGACATCATGTCTTTCATCATCGGTACCACCATTAGTTGGGGTACTGATCCTCGTGTCACTTCTCATGAGCTTACTAAGCTCAATTATTTGTTTTTTTGGATTTCTTATCATTTCATTTGGCCTATCTCTCATCTTCACACCATTCCCATTGAGAGATGTGCATTTTTGTATGCCCCAGTTACCGATGCTCCTATGAGATTTCCTACACTTTTTATTCGATCTCTTGTTGAGGTTCATAGGAGTAATGCAAAATCTCATGATCTTTTCTTTCCAATTTTTATTCATAGGATTCTTTTAGATTTAGGTTTAGAGGATTTTCCTGCATCTGAGCCCGTGCATATTATAGCCCCCATAGATGCCACCTTTCTTAGGCAAAGAGCAGCTAAGTTGAAAGCTAGCTCTAAGCGCCCTAGAGTCGAGTCTTCTACAAGTGCACCTAGGCCTCCATATGGTAACCCCACTGCTGAGGAGTTTGTAGATCCTACAACTGCTATTGATCCTCCTGCTTCTTCTTCGAGTGACTCATCCTTGCGGAGTATGCTGGATACTGTCATGACCGTTTAGGCAGCACATGGTCAGCTTCTCTTGGATGTGCTCATGGAGTTTTAGGCTTTGCGTGTAGATTTGGCTAGTACTCGATGGTCTTCTCCACCACCTCCTTTTGATGATGAGTCCTAATTGCCTTTGGCAATTCGTCACAAAAAGGGAGTACATATGGCATGATAGGGAGAGTTTGGATATAGGGGGAGGTTTCTTCTTTTAGATTGTATCTAGAAGCTTCATGATGTATATCTTATTTTTGGCTCATGATGTATCTGATTTGGTGATGGTGTTTTTTTTTTTTTAATTATATATGTTAGGAGGAGACACTATGTTTTATGCTTTGCTTCTTTTATTGTTTTTTGTTTCACATGTGCTACATTGGTTATTGAATTATATTATGAGGTTATTCATGGTATATGTCTTTTATTTTATGTTTTATGAAATCAAGAATTTATTTTGGTTTACTTGTATTTTCCACGCATGCGTTTATGTGATTGTTAAGTGTTTCAGGAATATATAGGTTAATTCAATCGTAGCTGCTGTCTACACTAACAACTGATAGATAGTAGTTAGGTTAAATTGTGTTTAGGGCATTTTAATTTTAAATGGGTTATTTTTGTAACTTTGAACATTTCATGTTTGTGATATGTTTTGTCACGGATTGCCAAAGGGGGAGATTGTTAAATTCTAAACTTTAGGGACTAATGTATTAGAATATCAATGTGTATTGTGTTGGCAAATCACGATCAAAACATAGAGTCTAGGTTTAGGCTTGCTCAAAGTAAGTTTTGTTGTAAAGTTGGAATCGAGTGATTGCATAAATTATTGGTCGAATTTTACAAGGCTCGATCGATCGAAAATTAGATTTGATCAATCAAGAATCGTGCAAATTGTTTTTCTGCAGAAGTTCCAACTCAGCTCAAGCATGTTTGACGTGTAGGATTTTATGTTTTATGTCTCATATAAAAAGAAAAACCTTAGCTACGTTTTATAGGCTTTTGATATGTTGTATGTTTGAATCTCTTATGAGATCTAGAGGTGATTACCTTCATACACACTTAGGGTTATCAAGATCGTGATTGATGTCAAGAGCTTGGTGATCATTTTAGTTGCTGCACAAAGAACATTAAAAAAGATCAAGATTCACAAGTAGGAGAACTTATGGTTGCAGTGGATCAAAGAAACAAGTAGTCCGTGGACTCAGAGCTGTCACATGATCATGATAGTTTTCTACTCGAGGTAGCAATAGGATGTTAATGGTCTAAGTTTTATTGTATAAACTTCAATTCTTTTATAGTGGATTTGTTTTCCCTTGAAGATAGTTAGGTTAAATTTTCCCCAAGTTTTTTACCTGTTTGGTTTTCTTAGGTCATCAGATCTTTGTATTCTTTATATTTCCGCATTATATTTGTTTTACACATTGTGGTTTAACCTACTGTTAATTAACAAACTTGTTAATCAACTTGGCTTAATATTAGGTTAATCATATTGTGTTAAGGGGTCTAAAACTTTACAGCTATGATTGAAAAGTGGTGCAATTTTTTTCACGAGAGTCATACTTCGGATTTGAAACAGCTTCCTAAATGCAAGAAATAGATTGGGTGGAAGCAATTTTACAAAAATGGGTCTACACAACAAAGGAATGACCTATAAGAAAGAATATTATTGTATGTTCAAGGCTTGATTTGTTGCTAAAGGTTATGTTCCAAAGGAAAGGGGCTGACTACAATGATGTATTTTCTCTTGTTGTTAAGCATTTCTCCATTCATTTTTTGATTGCTCTGGTTGCACAATTTGATCTCCAGTTAGCACAACTTGAAGTAAAGATCACTTTCTTGCATGAAGATTTAGAGGAAAAGATTTACATGAAACCATTTTATTATATAGTCTCTTTGGTAATGATAATACAGGCGGATTGAGTGCTTCATGATAAGGCAGAAGTACAAGAAGAGTCAATTAATTTCATCCTTATGTGTATCTTCATAGACTTTTTGAAGGATCCCATGTACATGCTTTTATATGTTGAAATATGTTAGTTGTTTGTAAAAATAACCTAGAAATTGATCGTTTCAAAACTTAGATTAATTTAAAACTTGAATTAATGAAGGACTTTGGAGAGGTAATGAAGGTATTTTGTATGGAGATATTTGGTGAACACATGTGAATAAATACTCACATTATATAATGATGAGAAGAATGAATGATTAATATAAAATAGTTGAGCTTATACCCATTGGACTTAGGTCTTTTGAGATAATTGTGACTCTATATATTATATTAACTACTCACAAGGACGGTATATTGCACCAAAAAACGTGCGAGGTTTCCATAAATAAAAGAGACGTGCAGGGTTGATACATGGAAGCCCATGAATTATGCACTATAGTTGTGCTACTATAGTTGTACTACGAGTTACTTGCTTAATTAGTATGATACATCACTATCTGTCGCCAGAGAAACAGGTGCAAACATTTTACAAGAGACACATGAACACATCTAATCATGCAAACCAACAGAGATTATAGATGTTACTTTGAGTTCTTATTTGGAATGACCTAACTGATCATAACATGATAAGGTAGCTAAAGGACATGCTGATGCTGTTACATCCAACTCAGTGGCTAGCAAGGTCTTGTCCACCAAGTGGATCTAAATCATTGTCAATTTAACAGATCAAAAGTATACGCACCATCTTTTCTCTTGTGGCTGAAGCTGTATCCAAATTAATTTCCATTCTCATGATATCAAAAAATCTCTAGTCATTGGATGGAAATTTCCAATGGGAAGATACTTATTCGTCTTTGCACACCAATATTGCACATGACACCAAAGCCAAAGTTCAGGAAACGTCTAAAGGATTTTCCCACTCATTAAGAGAAATGTGTAAATTGAATGGATCTAATTAACTTTTTTAGTGACGATTCTCATTGAAGTTCATGTGCTTCATCTTAGCAGTAATTTGATATTCACCAACAAGTTTAGATTATTAGACATCTTGATTTGTTTGGCACTTAACTAGTTTGGAGACAAAAAAAAATTTTTCCATTTAACTTTATTATTAGATGAATTTTGTTAGTTGACAAGCTGTGAAAGAAAGTGGAAAATAAGCATCTCGAGCTTTTAAAACTCGAGTTCAATAGCAAATCGAGTTCTGAAAACTCGACTTCCAGACTTCTAACTCAGTGAGGTGGATAAAAATTCCACATGGAACGTCTCTAAGACTCGAGTTCCAGTGCGTACTGACCGTACAACCAGAGGAAGAGATCCACGGAGAAGAAGAAAAGAAGAAGAAGACCTAAACAAAACTATATGTAACCTCTCAAATCTCTTTCAATTTCATCTCTCTTTCATAGCTTTTTCTTTCAAGTCATTCACATCTTTATGAGTTGTGTGTAATTTGTTCAGATCGTTTGCTCAGTAATGGAGATTGTGAACTGTACCATAGATCGACGATCGAGATGTGGTTGATGGAGACTGGATTTGTGTGTGTTGTGGGTCTTCTTCTTTGTTGTGGTTCTTCTTCTTTCTTTCTTTCTACTGGGTTTTCTTCTTTCTTCTAGGTTCTTTCCACTTTTTATGGGGTTTGTACTTCTTTCTTCATTCTTTCTTCTGGGTTTTCTTCTTTTTTTGGGTTTGTAGTTCTTTCTTTTGTGTATTTTGAAGTCGAGTGTAAAAGACTCGAGATCTATATGGTATAAACGTGTCCAACTTAGTAAGTAGAAAGTGAGTTTTTAAAACTCGAGTTTTATATGGAACTCGAGTTTCTAAAACTCGAGATACTAGTTTGCAAGTGTCTTTCATACGCATGTTAACTTACTATATTTTATCCCCTCACTATGCTAGTCTCCAAATATCCCCGTTTGGAGACACCTGGGTCCTAGGATGAAAAAAAAAAAAGAGACTTCACCAAGTCTGGCATAGAAAATAAAAAAATGGTGACATATCTGTGACGAAGCACTTAACCAAAACAAACACACATCCGGGGAAGCAAACATTTGGACAGAACTTTGCTTTGATTGTGGAATGACCTAACTGAAAAGATAGCTCGAGGAGAGGGTGATGTTACTAGCTCCACCTGTCCATTTCAATGGCTAAAGAGGTCTAAGTCTACCAAGATATATTTTAATTTAATTAATTAATTAACACTTAAGTAGTAATCAGACCATGTTTCCTTTTGTGGTTAAAGCTAGCTATATTTGGAACTAGATTTGCTGATCAAACAAAAGCATGCGCATATTGTAGTGCTCAAAATCCATTATCCAATTTATAATCTCCTGGCCAGCTTGAGCTTCTGTACCCATGGAAGAACATGGTGACAATCCTCCTGATCTTGCAAAATATTTTTTTATAAAAAGAAGAATGATAGGGAAGGCACACCTCAAAACACTTGTGGTTCCAAATTAACGAATTGATTAGGCAGCTTCAATTCCTAGTGGCAAACACAGTCAGATATATATAGCCAATCACAGTCATGATCTGCAATGATTCCTTAACAATCTTTGTTACTATTACTACTATGACGTAGTTGATCTTGTAATGATTACTAACATGACAATGTATCAATGAAATGAACAGACAAAAAGACTGATAATAAGTTGGTGGAGTTTGAATGTTTAGGTATGCATATATGAATGAGTGATAAGAGAGTGCGAAGATTGGGACATTAACAGTTAAATATTTGACTTCTTCTGTGGTAAACAGGAAAAACAATAAAGAACACAGCAAAGTAGAAGAAAAAAATTCTTCCTTAGCTGGGGCACCACTGAGACAGCCAATAAAATCCTTGAAATGTGCTTATTAACATTAACACGAAATTATAGGTCATTGTTTGCGCAGCCTTATTCTATTGGTGATACATCATCAAGTTTGTGCAATGTAATTGGATATTCTGATTAAATTTGGTCAGGATGCCGATGGTTTTTACATATAAGTGGAATCTGACTCGTATACAGAGACTTAATAAATTGCAAGAAAATAACAATGGGAAACATGGATGCAGATGATACGCCAACCCTTCGATACTATAATCAAAACCACTTTTAGTGTGGAAAATAAATACAAATCTGATAGTGTATGCGTGCGTAAGAAAATCAATATGGTTTTCATGGGTGTTTCTGTTGATAAGTTAGTGCAACAACAGAATAAGAACAATTGCGTTTCACTATCACTTGGAGAATTTTATTAAAAACTGCAAAATGATTTCGATTCCAACTTGCAAGTTTCCTACTAGCGATCTTGAGCTTCTAGTAATTGATGTCTATCACTTTGTGTTGAAAGAGCTGAATAATAATAATAATAATAATTATTATTATTATTATTATTATTATTATTATTATGCGGTTATCCAACTCCAAGAACACCTTATCAATGTATAAGTGAAAGTAGTTTCCCCTTCTAGATACACACCTAGTAACTACATAGAGAAATCTCTTGAAAGTTGTTGTTTAGGATACTTGATCTTAGGACCTCACATATCATATGAGGTTTTGCAAACGCTAACACTCTCTTTGTTTCACCGTAACATGTTTTCAGTGTTTGTTTTATTATAAAATTTGGTTAAATTTAAAAATGTTTTTCATTGATAAAATCCTTTCTAAAATGTTTTACAATATCTTATTTTTAAGAACTAAGTGGTTTGTGCTTGAAAAATATATCCCTCCAAATACCTAAAAATATTTTACTAAAATATTTTCAAATATAAAATATTTAACATTTGAAAACATTTCATAGTGAGAAAAAAAATAAAAAAAAATAAAAAGAATGCATTAATTAACCCCTTAGTTATTAGAAGGACAACATAATGCATGCCTATTTAATTTTCTAACAAAGTAACATTCTCTTTATCTTGACTAGGATTTACAATTAAATGGTGCCCTGACATAGTGTAAATGGTTGTTGTGGAGTTGTCTTTTTTCTCTTTTTGCCTTTTATTTACTTCTAGAAGAATGAAAGAGCGGTGGGAAATGTTAGGTCATGGTTAACAGTTGTATTGCTCGTAACAAATTTTTTATTTTTTATTTATAGCTTTGTGCTGAGAAAGTCCCTACTGATTAAGACATATTATTAAGTTAAATGAATTAAGCAAAACTGAAAGAAAATAGGATGAGAATGTCACGACAAAAGCTTTGCGGCTGAGGTCCACTTGGATTGAGTGTCGGTAGACCAAAGCTGAAATTCCTCGAACTTTTTGCTACATTTAGTAAATTGATTAAGGCCGTGATAGGGTTAGAAAGGGTGCACTTTATTGAAGTAACTAATGGGTTATTTGTGCAATTTATGGAATTTTTTTTTATATCAAAATATGATTTTGAATCAATTTTAATTTATGCTTTTGAAGTTAGAGATCATTTTTTTTTTTTTTTTTTTTGCTAAATAAGTTAGTGATCATTTTGATTTTAGTCTTTACAATTTCAAAATTTGAATTCACATTTACAACATTATATAATGTTTGGATTTAACCCTTCCGTCCATTTCCATTAATGAAATAATTGTTAAGTGTAACATGCATCTACAATTTTTACAAATGATCCAATTAAAATATGTCACTTCATTTAAAAATATACATAAGTAAAATAAAATAATTATTATCAAAATTTTTCTTAATAAGAAAAAAACAAAAGGATAAAATTTTCTCCTTCCACTCATCTATCTCTCTCTCTCTCTCTCTCTCTCTCTCTCTCTCCTTTGGAGAACTCAAAGCAACAATTACACCCACTGCAGCCAAGGAAGCCGTTGGAATCTGAAAAATAATAATAATAATAATAATAATAATAATAATAATAATAACAATAATAAAATCACAATGTTTTGCTGGAAAAACTCAATATGAGAGTTGACCTCAGGGACGGTCCTATGCATAGGGGTCTAAGACGACAATGAAATTGAGACATTTTAATATTAAAATTATATATATATATATATATATATATATATATATATATATATATATATATATATTACTTAAAATCTATTATTCTCGCTATTTAAGATGCAAAATTAATACTTAAATTTTTGTATGAAGTTTATCTAGACACATTTTTTGACTCAATTAATTTTTCTATTCTTCTTTTTTTTTTCTTTTTTTTTTCTAAGTTTCTCATATTCAAATGTATATTTTTGAGTAGATATTTATAATTAAAAAATAGTTTCCACCAAAAGAAACTTTATCTATAATTAACTAGAATTATTAAAAAAAAAATTCAAGCAGCACAATACTACTAAAACAAACACTATATATCTGTATCAAATAGTTTTTTTTAATAAAATAATATTTTTATATCTCAAAAGCATAGTGGATGAGGTTGTGTAAGTCAAAACCAAATAGTATAATAGATTACTCACAACAAAGGTTCCAAAAAAGTTTAAATTATAGCAATTCAGAAAAATTAATTTATCTATTTTAACACTTCATTTTACAATACATCCTACATCAAATACTCTATTATTTTATCATTTCATTTAAATATTCTTTCTTTATTTTTTTTTTTATTCTTTCCTTTATGCTCAGGTCTCTTTCTCTCTCTCTAGCTACAATATAGTGCCAAAGGAGGCAGTTTACTGTAGTTAGGTATTAAAACAATTGACTTTTGGCACCATTAATATAGTGGGTTTTGAGTACACATTTGATGTGAATGCTTTAATATATACATGCATTGTTCATTTTAGTAATTATAGGGACACGACAAAATATTATAAAATTTTCACTACATTCTTAAATTAGCATGCCAGCTCACACATGGCCTCACTACAGTCTTGATTAAATTTTTTTTTTTTTATGAAATCTCAATTTAAATATTTTGATATGTTAATTTGGAAATGTTATAAATTTTTGCTGTATTCACATAATAACTCTTCTTTTTATTGTTCTACTTTGTCGGTACCTTCCCCTAGTTAAAAAAATAATAATAAATAATAATATCAGTGCTTTCTTGTCTACAACTTGACAATTGACTTGTTGTAATTGTACAAGCATTTTTAAGTCACACATTTCAACAAGAAGAAAATGTATGGCAGAACATAATATAGTGAGTCAAAGGACTAAACAGTTCTCTAAAAAATGGAAAAAAAAAAAAAAAAAAAAAAAAAAAAAAAAAAAGAAAGAAGAAGAAGAAGAAGAAGAAGCAACAACTACACAATGGATAAAGAGCAAAGAATAGTAGAAGCTTAACACAGATCTAAAAATTTTTTAGAGCAAAACCGGAAGAGACGGAAAAGAAGAATTCGAGTCCGGCCATCGATGTTGATATAGGACACTGTTTAATGTTAAGTTTTTGTAAATATTAAATTTTAGAATTATTATGTAATTTTTGTCACCGAAATTACTTCTAGAGGCCACAATGCGTTTAAACATTTCTTTCAACTTGTCGCGGAAATTACTATTTAAATGCGGAAATGACCTTAGGGTTTTGATGTTTTTACTATTTATACGCATTTAATTCAATTATGTAAAATAAATCTTCTAAATCAAGTAACCAATCAAAAAAATCTTCTTTTATAAAATAACCATTAGAACTTGCAATTCTCTTATAAGGCCTATATAAGATTTGCTTACCAATACATTGCTCATGAGTTATGTCTCCGCTGCAATTATGCCTATTGTTTCTGTATGGCATATGGCAAGAGGCTCATCTTCCCCAGGGCCTAAATCCAAATCCGCCCATGAACAGTATTCAGCCTTGGGCCCACCATTCCTCATGGCCAATCTTAAGCAGTCCAAAGACGACAGCCTATCATTTGGGAATTCAACGCACGGCAAGACAATCCTTATAGACAGTAGTCTCAGCACCGCCATTGTTCGGCTATACCTCGGTGTGTCAGGAGTGCCTTGGAAAATACCACTGTCGAGCAACATTTAGTGGCTAGTACTAGTTCCAACATCCAAGCTCCTATTCCCAACACAAAGCAAATTCCTGTCAGGAATAATCAAATTGGGTCTCACCCACACGAGTGGTGCCAAAAGGCAATCATTATCAGCCCATTACCACCAGGCTATAAATAGGCGAAGAGAAGGAAAAGAAGGGGTTAAACACTAGAGAGGAGGGATTAGGAAAGTAATCGAGCATAAAAAGGAAGGCTTTTGGTTAGAGAGGCTAGCTACTTTAACGGGCCTTAAGTGAATCTACTCAGGAGCTACCCATTGTAGGATACTCAAAAACCCACCAAAACAAGTAAATTGTGAGCCTAATTACTAGGTTGGCCCATCAGTAGAAAATTGGGTACGCACAGTTTCCATTCTTCAACAGCGTCATTCTAGCATCAGTATGTGTGTGTCTGTGTGTGTGTTTTTTTCAACAAAAAAAAATATATATATATATATATATATATATATATATATTTGCGAATGCTTGTTGTACGTCACATAATACTCGCTAAGTTATTCGTCATTATTGTCTTAGTGGTTACTGTCTCGCTGGTTAGAAATCAAACTTGGGTAAGTCAAGGCTTTGATACCAACTGATGTCGCAGAAGCAAGCACACATAATGCTCTCTTTGATGGACAAAAACTAAAATGTTAACTTCTGGGTAATTAACCTCAAATTTACGAGAGGTTCTTTGAATCCACAAAGAGATAAACTGGAATCCCTTAGAAAAAGAGTTGACAAAAAGTCTATATTTATTGATAATAGTCTGATAACTGAATTGCCTTAAAAAGCTTCAATGCATTTAAATAGTAAAAACAAAACCTAAGGCAACTAGAAACCTTAAAATGACTACGAAAACATATAAAATCATAATTTGACTAAGGGTCTGTTTGGATAAAATTTATTGCTGAAAACTGAAAACACTGTAGCAAAATAATTTTTAAATGTATGAATAGTGCCGTAGAATCTATTTTTAATTAAAAAATTGTTGAAAAGTGAAGTTTGTGGGTCCCGTAAACAGTGCACGGGACCCATTGATGTGATGAAAATGGCTGAAAAGTCAACAATATACAACTATTGTTCATGAACAATAAAAATTGTCCCCCTAACACATGTAGCAGCAAAAGAAAAAAAAAAAAAAAAGAAGGAAACGTGATGTATAAAACGCAGACATACAATAAGTTGGATCCAAACGCCACATAAGGCAACTTGAATTTTTTTTTTTTTTAAAGCTTTGCTTTGTTGAGAGAGAGAGAGAGAGAGAGAGTTTTTAGTTCTCAAACTCCCACGTTAGAAAACGAGTTAAGACTCAGAGCACATCCCATGAGCCACAAAGTTTTTTTAATTTTTTTTCTTTTTTCTGTTACACGAGCCATATAGAGGGTTTTTTTTCTGGTTTTTCTTTTGAATTTTTTTTTTTCCTATTAGCTAATAGTTGGCCTTAATTAATACTCCTATAAGTAAAGAAATAACCATATTGGTTATAATTTGAGTATCTTCTTTCACTTGGCACCTTGGACAGTTGCCTCAATTTCCCTAGAGTAAGGGCTAGCCTTGGTTGATGTGTGAAGGAAACATTGTGCTCAAAAAACCTCACAGATATGTATAGCTTTTGTAGAAACGATGATGCAGATTTCATTACGATCTTTGAAAATTTGCAGAAAAAAAAGGTTGGAGGTGGTGTACAATGTTGTGGAAAGGAGGGTTGGGTTTGATTCTACTGATTGTGCCAAAAATGCTTGGAAAAATAATCATGTAATAAATCATTGATAAATTCAATGAAATTTCTAAAATATGCAATTTCAATTTGTGCATTTTTTTTATTCATAAAAATAGGGTATTATTGTTAATTTGATAAATAGCAAAAGTGATAAAGTACTAAAATCATTCGCATGTTAAAGCAGCCTATCTAAAATAACATTTTGACACCTTTTTTTTTATATAACAAAACTCAAGTAAAACTATCACACATCAGCCTTAACAATTTGTTCCAAAATTCATAACAATGTACAGTAGCCTCAATATACAACTATTGATGCACTAGTCACCACCAAACTATTAAAAAATATAAAGCATCTCTCTCTCTTTCACCATTTTCAGCAAGGAGGAATAGGTCAGAGATCGTAGTTGATCTTTGTAGATTTGGGTTGCTGGCGGTGGCAAAGCTCACAAATCGATACTTTGAATGACAAATCAGAGATAATATTTGCAAATTTTGTTGATATGAGTTAATTTGGGCTGCTAGAGGTGACAAAGCATGCTATTTGTTTGTGTTATGGTGGTAGAACTTGGTGGTTGTCTATTCTTGAAGGTATTTTTCCATCACATTTCTTAAATAATGCATGCATGTATGTAATTTTAACCTTATTTTTATTTGCTGAAATGGTGCTAAATTTTAATGACACAGGCTGGATAATGATTGAATACATATTTGATTAATATATATCTATTATTAAAGAAATCATTAAAGGAAAATATTAGGGATATAAGGAATTACAAACTACCTCTGTAAAGAGAGGTCAAATCTATTTTATTTAATAAAAATCACAACACTCAACATCTTATTCAGGAAAACTCTTCTTTTAAAGGATTTTTCTTCTTTTAGAAGAACTCTTCTTCTAAAAGTTTTCTCCTCTAACCACATGGGAAGATCCTTGACCCAATTTTACCAAACCATTTACTACATCTATATATTCTACTTCAATTCATATTCTTTGGTAAACAAGAAATATCAATTACGTCTTTGAAAAGAAATAGAAATTCCTTTCATATAATTAAACTCCCAAAAAAGAAAAGAAAAAAAAAATTATATATATATATATATATGTATGTATATATCTTTTCTTTCACAACAAGAAAAGTGAGATAGATGCAGATTAAGTCCAAAATTTAAGGTAATTTTCAACACAATCCTATTCCAATTAGTAGTATAGCTACAACAAATTGGCAAGTTGTTACTAGGGCTTAAATTGTTTATATTTGAAATCAATTTTGACAAAGTTTTCTTCAATATGCACATGTATTTTAAATAAAAGCACATGTAAATGATCATTATATATTGTCCTCCTAGTGGCTTGAAAGAAGTTTACTCATCAAGTTTGGGAGACAATTCTGTCCAATTAGCATACATTCGTTGCTCATCCAACATGCCTTTTAAACTATTAGATCAATGTCAGATTCGAAAATGACTACACATGTATCGATCGCTTGCATAAAATTTCATGTATTAGGCTTGTAATTGATCAATGTGTGGACAACAGATTCCGCAAATTTTGAATTTCCCGCAAACACAAATTGATATAATATTCCTTTCCAATGTCATATTTTGAATATATTTGTTTTAATATATCTACCAGTAAAATTGATAAACAACCATTTCTAACCTCCAATATGATCTTAGTGACAAAATTACTTCCAATATGATAAGCAATACAATTCAACTGGCCTACCTACCCTAACAATTGAGAGATCCTTTAATTTATTCTGTGTGACGCAGTTGTCCCTTTACAGTAAAACAATTGCACTTTTAGTTGCATGAGAAAACTTTTTTATTAATATATGCTGTTCTATTCTTGAGATTTAATGCTCTATATGATGGCCACAAGATTGTGGAATATTACAACCATTTTAGACATGGATGGTTATAAATTTCGGAGGTTTAATTTCCTGGGTTTTCTCAGCCATTAAATGTTTAATACAAAAAATTTAACCAAAAGATGTGGAAACCTGAAATTGTCACACTTCCAAGCGTTTAACGGTATATGTTGTCTAGCTAAAAAGATTCGAAATGTTTAATTTTAAAGGGGATTGTGATAAAAGATGCTTTATGTCGTGCTTACAGTTGAGGAATTTGATGATGCAATTTTCTAGGGTAAATTGAGAACGTGTTTCATAGAGAATCAGAAGGGGAATATATAAAGCACGAAAGCACCTAGCATTTTATCTTATGTATTCTTCAACAATTCAATGGGAAAACGCTGGCCAAAAGTACAGAATAAAAGAAAATCGGTAGATAGAACTTAGAAGAGCTCAAGAACCTCTAATCTAGTACTGTGATGATGGGTATATTACTTTTATTTATCCAGCAAAAAAGAACTATATTGCTCTTAATTTCTTTTTTTGGTTAGCAAAAAAGAAGAAAAAAAAAAAAAAAGGGAGGGGGGGGGGGGGTATATTACCTTTTCTTTTGTGTGTCTATGTGCAAGTAATTTCGGGTGGAGGGGTCAGGATGTTATGACAATGTTATAGCAAGATAAGACAGGGCACAAAAATTACTCTAGGAAAAATGAATTCCTTATTTTTAAAGAAATTGAGTGCCAACAATTATCTATTAAATAATTGTAGACAAAGTGCTATTGGGCATACCTTAGGATGACAAAGCAAAAAGGCATATATGAGGATATATGTGTGGGAATGTCTTAGCAAGTTGATTAAAGAAGTGTATTATTTGATCATAATTCAACATTCACTTAAAGAGATCTTCAATATGCCAATGTTTCCACCAAGGAATGAAATAAAACTGCAATCTGGTGTCATTTAAATGAATAAGCATATAGTTATGGAATCCTATCCTTAGTAATAATTGAGCAACTAAGGTATTGAAATATTTGATGCATATCTACATAATACATAATTAAATAACTATTTAATTCCTTTATTCCATAAGCTAAGATGAATTATTTATAGAATCATCTTCTTATTCATTATGAGACTAAAATAGATTTCTACTTTTTTTTTCTTGTCGATCTTCATCTAGATTCTACTTTAGAAAACACAATTCCGAATGAATTATTTCTAAAATCATCTTCTTATTCATTATGAGACTAAACTAGATTTCTACTCTTTTTTTTTTTTCCTTTTTGATCTTCAACTAGATTTCTACTTTAGAAAACACAATTCTGAATGAATTATTTTTTAGAAGCATTTTAGAAATAACAAAACTTAAGTACAATACTTAAGGTGTTATTCCTTAAGTTTCTCATTTAAAATTGAACTATGTGACTACTTAACTAAAAAATACACTTCTATCCCACGAGAAAAAATTCACATAGCAAAATCTTAAAATGAAAACTTACAAAACCTTACCTAATTACTGTACCTAAGTCTTGGTATCTTAGTCTAACGATAAAGAGTTATCATCAAAAGTGGACGTCATAAGTTAAAACTCTCTAAAATATATATATATATATATATATATATATATATATATTTGGAGACCATCTTCTTAAACCAAAGTGTACATTAATTGTCAAATTCATTGTGTATTAAAATCCCAACTTGTATTAATCCTCTCCATATATCGTTTCTCTTAATGTTCATTTGGGTATTTGTAGTTTCCGATAATTTATTTATATAGTGTTTAATAAAATTACTAACTTAAACAAAAAAAAATTTTAAAAAAAATTTTAATTTTAAAATCTTAAAATTTTAAAATCTCGCCTCTAAAAATCTAAAATTTGGAACTTAAACCTTTATAATCTGGCCCATCAACTTTTTGTAGAAAGAACCCAAAAATAAATAAATAAATTATAATATATATAATAAAAATAAATAAATAAATAAAAACCCATCAGATGGCAAATTTCCCAGCCCATGGCCCTCCAAATATACTAACAAAATCCAAATTCTCCTTTAAACACACACCAAATCAATAGAGATCCACATTAAAATTAAAAAAATAAAACAACAACAACAACAATTATGTCTGCATTACTGCGTGTGTGCTGTGCGTGCATCTATCCTTAGCGCCGCCTGTCCCCCCGCATGAATCCATGGGTTTCCGCTCAACTCAGGCTCTTGCTTCAATCCAAACCAGCAACCCAACCATTGGATCTCTCTCTCTCTCTCTCGATCTACTGTTAATGCTTAAGAAATTGCAATTTACTTCGGTAGTTTGCTAGTTTACCGTGGGGCGTGGGCTATTTTACTGTGCGCTATGTGTTATACTCTTATACAGATTTTTTTTTTTTTCTTTTCTTAAGTTATTTCAACTTTGTTAACTTTCAGTTTGTGGCTGCTATTAGTGCTATATAATAAGAACTTGGTTGGCAATCTTTTTAAATATAATATAATATATAACTTCTTATTGAGTGAACATATAACACTAACAATATTGTTGGGAGTGAATCTTTTTTTTTATATATATATTATTAAGTGAAAGTGTCAAATTAAGCAAATTTTTTTTTTTTTCTTATAACTTCCTACTAAATTTTGACAATCGATATTTCGTTAGTCAACAAATCGTACTAGATTATAACCATTGATATTTGGTTAATCAACAAATTAATGAAATCAGTCAAGCATTTTTCAAAATTTGACACTTCTTAAAAAAAAAAAAAAAAAAAAAAAGGCTCCGTCACTAAATTGGATCAAATTCCTTTTTGCCTTTTTCCTTCTCTTCTCCCGGTCCTTATATAGATACCGTCCATCCATTTTTATGGATACGTTATGGCATTTTGCACTTTCCATCTAAAAACCACGTGACAATGTTCATGAGGACAACCTCATCTAAGCATTACCCTTTTAATTAAAATGGTACGTTTCAAATGTGTCAACCTCAAACCAAATTACACCATGAGAGACAACGTGGATATAAGAGAGGACCTATACTTTTCTCTTTTTCCTTTTTCTTTTTTTTTTCTTTTTTTTTGGGGGGGGGGGGGGGGGTGTTGTTAATAAGGGACCCCTAATTCCCTATACTTTTTACCAATGACCCTCCTAAGTTGTACCTAGAACAAATATAGTAGAAACACTTTCCAACCCATTCACATCACAAACAAATTGCATCTTACACCAATTTTTTTATGATTTGGTCATGTGGGTGTCCCCACTTTTTATTTCTCTAAATCTACACCGTCCATTACATTTCCCTTACCTCTATTTATACTTCCTCTCAATTCATTTTCTGTCCCAAGCTCTGTCTTCTTTGACACTAACCAATCACCTCTTTCCCCTGTTTATATCCCCTGCATTATATCTCCAAATTCTCCCTCTTCAAGCTCATCAATGGCTTGCTTGGAGCTGAGTAAGAGGGTGAGTAAAAAGTCTCATATTGTTCTTTTTCTCCATAGATAAATATTAACTCATTTTCTCACTCCTTTTTTTTTTTTTCTCCCTATCTCTTTTTCTCCAAGGTACCATTTTTTACCATTGCATGTCATGTTTGTCTTTGAATTTTGATTGGTTATATACAGAAAGAATTGTACATGCATTCTTAGAGCAAAGTTGTGTGATGATAATGATCACATCTACTATATATAATTTGAATTTCTATTGATTTTGTTTTTATTTTTCCCAAGAACTTGCAGGGTAAGTTCAAAGAAGATCAAGACGCATGCACTCTTGATGGAACTGTTGACATGCATGGTCGCCCTGCAATCAGAACAAAATCTGGACGATGGGTTGCTGGAATTATCATACTTTGTAAGTTTTTAACACCTCACTTATTGTTTATAGGACTTTTCATTAATTTTACTAGTTTATATGGCAAACCCCCTTTTCAATGATCCCCTTCTTATAAGCTGGTATGCGTAAATTATAAAGGATCTTGAAGACCATATAATTCATATAATGTTAATAATTTTGTTAGTAACTTCTTCTTCTTCTTTTTTCCATATTCCTCTTTATTTAAGAAAGTCATGGAAATCACTTTCAAAGATCCTCCACTTTTTAATTCTCATCAGAAAGAAAAGAAAAAGGTCCAGCATCTGGCCTCCTAGGATTATGGATGCACGATAGAGGCATATTCATCATGCTTCTGTTGCTTAATCCCAACGCACTTGAGAATTTTCAGAGACCCATCACCCATGCCATGCATTTCTTCATAAATACATTTACATGTGAGTGATCGGTGTGCGTCCAGTTCTATGATTTTGCTGGCACTTTCAGGTGCAACAACATTTAAGGCCCTTCAAAGAGTTGAGTGAGAACTTTGTCTTGATGTCACCCTTTTATAAATATATATATAAGCAGTTATAACAAGAGCTTTGATAAGAGCTCCTTGTTACCAAAACCCGCATAAGGACAATAGTAAAGTTGAAAAATAAAGGGTTGGTGTAACATTTGGCACTCAAAAACCTAACCAGGTGTTTGCAAACTGCAACAGCCTCGTTGCATGTTGAGCTTTAGCCAGCTAACTATGAGTTTGAGAAAGGTACTCTTCCTAGGCGTCACCACCCACCCCCACTATTTGAGATCTTCATCATGACCATGCTTCCCTCATTGATTCTCTCTCTCTCTCACTCTGACACAGAGAGAGAGAGAGAGAGAGAGAGAGAGAGAGAGAATGAAAAGGGCGCTGGTAAAAGACATCAAGGTAAGAAAAGCATGCACATAAAAGTAAGACATATATGCCTGACACGTAAGCACATCTTTTACATGACGTGGGTATTTGCCACGTGTCTATTCGTCTCTAACTAATTACATTAAAGAATGTATTTGAAAATGAAAGATAAGCCCACTCAACCCCCGCGTGAGTTTGGTACACCAGTGCTCATAGCCATGTCTTCCCAATCCAATTCCTTTGTCAAAAATTTCAAAACCAAAAAAGCAAATTGGAAAAGATAGAAAGAAAGAGATCGAATAAGTGAGAAATTTGGTGCGTTCCGCACGTGTTAGTTAAAAGGAAAAACTTTTTAGGGCAATTATAATTTGATTATGTTGTTGCACTAAAAGTTAGGTAATAAACAAAAAGAAAACACCAACAAATAAAATAATGATGACAAATATAGTTGTCTTATGTCATATTTCATAAACATCGTTTTCTTGTAGTTCCATGTTTCTAACTATCTTAGATTGCTGAAAAAACTAATTATAAAATATAAAGTATTCTTTTAAATCCAAAATAATTTTATCATACCCAGCTTTCCCAGTTTTTTCTTGGGATAAGGGTCCTTCCTTCAAACTTGAGCAATTCTAAAATTTAAGTATTCTTGTAAATCCAAATTAACTTTATCATACCGGCTTTTCAGTTTATTTTTCTTTTTAGGTATATGGGTCCTTCCTTCAAACCAGTGGTAGTTGTTTGTATGAAGTCTTATCATATATGTTATGTTAAAGTGTGTTTGACAATTCCTTAAAAAAAAATCAGGATTTTAGGTATTTTGAAATTACTATTGACCACTTCCACACAGAAAAAAAAAAAAATCCTCTTTTAAATTTTTTTTTAAAAAAGTACTTTAAGCAAATAAGAAACCAACAAAGCGTTTATCCAAATGCACACTTGCCAAATAGTTTGTTTCTCCTCCAATAGTACTAATTTTAAATTAACATTTTTTTATAGGAATTTTTATAATTAATATTTAAAATGTAGTTTGGTCCTTTCTCTCCTATTCCACTAGCTGGCTAATGAGTAATGACATGAAATTCACTTGCATACAGGATTAGTGGAAGAGAATTAAAAAGAAAAAAATAAATAAATAAAAATTTTACTAATACCATTTGAAAGTTAAATATATGGTCTTCAAGTAATTGTTACAATTCACTACGGCAAAAGAGCAAAAGAGCTAATGTGCTTGCTTCATTACTCACGAAAGATTCTAGGGATGGCCTTTACCAAGCTTTTAAAGAAAGATCCTGAAGATATATACCTCTAATCTACTTGTCAAGTTGTTAAAACATTTGGTTTTTATGCACATGTATCATTTAGGATGAATGGTGCTTATTAATGGCCGACCTGTCTTCTAGACAAAAGAGTCAAATTAATTGAGATGGTTGTAACCGTTCATCTATAGGAAAGATACTGCACATGCAAAAAGATGTGACATTTTTTGCCATGATTATATGTTCTGGGCATGCAATATTCTAGGGATGGTCTTTACTAGCAAGCTTTTCACATCCTCTAGGTGTAAGATGAATTGATATATTCTTGACCTTAACTTAGCCATTTCAAGGGGTACTTTCTTCTGAATTAAGCCAAACAAATTGTTTTATATCCTTGAGTATACAAGCCCATAACTTTGTGTGCGTTTGCATTTTAAATAAATGTTCACCTAGCTTAAATTTCTCAAGCAAATGCGATTGCTAACTTTGTGTTCTGCTTTTATTTTTGTTCAATGAACCAATAGTGAACCAAGGTCTGGCTACCCTAGCCTTTTTTGGAGTGGGAGTGAACCTGGTGTTGTTCCTGACAAGGGTTGTCGGTGAGAACAATGCTGATGCTGCTAATAGTGTGAGCAAATGGACTGGGACAGTGTACATCTTTTCTCTGATTGGTGCTTTCCTTAGTGATTCCTACTGGGGAAGATACAAAACTTGTGCCATATTTCAGGTCATCTTTGTCATAGTAAGTGTCCTGAAGTTGCTGTATATTCAATTCCTGGATTAAATTTTAACCAGAGGAGAATTGAGTACTAATGTTCTTCCCATTCTTATGGTAACTATATATGTAAATGATGACAGGGTTTGGTATCACTATCTTTATCATCATACCTTTTCTTGCTCAAGCCTAGAGGTTGTGGGGATGAATTAAATCCATGTGGTGCCCATTCTAGCATGGAGATGGGGTTATTCTACCTTTCTATCTATCTTGTTGCCCTAGGAAATGGAGGGTATCAACCTAACATCGTCTCACTTGGGGCTGATCAGTTCGATGAAGAAAACCCCAAGGAGGGACATTCAAAAGTTTCCTTTTTTAGCTACTTCTACTTAGCTCTAAACCTTGGGGAGCTTATCTCCAACACCATACTGGTCTACTTTGAGGATGAAGGGATGTGGGCTTTGGGATTTTGGGTTTCAGCTGGGTCTGCATTTGCAGCACTGGTCTTGTTTCTTGTTGGGACCCCAAGGTACAGGCACTTCAAGCCGAGTGGCAACCCTCTCTCAAGGTTTTCCCAGGTCATAGTTGCCGCGGTGAAGAAATGGAGAGTCGAGGTGCCATCAAATGCAAAGGATTTGTATACTGTTGCTGGAAATGAGTCTTCCACAAATGGTAATAGGAGAATACTTCACACCCATGGATTCAAGTAAGTACAAGAGCATGATCACTAGCATATATATACTACTAATTACTTCATGTTACTAACCATTACAATGCTAACTTTTTCACATCTATATTATAGGTTCTTGGATAAGGCTGCACTTATCTCATCAAAGGATTTTGTTGACCAAAACCAATGTATTCGCAACCCATGGCGCCTCTGCCCAATTACCCAAGTGGAAGAAGTTAAATGCATTCTGAGACTACTTCCAATTTGGCTCTGCACCATAATATACTCAGTAGTCTTCACACAAATGGCCTCCCTCTTTGTGGAGCAAGGTGCTGTAATGAAAACTACTATCTCAAGCTTCCGAATCCCACCTGCAAGCATGTCTAGCTTTGACATACTCAGTGTGGCACTTTTTATCTTCCTTTACCGGCGAATTCTTGACCCATTAGTGGGTAGAATTAAGAAATCAGATTCCAAGGGGCTTACTGAGCTGCAGAGAATGGGAATTGGCCTTGTTATAGCAGTGATGGCAATGGTTTCCGCCGGAATAGTGGAGTGCTATAGACTAAAGTATGCAATAAAAGATTGCACAACATGTGATGGGTCAAGCTCCTTAAGCATCTTTTGGCAAATTCCTCAGTATGCATTCATAGGAGCTTCTGAAGTTTTTATGTATGTGGGTCAATTGGAGTTCTTCAATGCACAGACACCAGATGGGTTAAAGAGCTTTGGAAGTGCACTTTGCATGACGTCTATCTCGCTTGGGAACTATGTGAGCAGTTTGCTTGTAAGCATTGTTATGAAGATATCAACTGAGGATCACATACCAGGATGGATCCCAGGAAATCTCAACAAAGGTCACCTAGACAGGTTTTTCTTCCTTTTAGCAGCCTTGACAACAGTAGATTTGGTCGTCTATATTGGCTCTGCTAAGTGGTACAAGTGTATCAAGTTGGAAGGGAAATTTGAAGAGGCGGATGAGGAAGATGACATTGAAGTATGATGTAAGGTCTGTGGTACCCAGCTTATATAAATAAGAGAGAGGAATGGGGGTTGCAACAAGCACTTGCATAAAGACTTCACGCTTGAAGATATGTGGAGTAAGAGAAACATGTTTTCTTCCAACCAAGTCTCTTATTACGCTCACTTCTAGCTGTTTCCACTACACCTGACTCAATGTAGTATTTATCTTCATGCTCTAGGGACTAAGAGCTAGCTTAGCTTATATAGTGTTGGGTTTGAAGAGGTGTAGTTTCTGGCTTGAAGGCTTTTAGATCATCTTCCAACATCTTTGTCATCCGTTGGTTCCATTGCCACAACGGATTTAACTAATCTTCAGAACTTTTAGGGTAAAAAAATGACTTGGTTCTCTGTATAAACTGTACCACATATCTTTGCGTGGGAGCTAATCTTTGAACATTAATAGATGATTCCCCTTCCACTTCAAATGTATTTGGATCTTTTAGTTGCAAATAATTAATTATATATCTAGCTATATAAATAAAATCGCACTGTTATTATCTGAATTATTTGTTTTATATAATTGAGATCATTGCTGTGCATACATGAGTCTGAGTGAGATGATAAACTAATGAAATGGCTGGTATCATCTGCAAAAGAAGAACAAAAGATTGATTTAAACACATGGATTTTTTTTTTTTTAAATGTAAACACATGGAGATTTTGATGTTGTAACCGATATTAAGCTAAATCATTAATGAGGAAGATTACAGTGGAAAAATGAAATTTAATAGAAGCACATTTTAGTTTAGCACTGACCAAAAATTTTCTACACCAATTCCAAGTTGATTAAGGCCCCCATGTGCAATCAGAGAGACAAAACAAGCAGAGCTGCGGCATCTTACCGTTTCCCTAGCCAACAAGACCTGTCCAAGTTATTGACTTTATAAATCTGACAAATTACTGCTACAAAAAATAAATGATAGGGAGTTCACCAGGTGGGTCAAGAAGGTGACACCCTCCCAAGAAGACAAAAAGAGAACCATCTGTTCACGTAGTATGGAGAGGCAGGTGCTCTTCTAGGAGGGCATACTAATTAACAAGCTTGTACAGGAGTCCGCGGACAAGCAATTCATTTTTCTGGCAAATCTCCTTATTAGACTTTTGGGGCATCCCAGGCTTCAATCTCATTGATTATACGTTTGAATGATAACCTGAGTTTGCCAAATGAATGCTACGACCCTTTGATACTCCCAAGAATGGGGGGAGGCAATTGGCACTTTGTTAAAAGGAAGACAATCAGAATAGCTTATCGTATCATGTACAGATGACACATAAACATAATAATAGCACTAATATGATCTATATATAGTCAACGTGTACTTGAACCTCAAAAGAATGTAGGCTAGTGAGACCATTTCCATTTTTTGAATCTTCAACAATTAATAAAGATTTTTTCTGCACTACATTCCCAATAATCACCCAGCTCTAGTGGTTCTCAAACTAGTTAGAATCAGCTCGAGTTCAAACTAGGAAGAAGTCACAAGATTGCTAGTATCCAAAACTAATACGATGATTTTATTTTAGTATGAGCTATACGCTAACATAATATCTATTTAGGAGCCTTTTCACTAGTGCAAAATCAACCTTTTGAACCACATTGGACAAGAGTACGTAACATGCTCTCCCTACTTTGGCAGACAGAGAATCCTGAAGCATAGAATTTAGCATTTTACTTATTTAACATTAAAATTCTGTTGAAAAACATGGTTTTACATCTCATACAGAATCAAATAGCAGAATCAATAAAAGATCTACTCCATTCATGCAAGATAAAGAATAAAGAAACATATCTTGATATAGTGAAATTTAAAACAAAGAAGAAGATTGATCTTGGAAAAACTTTCAATCTTCGCCCAAATTCTACAAATGACTAAGGTGTGTGATCTCTCAATCAATTTTGTATTTCTTTTCCCAAAAGCAGTGTACTTGAAAAAGAAAAACTATTTTTCTTTTTTACAAATAACTGCCTAGAGAGTTATTCTATTTAATAACTCCTATTAATTAAATAATTAATTAATTATCTAATTTGGTCAACCTTTTGGTTTAGCCTTAGTTGTGACTTGGGATGGGACCAAGGAGACAAAACAAAGCTCTAACTTCAATTAGTTTCAGGTTTCTTCGTCAACTCTTGACAAGCTCAAAATTCTCATTAATTATATTTAATACCACTATAAAGATATAATTGCACTCTAGGTTTAATTAATAATATTATATCCTGAGACTTTATTATCTAATTAATTAAACCCTCCATGAAATTTTTTTTTTTTTTATGAAATTCATGAAAATATTCATAGTAACACAAAGTCATAATATATAATTGTCACTTTGAAAATTACTATCTCTTGATCATTTAGTTCCTAATTTAATCCTTTTAAGTTATTCATATATTTATGAAATCTTATTTCATAAAATATTGTTAAGGACATATTTTATGTAATTGTCTAATCCTTTGACAAAATGCACTTTACTTATAATTGAATAGATCTAGAATGGGTTTAGTACTTCAAGAAACATGTTGTTCAAGCCAAGTATTAAAGCCATGAAGATTGGACCAAGAAACAAGTGAAGAAAGTTTGTTCATTAAAGCTCGACAGATACCTCGACAGAAATGGTATCTATTGAGACTTAATAAAGAAAGCTCGACAGAAGCTGAATTTGTCAAGATCTACGAAATCAAAATTTTCAGATCTGATTTTCGGCCCATGCTGAATTATTTGTGTAAGGTTTCTTTTCTCACAACCCTAAACATATATAAGGCTTATTTTAAAAGCCGTCACAATGTGTATGCACATAGATAATATATGAAAAAGTGACCGAGTGCCTTATTTTCTCTATAAGAAGTTACAGCGCCTTTTGCGCCTTAGGGTTTTGTAACTAAGTACTTTTTGATCGTCATCGTTGATGAAGTAAAAAAATTTGCAGCCAACAACATCTTCTTCAAGTTGCTAGAGTTAGTCACATACTGGGAGCCGTGCATCATTGGTTAGTCACGTACTGGGATCCGTGCAAAAGGGTGGCATTCATATATTGAAGAGTGCAAAGGTTCTGAAGCGAAAAAAAGTTTTTGCTGTAAGTTCATCTATGAGGATTGTAGAGTCTAATAACAAAGGTTTTGTACTAGATCTGAAACTTCTTTTTGCTATAGCGAATTGCTTTTCGAGAAGATTTTCTCCCAGGTTTTTTACTATGAAACTAGTTTGTTTCATTGGTTTTCCTAGGTCATCATATCTTGTCCTATTTACTATTCTGATGTGCATGATATTGATGTTTGTTTGTTTTAACAAGATTTATTTATAATAAATCTAACTAACAACTTGGGTTTGAATCTTGTTAATTCTATCAACCGGGATCTAAATTTCCCAACAAATATAATATTTAGTAACTCTTTACTAAAGTGGTTAAGCCTGATGACACCCTAAATAACTAAATCCATTAAACTTATCTCAATAGAATATTTTATATCTTTAGAAATGACTATGGATTTCATTTTGAATTTTGAGAATATATGTTCTCTTATTACTACGTGTGATTTTCCAACATACATTTGAATATGTTCATTTAATAATACCGCAAGTTTTAATAGTCATTTCATAAAACATAATTAAAATTAATATCATCATTAGATTGGACAAATAGGTCAGATCGGTCAGGTAGGGTCAAATCAGGTACAATTTAGAAATGGGTCATCCTAAATGCATTACAAAACGGGTCAAGTCGATTCCAATTTCTAACTTATATCACCCTTCTCAACAATGGGCCCTCAAATAACATTCTTGATGTGGCCAAGGGTAGCCCTTCCAATTGACACGTAATAGTAATTTGTTGGGTTAAGATAAATTGATCCCGATTAATTAATTCAATTATCCAAGTTAATTAATTAGGTCAAATTACATGAAAATTTTGGAAGCACCAACAAATCACCAAATAAACTAAATGCAGTGAAAAATAAATTAATACAGTGATTTGTTAACAAATGGGGAAAACCTCTCTCAAAGCAAAAACCCCACCAAGTGAATTTAAGGTCATCACTTCCGAAAATCCACTAATCAATAATCAAGCGATTACAAGTATAAGAAATCTTACCACTACCCTGGCTTATCCCAAAATACCAACCTACAGTTGAACCTTCACTTCAATACCCAATTGAACTTGATCTTGTAGCAAACTTATTTGCTTTACACGAATCTCCAATCTGTGACTAGCTCATTTACACGGATCACAATACGTGACTAACTCCAGCAACTTGATTGATTATTATTGGCTGCAAAGTTCTTCACTTCATAAACGATGAAGATCATGAAGCATTTGCTTACAAAATCCTAAAGCGTACAAAAACAGTAACTTCACACAGAATATATGAGTTCTAAGTCTCTGTTTCCATACTTGAAGACTTTTAAAATAAGTCTTATATATGACTAGAGTTATAGAGAGAGAAAGTCTAATCATTCAAGTCATCATGGACTGAATTTCAGATCAAAGAAATTTGAAATCGTAATTCTTAATAGATCGAGTTTGTATCAAGCTTCTTCATTAATCTTCGATAACAGCTAGTGTCGAGCTTTAATGAAACAGTTTTTCTTCACTTATTTCTTGGATCAAACTTCATGTTTTTAATGATACCACTTTATATGTTTGAACAACATACTACTTGATACATTAAACCTAACTTAGATCTACCTAATTTCAAGTAAAGTGCATTTTGTCAAAAGATTAGTCAATCACATAGAAAATATGACCCTAACAAAAATATGTGTCATATTTCAGCTCCTCTTTCTCATAGTAAGTTATGAATTTGCTAGCTATTTAATTCTTGCTCTAAATTACCATTAGGAGAACAAGTGATGGTCTTTACATTCTTAGGGTGCATACATGCATTTGATGACAAGGTTTGGTATCACTATCGCTATCATCATACTTCTTCTTACTCAAACCTAGAGGTTGTGGAGATGAAAAAGCTCAATGTGGTACTCATTCAAGCATGGGGATGGGGTTATTTTACCTTTCGATATACCTTGTTGCCATAGGAAATGGAGGTTATCAACCAAACATTGTTACATTTGGGGCAGATCAGTTTGAAGAAGACAACCCTAAGGAGGGACATTCAAAAGTTTCCTTTTTTAGCTACTTTTACCCAGCTCTAAACATTGGTTACCTCTTCTCCAACACCATACTAGGCTACTTTGAAAATGAAGGGATGTGGGCTTTGGGATTTTGGGTGTCAGCAGGGTCTGCATTTGCAGCTCTGGTCTTGTTTCTTGTTGGGAGCTCAAGGTACAGGCACTTCAAGCCAAATGGCAACCCTCTCTCCAAATTTTGCCAGGTCATAGTTGCCACGGCGAAGAAATTGAGGGTTAAGCTGTCACCAAATGCAGAGGACTTATATGTTGTGGACGGAATACAGTCTTCGACAAATGGTAATAGGAGAATACTCCACAAGCATGGATTCAGGTAAGTATAAGAGCATGATCATTAACATATATAATTCCATTAGGCTCGTGTTACTTGGCAAAAGATCCATCAAATTGCTTAATTTTTAATAGGAATGGATTGTGTTTCATGAAATATTAAATTTTAAGACCTCTAAAAGTTATTTGGACCAATGGTTTTCCAATGTTCAAGGTAGGAGTCTTGATAAGGTTAAAACTAGTATTGCCAAACAAGCCAATAATTATTCAAGCTAAACCCACATAGAAATGATAAAACTCATGTGACTGTCCACTACAATGCTAACTTTTTTCATCTTTATTATGGGTTCTTGGATAAGGCTGCATTTATCACATCAGAGGATTTTGATGACCAGAACCAGGCTATTTACAAACCCTGGCGTCTCTGTCCAATTACCAAAGTGGAAGAAGTTAAATGCATTCTGAGACTACTTCCAATCTGGATCTGCACCATAATCTACTCAATAGTCTCCACACAAATGGCCTTTCTCTTCGTGGAGCAAGGTGCTGTCATGAAAACTACCGTCTCAAACTTGCAAATTCCACCTGCACGTCTAGCTTTAACATACTCAGTTTGGTAGTTGTTAGCTTCCTTTGCTAGTGAGTTATTGACCCACTTGTGAGAAGAATTAAGAAATCAGATTCCAAGGGGCTTACTGGGCTTCAATGAATGGGAATTGGTCTTGCTATAGCAACAGTGGCAATGGTTTCAGCTGGAATAGTGGGGTGCTATAGACTAAAATTTGCAATAAAAGAATGCACAGAGTGTGAAAGGTCAAGCTCCTTAGGCATCTTTTGGCAAATTCCACAGTACGCATTTGTAGGAGCTTCTGAAGTTTTTATGTATGTAGCCGAATTGGAGTTCTTCAATGCGCAGACACCACATCGGCTAAAGAGCTAGCTTTGGAAGTACCTTGCTTGTTATCTATCTCACTTGGGAACTACATGAGTATCTTACTTGTGAGCATGGTTATGAATATTTCAACTAAGGATCACATGCTAGGATGGATCCCAGGAAATCTCAACAACGATCACCTTGACAGGTTTTACTTTCTTTTAGCCGCCTTGACATTCCTAGATTTGGTTGCCTATATTGGTTGTGCTAAGTGCTACAAGCGTATCAAATGGGAAGGGAAATTTGGAGAGAGATGAGGCAAAATAAAGTAGAACAATGCTAGAACCACAAAAAAATTGCATAACTTTTGTCGCAACTTGCCACGTGCCAAGTTGTGAATGGTCACAACTTGCCATGTGATAAATTGTGGCAAAAATTGTACAATTTTTTATGGTCTTAGCATTTTTCATTAAAGTCAGATGTAAAGCTTGTTGTCCAAGCCTTTTCTTCTTTATCTTCTTCTTTTTTCTTAAAAAAATAATATATTAGAAAGCTTTATTAATAGGTAACATTATAAAGCATCATCAGCTAAAACTACTGTCACTGCAACAAAAGTGGGCTATGGTGACGAAATCTAGTGAGGATAAACAATTTCGTCACCAAATGACAACATTTAGTGAGGAAAAGAAGAATTCATCACCAAATATTATAAAAATATTAAAATGGGTGACAAAATCAATATTTCGTCACCAAAGATGTACAAATTGGTGACAAAATATTTATTTTGTCACTATAGGTCATGAAAAAAGGCAAACCTAGGGTGACGAAATATTCGCGTCACTAAAGACTTACCAGAGGTGACGAAATTTTAAATGTGTCACCCAATATTAGGATGTAGGTGTTTTTGGTGACGAAATAAATTTGTCACCTATTGTTTAACCAAAGACTAACCGGAGGTGATGAAATTCCAAATTCATCATCCAATATTAAGATGGAGGTATTTTTGGTGACAAAATAAGTATTTGTCACCTATTGTTTACAAATAATTAAGGATTGCCATGGGCATGGTATACCCATATATACCCGGTTTGTTTATCCATAGATATCCATACCCTACCCAAAGCTAATTTTTATAAAATCAACAAATATGCTCAAAAACCACTAAAATGACCAATATATCCTCAAAATCTCTAAAATAAGCAAAATACCCATGAAACCTTTAAAATGACCAAAATATTCCTACAATCTCTAAAATCACCAATTATGCTAAAAACCCACTAAAATGAGCAAAATACCCATAAAATAACCTCAAAATGACCAAAATACCCCCAAAATCACCAAATATGCTCAAAAATCACTAAAAATTACCAAAATATCCCCTAAACCTCATAAATGACCGAAATCCTCTAATCCTAAAAAATGACCAAAGTACACACAAAACCTAAAAAATTACCCCCCGAAACCTAAAATTTGGCCAAAATACCCCCAAAACAAAAAATTACCAAAATAACCCCTAAACCCAAAAAATAACCGAAATAGCTTTGAAACCTAAAAATTAACCAAAATAGCCTTAATGCTTTAAAATTACCAAAATACTCCTAATCCTTAAAAAATGACCAAAATACCCCCAAAAACTTAAAAAATGACCAAAATACCCCTGAAACCTATAAAATGACAAAAATGGCCCTAAAACCTATACGATGATAAAAATACACCCTAAACCTAAAAGATGATCGAAATGCCCTCAAACCTAAAAGTGACCAAAATACCCCTAAATGACAAAAATACTCATTTTTATAATTTCTGGCTATTTTGGTCATTTTTTAGGTTTAGGGGGTATTTTGGTCATTTTATTGGGTTTCGAGAGTATCTTCGGTTATTTTTTAGGTTTAGGGGGGTATTTTGGTAATTTTCATATTTCAAGGGTATTTTGGCCATTTTTAGGTTTCATGGGTATTTTGGTCATGTTTAAGTTTTGGGGAGTATTTCGGTCATTTCTTAGATTTAGGACGTATTTTTGTCATTTTTAAGTTTCGGGGGGTATTTTGGTCATTTTGAAGGTTCCTGAGGTATTTCAATTATTTCTTAGCTTTAGGGTGAATTTTGGTATTTTTTTAATTTCGGGGGATATTTTGGTAATGTTTTAAGTTTTAGGGGTATTTTGGTAATTTTATGATTTTAGAGGTATTTCGGTCATTTTTTAGGTTTAAGGTGCATTTCGGCAATTTTAGAGGATTTTAGGAGTACTTTGGTTATTTGCAAGCTTTAGAGGCAATTTGGTAATTTTGATAATCGGGTAATTGAGTGGATTGGAGTTTACCCATAATAATTTGGTTGAGTTAGGTTTGGGTTAGATTTAATTAGTTAAATGGATAATAATGTGTAAATTACACCCGATTGGCAGGAAAATTGGCATGCATGTTAAGAACAAATAGAACATGTAATCCAACGGTTGGATTTTCAAAATATGAATTCAATAATAAGTTATTGGGTGGTGTAACATTTTTTAGAATTACATCAGGTGTAACTTGAACCCAAACTTATATTTTTTAATTCAATGTGAATTTCGACAAATCTACCGTTAGATTACATTATCTTCATATGTTTTTCATGCTTACAAAATTTCAAGGTGATTAAAGATTAGGCATGTCATCAATCAATTGTCTAAATTCAAGTTTTTGTAGTTTAAAATAACGCATAAAAGATGAGTTTAAAGATCAAATGGCAAATTACACCCGATTGGCATGAAAATTGGCATGCATGTTCAGAACATATATAGAATGTAATCTAACAGTTGGATTTCCAAAATATGAATTCAGTAATAAGTTATTGGGTGATGTAACATTTTTTAGAGTTACATTAGGTGTAACTTGAACCTAGCCCTATATTTCTTAATTCAATGTGAATTTTGACAAATTTACCGTTATATTACATTATCTTCATATGTTTTTCATGCTCACAAATTTTAAAGGTGATCAAAGATTAATAGGCATGTCATCAATCAATTTTTTAAATTCAAGTTTTTGTCGTTTAAAATAACGCATAATAGATGAGTTTAAAGTCAAATGGTAAATTACACCCGATTGGCATGAAAATTGATGTGCATGTTAAGAACATATAGAACATGTAATCCAATGGTTGGATTTTCAAAATATGAATTTAATAATAATTTATTGTGTGGTGTAACACTTTTTAGAGTTACACCAGGTGTAATCTGAATCCAGACCTATATTTCTTAATTCAATGTAAATTTTTACAAATCTACCGTTAGATTACATTATCTTCATATTTTTTTCATGCTTACAAAATTTCAAGGTGATCAAAGATTAATAGGCATGTCATCAATCAATTGTCTAAATTTAAGTTTTTGTAGTTTAAACTAACGCAGAATAGATGAGTTTAAAGATTAAATGACAAATTACACCTGATTGGCATGAAAATTGGCATACATTTTAAGAACATATAGAAAATGTAATCCAACGGTTGGATTTTCAAAATATGAATTCAATAATAAGTTATTGGGTAGTGTAACATTATTTAGAGTTACATCAAGTGTAACCTAAACACGACCTATATTTCCTAATTCAATGTGAATTTCGACAAATCTACCATTAGATTACATTATCTTTATATATTTTTCATACTTACAAATTTTCAAGGTGATCAAAGATTAATAGGCATGTCATCAATCAATTGTCTAAATTCAAATTTTTGTAATTTAAAATAACGCATAAAAGATGAGTTTAAAGATCAAATGGCAAATTACACCCGATTAGCATGAAAATTGGTATGCATGGTCAAAGCATATAGAACATGTAATCCAACGGTTGGATTTTCAAAATATGAATTCAATAATAAGTTATTGGGTGGTGTAACACTTTTTAGAGTTACACCAGGTGTAATTTGAACCCAAACCTATATTTCTTAATTCAATGTGAATTTTGACAAATCTACCGTCATATTATATTATCTTCATATGTTTTTCATGCTCACAAATTTTAAAGGTAATCAAATATTAATAGGCATTGATGATGCAAAGAAGATCAGTGGGATGGATGCTTCGGACTTGAAAGGACTACTGGTTTTCTCTGCGGCCTGAAAAAGAAAGAAAAGCGAATCAAAGGCGACCGGGGCTGCCGGCCAAACACCCTCCGATGGCAAAGTTAGTTTTTCTCTCTATGTTATCTGAGTTCCAACTTTTTTGGAGTAAAAAAAAAAATGAACATACCTTGGCCTTGTCTGAAACAGCCTTTATATAGTGTTCTTATAGACGATTACCAAAATTGGAACTTCTCCTGGATTCAAGGAGAGGTAGAAATCAAACGTAACTTGCATAACCGTTTAGAAGTTATGCTTTTGTCTCCACAACGGATACCTGACAGTTATGCGTGGGATAAGGAATTACCGCGTTATATTCGGAGATTTTTCTAAGTATGATACTCTCGTCCTAGGATTCCTTAGTCAAGTATGTTTCGGCACAGGCGCAGAGGCTACCTCGTCTAACAGTCACACCTTCAGGACGAGGTTATCCGCGCTTTGGACGAGTGTCTATTTTCTGGTGGTGCTTACCTCGTCCAGAGCTCTTCTTACCTGGACGAGGTAGCTGCAAGTAGGTTTCGAAGGGTGTTTACAATTCCCAACCGGCCACGGACGACCTTTATGGACGACTTGGAGATAGGCAAAATCAGTACCCCATCAGGCATGTCATCAATCAATTGCCTAAATTCAAATTTTTGTAGTTTAAAATAACACTTAAAAGATGAGTTTAAAGATCAAATAACAAATTACACCTAATTGGCATGAAAGTTGGCATGCATGTTCATAGCATATAGAACATGTAATCCAACGGTTGGATTTTCAAATTTTGAATTCAATAATAAGTTATTAGGCGGTGTAACACTTTTTAGAGTTACATTAGGTGTAACTTGAACCTAGCCTTATATTTCTTAATTCAATGTGAATTTTGACAAATCTACCGTTAGATTACATTATCTTCATATGATTTTCATTCTCACAAATTTTAAAGGTGATCAAATATTAATAGGCATGTCATCAATCAATTGTCTAAATTTAAGTTTTTGTAGTTTAAAATAACGCATAAAAGATGAGTTTAAAGATCATATGGCAAATTACACCCGATTGCCATGAAAATTGGCATGCATATTCAGGGCATATAGAAAATGTAATCCAACAGTTGGATTTCTAAAATATAAATTCAATAAGAAGTTATTGGGTGGTGTAACATTTTTTAGATTTACATTAGGTGTAACTTGAACCTAGCCCTATATTTCTTAATTCAATGTGAATTTTGACAAATCTACCGTTAGATTACATTATATTCATATTTTTTTCATGCTCACAAATTTTAAAGGTGATCAAAGATTAATTGGCATGTCATCAATCAATTGTCTAAATTTAAGTTTTTGTAGTTTAAAATAACGCATAAAAGATGAGGTTAAAGATCATATGGCAAATTACACTCGATTGACATGAAAATTGGCATGCATGTTAAGAACATATAGAACATGTAATCCAACGGTTGGATTTTCAAAATATGAATTCAATAATAAGTTATTGGGTGGTGTAACATTTTTTGGAGTTACATTAGAATCAACTTGAATCTAGTCCTATATTTCTTAATTCAATGTGAATTTTGATAAATCTACCGTTAGATTACATTATATTCATATGTTTTTCATGCTCACAAATTTTAAAGGTGATCAAAGATTAATTGGCATGTCATCAATCAATTGTCTAAATTTAAGTTTTTGTAGTTTAAAATAATGCATAAAAGATGAGTTTAAAGATCATATGGCCAATTACACCCGATTGGCATGAAAATTGGCATGCATGTTCAGAGCATATATAAAATGTAATCCAACGGTTAGATTTCTAAAATATGAATTCAATAAGAAGTTATTGGGTGGTGTAACATTTTTTAGATTTACATTAGATGAAACTTGAACCTAGTCCTATATTTCTTAATTCAATGTGAATTTTGACAAATCTACCGTTAGATTATATTATCTTCATATGTTTTTCATGCTCACAATTTTTAAAGGTGATAAAAGATTAATTGGCATGTCATCAATCAATTGTCTAAATTTAAGTTTTTGTAATTTATAATAACGCATAAAAAATGAGTTTAAAGATCAAATGACAAATTACACTCGATTGACATGAAAATTGGCATGCATGTTAAGAACATATAGAACATGTAATCCAACGGTTGGATTTTTAAAATATGAATTCAATAATAAGTTATTGGGTGGTGTAACATTTTTTAGAGTTACATCATAATCAACTTGAATCCAGTCCTATATTTCTTAATTCAATGTGAATTTTGACAAATTTTCCGTTAGATTACATTATCTTCATATGTTTTTCATGCTCACAACTATTAAAGGTAATCAAAGATTAATAGACATGTCATCAATCAATTTTCTAAATTTAAGTTTTTGTAGTTTATAATAACGCATAAAAAATGTTTTTAAATTTATTAACTTAATTAATTAAAACTACTATTTTTTTTTCCTAATAATAATTATCATAAGAAGAATGAAAAAAACTAAATTCCGTGAATATCAATGCTAAATCATAATTATCAAGTAGTAGTGGTAATATATATATATATAAAATAATAATAATAATAATCTTTTTGAATAGTAGTACATAGTATAATGTACACTTAAACAAAAAAAAATATACACTTAACCAAAAAAGAAAAAGAAAAAGTATTATAACGTACAGTGTTACAAGTAAAACAAAATCTAAATGCTTAAAAGAATGTAAAACTTGTGTGGCTCCTATTCATTCAATATTAAAAACTAAAAAACAAAGGTGTGGCTCTCATTGACTATTTGTGTATACAAATATCACTGCTGCACTTGCAGACTAGCAAGGCAGTGAAGCGCACACCGTTTAGAAACTAAAAGTAGAGGTTCGGTTTTTTCTTTTGAGCAGTGAATAGCACGTAGTGAAATTTTTTGAGTTCTTTGTGCGTGGTGAGCAATTTTTAGGCGGGTTCTGAATTTTTAAAGTTTCTTCTTTTTATTATTATTTTTTATTAGATAAAATTCATGTGTAATATTTTAGGTGCTATTGTTTAAGTTCATCTCTTAAGATTCTTCCACGTGGCTACTTAATTTTAAAAATACACTTCCATCATGAGAAAAAAGCCACGTGTATTTAATAATTTTTGATTCCCTATTATTTGTTCATGTATATTTCTATTTGATGTTCCAATTTATGTTTCGTACTTGGGAAGAATTTGTAATGAATAGACATTATATTTTATTTTCTATATAAATCTATAGTTGCAGAAATGGCCAAAAAGCGCAAAGATACTCATAATAAAATAACAGAATATGAGATGGAAAGAGCACAAAGAATCAAGCAAAACCAAGAGAGAATAAATGCTTTGGAATTGAAGCATTTGTCAACTTTTCTGCCTAAATCTGGAAATGTGGGAAGAAAAAGAGTAAGTGTTCAGGTAGATGACGACGACTATGTACCAGCTATTGGTGATGATGAGTTATCTAGTCCTTTAAATAATGAGGTACTATATATATGATTTGGTGTATGCAATACTTCGTACTTTGTAATATTGTGATGAAATAACTTTTTTTTTATGAATTTAAAAATCTGTACATATTTTAGTATGATACAGATGACACCAAGACGTAGCACTTGTTCATGCCGTGAGAAATTTACCCCAACAGTCCAACATAAGGGTCCATTATCGAGCCTACTTCTCGGTGGAGATTCTGAGGTATTATATACATGATTTGGTGCCTGAGATACTTTGTAATATTGTGTTTGGAATGATCAATGACAATCATCGATTGAAGATATTTTAAATGATGAAATAACTTGTTTATATCTTAACTTGTAATAAATTTAGATATTTTTGCATGATACAGATGACTCGTTATAAGCATAAGGAATCTACACCAGTAGTCCAGCATACCGGCCCATCATCGCACACGCATCTTGGTGGAGATTCTCTTGCCCAAATTTCTACTAATGTTGAGGCACAGCTTGTGGGCACACCGTCTACCACGGATGGTGAGATATTTAAGTTCCATTACTTGATTTCATAATCACACTATATTTGGTTCACTTGTTGATTTAATTTTTATTATGTCTTGATAGCATCGACTTGTAGACGTGCCCGTGGCATGACGCGTGGATTAGTGGTACAAGGACTTGTTGAGAAATATGGGAAGCTACCGGTCCGCATTGCCCCAGAGTTTTGTGCTCCTGTTGGTGAACATGCAGGGAAGTTTGCTAGCCAAATTGGTGTACAAGTGCGTATGAACTTGTCCACTATGAATGTTTATAGTTGGAAGAATGTTGATAGCAGTGAAAAAGATGTGATCATTCAAAATGTGGCGGTATTTTAAATGTTTATAGTTGTCCATGAGCTTGATTTTATTGTTTTAATTACATTGCTTTATACTTTATGTTGTATTTTATAGTGTATTGTTGATGCTGTCACTAAGCATATTGAATTCAATGAATGATATTTTCTTTATACATACCTCACTTTGCAGGATCAATTTGATATACAAGGAGAATCTGTACTTGTGAACAAATCTCTAAATACAAAGTGTGGTAGATTATTGAGCAGCCACTACAACAAGTTGTTCGCAAAATATAAGAAACTTGTGAAGGATGAAGGAAACACATATGCAAGAAACCACCCACCAAAAAATGTCACACGAGAAAAATGGATTGAACTAATTGATGAAAAGTGGAGTGATGAAGATTGGCTGGTAATTAATACTTTGAAAATTTTAATTACAAGTGAAGTATGTTCTCACCTTTCACCTACATAATCCCTACCTATATATGCATTGGAGTAATATTTTATGTAGATCTTATTATGGTGTCATGTCTACTAGATTATTCGTTCTATCAAATTTGTTTGATTAATATTTATTTGGAAGGTGGAGTAGATTTATATTATAATCTATGTGTATATATATATATATATATATATATATATATATATATATATATATATATATGATGGTACTGACGAATACTTAACTGACGAGGATAGTTATAGACGAAGTTGCCTTCACCGACGAACATGAACAGTATCCGCGTCACCAAAAAGAATTAATGCCATTCAATGCTGCCAATAAAGCTCCAACCGTTACAAGACCAGCTGGACGAACCGACGGAAACGCATTAAAGTCCATAACTCCACCAGAGACGTTATCAAGGAGTCATTAACACTCCAACGGCTACAATCCCCAAGGGTATATAAAACCCTCACAACACCAATACAAGGTACATAAAAAAAACAACATCACCACCTGAATCATTTTTGCTGGTATTTCAATCATTATCTTCTTCGATACTGACTTTACCATCGGAGGCGTTGTGGCAGGCACCACACCGGTGACCACTTGAGTAAATTCCTGCTCCCACAGGTTCGTCAGAGTACTTACCGGAGCCGTTTGGACGAATCCAAGCAAACCAACGAGATACTGCTTCATCAGTTTGGCGCCGTCTGTGGGAACGACTTTCTTATACAACCATAACGTGGTTCCTACCAGCTCCAGATGGAATCTAACCAAGACTCAGCGGCCTTGGCGCAGCAAGTGCGAAACCTCGCGGCCACCGTCGAAGAACTTACAAGACAGAATCAAGAGATGAGACAGAGGTTACAGCAAGAGGAGAACCGGTCCAGAGCTGTTCAAGAAGACGAAGGGGACAGCCATGGAAGGAGTGACCGACGGAGAACGGTAACCCCCGAAGAGCAGCACTCTGACATCCTCCAAGAGATGAGGAAAGAGATGGATGAATTACGAAACGCCATCAAAGAGAAGACTGATCGAAGCTTGGATAAAATGGTCAGAGCGACGGACTCCCCTTTTACCATGGCAGTCCTGGAACGACCAGTACCAGCGAAATTTCGGCTACCTCAGCTTGAGCCTTTTGACGGGCTCAAGGACCCCCAAGATCACCTTAACACCTTTAAGACGACCTTAGGCCTTCAACAGCCCCCTGACGAGATCATGTGTCGTTCATTCCCCACTACGTTGAAAGGAGCCGGACGAGAATGGTTCACGAGATTGCCCACCTCGTCCATCGACAACTTTGAACAGTTAAGTAGTGCTTTCCTGCGCCATTTCGTCGGGGGGCAACATCCAAAAAGACCAGCGGATCACCTACTCACTATTAAGCAAGGAGAGAGGGAGACCTTGCGATCGTATGTAAAACGCTTCACTCGGGAGACTCTAGAGGTGGACGATGCAGACGATAAGGTCCAGCTGACGACATTTAAGGCAGGGCTTAAGTCCCGAGAATTCGTCGTCTCATTAGCAAAGAATCCACCCCGGACGATGGCAGAGATGTTGTTGAAAGCTCAAAAGTATATGAACGCTGAGGACGCACTGGCGGCCATCGTAGACGAGGGGAAGCTAAAGACGGAAGGAAGGAAGGAGGACGAACGCAGGGGACAAAAGAGGGAGCGTCCGAGCCGTCGGGGAGGTGACACCGATAGACGAAAAGACGAGAAAGCTCCACGACCGGTAAAATTTACACCCCTAATTATGCCTGTTGACAAAATTTTGACACAGATCCAGGATCAACACCACCTAAGGTGGCCAAGGCCCTTGCACTCGTCACCAAGTGTACGGGACAAGAGCAAATACTGCCGATTCCACAAGGACCACGGCCATTACACAGAAGATTGTCGAGATCTGAAGGGACAGATAGAAGAACTGATACAGAAAGGAAAACTTCAGAAGTTTGTCAAGAAGGGGGACTCCAGCAGGTTCAGAGAGGGCAACATGGGCCAGCAAGAGCCCTCGTCCAAAAACGAGAGCCGCCGATCTCAGCCACAAGAAGTAATCGGGGAGATAAGCACGATAGCAGGAGGACCTTTCATGGGAGGATCGTACAAGTCCCTCAAGAAAGCATACCAGAGACAAGTAAACAGTGTCCATATGGAACCCCCGTTGAAACACAGACGGACGAACCAAGATATATTCTTCAGCGAAGAGGACGCGAAGGGAGTCAGGCAGCCCCATAACGACCCTCTGGTGATAGCGCTCACAATCGAAGGGTTCAATACTAAAAGGATCCTCGTCGACAATGGTAGCTCTGCAGACATTATGTACCTATCGGCCTTCCAACAATTGAAATTAGGTCCTGGTAGATTGCGTCCGTTTGAATCCCCCCTCGTCAGCTTTAGCGGTGACCGGGTATACCCCAAGGGCATTGTGACACTAAAAGTCACGATAGGCGCCTACCCGAAGCAGCAGACCCGTCATCTAGACTTCCTGGTTGTAGATTGCCCCTCTTCGTACAATGTGATCATTGGGAGGCCCACGCTCAACCAATGGAGGGCAGCAACGTCCACCTACTGCCTAAAGATAAAATTCCCAACTGAAGACGGAGTCGGTGAGGTAAAAGGAGACCAAGTCTTAGCTAGAGAATGCTACCAAGCCGTGTTGGCTGCAGGAGAAAACCACACGTGGACGATTGAAAGAGAAAGAGAAGACAACATGGAAGCCCTAGAAACTGTGGAACTCGTTGAGGGGGAAAGTTCGAAGGTGACGAGGATAGGTACAACTATAAGCCCCGAGATGAGGAATGAACTCGTCCGTTTCCTTAAAGGAAATCTAGACGTATTTGCATGGAGTCACGAAGATATGTCGGGCATACCATGCCAGGTAATCCAACACGAGTTGAAGACAGATCCTGAGAAGAAACCCGTCCAGCAGAAACGACGGGTCTTTGCCCCCGAACGAAACCAAGCAATCATGGAAGAAGTTAACAGATTGTTACAGGCAGACTTCATCCGAGAAGTTTATTATCCCGAATGGCTGGCCAACGTCGTGTTAGTGAAGAAAGCAAATGGAAAATGGAGAATGTGTGTAGACTTCACGGACCTAAACAAAGCCTGCCCGAAAGATAGTTTTCCCCTGCCGAGGATAGATCAGTTGGTAGACTCCACGGCTGGACATAAATTACTAACATTCATGGATGCATTTTTAGGTTACAACCAGATAAAGATGGCTGAGGAAGATCAGGAAAAAACTGCATTCATCACAAGCCAAGGACTCTACTGCTATAAGGTGATGCCCTTCGGACTAAAGAACGCAGGGGCAACGTACCAAAGATTGGTGAACAAGATGTTCAGCAAACAAATTGGAAGAAACATGGAAGTGTATGTGGACGATATGCTCGTCAAGAGCAAAGAAGAGTTGACTCACCTGGACGACCTGGGAGAGACATTTAATACCCTCCGGAAATACCAGATGAAGCTCAATCCTAGTAAGTGTGTTTTTGGGGTAGCTTCGGGAAAATTCTTAGGGTTCATGGTATCCCAAAGGGGAATAGAAGCAAATCCGGAAAAGGTGCAGGCGATACTCAACATGGCATCCCCCAAAACCATCAAGGAAGTCCAAAAGCTCACGGGAAGAATAGCTGCACTAAATAGGTTCGTCTCTAAAGCGACGGACAGATGTCTCCCATTTTTTAAAACTTTGAAGCAAGCGTTCACCTGGACTGACGAGTGCGAGACAGCTTTTCAAGAACTCAAGCGTTACCTAGGCAGCCCGCCTGTCTTGAGTCCCTCAAAAGCTGGAGAGAGCCTCTATTTATACCTGGCAGCCTCATCCACAGCCGTCAGTGCGGCCTTAATCCGAGAAGAAGATAAGAAGCAGCTCCCAGTTTATTATGTCAGTCAAGCCTTCCAAGGAGCAGAAGCCAAATACCCCAGGATTGAGAAGATTGTCTTCGCCCTAATAGTGGCTTCGCGGAAGCTACGACCATACTTCGAAGCACACCCTATCCTTGTAATGACGGATCAGCCCATCAGGAAATCCATGAGCAAGCCTGAAGCAGCTGGGAGAATGGTCCAGTGGGCAATCGAACTCAGCCAGTTCGACATCGAATACCATCCCAGAACGGCCATCAAGGCACAAGCTTTAGCGGACTTCATAGCAGAATTAACCCTCCCAGACGATGGTGACGGCATGGACGAGGCGGAACAGTGGACGATTCAGACTGACGGATCGTCAGCCCAAAAAAGGGGAGGAGTAGGGGTCATTATAAACACCCCCAATGGAGAAAAACTCCAATATGGAGTCCAATTAAAATTCCCGGCAACCAACAACGAGGCTGAATACGAGGGCATACTGACGGGACTAAGACTTGGCAATGCTCTCGGGATTAAGAACTTGCTCATTCAGAGTGATTCGAAACTAGCGATAGGGCAGATCAAGGAAGAGTATGAGGCGAAGGAAGAAAGGATGCAGAAGTACCTCAAGCTGGTCAGACATCTAGCTCGTGGGTTTGATAAGTTGAATTTCGTCAGGATCCCGAGAAGCCAGAATGCAGAGGCAGACGAGGTCGCCAAGATGGCCTCGTCTATAGAAGAACCAACGGACAAGGAGATTCTCATGGAGATTCAAAAATACCCTAGCATCGAGGAAGTCCCGATATTCCCCATCCAGAACATAGGCGGTTGGATGGCACCGATCGTCTCATATCTTCAAGACGGACATCTCCCTCATGACTCAACGGAGGCCAGGAAGATTAAAGCAAGGGCGGCCAGATTCACAATTTTGAATGATACCTTATACAAAAGGGGGTTCTCCTCGCCCTATTTGAAGTGTATCGACGAGGAAGAAGCTAAGTACGTCCTCCACGAGATCCACGAAGGGATTTGCGGGGACCACGCCGGGCCCAGATCCTTGGTAAGTAAGGTTATTAGAGCAGGGTATTTCTGGCCGACTATGCAGGCAGACGCTATGGAGCTCGTCAAGAGGTGTGATAAGTGCCAGAAGTTCGGGAACGTCCAGAGGCTGCCAGCAGAGAAGATGACAACGATTACCTCCCCCTAGCCATTCGCACAATGGGGGATCGACATTGTCGGCCCGCTACCCCTGGAAAAAGGACAGGTACGATTCTTGCTCGTCGCTATCGACTACTTCACTAAATGGGTTGAAGCAGAAGCACTAGCAACGATCACAAAGACGAGAATCCGTAGCTTCGTGTGGAGAAATATAATCTGCAGGTTCGGGATTCCGCAAACGATCATTTCAGACAATGGCCGACAGTTCGACAGCCAGGGATTTAGAGACTTTTGCTCGGGACTGGGTATCAAGAATAAGTTCTCGTCACCTGGGCACCCACAGTCTAACGGACAGACGGAGGTAACTAATCGAACACTGCTCAAGATCATAAAAGCACGACTAGACGAAGCTAAGGGCGCGTGGCCAAAAGAATTGCCCAAAGTCTTGTGGGCCTACAGGACGACAGCAAGAACCCCCACGGGAGAGACGCCTTTCAGGCTCACTTATGGCACTGAAGCAGTAATCCCAGTCGAGGTGGGTATGACCAGCACCCGGCGAGAAGTCTTCCGCGAGGAGAACAACGACGACCAACTTCGAATCAATCTGGATTGCTTAGACGAGGTAAGGGACAAAGCCTCGAACCTGACGATGAAGTACCAGCGTAAGGTGACTGAATACTACAACAAAAGAGTCAGGCTCAGAAGACTAGAAATTGGCGATCTCGTCTTACGTAAGGTGACAACTGCAACTAGAGACCCCGCCCACGGGAAACTTGGCCCCACATGGGAAGGACCTTACAAGGTCGTGCACTACTCCCGACAAGGCAGCTATCACTTGGAGACCCTGGACGGACAAAAACTCCCGCGACCTTGGAACATAGAAAACTTGAAGAAGTACCACCAACAGACATAGGTCAAGAATGTACTAATTACTGAAAATTAATGAAATGATTTTTCAAATGATGTGCTCATACAGGTACCAAGTCTCGGAGAGTTAGAAATAAAAAAAATCTCAGTAATAAGATTCCGCATAGACGGATGTACATTACTGACGAATACAAAAGCAAAGAACTTTTGTCTAAGTAATAAGATTCCGCATCGACGGATGTACATTACTGACGAAGACAAAAGCAAAGAACTTTTGTCTAAGTAATAAGATTCCGCATCGACGGATGTACATTACTGACGAAGACAAAAGCAAAGAACTTTTGTCTAAGTAATAAGATTCCGCATCGACGGATGTACATTACTGACGAAGACAAAAGCAAAGAACTTTTGTCTAAGTAATAAAATTCCGCATAGACGGAAGTATACTACTGACGAATACTAAAGCCAAGAACTTTTGTCTAAGTAATGAGGTTCCGCATAGACGGAGACACATCACTGACGAACATTACTGACGAACATTACTGACGGATACAAAAAAAAATACATTAAGTGATCACGTTCCCATTAAGTGATCACGGATGTACATTAAGTGATCACGTTCCCATCCAGTGGGCGAACATTACTGACGGATACAAAAAAAAATATTTTTATAGCAGGAATTTACTCAAGTAGATGCAATATTATAAAAGCCTAAAACCTGAGGCCATTGTTCCAAAAAAAAAAAAAAAAAGAAGAGAAAACCCATAAACACTGGGCTAGAGATACACATGAAAATTTCTAATTGTCCAGGAAATTGAGCCCGAAAAACATGTCAGGCACCTAAAAAAAAAAAAAATACATGTAACAAAAGCCTTTGGATTACAGGTTCAAACATCCGGGTCGGCATCGTCTCCAGCAGGGGCATCAAGGGCAGGGGTGTCGATGACGGGAGCATCAGGAACGTCTCCAGGAGCTTCGGCGGCGGCGGCTAGGGCAGCCTCGTCAGCAGAGATCTCCTTGTCGACCTCCTCCATATCGAGCGCCTCCAGATCCACCCCGGAAGGATGCTTGATGCAATACCTCCTCAAGAGCTCAAACCCCTTAAAGTACCAGCTGAAGAGCACAGAGTTGTACTCTTCAGTCTGCTGGAAGCCCTCGATGGCCCTAGAGGCGACGACCTTGATTTTTTCCTTCGCGGCTGCGAGCTGCTCGTCCTTTTCCAGAACCAGCTGCTGTTCAACCTTAAGATCGTCGCCCAGCTTTTTGACCTCGTCCTTGTATTGGTGAACATCCTCCATCGCGGTTGTCAGTTCCCTTTTCAGCCTCGAGTTCTCCATCTCCAGGACTTTGATCCGAGAAATCGAAGACTCGACCTTGGCCTCCTGAGCTTGATACTCCGCTGAAAGATGGACGGCTTCCCCCAACACCTAAAAAAAAAAAAAAAGAAAGGAGCATGCAAAAGAATAAATAAGAAAGAGAGAGGCTTATGTGTAAAGGCGTCATAAGAAACAAACGATTTACCTGGACGAGTTTATGGATATGACGACCCATCAACTCAGCTGGAGTCGAACCTGAAAGCACCTTCAGGTCGTCGGCGTTCACTACCCCACGAACCCGATCTGCCGCCAACTTCTCGTCATCCCAAATAGTGGACGATCCGGCGGTATCCTTTTCTTTATCCGATGTGCGAGGCCTCTTGGAAGCGGGTGTCAGAATTTCTTCTACCGAAGTGGCCGGAGAAGCCGTCCTCGTCGTTTCAACGCCCGAAACCACGGGTGTGGTCGAGATCGTCGTAGTAACGGAAGCAACCTTGCCCTTCACTCGAACCACCTTCTTCCCAAGGCTCGACAAGGGTTCGTCTTTTTTGGACCTTATTTTTTCATACATGCCTTTGTTGAATTTCGTCGTCATCTCTGCAAAAGGGAAAAATTTGTAAGAGAAAGAGTAAATTGAACAAGTACAGCCTCAAGGTCAAGACCGACGAACTTAGTAGCTTACTCTTCTTTCCCTCGATATCAAGGCTTCGTAAGACGTAGGGAGACGGGTCGGGGCCGAGGTTGTAGAAAGCGAGTGTCCTCGGGTCTACCAAGTCGTCCCAATTGTCAATGGATTGGGAATAAGTGATGGCCGCCTCAACGCGCTCCTTGTACCTGCTTTTCAACTTCGGTCTTCGTTTAGCTGCACGAGGACGAAGGAAATTAGCAACAATCACCCAAATATATATATATATACATATGTAAAAAAAGGGCGAGAAAGAAGACTGACGCACCTAAGGTCGGGGTTCCCCACCGACGAAGCAACCTGGGGATCTCACCCCAGTCCTAGCTGGAGGGAGTCTCAAAATGGTCCCCAGACACAAACACAAATCTGGACTTCCAGTATCTGAAGGACGAAGGTAAGCCCTTGACGATCCTGGTTCTTCTCTCCCAAGGTACTAGCTCGTAATACCCGTACTCTTTGGACTCTTTTAGACGGTATAAATATACGAGCTCGTTTACCTTAATCATATCCCCGTTAGTGGCCAACCATATTTCCATACAATTGACCACTATTCTCCACGAATTGGGCATAAGCTGCCCGGGGGCAATCCCCAGATATGCCAGGAGCTCCATCACAAACGGGTGGACGGGAAGCCTAAGTCCACAAGTGAAAGCGGCCTCATAGAAGCACACTTCACCGGGAAAAAACGAGTAAGCCCTGTCATCGTCAGTGGGGCGACGAACACGGACCCGCTCTGGAAATTGAAATCTATCCCTAAACCGGTTGACGGCGTCGGAATCTAATCCGCACGGCTCCACGAGGGCATGGAAAGCCCTAATCTCTCTAAAAGTCGAGACGGTCGTATCTCCCTCCATAGGATCGTCGCTAGACGACAACCCAGTATCGAGGTCACTAGACCTAACCTCTGACATCAACCTAAGCTTCTTCACCAAATCTTCAAACCAATCGACGGACTCTCGGAGCAATGGGTATAAATCACCCAAAACAACACCTAAACTGCTACCCTCAGAAACAAAGCCCCCCAAATTGGGGAAAACACCTAATGACCCCCCTAAGCGAGCAAAAAGAAAAGAAATAGAAGGACAGTTTTCCCTAACCTCTAAATTACTGACCATGAACTTCCAATCTACAAAGAAGAATACTAAGATTCCCACAGAAGGAAGAGAGAAACAAACAGGGAGAACCACAAAAAAAAAAAAAAAAACAAACAAAAATCAGATACTTACAAAGAAAAAAAGAAGAAAAGAGAGAGAACGAAGAAGCTTACCTCGAAGAGAGCAAGGAGCCCAACAGCCAAGAACCAAAAAGGAGCAAGGAAACGTGCGAGGAGGATGCTTAGGGGAGAAAAACTGGAGTTTGGAAGGAAATGAAAAAGTAAAGTGCAGAGAAATGAGTTTAAAAGCCAAAATAGAAGTGAAAACCGAAAATCGGCGGGAAACCCAAGGGTCAGTCCCTTTCCAACCCCATCACGCCATGTGGCCACGACCCACGTAACGCCGCCATAATGCATTCAATGCGGCACGAAATCCTAAAAAAAAAAAAAACTGTTCGGCTTCCACGATCGTCACTGACGACCATAAAGCCCGGGGGCATCTGATGGTACTGACGAATACTTAACTGACGAGGATAGTTATAGACGAAGTTGCCTTCACCGACGAACATGAACAGTATCCGCGTCACCAAAAAGAATTAATGCCATTCAATGCTGCCAATAAAGCTCCAACCGTTACAAGACCAGCTGGACGAACCGACGGAAACGCATTAAAGTCCATAACTCCACCAGAGACGTTATCAAGGAGTCATTAACACTCCAACGGCTACAATCCCCAAGGGTATATAAAACCCTCACAACACCAATACAAGGTACATAAAAAAAACAACATCACCACCTGAATCATTTTTGCTGGTATTTCAATCATTATCTTCTTCGATACTGACTTTATCATCGGAGGCGTTGTGGCAGGCACCACACCGGTGACCACTTGAGTAAATTCCTGCTCCCACAGGTTCGTCAGAGTACTTACCGGAGCCGTCTGGACGAATCCAAGCAAACCAACGAGATACTGCTTCATCAATATATATATATATATATAACTTAAGTCAAAACTCTAATATTTTCTTGGTCTTTATTCTTAATAAAAAGTCTCAGCAAGAAATGCTAGAAACAGAAATAAAGAGGAAACGGTTGACAAACACATTCATAGATGTGGAAACAAGTCGCTTGCAGTTAGGGTGGATAAGGCGGTGTGTTATTTCAATTTCTCAAAAGCTTAGTATATTACTTGTTGTAATTAATTAACTTGTCTTCTAACATTGAAAAGCATATAATCAGAGACGGAAAAATGGAGGTCATATTCCTAAGCTAGCACAAGTCTACTATGATACCCACTTCAATTCAAAGACAAAACAATGGGTACACCCTGATTGCGAACATACATATGTATGTATATCAGTATATGCCTTGAGTTTGCGAAACTAGAATATATGTATTTTTATTCTATATATGTTTGCAAAACTAGAACATATATATTTCTGATGATTTCTATTATTTGAAATGATAGCAAGAGATGTTGAGAGTGCGAGATGAGCATTGTAGTACTCCTGAAGCACAGCCTTTGACTGAAGAGGAGATATCTATAATGGTTCTTAAGCCGAGATCTGGCTATGTAAAGGGACTTGGCATGAGGCCTTCCTCATCTCTTAGGACGCCTACCTTATCTTCCCCAACTCAGTATACTCAACAACTCGAGGGTCGAGTAGAAGAACTCCAAGATGAAAACTACAGGCTGGAAGGTCAAGTAGAAGAGCTCCAGGATGCAAACTTCAGGCTAGAGGAGAAGATGGATTGCATCAAACAATATTTGAGGAACAAGGGTGACAGTGACATTTGTGGCAGTGGGGGGAGCTCATCTACTAACTAAAACACATCCTGGTTAGTGTTTTATTTGCCTACCTAAGAGCATTAGTATTGGGGCTTGTATATGGTTTATGTTGCTATATTTTAGCATAAAAACACAAAAACAAGTATTACCCTGTCTCTCAATTGTTAACATTTTTACAACTGTGCTATAGTAACCTCTTATATGTATGAGGGTACCGTAGCACAATTGTGCTATAATTGTGTTTTTTGTTAAATGATGGTGGTGGGTTTTTTGTTTGTGGTGGTAGTTGCATTTTTTTGTTTAATGGTGGTGGTGGGTTTTGTGTTAATGATGGTGGCTGGATTTTTTGTTTATTGTGTGGTTGGGTTTTTGTGTTTATGGTGGTGGCTGGATTTTTTATTTTATGTTGGTGGTGGGTTATTTGTTTAATGTGATGACTGAGTTTTTTTTGTTTATGGTAGTAACTATGATTTTGTATTAATGGTGGTGACTGTGTTTTTTGTTTAATGGTGGTGGTGGGTTTTTTGTTTATGGTGGTGGCTGATTTTTTTGTTTAATGTTGGTGATGAGTTTTTTGTATATTGTGATGGTTGGGTTTTTCGTTTATAGCAGTAGCTGAGTTTTTGTGTTAATGATAGTGGCTATGTTTTTTGTTTAACGGTGGTGGTGGGTTTTTTGTTTATGGTAGTGGTTGGGTTTTTGTGTTAATGGTGGTGACTGTGCTTTTTGTTTAATGGTAGTGGTTGGGTTTTTTGATTATGGTAGTGGCTGAGTTTTTGTGTTAATGTTAGTGGCTGTGTTTTTTGTTTAATAGTGGTGGTGGGTTTTTTGTTTGTGGTGGTGGCTGAGTTTTTTGTTTATTGTGATGGCTGAGTTTTTGTGTTAATGGGTGGTGGCTATGTTTTTTGTTTAATGGTGGTGGTGGGTTTTTTGTTTATGGTGGTGGCCATGGTTTTTGTTTAATGGTGGTGGCTAGTTTTATTTTTTTAATAGTGTTGGCTAAATTTTTTTATTCGTTGTGGTGGGTGGGTTTGTGTTTATGATGGTGACTAAGTTTTTGTTTTGGATTTCACTTTATTTGTTTTGTTTTAAATTGGGATTTTTCTGCATTCTTTATGATTTCTCCGTAGTTTGTAATGTAGGTTTGATTTTTATTTGATGAGAATGTTGTGGGTCTTCTTTATTTGATAGTTTGGCTTCATATGATTTTGCATTATGATTATTTTGTCTAGTTTGTTATTGGGTATTCTATGGATATTTTTTGCATTATCTTACTAATAATAATCTTTTTGTTGTTGTTGTTGTAGTACATCTTATTAGGAATATGGGTTTGCAGTCTAGTTTGTTATTAATGTATTTTCCTTGATACTTGTGCAGATTTGGGAATGGTGGCAAAAAGATAGCTTTTGTGGGACTACTTGAACTCAATTAATTTTCTGTAAAGTTTGGAAGCTAAAACATTATTTGTATGTAAATGGTTGTAATTACTTTGTGAACATCTTTATTGCATTTTTAGGTTGTATGGATTTTATTTATGGATTTGGTTAGAAATGAATGAATGTTTTTTTTTTTTTTTATGGATTTGGTTAGAAATGAACAGGTTAATGTAATGACAAGTAAATGTAAAGAATATTAATAAAAAAATAAAATTGGTGACGATAATTTTTGTTGCCATATTTGACTATAAGCAGAAATTGGTGACGAAATAATTTGTCACTTGATCTATTGAAATTTAAAAAAAAAAAAAAACGATTGGTGACGCAAAACTTTGTTGCCTGATCTATTGAAATTGGAAAAAAAATACATTTGGTGACGAAATATTCCGTCACTAGAAATAAGGTTTAGTGACAAAAATATTGGGTGACGAAAAACTTTTGTCACCTGTCATTTTTTATAGGTGACGAAAATATTTCGTCACCTATCATTTTTTTATTGGTGACGAAACATTTTCGTCACCAATACATTCTGTGACGGAGCTAAGGTGACGAATGCTGTTTCGTCACCATATGTATTCGGTGACGAAATAAGGATATATTGTGACGAAAGGTTTCGTCACCATAGTCCATTTTTGTTGTAGTGTGTGAAAGACAGGTAAATCCTCTAACCAAACAGTTGTAACAACATAATCAACAACATTACACGCTACTACTCAAAAACATCTAAAATCGGTAAATCACAATAGTGTAAGGATAGTTGCAACCATGAGATGGACACCAGAATCTGTCCATAAGTGTTATAAGAATTCCTGCCTACCTTAATCACTTTAACTGAAGCAAGATCATTCCATTCTAAAATCATATCAAAAGACCAATTTCTAGACAGAAGTTCTAGACAAATAGAGTGTTTTGTCAACAAATAGTGTTTTGTAAAATATTAAATTGATAAAACGCTCTATTTGTTTTGAAGTAAAATATTTCCAAACGTAATATTTTACAAGTAAAACATTTTCAGTAAAATATTTTCAAATATTTTTTATGACGTAAAATTTTTCAAAGAAACTACCAAAACCCATTGCTCAGCCACCGGAGATGCTCATGTCAAAGGTCTAGGGACCAGACCATTTGAACCAATAACTAAAACAGTGGCTCCAATGATTAGACCGTTGCACCGAAAACCGAAATGTCTCTGGCAACCGAACCTCTAGTTGCCGGAACGGCATCTCCAAATCGTTGGAACCTACTAGCCAGCCACTAGACTAGCCACCAAATGGGAGGAAAAGAAGCCACTATGTGTTCTTATAAAATATTTTACCAAGTTTTCAAAGGTAAAACACTTTATAACTTTTTATAAAGGATTTTCTAGTCAATGGAAAATATTTTATAGGTTTGATCACATTTTACATCCAAATAAACACCTGAAAATAGAAAAACATTTTTCAAAAAATATTTTACTTCAAAATAAACAAAACATAAAATAAAAAGATATGGGAATTTATGTGGTAAATGAGAAGTTAGTGTGTTAGTCAAATTTGGAATTCCGCATTAATAAGGAGAGAAAGTCGTTATTAATTTATAAGTGTGGAGATTTATTGGGCTTAAATGTAATGTAGGAGAAAATGGGTTCATTTGATTGTTTGGCTATTGTATTCTAGAGGAAACAAGTCAAGAGAAGGTTTATTGCACCAATCTTGGGTTTTGTGTTTTGCCGACTAAAAGGGCTTGAATCTTCTTAACGAAATAGTTATGTTGAGTTTCTCAAATAAATTTTTTTTTTTTTTTTGTAATTTTTATTGTATTACATTTTAAGTAGATTTAAAGGGTGCTTACACAAGACAATCTCACTGAGAATGTTGGAGATTTAATAAGTCCTTCCATTTTAAAGAAGTACACTTCAATAATGGAAAAGAAATGTCCACCAAGAAGGCTTGAATCTCTTTAAAGAGAACGACATAGTTATGTTGAGTTCCTCAAATAAATTTTTCTTTGTAATTTTTATTGTATTAGACCAACCATTTTAAGGAGATTTGAATGGTGCCTACACAAGACAATTCCACTGAAAATGTTGAAGATTTAATTAGTCCTTCCATTTTAAAGAAGTCCACTTCAAGAAATGAAAAAGAGAAGTCATTTTCTACTTAAGCCTTCTCAAAGTCTCCCAGGTTCTCAGCGGCAATAATCCTTTTAAGGTTTCTATTGATGAGATAAGTGAGAACGAACGTTGAGCCCATAAAAATAAAAATAAAATAAAAAACTAATAATATTAGTATAATTGTCATTTTCTCATTTCTATCTTTTAAATGGTCTTGCATATCAACTTTATAATTACTATGATACTACTTACACTTCTGTCCAGAAAATTTGGGAGCCATTAAAAAGGTATGCTCGGGCATATTCATCTTGTTTCTATTGCTTAATCCCAACGCAATTCAGAATTTACGAAGACTATGCATTTCTTCATAAATACAACATAAATGTACATGTTTCTCATTCAGCAACATATATGTACATATGTGTCAGTGTGCGTCGGTCCAGTTCTATTAATAACAGCTAGCCATTCAAAGAGTTGCGTGGGAATTTTGTCTGGAAGTAATAGTTTTTATATAAGCGGTTATAACAAAAGCTTTGATAAGAGCCCCTTGTTCCCAAAAACCATACAAGAAGGACAACAGTTAAAATAAAGGTTAGGTGTAAGTGACATTTGGCAGTCAAAACCTAACCGGTTTTGCATGCTTGCTGATTGCTGAGCTTGCTTTAACTCTTTTCGAGTTTGAGAAAGGTTTTATTCATGCATGGGCTTCACCTACATTGATTCACACGCACATACAGAGAGAGACAGAGATCTGACATGAAAAGGGCACTGGGAAAATGCAGAGGTGAGAAAAGCATGCACATGAAGTAAAAGACGTGCCTGACACATGATCGGTGCGGCGGTGCCGTTTACATGCGACCTTCCACATGTAACTGCATCTCTAACTTCTTCCTTTTTTTTTTTCTTTTTTTTCTTTTTTTTGACAAAAATAAAAGTTGACTTCAAACAAAATCTAAAGAAAACAATCCGAAAAGGTGGTCTCACTAGTTAATACGAGGTAAACATGTGCGGTTGAAAGAGTTTTGGGTAAACAAGGTGTACTACTAAGCATATGCAAGAGTGATTGCTCAGTTTTGCAGGATATTCTTTAGTGCAGCCATGAGTTACAAGAGTTTCAGCATGGAAAAGCAGCACTTTGGTAGCATAGTATTAGGGTGATTTTGTCCACATGATGTTATGGTTCTGTGTAAGCAATTTATAGATGCTCTGATTTTTATCACTTCCTGTAAATAGACAAGTTTATCCACTTATTTTGAGTGAAGGAGTATATTTAAAATATTCAGATGTTTCCAAGCAAGAATAAGAAAAGCAATGAAGTGAAATTTGTTAACATGTTTTTTTAGTTAAGATTGATAAAGGCAAAGTAATGCAACGACATAAGTTACTGAAAGGGATAAGGAAATAAAAATTGCATGTCCAATTAATGTCTGCCATCTAGATTCTAGACTTGATAAACTTCATGTGAAATCCATAATGGTTTAATTTAAGAGTCTAAAAGTTGTCAAAGACCTTGGAAATGAATGCATTTTTTTAAAATAAATAAATGAATAAATTATTGCTCTGCTTTCTCATTGTTTCTTGGAAACATGATTTCTTATGCATCTATTTTCAATTTGAAAGGTAATCGTGACTAAGACCGCTACGGAGGTGTAGCTTGATGGTAGAAGTTCTCAAGTTGTTTCAAACTCTGTTTGTTTCAACAATGATATTTTCTAAAAAATGAGTCATTTTCCAAGAAGCATTTTCTATAAATCTATCTCATTTTACAATGTTTGGTAGCAACTTTAAATGAGTTGAAAAACAACCTCCTAACTTCCCTTATTTAGCTTACTGTGAGATAAATTGGTTTCCAAAAAAAATTAATAAAAAACAATCTCTAAAAATAAACTATACTTTTTATGTTGACTAAAGATAGTTTTCCTTTGACTCATCTTTTTTTATGCTACCAAACACTAGAAAATAAGGAAAACTATATTTACACAAGGTTTTCTATCGAAACAAACGGAGCGTAAGTAATTCGAGTGATAGTCCCAGCAAGATTTCAGTGGTACACATGGTATTACCAATTGTTGCCACATGACTTGAGCCCACACCAAAGACCCCATTTTTCATTCAGCGAGAAAGAAAAGGAAAAAAAAAATGACCGAGGTGTTTTGAGTGCCACGGTAAATTGACGTTAGGGTAAACTAATGAGGTTAGTGGGGTCTGAGGGTTCTCTTTATTACATAGGTTTTACAAAATGTTGTTTGTAACATTACTATGTAGTATGATCCAATCCTACCCACACGGTACATAGTTATAGTAGTTTGTATGCTACTATGCCAGCACTAGCAGCAGTTCTGTATTTTATGTCAGAAGACTGAATGGACTGATTGCCATACTATTACTGCTGCATACCCAGCAACATCTTCCTCAATAGATCCATTACATCTAGAAAACCATACATGACTTAGCTTAATCGAAAATCGGTTGATAACATAGGCTTCTTAACTTTCCATACCCCTTCTCCAGGGTGTTTTTTTATTTTTATTTTTTCTTGTATGGTTTAAAAAGAAAATAATGTTAAGAGAACAATACAAGTCAAGCAAGTTCCTTCTTAATCCTATACGTATATCCACACACAAAGCACTAGATCTCTATGACTCTACCATGATACTGGCAAGTGCTGGACTATCACAAAAGTACAAAACTTACTGGTAAAGCAGAATAGTAGTCTGATGTATGGATGACATATAATATAGCATTAATATGATGGGTCCTAGAGTCAATGGGTAAGAGAACCTCAAAAGAAAAGTGGGAAAGAAACTTTAACAAACATAAACTAATCCAAGATACAGCTTCATATGGGGTTGATTTGCAAAAACAATCCACAAAGCCAGACGTGAGAATATTGAAACAAGCTTGGACAACGATGGACTTGGCACCTTATATGAATCAATCAAAGAAAATATATAATTATGAACTGTAATTCTAATGGCGCACCTTTGCTATATTTAAAATCTAAAACAATAAAGTAATTTGGCTAAATTACATTTTAAACACTATAATTTGGGAGGGGTAACAAATTAATCATATAGTTTCAAAAATAAAAAATTAAACATCGGCCCATTTAAGTGGAACCCACGGTGCTTGGGGTTAATTTGTCACCTTGTCATACCTCAAGATTTAATTTGTTACTTTTGAAACTTTACAGTTTAATTTGTTACCAATAATATTCTGCACTGAATTACCAATAATCACTCAACTTTTGTGGTTCTCAAACTCATTAAAATTAGCTGTAGTTCAAACCGGGAAGAAAAAACCACAAGATAGTTAGTAGCCAAAATCAAAATGATACTTTAATTTAAGTATGAGCTACTCTAAACAAGATCTATTGAAGTAGAAGGCTCTTCACTAGTGCAAAATCAACCTTGGACTTTACGGACTTGGATGTGGTGAGTCGATTCTTCACGCCAGATTGGTTGTGCACCACTTTGGACAAGAGTCACATACTCTCCCCCCTTCAACAGACCTTTACCCTGAAGCATAGAATTTTAACATTTTACTCTAATATGAAAATTTGAGTGGACAAACGATAATATATCATCCAGAAATTACTGACCACTAATAGCTTAAGGGCTCTGGAGAAGGTCTCCTCAGCATCATTTGAAAACTGCATGTATATGGGCATGACACCATGATAAAGCACCAGCCTCTGCTTAATCCTTTCTCTGCTAGGCATGAAATCATTTCAAATATATTCCAATGCTACTCCCAACAAGACATAAAAAGTAAAACTACTACTTTTTCCTCTTCCTTTCTGGTTTTTTGTTCTGTTTTTTTCTTTTGTTGTATAGGAAGCCCATTAAATTTTAATGCTCCTTGCCTATTGAATTGTTTAAAAATTAAGCAACAGTTGGTATAAAGAGACCATCTAGCTTCTTCAAATATGCATACAACAGTTGATTAAGCCAGGCAAGTAATTCTTCCCAAACATATTTATATATTTGTAGAGTCAGATAAATTGCATATGTAACTTCATGGGAAAAATAAATCCTTGAAGCAGAAGATATCCAGGTCCACCACCTGAAAGAGTATATATACCAGTACTTTGTAGGCTTTTCAAATGGATTAGCAGGGACTGTTATACAGTGGCACACTCTTTTGCAAAATTGGGTTCTAATCATTATAATGTTTCAGGTCCTGTATTACCAAGGGCATTTCCAAAAGAAGCTCAGATAACTCTTTTGAGGGGTATTTCTGGGCTGTCACTCTTGAGCAAATACACACAAACTGACTGTTTTAGCCAGACATTAGCATATTTGAATAGCAACATGATAGCCAATGGAATTAGAGCCCAATGCCACCTTCAACCACTGTGGCACCTCCAAACCCAGTATGGGGGTCATGGATGAGGTCAGAATGCAAATCCCATCGTGCATGAGTTGATACAAAGAATAAAAATATGATAAATGCACAGATGTCAGCATGTCAATCATTCTAAAGAAAAAATGTTGGCCACTGCAACGTGTCACTAAATCAGTAGTACTCTTCTTTTTTTTCTTTTTCTTTTTTGATAAGTCAGTAGTACTCTTCTTATTAACCAACATATATGCTTTTGTCCAGGGTAAGATCACATTATAAATTATGACATGTGACTTGAAAAGAAATTGAAGAATATTATATGCTATAAGGCTACTGAACTCACTCATTTGTGAAGGCAAATATTGTTGAGGAAGGCCGATAATGGCTTAAAAGTACAGCCATGGATCCTGTTCTTGTGAAAACAATGATAGGAGTATTGAGAGTGTTAGCCATAGTCGTGGCATGGAAAGCAAACATTTCACCCATATGGCTCTGTGAAAGAATGTCCAGGAAGTGATCAGATTTAAAAAGAGTAACTGCAGCAGTTCTCATTGAAAATTTTTGGTTAGTTAATGATTCATTAATAAGAGCAAAATGGGTGCAAGTGCAACCCAAGTATAAGGGAAGAATACAAGAGATAAAAACAGGCCGTAACTTCTCGTTTTAGTGAATGCATACCTTATAGCTACCCAATTGAATTGGAGGAGTTGTGCTAACTGGTAGACTTGACTCAGTCCTTAATGCCACAGTATGCATTACTTTAACAGCTTTCAATGGATACCTTGAGTCATTTAATTATGCAATTAATTAAAAATTTTCAAATAAGAATAAAAATGAAAGAGGAAAAAGAGAAGTCATCTAGAAGGGGACAGAATAACCAACTCATGTATAATAAGAATAGAGCAATCAGAAACCAAAAAAAAAAAAAAAAAGAGAGCAAGCATGAATATCATCATTGATGACTTGAAGTATCTAACATCAACAACAGGTAACAAATAAATAAACAAGTGCATACATGGAAGAAACCTCATTTTTTCTGGGTTAAAGAAATGATAATGGCATACAACCAAAAAAAGGAAAAAAGGATGATAATCCACATGAAAGACGCATTATCATTACTGACGCATAAATTTGAAAATTTGAAATGCTATTATAGTATAAACTTAAAAATTTTAAAAATAAAATAAAAATAAAAAGATGAGGCCACCAGACACACAAAAACTTACTTTCCGTGGGCAGTTTCTCCTGAAAGCATGATTGCATCAGCACTTTCTCGTACTGCAATTGCAATGTCAGAGACCTCTGCCCTTGTTGGTGTAGGATGATTTATCATACTTTCCAGCATGTTTGTCGCTACAATTACTGGTTTCTGCATACTTTGACACCTTCGAATTATGTCCTCCTGTTTGAATGAAACATAGGATTGAGTTACACAATAAAATCCAATACAACATCAATCACACTTTCTTAAACTCCAGAATATAAAGGGGAAAATATCATATGATGACATAGCAAGGCTACATATAATTAGAGATAGCAATTCCACCCTCAGTTTTTTTAGTATAATAATAAATTAATAATGCAAGCTTGATAAGGTTAGAAATTTAACACAGAAGACAGACTTATCTATGCTGCAACATATCTTTTTCACTAGTCCAATTTAATCCAATACTATTCATTTGGGTTATTGCAATCTCCTCCGCTTAAATTCCTGGCATATATATTACAACATATTACATCCATGATACCAAATGCTATCCCCTGCTATGTGCTTCTTTCCTAATCAAAATATAGAAGAGCAACTGCTCTTACAAAGTTAGGGAGTCATTTACAAAGCCCAGCTTATGGGCCAGGTGTGATGCAGGCAGCAGGAAATCAGCTTTATTTTAATTTACTTTCATTTTCATCAATAGCTTTCAAGTTTCAAGTGAGGGAAATTTTGGCCTTTCAGTAATTTTCCCAGCAACAAGTTAATAGGGTTGGAGTCTATGTAAGGCCCATATAAGACATGAACTATGTGTAAGGCCTACATGAGGCATGTCCTAATGTATTGGATTAGGGTGCACATGGGTTGGTTAGGCTAGGGTTGAGGGTCAAATCTGCAGCCCTCAACGCCCAAACAACACCAAACCAAGTCAAATACAGAGAGCCCCCAATTTCCAATGGCCAACTCTAAACTGTTTGACAATTAGGACTCTTCAGAAGCCCGTACTCCAAAGACCATTTGAGACCATAGTAAATAGGTCAAATAGCTTGCAGAACTATAAACGGCCAAATTTCTATGTCAAGCCCAGCATCCAACACCATCTGCACTTTGAACGAGGCTCCTAGCTGCTGCAGGCACTGGATCCCTTGTGGGGTGGCTTTACTTAAATTAAACATGCATGTAAGTTCATTATTTAATGTATGTGATATCTAGTGAAGAATTTAGAATAAATAGTGTCTAAAAAGAAAGCATTGGGTCTTTTGCTTCAATAGTTGATATAAACAACAGTACAAACAAACGTATGATGCTAGATCAATTCTTCCCTGATGTAGATGTGAAACACTTCTGATGTTCTAGTTAGTATGGGGCTCTTGCTTTAATAATTGAATCAAACATTTGGTGTTTAGAATTTAGATTTATTCTTTCCCTGACTCAGTTACACAATACTTTTGATGTTTAACCAAAGAACATATTATCCTATTGTATCTATAAGAAATCAAAACAAAAAACCACCAAATTAGTTAACTACTATAGCAATATATGTCAAGCAACTTCATCTTAGACTTATCATACTTTCAGTTGAAATGTCAAAAGTATGGTGTATTCATTACATCAATTTACTAATTTACCTGCAACAAGGGAACTTCCTCAATTGGAAGTTCAGCTCCAAGGTCTCCACGGGCAACCATTGCCTGAAAAGTCAAGAAAACTAGTAGTAAGGAGCAATTGGAGAGGATCATAATATGATGTTTGCTTCACAAATAAATGGTACCAACCTTTTTTTTTTCTTCCAAAATATGAATATTATCTATATCTAGATTACATAGTCTACACCTAGCACTTTAACAAAGAAAAAGAACTCTCACAGCATCTCATGATAAGCACCTTATAAAACAAATTTCCATTTAAAATCTAAAAACTGAGTGCATTATAGAAGGTCTGGTCATATTAGACAGGGCATAGGTAATCTATGCAAACACCATCACTAAACCTTATTTTTGTATGAGAAAGTTTAAAGTTAAGGACTAGAAATTGTTTTTGTTTCAAAAAATATATTATATAAAGTATTTCACAAAACCTTCTAATTTTAATACGGCTTAAAGAGTAAAGCCCAAACCTCTCTTGATGAGTTAGAAAACCGATACGCCTTTGACTGTTTGACAAGCTAAGGAATACATACATCTATAAGCTCAATAGTGGCACAGTACCATAATGTTAATATTTCACTCAAGAAAGTAATTTTCTTTTGCTTCAGACTTTTATCTACCTAAGGCTTTTTTTTTCTTTTTATTGCCTCTTATAGATTTTTACTTTTAAGATATCTTCACAAGTTATATTTCTTCACCACACCCAAAAATAAAGAAAGACTATAACCAATGCATGATGGAAATAAGCACAACATGGTTTATAAAATTTTCTTCCCTTGTTACTTTCTGCAGCAAACATATGTAGCATACACAATACTTAAATCATAATATTAACACTAACCCCATCAGATGCTGAAATTATTGAATGAAGATTTGGTATTGAGTCTGCACTTTCAATTTTGACAATCACATGAATATCCGCATTGCTATCTACAGAAGAGGTTTGAAATAATTTGAATCAGAAACAGTATGTAAAGTAAGTATACCCCAAAAAATAATAATAAATTGAATAGAGCGTAAAAATGAAAATTAAAAAAAAAAATACTTCTTAGGTAATCCTTCAACTCATGGACCACTCTCGCGTCCTTTACAAAAGAGACTGCATAGAAATCAACTTGGTTGTCCACCCCGAATTTGATATCTTCCCAATCTTTGTCTGAGCAAATGAAAAATATATAACGAATATCAATACCACAGGTAGATGAAGTAGATCCTTGCATGAAGACCATTTACATATGAAGAGTACCCGTAATTGAAGGCAGATTTGCACTTTTTCCACGCACATTTAGATGACGCCTTGATTTTAGTTCTCCACCATCAACTACTACACATTTAACCAGATCCTTTGTCTTTGACTTAACAGCTAAAGACATCATTCCACCTAGCACATAGATTTAAAATAAAATAAAAACCCTCATTAGGTCTTGTGACCGGATCGGCAACTTGGGAATTGTATTAAGTTTAAACTTCAGCAGGGTAAATATTTATTTTTGTACAGGGATTTATATCTTAGAGCTTATGTCATAATAATAATAATAATAATAATAATAATAATAATAATAATAAATAAATAAATAAATAAATAAAAATGGTAAATCACCATCAACAATTGCGAGATATGACATTTTTCAGGTTGATAAATCAAATATATGAATAAAGGACTAACAAGCTGAAAGGTGATGTAAGGGTAGCCATCTTCCAAGTCAGTAAATGACAAAAATTCAACTATTATGTAAGAGAACACTACAGTAAATCCAGTGGAATAATCACTTGCATCTATGACATAAAACAGCAACATAGTTCAGTTCTTTCCTACAACGCAGATCAACTTAGTCAAAACCCAACAAATGGAGGTTAATTAGAAACCAGCTCAACTAATGGTAGTCTGTCCAGTTCTCTAATTAGAATCCAGTGGAATAATCTCTATCATTTATTTTGGTCAAATCATTGTGGAGGTATGGCATGGAGACAGATGCAATATGGAAGAGGGTTATAGAGGCAATGTATGGGAATTAGTGGTGGTTAGTGCACGAAAACTGTGTCAAGTGCATATGGTGTTAGCCTCTGGAAAATCATTAGAAGTGGTTGGTTGAACTTTTCTAAACTCCTACGATATGATGCGGGTGATGGTACTAGATTGAATTTTTGGAAGCATGTGTGGCATGGGGATTGTACCCTCAAGGAGGCCTTTCCAAAATGTTACTGTATTAGTAGGGCAAGGGATTCTTCAGCTGTAAAGGTTATTCTGCTGGGAGGATTCATTGGGATGTTCAATTTTGTTATTTAGTGCATGATTGGGAGCTCGAATCTTTGGCTTTGTTTATGGACATTGTCCACTCTTTGTCTGTGCAGGGTCTTGGTTTGTTGGAAGTCAGCAATGAGTAAGGGTTTTGAGGTTCAAGGATTTTATCTTTCTTTATACCCTCCTACTATCATATCTTTCCCAGGGAAAATGGTGTGGCAATCGAAGGTTCCTCTAAGGGTACCTTTATTTTCATGGTCTGCTTCTTTAGGTAAGATTTTAACAACAGATAACCTTCGAAAAAGGCGTATTATTGTTCTTGATTGATGTTATATACTTATGTGTGCAAAAGGTGTGGGGAGTCAATGGATCATCTTCTTCTTTATTGCCCTATAGCATATGAACTGTGGTCTTTCGTGTTTTGCTTGTTTGGAACTCACTGGGCTATGCCGTATAAGGTTATTGAGTTGTTCAAGTCATGGCAGGGTAAGTTCAAGCAAAATTGTAATATAGCTTTTTGGAGGTTTGTGTCGCATTGCTAGAAGTTTTAAGGGATGTGAACGGTCTAGGCTAGAGATTAAGTCTTTTTTCTTTCATACTCTCCTTGAATGGAGTTTGGTTTTATCTCATTTTTCATGTTTTTTCCTTCTTGTTTTACTTGATCATGGTAATTTTGGTTCTTGATTTTTGCCCCTACAGTAGATTTCCAATGTACTCAAGTTGGCTATGATTTTAATAATATTTTACATTACCTATCAATAAAAAAAAAAAAAGAATATCTGTCCAGTTATCTATCTAGATTGCTACTTCACACAAAAAAAAATATAGAGAAAAAGATGGACTAAAAAGGATATAATCTACATGCAGATCTGAATTCTCAACATGAATATCAACTAGCCTAAGTAGTAACGTCCCTTGGTGTTGTATCAGAGACTAGGGATCCAATCCCACTCACACCAAAGATGGAGGTCTTTAAGGGAAGGGGAGGGCTACCCTTCATTGTATATCCCAACATTTGGCCAAAAATAAAAGATATGAATTCCCAACCACCCCATCACAGTGATCAATAATTTAACAGGTTTCTGCATATGGAGAAACATCTTATATCCTACTTCTTGTAAACTTGAATGAGTCAGGGTCCTCGGGGATTTCACCCTCATTAATAATTCAAACAATATATGCACAGCAAACTTTGCATCAGATAGGACAATAACCCAACATTCATTAACTAATGCACCAATTCAGCACCCATGAGAGGCATCTATTCTTACCATCAACCAGTAGTGTGTCTCCAACCTCCACATCATTCACGAAGTCATCATAATTTACACTAACAGTATCATCTGTGCTGACTCCTCTTTTAATAGTGAAGTTAAATTCTTGTCCCTCTTCAAGCTGAATTGGTTGAGGTACATCTCCACTTCTAACCTCAGGACCCTGCATGAAGAGAGTAGAAGCGTAGTGTACCAATAACTTCACATGATTTTTCCGTTTGGGGTATGGAAGTAAAAACCTACATACACATGTAGCAGTAGGCCAACATATACATATATGGCAAAATTGAACCAGATAGATACTGATGTGTAGATAAAACAAATGGTAGACAGAGAAATTTGGGTTATGCAATATGTTGCTTAGTTTATAACTTAAAAATGAGTGGTCAGTATAACTACTTCAGAATGCCAATATAAATTCATACGCATTGTGTAAATGTTAATTTTAAAAGAAGCAACCTTTTGACTTTCACCATAACTTCCACAGACAGCTCCTATACCAAGAAGTATATTAAAGAAAAAAAAAATGAAAAATACTTCTATGTTCTGTAGCAGAAACAAGAATGTGCTCCGCCCTAATTAAAGTAACAGGTTATTTATAAAAATAATAGTAGTAGTAGTAGTAGTAGTAGTAGAAGTAATAATAATAATAATAATGAAAATCTTACATCCATATATTCAGTTCAAGTTTCAACATTGATCTACTTGGAATTGACCAAAAGTAACCTCAAACATGTATCAATGTAATAATGTCCTATACTTTTAACTAAGCATCACGGAGGAAACCAGTTGTTGAAGAATCAAAATATATTTTTAAGCAACAAACCTTAGTGTCCAGCATTATGGCTATAACCCTGTCTTCAAATTGAGCATTGTATTCTTTTACCAGGTCTATTGTCTTCTGGTGTGATGCATGGTCCCCATGTGACATATTTAGACGTGCCACATTCATTCCAGCTTCTGCCAGTTTCCATATCATTTCACGTGAGCTTGAAGATGGACCAATTGTACAGACAATCTTAGTTTTTCTTAGAGAATTTGAAGTTCCCCTTTCCTGCCCAAGAGTGTTATCACTAGACTGAAGCTCAAATGGAGAGTTCAACTGATCCTGACAAAAGAAAAATAAAAAATTGAGCTTGTTACACGGTTACAAATTACACAAAAAGAAGAAAATTCAGGGGAAAAAAATGGAATTGACAACATATTGGATCAAATAAATGCCACTAACACATCCTTAACGCGAAGTTGATAAACACAAATCTAGATAGGATTTTTAAAAATCTTAAGAATTCACCAACCGTAAAGCATTCTATATCGGAGAACTGTATCTAATCAAAGTAACCGAAATGTGAAATTACACAAAATCCATTTCTACCTTAAAAGTTCTAATTTCTTAGAAATACTCCACTTCTTAACCAAAAGTCCCTTAATTGATATCTTTGATGCAAATTATTTTTAACTGCACCTTTCAAAAAGTCCACGTACAGTTAGAGCATGAGAGCAAGGAGAAAAGATGCTTAGTCACTAAGCAATGGCTTCCCCCCCCCCCCCCCCCCCACACAAAATAAAAAATTAAAACTTTTTTCTTTTTTGGATCAGCAAGTTCTGCTTTCATTAGCATATTGAATCGTTTTTAAGCATATTACTTTCCTTCACTCATATTTTTCAAGAACCAAACCAAGGGTAAACATTCACATCAAATCTTCAAAGGGTCTGGCTCAACATCTCAAAAAGAAAATTTTTTCTCAAATTCCACTAGACTTAGATAGCACATTGAACATTAATGCAGAGGCAAGGCAAAAAAGGAAGATCCAAGATTCAACATGGGTAGAACATCAATACAAGAGAATTTTAAGTGATGAATCAACATGTAATTATTACAAATATGGCCTATCCCTGTTACTATTAAGAGAAGTATAAATCAACTCTACCTACTTGCCAATGAAAAACACTAATGGAAAGAACTGTTTAAGACTTTGACTTTGGAACTACTTATCAGCATGTCTTTAAAAGTAGAGAAAGTAGTTGACCAGTGCTAGACAAACACTAATGGAAATTCTAAATCTAATGTCATTAAGATCACCAACTAAGCCAAAGTGTTTGAATTAGGCCTTTTTTTTTTTCTCGAGATTTCCTACGCTTTCTCATCAACTAAACAGAGCAAAATCATATAACCAACTTTTAAGGAAGTCTAGGCTGCCTCAGCCCTTTAAAAATACAAAAACCAAGTTCCAAAATCCCAACTTCTTCAGTTTCTCACACTTTCTCATTAACCGAACGGAGCAAAACAGTTTCATAAAGTTTAATTAGTTCGTAAAGCAACCATCTTTAGTTACCAAATAACCAAAAAAAAAACCCAAAAGCCAAAACTCCATTTCCTTCTTTTTCCTACACTTTTTCAGCAAACAGAAAGAGTAAGAAACCCAAAAGAAAAACTAAAAATCAAGAACAACTTGAAAAACCCATGTGCCAAAAAAAGCAAAACTCACAAATCCTAGAGGACCATTTGGGGTAGTGAGTTGGCCATGCTGACTCTGCTCAGTGGCCTTCATCGATCTGACTGAAAAGAATTGCTTCTGAAAGCACTTCCTTCTGGTTCTGGGTTGGAACACAAAGTCACTCAAGTTTTTAGAGGAAGCAAGGCGATCAGAGGCCTTGGTAGTAGTGGGGTCAGGATTCAGCAGTGACATTGTAGTCGGAAGATTCATTGTCGCCATTGAACTCTTAGCTTCAGAGAGAGAGAGGGTGGCGGAGAGTTATAGAAAATGTGTGAAAGCGAAAGAAAGAGTGTTTATATTACGTGTTTGCGTGAGAAAGTGAGAGAGAGAGAATGCGAGGACGAGAGCCAGTCTCGTTGGGGACAGTTGGTATGCGTCTCTTGGCGGCTCTGAGGACTCTGAACAACATATAATGATATCCCACATAAAAATTAAAATTAGAGAAATTAAAGCCTCAATTTTTATTTTTATTTTTATTTTTAAGGAAATTCTTTTGAAAAAATATAATAATCAAACTTTCTTTCTTGTGAATATTTATTAGTATACCCTATCTATCTTCTATGTCCAAAAATAACAAATTTATGGTTTTTTTATAAAAAAATTTATGGTTTTAAACTCGAGACTTTTCAAATTATGATAATGTAAACACTCTCTTCATATATTTGTTAAAAGCTAGTTAGTACTTGGTAACTCATGAAATGCACCTAAAAGTTAATAAAATTTCAATTTTCTTTCTTTAAATTTTAGCCTTTAATATAAAATTGACACTTATGATAGTTATTAATAGACATTGATCATAATTATATTTATATGTATAACTATCAAACTATCAATCATTTAAAAATAATATGATTTGATAATAAATTAATAGAATGTAAAATATAGAATAAAATCTAAATCTAATTAAAAAAATTTATACAAAATAAAAAGGTATTATTAATAAAAGAGGGGAGGGGGTAAGAAATTTAAAAAGCCAGGGGCCATGGCTCCCTCCCTAAGCCCTTAACAACCATTGACAACAAAACGATTTTTTAAGGGAAAATGGTGTTGTTTTATGCTCCATTTGTTTTGTTGTAAATATTTTTAATAAAATATTTATGAAAGTTTTTGGTATAACATATAAAAAAATTAAGCACAAACCGCCAAAACTAATAGCACTGTTTGTCGAACTGTCAACTCCATTTGTTGTTTTCAATTCCAATTGTTGTTTTCAATTGCCAAATCAGTAACCTAGCCACCAAATAAGAGAGAGAGACACTGTGTATTTTTATAAAAATAACGATTTTACAGTTGTAGGAAAATATTTTCAATTTTGACCAAATTTTACAATGAACAACGCACAATAATATACTAAAATCAATTTTTATCAAAACATTTTACAACAAAACAACAAAGTGTGATAGAGTAATAGGTATCTGTAAGGGTGAAGGGCCCAAATAAAGATATTGGGCCGTCGGCTTCACCCAAGAACGTCAAAAAACCCAAAGACAAGCACGTATTAGTGAAGACAAGTAGATTACTGAGCCGAGAAAGAAGTTTAATCATGATGAACAGATGACGTTGTCCGAGGAGCAATCCCTTCTTGGCCAACAAAGTGGATGCCTAAAGTCCGACCACCCATCAAGTACTAGGTAGTAGGCAACCATGCTTGGGAGGATAAGCTTTAGAAAGAGTTGAGTCAACAGAGAATTGAGAAATATCTGAGAAGAAAGCTTCTACCACCGCATTGAATGCTCTGCATCTAACCCCCTGGTTGCATTAATGTGGAAGTGATGTCTGAACAGTGACTTTCAATCTTACAGCAACCCACAAAGACTTCAGAAAAGCGCTGATGGGACAAATATCAAAGAGATTAGCAATCTGATCTGCACGTAGAAGACTGAAATAAAAGAAGGGAAGAGAATATAAAAGGAAATGATTCCATCATAGAGGAGGAGGATCAAAAAAAGAAAATCCTTGTATAACCAAGAACTTGAATCTTTGTATTAGTCCAGGAGAAATATAAAAGAACATACCATCCTCGGACCTGACTGAGTAGTACCTGTTCTTTTCAAACTGTTTTTCTTACTCATTCTAACACCAACTAGCCTATTGTGATCTCTAATTTAAATACACAGTTCATCCAAACAGTCTAACCCCCCCCCCCCCCCACACACACAGTTGTCCATACTCAATATTGTGAAAGCCTTAAAAATAAATAAAAAAACTAAAATATTGTTTCCATATTTAAAGTTTGCATGAATTTCATTTTTCAACCCTTAAACTTAAGATGTTTATTTTTTGTCTTTAAATTTTTTTTCCTGATAGTTCAGGAATGAAATCTTGGACTTAAAAAGAACTTTTTTCCAACAGTTTTGGGACAATAAAAAAATATCATTTAAATTTTAAGGACAAAAGGTGTAAGATTTTCATTATTTTAGGAATTGAAAATGATTATCATTATTTAAGGGATTGAAAATGAATTTTTTAAAGTTTAGGGACAAAAATAAAATTCATTCAAATTTCAAGGACAAAAATAATATCTTAACCCAAAAAAATTTGTATGTACTACAATAATATGTGATAAACATGAGACAAAAGATATAATTTTTTATAATTTTTCTGCTAAATGTAAAATGTGTGACAAAAAAATAAAGTTAACTTATTTTTAATTAGTTAATTTATTAATTTAAGAAAAAAAGGGACAAAATTTTTTCAACCCTTAAACTTTAGATGTTTATTTTTTGTCTTTAAAATTTTAAATTATTTTTTTCCTAATAGTTCAGGAATGAAAACTTGGACTAAAAAATAACTTTTTTCCAATAGTTTTGGGACAATAAAAAAATATCTTTTAAATTTTAAGGACAAAAGGTGTAAGATTTTCATTATTTTAGGAATTGAAAATGATTATCATTATTTTAGGGATTGAAAATGAATTTTTTAAAGTTTAGGGACAAAAACAAAATTCATACAAATTTCAAGGACAAAAATAATATCTTAACCCAAAAAAACTTGTATGTACTACAATAATATGTGATAAATGTAGGGAAAAAAGGCACATGAATGTATATTGAGCCATGGGCCTTGTTCGATGACATTTAATAGTCCGAGGGCAGGTAAACGTTAGCAAGGAGGTACAAATTAGTGAGTTATGGAAGGATCCTAGTCATGAGGGTTTCGGAAAATCATCCAAGGAGAAATGCCTCCTCGGCTAAGCAGAACAGAAGTCAAAAGGTTTGATCTGCCATCAAAAGCAACACTCCGGATGATTCTGCTAGTAAAGATAAACATCAGAAGGAAATAGAACAAGGGGAAGCTATGAAATATCTAAGAGAAAGTTATTGTCACCGCATTAAATCCTCTGCAGCTAACTCTCTGACCGCATTAATGTGGAGGTGATATATGAACAGTGATATTCAACCTTACAGCTACCCCCAAAGACTTTCAGGAAGGTGCTGATAAGACAAGGATCAAAGCAAACAGCTTGACCTACACGTGGAGGGTAGAGATGAAGAAAAACAGGAGAATATGAGGAAGAAATACCCCATTACAAAGGGGGACAACTGGAAATCTATAGAGAAAACATTGTAATAACGTGAACTGTAATTGTAATCAAGTTTAAGAGAAATATATACCAGAGTTATTCTCCTCGGACTTTGTCGAGGAAGATTTACTTTGCACAAAACCTGTTTATCTTTGTTTTTCTTGTCACCTTTAACCCATTGTGATTGTTGTCCAACTCACCGAAGTCTAATTTCAAGTTCACTCTCTACAAATTCATTATGTTGAGCTCTTTGGGCCTTAATCCCTTTATCTTTTGGGCTTAGGATCCAAACCGCACCCCTACAATAAACATGAGACAAAAGATATAATTTTTTACTGTATAACTTTTTTGCTAAATGTAAAATGTGTGACAAAAAGATAAAGTTAACTTATTTTTAATTAGTTAATTTATTAATTTAAGAAAAAATAGAGAGAAAAACAAAAAGCTTTTTGCCAAACAGACACCTAACTTTCAATTATATAGGACTATTTGGTAAGTGGATTTTTGTTTATGTTTTCAAAATAGTATTAAAATAATTTTCAAAAAATTAAATTTGAAACTAGTTTTTACTTTTTAGAGAACAATTTTTGCATTATATCTATTTGTCTCCCATTTTTAAGAAAAAATTTTAAAATATTGAAAAAAAATGGAAGACCATTTTATATTTTTGAGACAAAAATTTAGCTGGTAGAGTATATATATAATCAACCGTAAAATAAAACACCAATGAATTATGCAAAAAAAAAAAGAGTAAAAGATATTTATAAAAAAAAAAAAAAAAAATCAACACCATGCAAAACATCTATTCATGCTCTCTAGCTTCCTCCTTTATCTGGGGCAAATATGTTGTTTTCAAAATTTTGTGATAAGGATATGCTCATTTTCTAAATTTTTTGTATGATAATGATAAGCTCCTAAATTCTAGAAAAAGAATAATTTGAACAAATCTATGGGATCCATTATTTTTAATTTATTTAAAAACATTTTTTCCTCTTTAATTGTTTTCAAAATCTTATTTTCAACAATGAACTAAAGAAATAATCTTCAGAGAATCACAAATGTGGGAGTGGGACTCACTATTTTTGTTTTTTTTTTTATTTTAAAAATTGTATTTAGATATAGCTACCTAATAGGCCAGCTTGCTTTCTGGATTTGACACGTGCATGAACGGTGCATTGACACGTGGATGCATTGGAGTTTCACTTAGGTCACACGGTGCCAACTATAGGTACATTCTGCTATCATCGAATAGTTCAAGTCCCGGCAACAGCACTTTGAAACAAACTCCCTGGGCCAGCGATTTACCCCGTTATGGGCTCACCCGTCGCGAACAGTGATTAGTCTCTGGTTGAAAGCTTTGAGGATACACTGTGGGCAACCAAAAAAAAAAAAAAATATTATCGGTCTGAACAAAAAAAGAATAGTACCGATCTGATCAAAACAGGTTCTCCGTCACATGGGTCCATGTGTCGATTCCAAGTTCCTAATAATATTAACAGTGTCTATCATGTCAAATCATGGTTACAGTTTGGTTATTCTACTCTCTCTCTCTCGGTAAAATATATATTTTACCATATTGACGTCCAATTTTGCATAATATATTTTTAATTATCTATTTTTAAATAATTAAAAATATAGAATCATATTATAAATATTTATTCAAGTGAGTTATTTCGTACAAAAACTAAAGAGTTTAGAATTAATAAATATTAAAAAAATAGACAATTTACATTTCTACTTAATAATATTCTTACAAAACTTTTTAAAGAGTTAAAAAAAATATAAAAATAACTATCAATAATATTTAAATTATATATCTGAGAGTTATACTTTACATTTTAATGTATATCTTTTAAGTATATTCATACATATGCATGGGTTACAAGTCATTTTTAAGTAATGAGTGGGCCACTAACTTGCATGACTTGAAGGGTTGATACTTGAACCTGTAAGTAGATAAATTTCACTAGAAATAAGTAGCAATATGGGCATTAAACATGTGGTCTCAATTCTATTTTGTTGTCAGTTATCCTCACAAGAATCAGATCTTAAAAATAAAATCTAAGCAAAATCCAAATGATATCATGCCAAATTCAAATGTCATTTTACTACAACAAAAAAAGAAAAAAGAATTTAGCAGGAAAAAAAAGCCCCACATCTCCATAGAGAGAGAGGGGGAGAGAGAGAGAGAGAGAGAGAGGGAGAGTTAGGTCCACAACAATCCTAAACGGCAAATAGAAACAAAAAAGGGAGCTCTACTCTATGGTTACTACTCCTATCTCACTTAAACGCTACTCATAAGTGATATGAGATCACTTATGCAAAAGTGTTATTACTCGAACTCACAATCTTTGACTCGCAAGATGATAAGTCACAAAGGCATCCTACCACTAGGTCATCTCCACAAGTGGTAGGTATATATGTTATTTTTGTTTTGAGTAAAGTCTCACATTAGATAAGAAATGATTAATCTATAATAATAATAATAATAATAATAATAATAATAATAATAATAATAGGTGAAACTGAGAAAAACTCAAATTAGAATTCCAAATTAGAGTTCCAATTTTGCACCATGTGTCCTAAATTATTTATTCTTAAAGAATTTTATTTCTTAATTTTAGAATCAAATGTAGGACCACATCATAAGTATTCATCCAAGTGAATTATTAAGTACAAAAATCAAAGAGTTTAGAATAAATGAATTATAAAAAAAAAGAAAAAAAAAAGCGCTTCACAATAATTAAAAAAATTTGACAATTTAGATTTTATACCTAATAATATCCTTACAAATTTTTTAAAGAGTTAACAAAATATAAAAATAACTATCAATAGTATTTAAATTATATATATAGGAATTATATTATGCATCTTATTGTATATCTTTAAGTATATCCATTCATATGTATAGGGTTTCAAGCTAGTATATATTAATAGGTTAAACTAAGAGAAAATCCAATTGATTTCAAATCGAATTCTAATTGTTGTCTAATATTGCGCCACGTGTCCTATGTGTGTGTGTGTCTATATATATTGTGGGGGCAGAAGAGTCAGAGTATGTTTGTGGGCCTTGGGCTTGGTCCGAGGGTATTAACTCGTCCGAGGAGGTCTTAGTGATAATAACTATACTGAATATAAAAGCCCACAAGCAAATTAGTATGAGAGAAGTTGGTGGAAATGGTCCAAGGAGGTAGATCTCTTCGGCTCTATGAAGTAAAGATTGTACCATACACCCTGATGTATGAAAGAGGATTCTAGAAGGTCTGCTGAGGGACGATATGTTCCACATGAGCACAGGGTGAAGGAGGGAATAAAAAATATTTTAGAGAAAACTGCTACCACCATATTAAAGACTCTGCATCTACCTTTTTGACCGCATTAATGGAGAAATGACCTCTGAACAGTGGTGGGCAGTGTTACAGCTATTGTTTAAGGGCTTCAAGAAGACGGTGGATGGGACAAATATCTAAATTGATGATCTGATCCATACGTGGAAGATGGTGGGAAAAATGAATAGGATATAAAAGGAAAAGAGTGGGCATTCAAGGAGGGGGATGGGGAAAAGGAAGAGAAAAACACTGTACATATCCCCTTCAACCATAATCTATTGTGAAAAGTAGAAAAAACAATATAAGTCATTCTCGGCTTGTGTTCAAGGAGTATTTCTGTCATATAATCATTTCATTGCGCATGTATTGGCGATCTAGCCCACCCTAATTGTTATCCAATATCCATAAAACCTAAGTTTATAGTCCACGCTCTACAAATTTCATTGTATAAGGCCTTTTGGGCCTGCATCCTTCACACGGTTGGGTCCGAGTGCAAATTGTGTCCTTACACACACACATATATATTTTTAATTTCTAGGTGAGTTAATATTGTGCAAAAGACGAAGAGCCTAATATATAAAAAAAAATCAATAAAAAAGAGTAAACTCATGTGTATATCCAAAAAATAAAATATAATATAAAAACAAAGAAGAAAGAAAAAGTAAAACTCATGTATATATCTATAACTTAAATAAGGTATAATTTGAATCCATATATGTGTAATTGTGTTGTTTTTAATTGTACCGTGCATTTGCACGGATTATACATTAGTATATATTAATAGTCAAAGTTGAGAGAAAATACAATTAAATTTTAAATTAGAGTCTAATTTTGCGCTACTTGTCTTATCTAATTTTTAAATTTGTTTGTCAATTGAATTATTAGGTGCAAAAGTCAAATAGTCTAAATTCAATTATATTCTAAATTGAATTTTAATTGAAGTTCAATTTAATGCCATGTGTCCTATCTAATTTTTTGATTTTTATGGCAAGTGAATTATTGAGTGCAAAAACCGAAAAGTCTAGATCCAATTAAATTCTAAATCATGTCTAATTTTGCGCCATGTGTCTTATCTAAATTTTAATTTGTGTGTCAAGTAAATTATTAGGTGCAAAAATCAAATAGTCTAAATTAATTAGATTCCAAATTGAAGTTTAATTTTGTGCTATATGTCTCATCTAATTTTTTAATTTTTGTAGCAAGTGAATTATTGGGTGCAAAAATTGAACAGTATAGATTCAATTAGATTCTAAATCATGTCTAATTTTGCGCCATATGTCTCATCTAATTTTTAAATTTTTGTGTCAAATAAATTATTAGATGCAAAAATCAAAGAATCTAAATTCAATTAGATTCTAAATTGAATTTTAATTGAAGTTCAATTTTATGCCATATGTCCCATCTAATTTTTTAATTTTTGTGGCAATTGAATTATTATGTGCAAAAACTGAAAAGTTTAGATCCAATTAGATTCCAAATTGTGATTGGTTTTAAATGTACCCATGCATATATATGGAATTACATGCTAGTCTACCATAATTAGAGCCTTAGCATTAAACTTAATACAATTTTAGCCATATTTCTTCTAAAAACGTTGCTTTTCTAGTTTAACTAATCTACAATATAGAGACAGCCACATTAAGTCATTAACCTCGCTACTCTATCACTATTATATTTAAATATTATATTTCTCTCTATAATAACTTCTACCCTTTCCCTATTTTCGGCCAATTTTATTTCTTCACCCTCTTTCTTTTTCACATATACAATTCACATATTAATCTGAACTTTAATCACATTCTAAAATAGAAATTTTAGGGCATATTTGGTACATCAACTTAAACACATGTGTAGATACTCGATTTTGCACCTATGATTTAATTAAGGAAGATGACTGGAATGATCATCCATGTACTCCAAAAATCATGATTGCATTACATGCATCAATTTGTTCTTGCATTACATGCATCAATTTGTTCATTGCATATCATAAAAATGATATTGAGATTCTAACGGTCGCAATGGTGTGTCAGGTTCTTAAATCGAACTATCGGATCGAAAAATATCGCATGATCAAGTTTGCATGGTCAACATGCATTATGTCAAGGAAGAGTCAACCATGTACAATTAATTTAAATTAATTCTGATTGGTTAAACAATTAAAATTAATTAAATAATGTTGTGATTGGTCGATAATTAGTATCTAAAATAGGATTGTATGCATAGGAATAAAATGGATGATTGGATAACAATAAAATTGTAGATAATCTGTAACAATAAAATTGTAGATAATTTGAACTTCATCAAGATTTATTTTAGGAATTTATTTACTAGATAATTGTTCCCAAAAAGTTTGAATTTTCTAGAAAAAAGATTTAAAAAAAAAAATCATAGATTAAGGATGAAAACACATCTAGGTACAAGGATCAGATCAAAAAACCCTAGAAAGAGAGTCCAAAACGCACTCAAACATGAAAGTGTGTTTGGCGTCCAAAAGCACCATTCGGCACTTTTGGAGTGCCGAATTAGCTCCTTTTGGGCTTTGGCCCAACGTCTTTCGGGTGACAATAAGATACACCCTTTTCGATCTTTTCGCAAAATGATGAGTCCCAATTCGCGTTCTACACATCGTAGCTATTTTTTAGAGTTTTCTGGCCTCTATAATTAGAGACTGGATCTCATATTTCAAGGACTTTTTTTTGGTGCTCTAAGAGCATACGTTTTTAGGCTCTCAAATCGCTCATATTTGTTGATTTCTTTGATATTTGCTGCCAAAATTAGGGTTTTTAGGTTTCAAAGATAATTGAATAAATTTCTTTAAACCCTGAAACATCCTCTCAAGAACAAAAAGTGCTCCATGCAAGAGGTTATTTTCAATCACCCTATTTGTTTTTCTCTTTTATGGTTCTTGTTTATGATGATGCATTTTTTTTTTTTTTTTTTATCAATAACATGAATTGTTAATCATTGTTTTGTTAAAGCATGATCTTGTTTTTTATATAATTGTTGTGATCTCTTTCTTAATTTCAATAATTTGCATATAACTAATTCTTTTTCTTAAACAAAAACGGATCTGCATTTTTCTTAGATGTAGATCTGATTTTTTTTTTTTTTTTCAGTCAAAAATGGATCTACATCTTTATTAGATGTAGATCTGAATTTTTTCTTTAATACATGCAAATTTTGAAACAAAGAAAAAGATTATGCATGATTGTATTCATGATTGTTTGTTTTATTTAGTTCATGTAGCATAAATTTATCTTATGAATGAAATTCTCTTCATAAAAAATCTCTTCCATATTTTTTTGAACCTATAAAAACAAATTTGATTTTTTTTTTCTGTTATCAAAAGCCATTTTTTTTAATCATCACAAAACAGATCTGATCTTTTACCAAGTTAAAACCTTTTTTTTTTCAAAAATGTATCTGATTTTTCTAAACTAAAAACCAAAATTTTAATCATCAAAACAGGTCTGAGTTTTTCTCTCCAAAAAATCACTTTTTTTTACAAAACAAATTTGGCATTTTTGACAAACCAAAATCAATTTTTTTTTATCACTAAAACATATCTAATTTAAAAAAAAAAAAAAAAAACAAAGAAGAGGATTCATTCATAAATAAATTTGTGTGATTTAGTTTTGTGTATATACAACATGTCATTTATAGCATGCATAAATGATACATTGGTCACAAGAGTCTAGAAGACCATACTCTGTCTGGGCAGAATAGGTGCCTAACACCTTCCGATTCTGTAACCTAGCCTCCGAATCGAGTTCTTTTGGATAGGTAGATCTAAGCCTTGTCTTTATTTTTTATTTTTAGGTAGAATGTAACTAGGACAAAAAGCCATGTAATTATTTGGTAGTTTGTAACTAGAATCCAAAGCCATGTAATTTTCAATTTTTTGAACATGTATTTTTTTCAATCAATGAGAAGGATGCTATTTAGTCATGTATTTTATATTTATATTTTTTTCAATCAATGAGAAGGATACTATTGAGAGGCACTTTTGGCGAGGTCTCTTACAACATGTTTTCAGTTTTTAAACAGCATTATACATATTTTCACACACTTTTCACCCACACTTATTTCCAAAAAAACTAAAAACTATTGTTTAAACACACGTACCAAACGAGCCCTTAGTTTTTTTTTTTAAACCTAATTTGTTCACATTAATAAAAAATAAAAAAGACGAATATATGGCTCTGCGTGCACACATGCGCACATAGCAAGAGAAAGAGGGAAAATATTTATTAAAAAAAAGGGGATATTGAGCTATAGTAACATAATAGATGTATTGAATTAGCGTACATAAATTAGTTTGGCTCAAAGTTTTATTGAGTATGGGGTGGAGGTGGAGCTATTTTGGAGGGTTTAGCTATTATATGGTTTGTTGAGCCAAATGTGAGTGCTCTTAGTCTCAACTCGTAGCCTTAAGCTTTTGGGTAAAGTGTTATCTTTATATGATATATAAAGATAATATATATATATATATATATGTAAAGATCAAATATTAACCAATAAAGTGTTCATTAAAAGAAATGTATTGAGATTTTAAAAAAGAAAAATGTTGCGTCCACAATATTTTTACAATATTTTTATTAAAAAAAAAAATGAAAATTTGGGATGTGCATTATCTATCTCTCTTTCAACATATAAGAGTTTTAATTAAGCCAACTAGTATTAGGTAATGGATAATATTTCTCTGTGTTGTGCACAGAAGGTCTTTCAGACTGTTTTTATTTTGCATTTCTTCTGTGTGTGTGTGAGTTTTAAACTTTGAGTTTCCCATACATTGAAATAGAAAAATTGCACAAACTCTCTCAAATCTTTGTCTCTTTCTCAATACAGTGCTCAAGTTCTTTTATTTTTTTTTTGGGTTAAAAAAAAGAAAAAATGGGTAGAGGGTGGCGACCAATGTGACTTCCTTATCTAGGCGTAACCATAATAGCACCCTACTCACTCTCGAGCGAGACCCCATACTCTTAGTCTATAAGATACTCACTTGTTATTCTTTGGACCATTTGAGATGGAGTTGAGATATAAGGAGCACCAACACACAACTAGTTGTTGAGGCTCGAACCCAAGCCATAAGACTTGTTGGCCCGATACCTTACCAACTAGGCCACCCGAATGTTGGTACAATACTCGAATTCATTAGTACTTGAAACATTATCTCTTTAATAAATCAAGGTATTAAAGACATATTTTATGTAATTGGATAATCTTTTGACAAAGTACATTTTACTTGTAATTGGATAGATCTAGGATGGATTTAGTACTTAAAAAAACATGTTATTCAAGCCAAGTATTAAAGCCATGAAGATTGGACTAAGAAACAAGTGAAGAAAAGCTATTCATTAAAGCTCGACAGATACCTAGACAGAAACAGTGTCTATCAAGACTTAATGAAGAAAACTCGACAGAAGTTGAATTTGTCGAGATCTTCGATATCAGAATTTCCAGATCTGATTTTTGGCCCATGTTGAAATATTTGTATAGGGTTTCTTTTCTCACAACTCTAGACATATATAAGACTTATTTTAAAGGCCGTCACAGTGGGTATATACATAGTGTACATATGAAAAAGTGACTAAATGCCTTATTCTCTTTAGAAGAAGTTACTGTGTCTTTGCGCCTTAGAGTTTTGTAACCAAGTACTTATTGATCTTCATTGTTGATGAAGTGAAGAACTTTGCAGTCAAAAACATCTTCTTTAAGTTGCTAAAGTTAGTCACGTACTGGGATCCGTGCATCATTAGTTAGTTACGTACTGAGATTCGTGCAAAATAGTGAAGTTCATATATTGAAGAGTTTAGAGATTCTGAAGCGGTAGAAGGTTTTTGCTGTAAGTTCATCTACAAGGATTATAGAATCTAAAGACAAAAGTTTTGTACTAGATTTGAAACTTTTCTTTACTATAGTGAATTGCTTTTCAGGAATGTTTTCCCCCAGGTTTTTTACTGTGAAACTTGTTTGTTTTATTGGCTTTTCCAGGTCATCATATCTTGTCTTATTTACTATTCCACTGTGCATGATATTGATGTTTGTTTGTTTTAACAAGGTTTATTCATAATAAATATAATTAACAATTTGTGTTTAAAACTTGTTAATTCTATCAACCGAGGTCCATCGCTATATTGATCCTCTCTCTCTCAATCAATTTGTCTCCTAAAAGTTCCCTTCGGTAGTCGCCCCTTGCACCCAAGGTAAGAGCAAAGCATCTATTTCTACGAATTTTCTCTATCCATCTTGCACTGAATGTTGGACCAAGGAGTAATCCTAAATACACAAAAAAAAAAAATTGACAATTATTTCCACACTTGTTAAGTTGACAAGCTTTTATTAGTTCTCAGACATATCACTAAAATCTTTATTTATTTAATTTACTACTAGCAATTTGTCATATTTAAGGATGTTTGCGATACAGTTCGGTGCGGTTTTAGGCCATTTTTAGTAGCATACTTTGCGAAGCGATTTGACCAAAACCATCATTACACAACACCTTAGTTTTGTACTTACATGTGCATTGTGGTGTGGTTCATTGTAGTGTACAAGGTGCGGTTTGATTGGTTTTGGACTAGTATATTTTTCAAAATTTTGAACTGGATTGGCCTAGCTTTAAACTAAGTTTTCCTTTGTTTTGGGCTGAATTTTAAACTATTAGGCTAGTTTTTCTTTATTCTAGGTTAACATTTCCTAATCAACACTTGTTGGGTTGGTTTGAACTAGCCCAAAGCTTTGTTTTGTTTTTTTTTTCCTTGTAAAAGATTGTGCCTAACAATGACATAGGGTCACAGACTACATAGTCAATACCTCAGTAACTTTTAACACAACACAAAAACCTGTAAGAAAAAACAAGTTTTATAAACACCAATTACTAGTTTATTATTAATAAGTAATAACCATGATAATATGACGGTAAATTACCGAAACAAAAACTTGTGTAACAAAAAGTAACACGAGTACAAGACAAGAAATAATTTCATGACAAATTAACATTAAACTAAAAGTACCACACATATATACAAAACATAAAAATAATCTACTACAGTAAACCATACACAATTATAACTCTTAAATAGGGTGTGGTCGCTAGGGTTTGATTTGTGGGAGTGAGACTTGAGAGAGACTAGCAGTGAGAGAGGGTATTGGGAGAGAAGAGTGAGATTCAGATGGAGAAGTGAATGAGGTTTTGGATTTTGGATTTTGTATTTAACCAAAATGAAGCTTTTTTTAATATGAAATTGAAACGCATTAATTTTGGGCTCAGTGGGATGACCACTTATTCATATAATCTATATATGGGTGAGGTGCGGTTTTGTACTTTTGTGTGGTTTACTAATCATAAAACCGCACATTGCACCACACTGTGTGTCGCCAAACGGTTCACTTCCACTTGTGATGCGGTTCGGTTTCTCCTAGGTAATTTTGATTGGTTTATGTGTGATCGTGCAGTTTGATCGATTTGATGAACATCCCTAGTAGTAGTAGGAAAAAAAATATTTAAATTTGTTGTGTATTCATTAAGTCTTTTTTCCCCCCTAACTTTCTCATAGAACTAAAAATTTTTTTTTTTTAAGTTTTACTTTTGTGGTTGGAAAACTTTTAAAACTGGAGACAAAAATTCTTTGTGCAGACGTGGTGTTTTTAACAATATAAAATGTAAAATGGTTGTACTGTTGTAGTTACTCTTTAAGAGAGCTAATAACCAAAATGAAAAACATATCACAGCCGCCCTTTGTCCAATCCAAGGGAAGATTTCTTATAAATAATATCACAACTAAATCAAATTTATTAATTGCATAGAATATTAATCTAACTTTGTAGGAATTTTAAATAAGCATTTTTTATATAGTTTTTTTTTTTTATATAAAATCTCCTTTTGTTAAAAAAAAAAAAACTACTATGTCCACAACATTTTTCACAACAGATCAGGTGGCAGGTTGTTATTTGTTGTTACGGGTGAACAAAATAGTAAATTAAGTTATGAATTCAAATTAAAACCCATAACAATTTACTACCTATATTTTTTTTTGAAAAATACTTACCGGTATGATTTATTGTGAAGTATTGTAGATGTATATATTTTCTTATTTGTAAATAGCCTACCAGTCTCACATAGACTCCTTATGGTCATTTTGATTCTAAAAAAAAAATACTAACTTAATTTTTATGAAATATTAGGTCAACTATTTTTTTTATAAAAAAAAAATAAAAATTCTACTTTAATATAATCTAAGTGTATATATATGTAAAATTTTGAGCATTTTTTTTTCCACACGTCATATTTGCAAGGTGATAGTTCATCTAATTTTTACTTTGAAATAAAAATCTCAAGTTCAAAGTTCAAATAAGGTTTTTTTTTTTTTGGAAGCCTCAGGAATAGCTGCTACAGTATTGGTGCGCGCAGAATTTTTGTTAGAGTAAAAGCATCCCACTATCGTTGACAAAGCTCCTGCTCCCGAGTTTTCACTTGACTACCCTTTGGCCGATCATAAATTCACATCGCACATCCGTGGAGCGAGTCACTATTGACTATTTCATCTCATTCCGCAACCCCTTTTAAGTCCCGACTCCTTACTCTTTACACGCAAACACTGACATTCGCACAAATCATGAAGCTCTCCCTCAAGTTTCAAGATAACCCCAACCACCATAACCATAACCATAACCATAACCATAACCAAAACCAAAACCAAAACCCAATCCTCAAAGCCAAATTACCCATTACCATATTCAACCAACCTTTCATCTCCACCACCACCGCATCCACCATCAGCTCCTCCTCAGACCTCTCCTTTTCACTCTCCACCAACTTTCCCTCTGGTCCTTCTCTCAAGCTCTCCTATTTCCCCACCGCCACCACTACAGTATCCTCTCCTTTCTCTCTCTCCCTTAAGTCTGGCCTTGGCCTCTTTGGCTCTCCACACGACTCCCCTCTTGTCTTTTCTGCCAATTTCTCCCTTTCCCCTACAAACGCTCCCATTCCCACTTTCTCTCTCCATTTCAAGCCCCAATTAGGTCACTTTTCTCTCAAAAGATCCACTTTTTCTGACCCTCCTTCTAATCAGGTTTCTGGGTCTTTCTCCAACGGTGGTGTTAAAGTGAATTCTGGGTCTTACTCCAATGGGGCGGTCAGTTTTGAATCTTTTGATTCTGGGTCATTTTCAAATAGCAAGCTTGGAAGTGGGTTTGTGTCAGAAGAGTTATCTGTTTGGCAGGAGCTGAAATTGGAGCCTTGTAGTCGCAAAGATGGATTTACAAATCCTGAATCTTTGAAGAATTGTGGGGTTGATTTAAATTCTGGAATTGGGCTTGTGCCAGAGAGGCAGTTGGCTTTGAATGATAGTGGGAAAGATGGAATTTTGCATGGAGTCGCTGTTATGGCAAGAACGGTTTTTCCAGTGACCAAAAGGCTAACAGTGAATATGCGATGGGGCGTGAATTTTCCGGCTGATTTGAGAAAGACAATGCCTTACTTGAGGGTGAATAAGATTGGTATAGAAAGGGTTGAGGAGGTGAAGGAGGTAGTGAAGAACAGTGGTGAGAATAATGTGGGTGATTTGGAATTGTTGAAGGGAATGAGCTTTTGGATGAGAAAGGATTTGGAATCTTTGGAGAAGGAAAATAGAGAGATGAAGCAGAGTTTGGAGGAGATGAGATCGGGAATTTCTGTGAAAAATTTCCGTGGAGAGCGTGATGTTATAGGAAAGAAGGTGTTGCCACCTACTAGTGAGAGTTCTAGCGAGTTTGATCGGTGGAGGAGCAAGAAGAGTGGCGGAGAAGAGAATGGACAAAGGGAATCAAAGAAGCCCACAAACCGGGTGAGTGATGTAGAATCTGAATTGCAGAGGGCGATCAAGGCGGCTTCCTTGTAGCAAGGTTTGAAATATTTTTGCAATGCTCAATTTGGTTGCTTTGCATTGTAAACTTGGAATGTATATAATCTACCTTTTGTTTTAGCATGACCTCGGCCTTCTACTCAATGCAGTGAAGTTGCATAGATAAGGGTTGATTGGAATAGTTTAACTTAGTTACAGATTATTGCAAATGCTTTGTGAGCTCTCCTCTGTTGATTTTGTGTACCTTTACTTCAAGTGTAGCAATGTTTGGAACAGTTTAATTTATCTTTTGACCTTTTGCAGTTCTTCTACTTTGATTTATGAATCTTAAGTAGGCTACTTTAGACGAGGTGTTTAGTAGTTAGCTTAGCAATCAGTCTTAATAGAGTTCTATGAAGTTTTTTGTATGTATCTCAGTGGATGGGTGAAAGCCAATGTCAATGCCCTATTTATAGTTTAAAGAGGAACTTAGGTTGGCCAGTATTGTCTGGTCCTCTAATGGAGGAGAACCTTGTTTGAATCCCCCCTCCCCCCACTTGTTGTAAGAAGAAGAAGAAGAGGTTAAATCCTTGTGGACTATGTTCTGTTCTGTGTCCTTTTCAAGTATAAATTAGCAGCTCAACAGTTCTGGATGATTTTGAATATATTGATAGCATTATACATGGCAAATTGATTTATTTCTCAATCTATTAAAAAAATGGTTATTGATTTATATCATAAAAATTGACTAGAAGGTTTGTAATACCCTATCTTGATCAATTGAAGAATTCTGATGCTTGTTAGGCTGTTCAAACTCAGTCCAGGATTTGAAGCTGATAAGTCAACATTATCCTTTCTTGTAGGAACCTCAGAGGTACTTAAAACTTTATTGTTTCTACCTCACTAAAGAAGCTTAAAAATTAAATAAGAATATAGCAGTGTTGCTTTGATGCCATTGTTTATAATTAAGCAAGTCTAATTATCTCACTGTATGGAACCATTGCTTTGTTAAATAAAGTAAAATTAAAGTTACCTACAGCTAAAAGATGAGAAAGAACAAAATCTTTTACATCATTGACGGGTTGTGTAGGTGATGTAGGGAAAATAATGACTTAGACATGTCTGTTTGGCTTTTTTCATTGGGTGATTCATTAGAGGCTACTGACCTTGTGACATACACAATGGGAGGTAGGAGACCTAGGGTTGATGTAGGGAAAAAACAGACTTAAAAATTTCTGTTTATAGAAGCTGGTTCTTTTGGATGTTCAGTTGATGGTTCTTTTGGGTTGTGACTTTTGAGTAGTTTTTAAGTTGTGCTATAATTGTTGTACCCAAACATTTCACTTCATTTCTCTCTGAGGACCAGATAAAAGTAATTTCTTTCCACCTCTCTTCTCTCCACAACTTATTTAGGTATTTAAATTGGAAGTCATTTAGCTTTTCTTCACTCCACTTCTTTCCTAAGATGTCAATTATCTAAATGAAATCCTTCAAACTTATTTCCTAAGTTATCCATTAGTTTCTCTCAAAAAAGAAGAAAAAGTTACCCCTTAGTTAAGTTAGTGACGTAGGACAACAGAACAGAGGTTTTATCTTGACAGATTAACCTGCTGGAGGTTTGTTGGATTTGGGATGTCAAAGATTAGGGTTTTATAGGTGGAAAAAGGGCTAGAAAATATTAAGGAATAAAGGGTGTCTAATGGTAAAAAGATATAGCAGGATTCATGGATAAAACAGAAAGGGAAAACGTAGGGTTTGGGTTGCTTTTGCAGGGTTGTGAAGTGTGAACAATGACTGAACAGTATTTTGCCCTTTTGTAGATTCTTTGGGGCTATTTTATGGAAAGGTGGTCTAGGGTTTCAAAAGTAACAAATAAATGTATAGTTGCAAGATTTCAAGTTGCTGGAAATTTAAGGACAGAGAAGTGAAAAAAGAAGAATAATGAATCTAGAGCCATCACACTTAAGAGTTCCTTGGAATCACACACAGAGAAGGTTGAATCATACAAACCTTAAAAAAACTTTCATAATTACAGAAAATTTAGAAAATATATCAAATCATTACATTCATATAAATGGATAAATATACCTAACAGGTTAACACTAATCGGGGCTGTGATGACTAGGCTTAAACTAAATAACTAAACTCACAAATAAAACCTAATAACATAATCAAAACCCAAAATAAGACCCAATAGACCAAGACTGCAACCCATGTCCAGAAAGCATAAATTACCAAAATTCCCTTTAACACTTAAATAAATTAAAAAATTAAAAAGAATTGGAGTTAGGCAACTCCATTGAAGTTCAATCTTCGTCGGTCATAAAGGTTTGCCATGTATTCTCTCGCTTATTAGGTTTCTAACCTCCCTTTTGTTTTCCTGATAAGTAACCTTTTCTATGCCTATAATTATGCAACTTGAGCATGCAATACATGTTCAGTCTTCAGTTGAGTTGGGCACCCCTATAAAGCAATCAAGTTTAGTAGGGTAAAAATAGATCTGCTTGTGTGCGTGTGTAAAATATAATTATTACTTTCCTCTAAAGAAGATTGGCTCACAAAATTATTAAGGGATTGGTTTAAAGATTTCTATGAGAAATGGTGTTTCAGCCTTCCTTAAAATACTTCATTACTGTCCGTATAGATCAATAGCTTGCTACTATTTAGTCAAAGTTGTGATCAGAGGAGTTTGTATCTGGTGAGCATGGGCATTATTTAAGATGTTGATTGACCCAAAAGAGTGAAAGCCAGAGAATATACAAGTGATTCAATTTTTCCTTTCTCTTACCCTCCTCCCCCAGTTTTGTGGACCACTTGCTGACAATTCCGAGACTTCATTTGGATTTTTAGATTAATTGATAGTGAGATCTTTGCTCTTCAGTATAGGAAAAAGGGGGTGATTGGCAAATTCTAACAATAAGAGTTTCCTCCCATTTTTGTGTATCTTTAACTCAACTTGTCCTCATGTCCTCAAGGAACCACACTATTTTCCTGCTACTGAACAATAAATAATAAGGAAGACAAGTTCTATACGAAATTTGAAGCTTGCATGTATTTATTTTTCTAAATGATTGAAATCCCCTACACCAGGCCTCATAGGCTTTATGGTTGTTGCTGGAAACGTTTTTTCCTTTGTTCCAAAGGAGTACGCCCAGGTCCACTCGGCCAAGGCGTACTCCCCAAAGCCCTTTGCGCCCATAGAGATGATGATGATGTCTTCTTCTTCCTCTTTTGTGAGCTGTAGTTTGTGAAGATTCTCAAGCAGATCTTGTTCCATCTTACAGATATGTGGGTGCTCTTCTAATGAAGGGCAGACCAAGGGATTTCTCCTAGCAGACACTATGGGAGAGGGATTTACAGAACACTATGGGAGAGGGAGGCTCGCGTATGGGCGAGAGAGAAGGGCTCCTACTTGGGAGAGTCAAAACCCCCCACAAAAAAAAGAAAGAAAAGCTTTTGTATTGGGAGGAAATAAACAGTTGTAAATGGAAGCATGATACTCATTCAAACGAGTTAATGCATCTCTCACATGAGCAATCATCTTATTAAGCATAACATCATCATACATGGTCGAAAAACAAAACCACAAATAAGTCGACTTTCTTTGGGATCAAGTACCACAATAACACACAAAAGAAAGTTTATTTTATCTTCATTTTCTCAATACTTGTCAAACTTGTCTTTCATATTTCTCGTCATTGAAGAAACAAGATAGTCTCGATTTGCAATTAATTAAATAATTAATATTGAATCACAATCATCTCATCAAAACAATATTAGATTAAACATACAAAGAACCTAAAAAAAGCTAGGTTAAATTATATTAAAGTTTCTAAATTTTCGCATTAATTCATTAATTCCTACAATATGCTAAATCTTCCTCATCTGGTGGTCCCCCACATCTATTGCTATTGCACTCAGCCACTCAACTCACATAATTATCCAAAAAGTGGGCAAGATAACTTGGGTTGTCATCTTTCAATCACTTGAATTCCTTATCAATTCTTTTCAGTATTTTCCAACAATTGATCGGTGGAGCTCCACCCAGTTTGAACATCCAAGTATAAAAGGTTCTTGAATTAGCATTATCATTTTTATTTTTTATTTTTGATAAATATATAGTGGGGAAATCGGAGGTGGGTTCGAACCATAAATATAGGGCACAACAAAGGATATCATTACCACTGAACTATTACAATAGATACGAGACATCATATATGTAACTAAGATTTTGTATTAAAATTCATCATTTTTTTTTTGTTTCTCAAAAAAAAAAAAGGCCTCTCAATGTTTCTTTGAAAGTTTGGTTGCAAGATATTACAAAATCTTCTAAACCCATCATTTTCTACAAATTTAAAGGATAACTCACCTATTATGACCATCTCGGTAAGAACCTTTCTACTATAAACCTTGTTGCCACGTGATATCCCTATTCTCTTTCTTTTTAGGGATCAAATCATAGGTTTATTGTCTCTTTGTCAATTTCCTAAAAGGACACTTAAGAAAAATTACCAAATGCAACAAAAAATTATTCATCCCATGACCTTTACTATCAATAAGGTAATATGTTTTTACAATATTTACATACAATACAACCCAAGTTTTATCTTCATCATCCTCTATTTTATCCAAATGATGCTAACCCGGAGATTTCCCCCTCCCCACCCGCTACTACTACTCTTATAGCAACCCGAGGTGGGGTTTTCTCAACTATACTAATTGGAGTGACAAAAATTTGGGCGATAGTAGTTTGGGTATCCACTATCCACGGATGGACCAGGGCCCTCCTATTTTTGTTTTTGTTTTTTCTTTTTAAATTTAAGGGTGTACATATATTTATAGAGATTTTAAAGTTTTGGTCAAAAAATAATATCCCAAGAAAAAAAAAAAAAGATCTCGGGCCACTCAGCAGCTTTGGTGGTAATAATTTGGGCATCCATGGACAGACCATGCCCCCCATTATTATCATCAATATTGTAATTATTAAATTAAGGTGTGGACATATATTTATAAAGATTTTTAAGTTAATTATGGCTAAAAAATATACTCCCTTCAAAGAAAAATATTGAAAGGTGGCCAAAGACCTCGAGAAATAAAAGTCATTTGATCCATTTTTGTGTTCTTTTCCAAAACAAAACCCATATTTTATGTAAAAAATTTCTAAACACTACTAGTATCAACTTCCCTAGCCTTTTTCCCCCTCAAATTCAAATGACTATATGTTTTGATTTTTATTTAATCCAAATGACTATCTGTTTGACACTTTTACTATTTGTTGTTTGGGATAGTTAAATGTTGGGACTTTGGTATTGCCTTGTTACTGTTTGGCTAGCTCTACCTTGACAATTTATTTGAATTTTCTCTTATTTGAAAATATGTTAAAAGAATCTTGAATATATTATAGAACATGATGTGAGCGACTAAGAGCATTCTCATCAAACATATCAAAAAATATAGCATTTAGCATCTCAAAACACTATTTTATTTATTTTAATACTCCACTTTATAATACACCTAATATCAAAGATTTTATTTTTTTTATTACTTCATTAGAATATTATTTATTTTAATCAAGTGTGAGAGAGAAAGTAGTGGAGAGAGGCACATGTGCACAGCACAAGAGAGAGTGAGAGAGAGAAAAAGAAAAAGAAAATAAAAAACTCTAGCAACTTGCTACAGTAGGGTGTCAAAGATGACACTCCACTGTAGCAAAAATGTCAAAATTTTTAAGAATAATATGCTTGATGTGGATGATATTTTAAGGGGATGAGAGCTAAAATTAGGATTTAGCATTTTTCACATTTTTGATGTGAATGCTAGCTCTAGGCTGAGTAATTTAGAAATTTTGTTTACGTGGTTAGGTAGTTTTTTTTTAAAATTTTTTTTTATAAAAATATTAATTGGCAACACTAATTAGTTTTTTTTTTTTTGGTTAGAAGAATATTTGAAATAGTGAAATAATAAATATAAAATTTATTTAATTTGTAGATCATGGCAAAGACAACTATGATTTTCTACTAGGAAAAAAAATGAATGAGTGGAAATGTAACTTGAAAAAAAAAAAACAGTTATTTTGTGTGTTTTCTTTTATCTATACTACTATTTAAGGGGTTTCATCTTTTTAGATTCCTCATTTTTTAGTTCAAAAATACTTCTACACTCCTATGTTTAAGTAGAGACAAAACTAAAGAACAATTTGGTAAAAATGCAACTTTAACTCTCACTAAAACATTGCCTAAAAAATAAGACCATTCTCTTGTTAATATTCAAATTGTTTTATTCACTTATAAATTAGATTCTCAAAATAAAAGTATATATATAAAATAAAAACACATAGCTTTATTTTTTTTTGCTAAAAAAAAAGTCTTATCGCTGCGCAAAGTGCGTGTGATGAGACTAGTTTATATTTTATTAATGTTAAACATATGCTAGTTAGAATCTTCATGTATTAATTTAGTTCTTAATCTTAATATTTATTCTAGAATGTTACAAATTGTTCGGTTCATGCTTTTGCCCGTAAAAAGAAATCCTAGTGGGTTTCAATTTGCTTCTTGCTAACAAAACTAATTTGGTTTATTTAGCTGAATTTATTTATTTGCTTATGGTAGGAATAAGATCAAGAAAAACTTAAATACCATACCTTATGAATTATTCCTTAAGTATTCTTTTAAAATTCAGCTATATATCTAATTTTTGTCCATAAAGAAAATGATGTTAAAACACGTTTAGGAAACCCAAATTCCAAAAATTTTGTTGAGAATATTGTTCTAAGGGTGTGACTTGTGTCCAGTGAAAGTTTTCACTGGGCATGTTGGATTGGGGACACGTGTCTAAGAGTGGACACGTGTCCAAATCCTGCTGTATCCAGTGAAAATTTTCCCTTGACACAAGCTCTGCCCTTGTTCTAATATGGAGATTCCCATCCAAAACACGGATCTAGACTTGTTTGGTCTTGACCTAGAAGGTGAAGATAATTATGGAAGACCCTAAGAATTCGTTTGGATCTGCTTTTTCTTTTTTTGGGCAATTCTTTTGCAAGTTGATCCAAGCATGACGCCTATGTGCACATTTGTTCCAAAAGGGGATAAGACAATTAATGAATATTTAAAGTTTTCAACCCAACCTCTGTAACTTCTGTCTACCACTTGGATGAAATTGCAGTGTTTGTTTAGTTCAGCAAGGTAGAATTTGTCTCTGACTTTCTGGTTCTAAAGGAAACTTTAGAGAAAACTCAGAAAAGTGATGGTCCAATCTCAGTGCAATAGAGAGAGAAGCGAGTATAGCTTGATTTCTTCAAAAATTTAGAAACAAAGAAAAGAAAAAGAGAAGAAAATAGGAGAAGGTTTTATTAATGCCTTTATATTTATTAAGTTAACTATAAAGGTGACGGAATTTAAAAAAAAAGCACCTAAAAAAATAGCACTTGAAGTTATTGTATTTAAGTTTTTCCTTTAAATCAAATCAGTAGTACTCGGACTCGGAGTTGGACGCAGTCCAAGTCCATCACACAACCGCCTAAACTTCATAAGGTAGTAGGGTGCCATTTCTCCATACGCGAGCACTCCGCAATTATTATATGGACGGAGCTTATGATCATACAACATTTTGCAGCATTTAGTCAAAGAAGGATGTGGAATTCTCAAGTCGCGTGCCAGAATGTTGGGTATAATCGTGGTTGCTACCAATACCAAGATCAGTAGGATCAAGTTAAATCTATGTTGAAGTGATCCCATTTCCTTTACAAGTCTTAAAAATACGATTGTGGTTTATACTACATGTACATACATGGCCAGGACTAGGTATTTATATGTTTTTGGTTGAAAAACAATGCAGTAAGTTACAAATTATGTAATAAAAATAGGAGATATAAATTAGCTAATTAGTTACTTAATGATGGTATGAAGTTACACCACCGAAAAAATAAATTAGCTAATTTAAAACCCAACGTTTCGTGAGTTTCAAGGATTAGAAGTATCTTCTCAAAAAAGAAAAAAAGGGTTAGAACTTAGAAGTAACACCAGGAAATAATCAAAATGTGATTGATTTTAACTCTATAAATTACTAGTGCCAATAACTTCCTGTAAATCTTCTCAAAAAAAAAAAACAAAAAAAAAAATCTTGTAAATGTTCCGAGGTTTAAGTTTAACCCGATTAATGTTATTTGTCATCATCGTGATTCATTAGCATTGTTTATGGCTATAAATACTTTTACCTGGATTGCCACATCAGTTTTATTTTTTCAATTGTGTGCTCTTCATTGCGCCACTTGTCATGTTCTTAATTTACCAGGAAAATTCTAATATAATACTAACAATGAACTTGAGATAGACAAGGAATTCTCACAGCAAATTTGGGACAAAGTCCAATTTGCAGAAGCAATTTTCTAACGAAAATTCATAAGCAAAACTTTAAAAGAGAGAGAAAACCAACGCCAAGAGCAAACATTAATACAGTACGGTACAACATGCCTTTGAAACCTTCTTGAAAATACTAGCAAAACTACGTACCCACAAATTGCTGACTGGCAGCAAGCCTTCTGAGCATGATATGTTGCTCTAATTTGACAATCCTCACAAGCCATTCTCGCTTCCACTTTTAAATCCAAGATATCCTGAAAATATTCCAAATATCACTCCATATCCATAACCTATTGATATAACTTTCCAGCTGTAGGTGCTTAGAAAATAGAGGCCCAAGCCCACTAAGAACAATGGTACATTGTCCTTCAAATCAAGCCCAAACAATAGAATTTTCATTAGAGAGTGGAAAAATACTTTTAGTGCAATTCTAAGCTAAGTTTAAGTCTATGGCCAAAGAGCCATGAGTAACAGATAGATGTAACTCAAGTAGTAATTGAGAATAATGTTCTCCTCGGGCTGGTCCGAGGTTTAATTTCTTATATATACTTAGTACAAGTTCTACATAAGACAATACACTGTTTACTTCTCCGTTTTTCTATATCTTAGAGAAATTGTTCATCAACCCCTTTTTCTGGGAGGTTCCCTTCCTTTTATATCATTCCTTTTTGCATCATAACTCTCCACCTGTATGCCTCAAAACATTCCTTAGGATACTTGTCCCATCAAAACGCTACTGAAGGTGGTAGAAGGGACTGCTAGCTACAAAGTTACTGTTCAGGTGTTATTTTCACATTAATACAGTTAATATGGTTGGTGTAGGCTATTCAATGCGGAGGTGAGGGGTATATCTTTCATGAAACTTCCCCTCAATATCCTTGCTTCCATTATGGTCCTTTCTCCTCTCCCTGGGCCTTCATAAGATACTACCTGCCCTGTTTCTGTTTCCATCCTTGGGTCGGCGGAATCCTCGGAGCTTATTTACCCCTTTGGGCTGGTTTATGCAAGCTACTCCGTGGTTTAATCCTCTTCAGTCCTCGGACCCCCCACACCAGCTTAAACCATTTTCATACTCAAAATTGTCTCTTTGTTGCAAGGTTGATGGTGGTGGTTGTTTTACCTTGTGATAGTCGCATTTTAATGACAATTGATATTCACGAAATTCCAAGTTTTCGTTGTATCAATCATAATTGTTAAATATATTATATTGTGATGATACACAAAAATAGTCAGTGGGTTGATCGTCCACAAATGCTCCAATGAGGGTACTTGGAGAATTAAAAGGGTAAGATCCTCCGAAGGTTAAGTTAGCGATAGAAAAATCTCTAATAACTTGAGTGTGAGAACTAGGAAATTGCACGTACCTCAAGGAAGGGGAGGCCCAATGTTTTATATAGCGGTATAGGGTTGACCAAGATCCCTTGTATGTAGGGTTTTTCCTTGTAGATGAGATTCGAAGTTAAGGTCCCAAGATCTTGGGCTTTTCTTCCCATATAGGGAAGATATAAACATGTGAGGTCTTTGAGCGTGGTATGCAAGTTATTTCCATATAGGCATTTATGAGTGGAGGACACATTAGAGCTTGTGGGACCCAACAGATTCAGTCGACAGGTTACCATTTATTGGTATATGCTTGCTTCATCCGTCAGGATGAGCTTAATCCCATCCGTCGGTCTTGGTTTAGTCCCATTCGTTGGTTACGAATGGTCGTCTGGCAGGACTTCTGGAGTAGAGGTCTGGAGGAGAGGTTAACCCGTCAGGACCCATCCCATTTAGCCTGGTGGATCATTAATCCCGTGGGACCTATCTAGGGGGTACATACATCTCAACGGGTGGGAAGTTTCATAGGTGTGAGGTAGGACGAAAATCCCCTTATTAGATTGCATTCCCAAAGATATGGATTGTGTAAATTGGTTACATGAAAGGTTTAGAACTTCAAACAATGGTAGATTTGCTAATTGCCTATAAGAATCTTCCCAGTTGCTAAATGTTTGGAACTTTGGTACTGCCATGTTACTATTTGGCTCCACCTTAACAATTTAATTGAATTTTTTCTTATTTGAAAATACGTTAGAATAATATTGAACTTGATGATGCCGAAGAAATCACCAGTAAGCTGCGAGCACTCTCCAGATCGAAGCAACACCTGCGAAGAAAAAATAGAAGATCGAACAGAGAGCACCGGTGTGGTGCCGGCCAAAAACCTTCCGACGATCAAGTTAGAGTTTTTTTAAACAACCCTAGAGTGCCAGAGCTGAGATAACTGCGTACCTTGGCTTAGGAGGGTTTCAGGGTATTTATAGTGGCATGGATCCGAAATCAGCGCCTTGGTGAAGAAGTACTTTCCTTCTAGGAGAGTAATTTATGGGTTTCGCATATCATCTAGAGCCCTTTTCCTTATAGGAATCTTCCTGACTAAGGCAGAGCGTGTAGCGCAAGAACTTCCCTTATATGCACGTATGTAGAAGGCGAAGCAAGTCAAGAAAGAAGTTTGGGTCATTCCTTCAGCTTTTATCTACTAAGGCCGTCAGCCCACGTATGTCTACAGCCAGGTCGTCAGCCCACGTATGTCTCCAGCAAGGTCGTCAGCCCACGTATGTTTACAGCCAGGTCGTTAGCTTAGGACCTTCAGCCTTGACTTCGTCAGCTGATACTTCAATCCTAACGCCGTCACATATGGTGCGTGACTTCGAGCGTCAAAAAGAGATGCCCTAATGACTATAGCTGAAGGGTTCTATATTCTCGTCACTAAGGTCGTATTAACAATCTGTGAAAAACATCACTATCAACTGCCCCCCACTCCATTATCCCGTCAGTTGTGGGTGACGGGTTATGGAGTTGACATTATTGGGGAAATAGCTCATGTATGGTAATTCGCGCCATCTTCATTAAATGGTGGGACACATGGCTTGGACTGATTGGCTCCGTGTCTGGACGAGCGTGTCGCTTCGTCTTTCGCGCCCCCTATCTCCTATATATATTTCATTTTTTCACCTTTCTCCCACTTTTCACATCCTGTTCATTCCGAGAGAAAGAGAGCGTCGCTGCTGATCTCACAACGTCGTCAACCAGATTGCCGTCAGATTCTTAAGGTCGTCCTTTTACTCGTAAGTTCCCTTCACTTTGCCTTTTTTATTTTTCTAGTAATGCCCTTTAGTGAAGTCGTCTGCCTAGGATCTTAGAATAAAAACCCATCGCTTGTAGGTAGTCAGATGTCTAGGGAGACGACGAGTGATCAATCGTCGATCCGTGACGGAGCGGGTTACGACGAAGTTTTCCAATCAGGCCGTGAGCCCGCAGACGGCCTATCCTGGTCGTCAGAAAGGGAAACATCAACTCCTTCTGACGGGGAAGTAGAGAGTTCTAGAGAAAGTGAGGTGAGCGAGGACGATGGAGAAGTGAGGGTAGTTGACGGAGACCAGAGGACCAACGAAAAAGGCAGTACTAGTGACGAGGGTCAAAGTGACGATGAGGAAGCCTTAGAGAGAACCTCGGGAGCTTCTGGTGATGATCGTCCCTTCATCCTACCTCCAGAATGGTCCGTCAACAAGTTCCTTCCGACGATGTCGGAAAATTTTTTCAAGAGTTTGCAGTCCCGTTACCAGATACCAGATGACATTCCCATTCGTCTTCCCGAGGAAGGTGAGAGGTGTTATTCGGGACGAACCGCGGACGTAGGCATGTATGATGCCATGTTTGCCGCCGGATTAAGGCTACCACTGACGGCATTGCATCGTCAGTTGGCTAATTTTCTAGAGATATCCATCAGCCAGATTACCCCTAACTCTTGGCGAACCTTTATTGGTGCCGAGATCCTGTGGGGTCGTCTGAGCGGCGAGAACCGTCAGTTAACTCTGGACGAGTTCTTTTGGTGCTACCGTCCGCAACACATCTCCTTGTCAAAGGGGGTGTACCATTTTACCATGAGGGAAAAAGAGTTAAAGTTGGTGTCAGACATGCCCGATTCCAATAGGAAGTGGAAGGGCAGATATTTCTTTGTAGAAGGGACGAACTGGGTATGCCGTCAAGAGGAATGGAAGTCAATGCCCAATGGTTTTGATAACACAACGACACATGTTAGAAATTCAGGTTAACCCTGTCAGCCTTCTTGCTTCGTCTGCCTATTTGGCATTCTAACCCGTCATCTTTTATTGCAGCTAACAACCGTCCGCGCATTACCGCGGAGCAAGAGGATTTTATTCGTCGAGTGACGGCCATTCCTTTGGACGAGCAAAAGTGTCGGGACTTAATCACACTAGACACTCTGCATCTATATTGCGGTGGTCCCAAACCAACGGAGGAAGCTTGCAAATTAAACGCTTATTCTCGTCGGCGTGAGTATCTCTCGACTTCTTATCTTTATCCTGACGCTGTCTTTTTTCTAACCTTTATTTTTGTAGAAATGGAGTTAGCTAAGCAACGGGTTCGAGCTGCCTAGAAAAAGGAGCAAGAGAGGGCGAAGGGCAAGTTGACTCCACCGTCTGCCCCGAAGCCCGTCGGGAGGGCCGTGGCCAAGAGGAAGCCTGACGGCAGGGACGACCGTCCCAGGAAAAAGGTCGCTCCAACTCCCGGGGACAAGTCTTCAAGAAGGTTGTCACCTCCCAGGTCTGCTCATGGGGCAAGCAAGGGACTGATGACCTCGTCAGGCCCCATCGCCCAGGGATCCGTACGCCGTTTGTTAACCCACAAGGATTATGCTATAGAGGTGACAGAATCCATTTTAAAGGATGAGGAGATGGATCCTTGTGCGGGGAAAACTACTGACGAGATAGGGCGTTGGGCCTTTTTGACCTCACGAGGGTATGCGTCTCTTTTTACTTTACCTTGGTGCTCGACCACCCTTAATCATCCTGACGTTGTTTTATCTTTTTTAATGTAGGCTATGGTTCGCGTGAAGGCCTTGTCGGATAGGTGCTCTGCCAAGGAGGGGGTGATTGCCCGTCTGCATGAACGCATAAAGTATTTGGCTGACGGTCAAGCACAATACAAGGATGCAAACCGTATCCTGGGAGCAGAGCTGAAGGACTTTAAGGAAAAGCTGGCGGAGGAAAGCCGTCGTCGTAAGCAAGAAGAAGAGGCTAAGCTGACGGCGGAGAAAGAGCTGAAGTCCATCCTAGTCCAGGTGGAAACGGCTAGGAATGACGCGGTGATGGAGTTCAAGGACTCATCATCTTTCATTGACGCTTGTGCTGCCTACTACGGGGACGGGTTTGAGGATTGCTTGAAGCAAGTGAAATCTATTTATCCTGACTTGGACTTATCGAAGGTTTTCATGGACGAGTCTATTCCGTCAACCCCCGTAGGAGACATCGTCAATGAGGAAGGTGACGATGCTAATCAGAGGGATGATAGCGTCGTCCTTGCTCAGCCAGCCGCAGACCAGCCCGTCAGCTTGACTCCAACAAACCCTTCTAGCAACGATCTCTGTGCCGTCAGCCCTTTGTTGTTAATGATGACGGAAGCTCTCAAGATCCCCCGACTTCATGAACTTCAGCACTTTTCCTTCTTTTTTTCTCTTTTCTTTTTTTTATATATTTTATTTTAAAGGAAAGGTGTAGACGATCTTTAATGCTTGACGCCCGTTTTTCTGGGCCTTTGTAAAGACATTGTTTATGTTAATCTTAATATTTTTCCTTATGTTCAAAGCATGTTTCTCTCTTTCTATGTTAAAATCTCTTGCTTGTAATGATCCCGTCACCTGTAGATGACGGCGTTGTTTTAATTATTTTAAAGTAAAACAACGTCAACCTGTCCATTATCTTTAAAATTTTAACCTTTCGCCTATCATTCTTTTGACGGCGTCAGCTATTACAGCGTCAGCCTTTACGGCGTCAACCTCCTTTTGACTCGGACCTTAAGCTGCTTTATCAAACCGTCAACTTCATGAGCGATGGTATTGACTATTGTTTGCCATATATCCGTCACGTTTTGGTTCCGTGAGTTTTTCTTTTAATTTAACAACCTATTTTAGGATGTTTACTATATACCCGTCACTTTGTACATGACGGCGTCAATTTCACCTTCTGATATAGGTAAGTGACGGTTCCGATAAGGGCAAGTGACGGGTTCAGTATAACGCTCAATAAAGAGGTCAAATTAGCATTTTGCTACCCGTACACTTTATGTACTTAATGATTTGGTGGGAAGAGCAATAACGTCGTCCACTCTTTTTACTTGGATGTAAGGTCGTCCACTTTTGTGGACTGGGCAATGGGGCCGTCCACTTTGTGGACTTAGCCTTGGGACCGTCCATTCTTGTGGATTTAGTTGTGAGGTCGTCCAATTTGTGGACATATTTGTGAGGTCGTCCAACTTGTGGACTTAGTTGTGAGGTCGTCCACTTTGTCGACTTGGCCATAAGGTCGTCCAACTTGTGGACTTAGTTGTAGGTCGTCCACTTTGTGGACTTAGCCATAAGGTCGTCCAATTTTTGGACTTAGTTGTAGGTCGTCCACTTTGTGGACTTGGTCGTCCAATTTTTGGACTTAGTTGTGAGGTCGTCCACTTTGTGGACTTGGCCATAAGGTCGTCCAACTTGTGGACTTAGTTGTAGGTCGTCCACTTTGTGGACTTGGTCGTCCAATTTTTGGACTTAGTTGTCAGGCCGTCCACTTTGTGGACTTGGCCATAAGGTTGTCTAACTTGTGGACTTAGTTGTAGAGGATTTGCTGTTTTCTTCAAGACATAAAAAACTTACTAGTCGTTTCTGAATGAACCTCCTCTTATTATGATGAATGCATAAGTAAAATTTTGTTCAAAAAGGAAAGATAAAATTTCAGCCCTTTGGACTTAAAATATACTGTAGACAGGAATAAGCTAAGACAAATAATTAAAGAACATAAACTGGTAATGAGGAGTAGTGTTCTGCTTACTATCTTCTACTGGTAGTACTTTCTGAGATGCTTGGCGTTCCATGGGTGTCGTAGCTTCTGCCCGTCAAGAGTTTCTAGGTGATAGGTGCCCTTTCTTAGCCATGATATAATCTTATAGGGTCCTTCCTAGTTTGGGCCGAGCTTTCCTTGTGCGGGATCTCTGGCTGCGCCGATTACTTTCCTTAAAACAAGATCCCCGACTTTGAAGTCTCGGTGCTTGACTCGGGAGTTGTAGTGCTTGGCCACGAGAACCTGGTATCGTGCGAGTCTCTGCTCAGCCACCGCCCTTACCTCGTCAATTAGATCCAGTTGTAAATGAAGCTCTTAATCATTTCTTCCCTCGTCGTGATTGTCCACCCTATAACTCGTGAGTCCTATCTCGGCTGGAATGACCGCTTCACTTCCGTATGTCAGCTGGAAAGGGGTTTCTCCTGTAGGGGTTCGTATTGTCGTTATGTATGCCCATAACACGCTGGGTAGCATCTCAGGCCATACGCCCTTTGCCCCCTCGAGTCGAGTCTTGATGATTCGAAGTAAGGATCGGTTGGTGACTTTCACTTGTCCGTTTTCTTGAGGATGGGCTGGGGAGGAATAATGGTTCTTGATTCCTAACTCTAAACAGAAGGCTCGGAAGGAGTCGCTGTCAAATTGTTTACCGTTGTCCGAAATTAAGACTCTTGGAATTCCGTACTTACAAACAATGTTTCTTCATACAAAACTCCTTATATTCTTTTCAGTGATTGTGGCTAGGGCTTCAACTTCAACCCATTTGGTGAAGTAATCGATGCCGACGACGAGGAACTTCAGCTGCCTTGCTGCCATTGGGAATGGTCCCATGATATCCAACCCCCATTAGGCGAATGGCCATGGGGCGGTTATGGGGGTCAATTCTACCGCCGGTTGCCGAATGATGTTGCTGAACCTTTGACACTTGTCGCAAGCTCTCACATAAACCTGGGCGTCATTTTGCATTGTCGGCCAATAGTATCCAGCCTGAATCAACTTATGTACCAATGACCGTGATCCAGAGTGGTTGCCGCATATCCCCTCGTGTACTTCTTTCATAACATAGCTTGCTTCTTTGGGGTCTACACATCTTAAGTACGGTCGAGAAAAGCCCCTCTTGTAAAGGACGTCCTTTATCAAGACAAACCGTGCTGATCGGACCTTCAGCTTCCTTGCGGCCTCTTTCCCCTCAGGTAGCGTGCTATCTTTTAAGTAAGAGATCAGGGGGGTGGTCCAATTGTTTTCAAAACCAATTTCTTGTATGTTGACAATGTCTATTAACGATGAAGGCTGAGTAAAAGAAAGTACATTGTCAATGGTGATCATAGGCTCCAAAGATGCGGCTTTGGAAAGACGGTCGGCATGTTCGTTTTCTCTTCTTGGAATTTGGACTATTTTGGCTTGCAGCCCATCTATTCTCTTTTTTGCTTGCTCCCAGTACTTCTTCATTCTTTCACCCTTGCATTCGTACTCGCCGTTTACCTGGCTTGTGACGACCTGGGAGTCGCAGTGAACAACTGGTGTCATTGCAGAAGTTCCTACTTCCTACAAAATCAGCTGGCTACCTACGACACATGTTGTTACATATAAGCGACTATAGCAAAAGAGCTTGTGTTGTTGGGTTGGCAACTAGAATTTTCATTTTGTATCACGGGATATACAACACTTAACTCACCTTTGGTGATTGAGCTATCGAAAGTGACCCTGGAACAACGAAATATATAAATATATAACCAGCAACATTGAAATTTTGTAATTTTCTTCAAAATAACATTGTGTGTCTCTATATATATATATATATATATATTAAAAGATACAATTTTGAAAATATTCACATATAAAAGATATTTAGCTGATTTGTTTTTTCTTAATATAGAATTATTCTAAAGACCAAAATTCGAAATTATTTATTAAAAATACATTATAAATTTTTTGATAAACAAGACGGTTTTAAAGAACGAGTTATGGAAACCTCACCAGGTTTGACCGTGTTAGGTTTAGTAATATGTATAAAACGATTTAGTTTAACGATTGAATACCAGTTCATTTGGTATTCAATTAAGACTTAAAATAATCTAATTATGCTTGTAATTTCCCTATGTTCTCTCAATAAACATCTTTTTTTTTTTTTTTTAAATCACCACAAAGGCACACACCCACATAACCTGGCAAATGGATCAAGTTGGTTGGGTCAATCGGGTTTGGGTTTGGGTTAGATTCAAGTTTAAAAAAAGAAAAAAGAAAAAAAAAAAGATTGTCTTAAACGAGACATGAGTGGGTTGATCACGTTGTGGGTCGACCTATATATTTTTTAACATGGAATAATAATAATAATAACAACAACACAATTAAATTGTCTTTATTTTTCTGTTGATATAAATAAGAGAACAAATAACATACTCAAAAATAAAAGTTAAATAGTACATAAATTCTTACATTTATTTTACACAATTCAAAGTTAATTAATGATATCCACACCATAAAAGAAAAAAAAAATATATATATATATATATATTAAATGTCATGAAACATGTCAAGTGTGAGCCAATAATGTGCGAGAACTAAGATGATGAGATTTGAGAGTGAAATTAAGAAGCTGAGATAAAAACCATAACATTCAAAACATTTAGGTTAAATAGTCTGTTTGGATATCACTTATTTTGCTAAAACTGAAATTTTTTTGTTGAAAGTACTGTAGGTAAATGTAAAAGTTAGTTGAAATAATATAATGAGGTTCATAAATAGTACCAAAAAGTGAAGTGGAGTTCATAAATAGTAGTAAAAATAAGCTGAATAGTAAAATAATTTTAATTTTTCTTTCTTATCTAAATGCATGCTAAGTTTAAGTTGTGTGTGTGTGAGAGAGAGAGAGAGAGAGAGAGAGAGAGAGAGAGAATTTTCAATTCTGAATGGTCCCATTTGGCCAATTTTTGATGTTTTCATATCTTATATTTGTGCCCTGGTAAATAGGGGTGGTGAGCGGGAACCTAGTCTTCATCTCCCTCCATATTATTTTTGGCCTCCCATAATATCTTATAGTTTGTATTGGTACCGTACAGCTTTTTTTTTTTTTTGGTCTCTATTATAAATTGTATTGTTTTTAGATTTTTTTTTTCATAATTAATACTGGTACTAGTTAATAATTTGTCCTTTTGGATTATAAACTCACTTATAAATTTATATTACGTCGTTTTATGGAATTTATTATTTTATAGCAGTCACTTAATTATCATGCTATATTTACAAATATTGTGTTCGCATGCCTTTCTCCAAAAAAAAAATTCTCTTTTTTTTTTAATAAATATGTAGATGACAAGATTTTTGAAAAAATTGTGAATGATATTTTTAAAATATTGCTTGTATATATAATTAGGAAAAAATTTAGATACAGTACTTTAAGTGCTGTTTCTTAAGTTTCCCTCTTAAAATATAGTTATGTGGCTACTTAAATAAATAAAAAAATACACTTCCTTCTCCCCAAAAAAAATCACATAACAGAATCTTAAGAGGAGAATCTAAGCAACAACATTTAAGTATTATGCCTATGTTTTACATATATACTTAATGCATAGTAATTGTCAATCGCAGGTTGATGAGTTACATATACATGAGTTCAATGAACTTGTAACTTCCATTAATATTGGCTTGTCGGTGGATAGTGAATTGTCAAAAGTGGATTATTAATTGTTCAATTATATCACTAATCTATGCATTTCCCTTCTACTGAGTGTATTTAACGAGACTAAGAAAATTATTTAATTAATATTTCCGCTCTTGACCAGTTGCTCACATTTACTACTTGTAACCTATTAATATCAATGCTCAAACAACTTATAAGGACAATGGATATCTGTTACATGTATATGTGTTTGTAACTTACCAGCATAATTAATGTTACTCCATGTCCCATAACCAACAGCCTATATAACCTCAAGCCAAGGAAGCCTAAAGAAAAATAGGAGGAAGGAATAAAAAGACATGAAGTTGAAAGCTGCATGTTCATATCAAATGGGGTCAGTTCAACAGAAACTCCTCCTAGCAATTGCCGTCATGGCAAGCACGCCGGCTTTCGCTTGGTTATGTGACCGGGATCCGCTCACACGTTCACCTGAATCAGCCCCGGTTGATAAAACCAAGAAAATCCATTAAAATTTTGAGAAATTCTTAGATAAGTATTTTATTTGAATCTACTAAAATCAATCTAAAAAAAAAAAAAAAAAACACATTCTGACAGACTTCACTGCAAATAAAAATTACAAAAAGATACCATCGAATTTCCTATAGTATCGCTACAAACCCAAATTATCAAAATAAAATAACTAAATTTTGGCCAAAAAAAAAGTAAAATAAAATTAAAAAAAAGGAACACAAACTTTAACAAGGTCTCTTCAAGTGCACACATTCGAAATTCAGCAATAACATAAATATCAGACACCCCTATTTCTGTTTTCAAGTAGTGTCAATTTGATTTTGTTAACCTTGGCCACCACATCCTTGATGTCAAGTCTTCCATTTGGTAATTCTTCCGAACACCTCAAGCCTAGTTCCAAGATAGATGAAAGAATAGTTTGCAAGGCAGTTACATCTCTTCCGTCTTCTATCCTAAGCAAACCATCGTCCACAACTTCCATTTGGTCATGAAGTGATGCAATCCATTGCCTCATACCCAGTTCACCAACAAATATTTCATCGGTAGGTTTCTTTCTTGTGATCATCTCCAACAAGATTATCCCATAACTATAAATGTCACCTTTGGTGGATACTCGCCCTTCAGAACCATACTCTACCATGCTCACATTTATCAAGAAATCTTTAAGTTAGTGATCCACATGTTTTCCAAAAATAATTTACAAATATAACCTTAATACAATGATATATATACACACATTCATACATTAAATAAAAAATTGTTTACTGTAACTATCCATGATCCATCAATTGATGTATATATGTATACTTGATTCTTTTATTTTATGACATTGTGATTTGCAAATAATAAAATTGGTATTAATGTGGGTTCTATATAAAAGTAATGTTGACAAGTTGTTTTTTATTATTATAAAAAAAGGTCATGTCCCTAATACCGATGGAATAGTTTTGTAATTATTTTCAACTCTCAACTCCGAAGCTGAATATGATCACACCCATGTATACCTACATATTCGTTTGTGTATATAAATGTGACTGAGCGCCATAGCTGAACTTTTCTAGTCAATACTAGGATCATTACTTTGAATAGTGTCAATGGCTATAAAATGGGCTATAAGTGGGCATAAGGCAAGCCATGTCAATACCATGGTTGCATTAACGAGTCCAATATTAAAGTAATATTAAATTAATTTGTATTTGTTCTCTCCAAAATTAATTTGTATTTGACTTGTGAGCATAATGCATAAATGATAAAACAAATAATTTAAGGGTATATTCATAAGAATCTAATGCAGCTACATTACTGAGTTGATAAAATTTACCACACTCATGGTTATTCCTAAAATTATCCACTATTAATGTTATTCACAAAATTAACCTAATACATGCATACCTGGTGCAACGTAGCCAATTGTACCGATGGTTTTGGTATGGGTTGCATCCTTATTTTCAACTAAAATCTTTGCAATGCCAAAGTCACCAACATGCGCAACCATGTCCTCGTCCAATAGAATATTGCTAGGCTTCAAATCACAATGCACCACGGATTCTAATTGACCATTGTGGAGATAATCCAACGCTAATGCAACATCAACCATAATGGTTACTCTTTGAACAAGATTCAAGCAATAGTTGTGAGAGTATAACCACTTTTCAAGGCTACCATTTGACATGTACTGTAGCACCAAAGCTCTAAACTCAGGATTGGAACATGTACTAATGACTTTGACTAGATTCCTATGTCGGATTGCCCTTAACACTTTGCATTCAGCATCAAAACTTTTGAAAGCACCCTCCAATTGCAAGTTTAGAACTTTGATAGCAACAATGGTCCCATCAAATAGTACTCCTTTGTAAACAGAGCCAAAACCTCCAATTCCAAGCAAGTTGCTTTCACAGAAGTTGTTTGTCCCACGACAAAGCTCATGATATGATATCATTCTATGATCCACTGCACGCAATGTGTTGATAAAACTTGGAATTTGGATTTTACATTTTGGGTGTCTTCTTAGCATAGTGACCAATGCAGCAAAGATTATAATTGATGCAATGGCAGGGATAATATATCTAAGCAAAAGTTGCTTCACCCTTGATCGTTGAGAAGAAATCGGACTTGTGCAAGGTGGAACTCCAAAAATTGGATTCCCACAAAGTTCTTCATTGCCTAAAAATGATTTTGCTGTGAAGTTTATAAAAACTCCACCATATGGAATCTCTCCTGATAGCTTATTAAATGACAAATTCAAATACTTGAGATATGGAAGTGCCTCAAGAGACTTAGGAATTGCACCGGAGAGATTATTGTTCGAGAGATCCAACAGATCCAATCCTTTCAAGCGTTCAAAGGATTTTGGAATATCTCCTTGAAATGAGTTCTTTGACAAATCAAGACTACGTAGGCTTTCAAAAAAACCAACAATACTTGGAATATTTCCAATAATTTGGTTACGAGATAAGTTCATGAATACAATACCATCTAATTGTCTCATGCTTGGAGACAAAGATCCACCAAAGTAATTCGATGATAAATCCAAGAACAGTAGATTTTGAAGGCTCCACAATTTCAGGGGGATTGATAATGTCAGTTCATTGTAACTCAGGTTTAATCTCTGCAAAAGACTGAGGTTTCCGATGCAATTTGGAATGGATCCAGAGATTTTGTTATGTGAGAGTAATAATTCTCCCAAATTCCTTAGCTGACAAAGTTCTTCTGGAATGTTTCCTCCAATATTGTTCTCACTAAGATGCAGTCTCTGCAACCCTTGAAATCCTCCTAATGTTGATGGTATGTTTCCAGTCAAATTGTTAGAGCTCAAATCAAGAAAGATCAAGTTTTTCAAGGAACCAATTCCCATTGGGATTTGACCCTTTATTTGGTTAGAATCTGCAAGGAAGGTGTTAAGTGAAATGGATAAGTTTCCGATGTAATCTGGAATTGTAGTATTGAAGGAATTTTCGAATATAACCAGCTCTTCCAAAAATGTGCAATTAGATAAAGATGAAAGGAAAGTCATCTCTTGCTCTCCAGGCTCCCCTGTGAACTGATTTTTATTCAGATTAAGACTTCGAAGGTATTTCAAGTTTCCAAAACTTCTGGGTATTGGTCCAGAGAGAAAGTTTGTTGGAAAATCTACTAGGGCGAGATTGGAACAATTTGAAATATCCGATTGGATATGACCACTAAGTTTGTTGTCACCCAAATACAGAATTTCAAGATTAGGACAAGAAAGCCCAGTATCTAATGGAAGATTTCCGTACAAAGAATTTCCCTCTAAGGAGATCTCTTGTAGGGAGGAAATGTTTAAAATGTTGTTGGGTATTGTCCCTGTGAGATCATTCAATTCAAAATTCAATATATATAGATTAGTAAAATGCCATGAATCACTGGGAATGCTTCCTTTAATATTGTTATCTTCAATATAGAACTCTTGTAACCTCGAAAGGTTGCCTAGGCTAGGAGGTATGTTACCACTTAAATGGTTACCACCAAGATAGAGGAGTTCAAGGTTTTCTAAGCTCCCAATACCTTTTGTAATACTTCCAACAAACTTATTGTATGACAGAGATATTGCTACAAGGTTTCTACAGTAATGGATTTGTGAAGGAAGCTGACCACCTAAACTGTTTTCTGAAAGATAAAGTTCTTGAAGATTAGGACAGTGGGTGCAGAGTTCCATAGGAAGTGTTCCTGAGATGTCATTAGATGTAAGTAAAATTTTGGTAAGAGAGGATATGTTAAAGATGACATGAGGAAAAGGACCAGTAAGGAGATTGGATTCCAAACTCAAGAACTCTAACGATGAAACATTGCTTAGGGACCATGGAATTGCACCCGTAAGACGGTTTCTACTAAGCTCTAAATAGCGAAGCATTGGTAACATGCCTAAACTTTTAGGTATGCTACCATTGAACTCGTTTCCTGGAAGAGATAAATTTTCAAGCTTGTGGCAATTATGTATAGTTGGAGGGATAGTACCTTCCAATAAGTTGTATGACAAGACAAGTTCCCTCAAGCGGTGTAGACGACTGACCTCATGAGGCAGGAAACCATAGAAGCTGTTGTTAGAAAGATCAAGTGAGACTAGGAAGGAGAGGTTGCCAACATGAGGTGAAATGGTGCCTTGGAGACCAAGGTAGGAGAGGTTCAAGGCTGTGACTCTTTGTCTTCGTAGGCTGCAAGTGACTCCAATCCAGTTACAGAAGTTTGTTGCTGTGGACCAATTACCAGCCAAGTGAGTATTGTTGATCTTGGATCTGAAGGAAATGAGAGCCGATTGATCAGTAAAGTTGCTGGCAGACTGGGACAATTGAAGTACGCATGAATGCACCAACAGAAAAGCCAAGAGCAAGTGAATGGATGGCCTCTCTATTGGCATTTTGAGTTTGCACCAGAGAGACACAGAATATTCTTTGAACTCTGGAACTAAGATAGAATAGCCCTTTGTGCGGTCTTCTTTTGATTATTTTTCAGCTTTTCTAAAGAAAACCGCTTCATTTGCTTGACTGTATTCCCACCCATGCACTGTTCACTTTTCAGATTTTCTCTATTGGCATTATGAGTTTGCACCAGAGACACAGAATGCACTGTTCACTTTTCAGATTTTCTCCGAGTGCACTGTTTAGTACTGTTTATCCACGGTTTTTGAAATTCAAGTACTTTGTTCCAGGAAAAGAAAATAAGAAAAGTTTCGCTAGGTATATATTTAAAAATTATTTTATTATAATATTCTTAATTTTTAATAAAATAAATTATATTTAAACAGATCATAATTTAATTTTTTTCTTCTTTTAATAAATTATATATATAAACAATAATAATTAATTAAAAAGAGAAAAAGTAGTCAGATTGAATGCATTAAAAGGCTGTTTTCAACCAGGAAAAAAAAAAAAAGCATTAAAAGGCCTAAATTAATATGCTATCAGGTAATATATTTCTAATATTATTGTTTAAGTATTATGAAAATACATATACGTTACAAAATGTTGTAAAAATATGTATTTTAATATTTAAACACTAAAAATTATTGTTTAAATATACCAAACACCTTTTTGAAGATACAAAAATTTTCACCATTTTTTTTAATTATGAAATAAGTTACCTTTGGATTTATTGTTAAGTTTTTCCCTGCCAAATAAAAGGGCAATCTCACTTGGAAGTTTTTTTTTTTTCAAAAATACCATTTTTATCTTTATATTTTGAAGTTACAATTAATTTAGTCCTTATATTTTTATAACAATTAATTTGGTCTCTATTATTTTTAATTTACAGTCAATTTAATTTTTACAATTAACCGTAAGGATTAAAGCTGAGTTTGGATACAGCTTATATAGCGTCCGCGTTTGTTGCGTTTTCTGTTTTGTTTTTTTTTTTTTTTTCTTCTTTTGCTGCTGCACGGGTCAGGGGGACAAAGGCTACTGTTCATGCTACTGTGCATGAACAGTAGCCGCATTTTGCTGACTTTTCAGCACATCTGTGGATCCTGTGTACTGTTTACGGGACTCACAAACTTCACTTTACAAATTTTTTTTATTAAAAATGGGTCCCACGGTACTATTCACACATTTAAAAATTATTTTGGTACAGTATTTTCAGTTTTTAGTTTTCAATTTTCAACAATAAGCTCTATCCAAACAGACCCTAAATATACATTGTTGGCACAATTAAAACTTAGATGACGTGTGTGTCCCAAAATTCAGCTACGTAAACGAAATGGGCCAAGAAAATGGAGAAACATAGAGCTATCAATTCACACTTGTACCGTACATGACAAGAAGTAAATGGCAAAAAAGAACAGCTGTTTTTCCTTTTTCTCAGTATCGGTGAACCTCTTTCACGTTAACCGGACCCTTTTTCTATTAAGGATAGATCTACGTGGGAAGGTAATCATCCTACGATTCTATTAGAATATCATTTTTAACTTTATACTAAAACCTATTTTTTAATAATGGTCTATTTACTAATTAATTATTTTAGAAAAAATTTCTTATTACTATTGTGCTTTTTTTTAATAAAAAGTTTTTAAAAGCATTTCCTAAAAAAGGTATTTATTAATTAATTATTTTTAAAAAAAATTTCATACTACTATTATGTTTTTTTTTTAATAAAAAGCTTTAAAAAAGCATTTCTTAAAAAAAAACCCAATTCCGTTTAAACAAAACACTCGTATCATAAACGACAAGGAATAAATGGCAGATTGGGACATTTGAAGTACGAATGAATGCACCAACAGAAAAACCAAGAGCAAGTGAATGGATGGCCTCTCTATTGGCATTATGAGTTTGCACTAGAGAGACACAGAATACTCTTTGAACTCTGGAACTAAGATGGAATAGCCCTTTGTGTGGTCTTATTTTGATTATTTTTCAGCTTTTCTAAAGAAAACCGCTTCATATGCTTGACTGTATTCACAATAGTTTATATATATATATATATATATATATATATATATATATATATATATAAACAATAATAATTAATTAAAAAGAGGAAAAAAAAGCCAGATTGAATGCATTAAAAGGCAGCATTAAAAGGCCTAAATCAATATGCTATCATAGCTTATTTGGTCATATATTTCTAATATTGTTGTTTAAGAATTATGAAAATACATGTGAGTTAAAAAATGTTGTAAAATTATGTATTTTAGTGTTTAAACTTTAAACACTAAAGTAACATTTGGATTTGGCTGAAACGCAGCGTTTTAGCCCTTTTTTCTTTTCTTTTTTCCTGAATGTGCATTTGTCGCTGTTCATTAGCCATGAACATTGATTATTTTTTCCTGAATGTTGCTCATCTTTGGCTTCTTATGGCGTGGGCTGCCTCCTCTAACTTCTCATTTATGGCTTGCTTCTTTTATGGGCTGGGCCTTGCCCGATTGTGGGCTGGGCCTTGCCCGATTGTGGGCTGCTCCATGCTTTTATTCTCAGCCCTTTGTTATTTGTTTCCTGCCGCACCATTCTGTTATGCCTACTGTGGGGTCTGCTTGACCCAAGCCTGCTGGGCCTCTTTGGACTTTTCTGTTTATTCTTTCTATGAAGGCCCAATAAACTCATTGGGTCCTTTACCACTTACAGACTCCCTCGTCTCGCATACTTTCCTTTGGGCATCCTTGGCCCATTTACTTTTTTGGGGCATCCTTGGTCCTTTTCAATTCTATGCTTCCCATGGGTTTTTACTAACTCCTTGGGCTTCCTTGACCTAAGTTCTTCTTACTTCATCCTTGGGGTTCATGGGTTCTCCATTTCCCCTTACTTTCTTTACTTACATTGCTTTGGGTCTATTGTGACAGTCATGACCCATTCTCACTTTTTTACGTCTATACAGCCCATGAGTTTGTTATTTATTTCTTCTAAGCCTTCTTAAGCCCATTTACTTCTTCAGGGTCCATTTGTTTGCTTTATGGACTCATGATCCATTATTCCTGCCACTTGGGTTTTAATGGCATTTCCATCCCACTCTCTTCTACCCATGTCTTTGGGCTTTTCTCCTATTGGGTTTCTAAAAAAAATGAGCATCTAGATATCTATTGTTAAAATTTTAGTTTAAAACCAAATTCATTCTTGATTTTTTATTTATTTATGTTGATTACATTATGCTGGTTTATACAATACATATGTAATTCATGTTTTAAATTATACAAGCAATGTTATAAAAATTTGTGCATACCAAATACTAGAAAACATTTTGCAGCTCATTTTCAAGGTTGTTATCCGATACTGAAAAATAAGATAGTTTTTAAAAAAATGCTCTCTAAAAAATGAACTATTTTTCATAAAATATTAATGCTAAAACAATCAGAGAGTAATATATAGACTTAAATTATCATTTTCTCTTTAGTAATAGACTAATGGTATTTCTAACAATTATATAAACTCCAATTTCCATAACTAAAAATAAGAGATATATTACAATATTGTTAATTTTTTTAAAAAAATTGTTTTAATATAAATATATTAAAAATCAAACTAAGTGTCTGTTTGTTTCAACTTTCCCAGCCCAAAAGCGCATTTTGAAACTGCTAGCCCAAAAAGCCCATTTGGTTAGGTTCAAAAAGCAACTTTTTGTAAAAGTTGCATTTTGAGTTTGTGAAGAAAACGTTCATTTGCAAAAAGGAGCTCAGAGCAGCAGTTGCAAAACGCACACAAACACGTTTTCTCAAAACAGAAATATTATCGTTGGTGGGTTTCTTTTTTTCCTAAATTGCCCATAGTTTTTTTTTACTCAAAAATCACAACGGTAACAACAGAACTATTCTTGATCTTTTCTCTCAAACATCTCTAAACTTAGTCTCAATCAAACATTCACAAAAGCTACATTCACAACAATCATTTCTCTTAAACATCTCTAAACTCAAGCATAATCAAAATACAAACTCAAAAACACAATCTTAAAATTAATCAAATCATAACAATAAAAGCAAAAAAAAAAAAAAAAAAAAGACAGAAGCCATCTGATCCACGGTAGAGCAAGCAAGCAACCCACAGTGGAGCAAAAAAGAGACAACGCTTGCATGTGTCCTTCGATCAATGGTGGAGCATACAATCGCTTGTACTTAATTTCTTTGTTTCTTATCATTGCTAGAGAGTATTCAAGTAGAAATAGAAAAAGTAAAAGAAAGAGAGAGCTAGAGAAAGAGAGAGCTGGAGACAGGGAAAGTGGGATAAGGAATGCACTAGAAAAAGAAAAAGAAGGGTAGATAGAGATGGGATTGAGGTAGGTGTGTGGTGGAGAAAAAACCAAGAGAAAAAAAAAAAAAAAACATAGGGATGTAATTAAGTTTGGAAAACTAATATAAAAATAAGAAATGACAATTAAGAAATGCTACCATGATATTTTCACAATAATAGATTGTTATTAGCTAATATTGGTGAGTAAAAAAATAATTTTAGTGGTGGGTTCAAATTAGAACTAGTAACAACTTTCCAAATAAGATTTTGATGTGATTCTTGTGAAAGTATTACGAAAAATGTTGTAGATTAATTTAAATGAGTCTGTTGTGGGTACTAGAACAACTCATTTAAAAGATAAGTGTTAATAAAATTTTATTTTACAAAGATTAATTTTAAATTAGTATTGTGAAAATATTGTGACATTTTATTATATTTCTAAACTTTTTAAGTTAGTACTATTTTTCTTTAGAAAAAAAAAAAGTACTATTGAAAGAATATTTTTATAACAATTTCATAATAAAGTTTACATAGTAAGTTGTTATTAGTTCTCAGCTAGACCTACTAGTGACATTTTTCTTTCCTACCATTAACAACTTGTTATATAGACTTTATTGTGAAATTTTTGTGAAAATATTGTGTCCATAACTTGCATTAAAAGAGGTAATTAAAACAAAGAATTCTCTTTATATAGACATTGTCATTTTTAGTAATTTACCCCTCAAACTACCACTTTTATGAGTCCTAGCCAAACATTCAGTTTTTTCAAAAAAAACTTTTTAACAGTTTTTACCAAACATTTAGGTTATGTTAGGTAACAGTTTTTGTTTTCTATTTTCAAAAACTTGTTTTTGGAAATATAAAGAAAAAAAAATTTCTTGCATTTTTGAAATAGAAACATGTTTGGTTGGTTGAAATTAAAAAGATGGTTTTTTGAAGAAAAAAAAATAGAAAGTACTAAAATATGTTGTTACTAGAATTTGAACTTTAATGTTAACTCATTAAATTAAATGCGTGTTTTCATTGACTTTTGAAAATTAGAAACTGAAAACAGCCTTTTACATGTTTTTAGTTTCCTTCATAAATTGAGTTTTGAAAACAGTTTTTGTTTTTTTGTCCATTTTGAGTTGCCAAACAAGTTTTTTAGTCTCAAAAATATAAAATTGTTTTTGAAAACAAAAAATAAGAGAAAAAAACAGTTACCAAACATACCCTCAGCTTTTTAAAAAATCACTTTTTCATACTGTACTTTTTAAAAACTCCACTTTTTCAGAAAGCCTAGTTTTAAAAAGCTGAACCAAACTCACCCTTACAACACTTTGATTCATGCTTTTCTGGGGAGAGGTGAGATCCAAGAAGAGTTTAAGCTTGTAAATGAAATGTTATTTAGAGGATGTCCTCTTGACATAATCACCTATAATGGCCTAATTAAGGCACTGTATAAAGCTAGGGCTGTTGAGAAAGGGCCAAATCGGCCCAATACCATTAATTTAAAAGAAAATTAGGCAAAAAACACTGTTTCGGAAGTAATTGGGGAAATATCACTTTTTCAAGTACTCGAGCTCACCAAACTCGAGTACTAGATTTTACACCTCCACCGTGGCATGTTAGCATGGAATTTTTATTAAAAAAATTCACCTAGTACTCGAGTTTGGTGCACTCAAGTACTGTATAATCTGGTACCAGAGTCCACCAAACTCGGGTACCAATCTGGATTGTCTGCCAGCTTTTGATGGGATAATCCAGATTGATACTCGAGTTTCATCTGCTCGAGTACTTTGAATAGTACCCGAGTTCTTGAAACTCGAGTTCTGTATCTGAAATCGTCAAAAAGAAGATTTGGGTTTTGAGATTTAATATGGGTTTTACTTTAGGGTTAGAAAAGGAAAGATCTTTTGGTACTTTGCTTTGCTATTGTATGAAAAAAAAAAAACTCTCTGTAACTTGTTTGTTGGAGTTGTTAACAATGGATTAGGGATTTCGGATTTTATATGAACTTTTTCTTCAAAGTTTTATGGTTGTTCGAGTGGGGGTTGAGGCATTGAGAAATTTTTTTGTGAGATGATAATAAGTATTGTGGCAACTTGTTTTAGGTGTGGAATTTTGTCTTATTGGTAGAGTGCTTGATGGGTGGGGGGCTAATAGGCCTTAGTTTTGAGATTGTGGAAAGCTTTTGAATGTGATTTATGTGAGCGAATGCGTTGAGCTGAAGGCCAAAGATTTAGTCATATTGTTGTTCTCTGTTTTTCAGGTCTTGCTGACACAATTCAGAAGCCTACCGCCATTGTTCGAAGCAGCGCCCAATGCAATTCATGAATTGAATTTAGCAAGTAACACTCTTGGCTCGTATTGGTTAATATTTTATGATTATTTGGTTATTGGTGTTGCAGTTGCAGTTGCTTCACTTACCTATACATTTTGGCAAAATGAGTATTTCTTTTTACTTGATCATTAACAACACGTGTCTTCACTTTAATTTTTGGTGTTGTATACAAATAAATTAATCTGCAGTAGATTTGGGCATATGTTATGCATTAAAATGTATTAAATGTCATGTTTATTTGGCTATTATCTTGATATCCTGGATGAGGTATGAACTAGTAGATCTTAATTCCTTATAATAAGACTCCAAGAATGGGTACTCTTTTTTATCCACTTAAAAAAAGGTGCATGATTTGACTTGGACTTCTCCTTGTTCAATTACAATGCCACATCTTATCCTTGCCTAATGTTTTTGCAGACATGATTCTGAAAATCATTGTGCCACTTTTCATTCTTTTTTAATGTTTTTTTTAACATCTTGAGGTACTTGTTAAGTAAAGACATGCTCAATTCAACACTGATTTGAGTCTTACTTTTTCAGGAGACGGTCGGGGAACGGTTGTGATTAGTAGTTGGAACATAAACGGAAGTGATCATTCTTGTGTGTATTGCCATTAAGCTTGAAAGGGGAAAATAGTTGGGATGCTGAGAATTAAAGTTGAATGGCTAAAGTGGAGCTCAACATTTTGAGTGTTGTGTAATTATGTTATTATATCGATAAAGCCATACGAAATACAAAATTCCCATTTTTCAATTTAAGAAGCTTGTTTAAAGTTTATTTATTTACTTCTATGAGGATGCTAAGATGTCAGACGCTAAGGAACAAAGTCGTAGTTATATCACATTCTGTGGCTTTATCTGGGTAATTTGGCAGGAATATTGCATATATTTTGCTAGTTTGTTATGTTGATTGGCAACAATGAATGGGCTCATTCCTTTTGTAATGTAATTGCCGTGAAATTTCTCTCTTTTGTTTGGACAATGAATGGGCTCATTCCTTTTGTAATGTAATTGCCGTGAAATTTCTCTTTTTTGTTTGGACATGGCATTCAAATGCCTGCACTTGTTGAGAAGTTTAAAATCTAGTTTTTTCATTTGTGATAGATATCAAATTGGTTGTTCATAATTACATTCCTCACTGGTGCCAAAAGCATGTAATGTCAGGTGCAAATAATGAGGATATAAATGAGCAGGAGCTTACTGAGAATACTGTAAAAAATCAAGTTGATGGTGACAGTTCCGTGAAACTCGAGTATTAATCGGCATGACTCAACAAATTCGGGCAAATCCATATTGGTACTCGAGTTTCATCTACTCGAGTACTTTGAATAGTACCCGAGTTCTTGAAACTCGAGTATCAATTTGGATTATCCCATCACAAGCTAGCGGACAATCCAGATTGGTACCTGAGTTTGGTGGACTCGAGTACCAAATTATACAGTACTCGAGTGCACCAAACTCGAGTACTAGATGAATTTTTTTAATAGAAATTCCATGCTGGCATGCCACGGTGGAAGTGTAAAATCTAGTACTTGAGTTTGGTGAGTTTAAGTACTGAAAAAAGTGGTATTTTCCCAATTACTTCCAAAACAGTGTTTTTTGCCTAAATTTTTTTAAAAATGATGGTATTGGGCCGATTTGGCCGTTGAGAAAGGGTTGGCACTGTTTGAAGAAATGATGAGGAAAGGACTTAATATTAATAATATCTCATGCAATATTTTGATCAATGGTCTTTGTAGAGTTGGAAAAGTACATAATGCACTCGAGTTTCTAAGAGATATGATTCATCGGGGTTTGATGCCAGACATAGTCACTCATAACACCCTGATAAATGGTTTATGCAAGATGAGGCGTCTTCAGGAGGCTTGGAATCTCTTTGATCGATTACAACTTGAAGGAATCCGTCCTGATGCTATTACTTATAACACTTTAATCTGTTGGCACTGCAAAGAGGACATGCTTGATAATGCCTATTTAATTCTACATAAGGGAGTGGAGACTGGTTTCATACCTAATAATGTGACCTGGTAGTTATTGGTCTCCAATTTTGTTAAAGCAAGTGCAGAGGAGAGTCAGACTTTTTCCTCAGATCTGTTTTAGTGTCTAGAAAGAAATTTTGCTCATGGAATGATCTCTTTGTTTAATATCTTGAATTAAGCTACAGAAAGAGTTGCTTGGACATTTGGCTTTAGCTATTATCCACACGTATCTTCTATTCTCAAGCAAGTGTATTGCTGATTAACCATTGATTCTCTTGCTTTCAAATATTTTGCAATGCGCATCATTTGAGGCTTTTGGACCTCTGTTTGGACAGGTCACTAGTCACCTGGATTGTTCAATGTAAATGTTTGCTTTTTGGGAGCAATTGTGCTTGAAGCTAATCAGAATGGCTATGAAGATGACTTCAGTATGATTTTGTACGTGAATGTAATTCGAGGAAATGGCCCTTTCGACGCACAATTTCTTGCATATAATATATTTGGAATTTGGGTTGGATGCGGGAAAAAGTTGGCTGGCTGTTCCTGTTTTTTTTGGCTCATCTCAATTTTGCAATGGTTAAGGCAGAAGGTTTAACAGCATAATGAATATTTCAAAGAAGAAAAAATCATTTCCAAACTTGAGGTGATCATATCATTTATCGTTTTCCTATATGTCTACTATTTTACTGATTTATTTCCTGTATTTCATTATATACTTTTAGAAACTTAGTATTGGTTCATTTTTCATGCATACAAACTTAGTGGTTCATGCATAGTTCTATGTTGTGTTGTTAGAAATAAGTAAATTCTCCTTTGATAACTTCAACCATTGGGATGGAAACATGCAGTGATCTTAATTATCTGATTATCGAATTAGGGAGTTAAGTTTTATCCTCCACTTTAAGATCTTGTGAAATGCGTTTTTGGTCTAAAATGTCTTATGGAAATCTTCGTTGTGGTACTCACGGACTATTATAATGGTGTATCAAATTCCTCTTTGTTGACTTATAAATTATACATAAATATTAGTGTCTTTTAAGTTTTAACTGAATGATTAGAGTTACACACGCCTTAGCTAGGGATTTTGTTTTCATTTTTGGCTTGTGGCTTAGCTGCTTTATCCTGAATTTGATTTATAATTTTTAAACTCTTAATGTTAAGCTTTAGGTTTGTATATGAAGACAATTGTGTAATTAAGTGATTTGTTTATTATTAATACTTGTTTTATGGGCAAGTGAAAAAAAAAAAAAAATCAGATTTTGAGAGGAAAAGAGACTCTCTCTTTTTTCGCATCTGTGTTAACATTTTTGTGAAACTTCAGTGTAGTTGAGTTCTTTAAAAGGGACCTCTGTCGGGGGCAAAAGAGAAGAAAATTATCTCTCTCTCTCTCTCTCTCTCTCTCTCTCAAGGATAATTCATGGATATAATTGCAGGCAGTTTTTCAAAAAAAAAAATTGCAGGTGAAAAATATTTATAAAAAAAAAAAAAAAAACAGAAGACAGAATCCTGATTTGGTTTTACATATGTATGCATCATTATAGCTTGGTTTTTTTATGTTTCTGTTACAACCTTGGATCTAGTACTTCTCTTGACTCTTTGGGACCTTTCAAGCCAGAGTGATATTGGAAGAATGAAGATTTGGTAAATGGTGATAGACATTTCATTTAGGCGTGCACCTAATTATAAGTTGTAGAACATAGCTTGCTTGTGTGAACCTGCAAAGACCAAGATGACTTGTCATAGAAATGCAATTCTGGACTGAAATCCATGTAATCATAGGAGTGTAGAGATTTGGAAGGTTGTTCTATTGTGTATTATGTGGACTCTTTGGTGAGAAAGGAATATCAGTATCTTTGACGGTGCAGAACAAACCCTTCACATCATTAAACCACTTAGTTATGCTCTTTGATTGGATGTTTGCATTAGGAAACACCCGTATTGTACCTTTCTGGATTTTTTAGATTCTCTAATCTCAGCTTGTAATGTTCAGCTAGTTGATTCATGGGTCATAGTTCAATAAGATTATCATTTACTTATCCCCCCAAAAAAAAACTACATACACCTGGTTTCATGTTTTCAATTAACTAATACTCTAATTTTGGTGATATAGTTAATGAAAATGGGGACCAACAGAAGGAGAATGAAGATGGACCTATCAGAGAGAACAATGTGCAACTTGATGTGGAGTTCCCAACCTCAAACTGAGGAAATTCCACGAACTGTGGCTAACAGTGAGGAAAAATCCGGAGGCAGTCGATGCTCAATTGCCATCTGTTGAGGATTCTGTGAGGAAAACGCTCAAAAACCATCTAAAGAGGAAAGTAAGCAACCCTCTACGGAGGTCTCTCAGATCATGCCAAGTAAGATGGAGGTGCCTAATAATAAGATATGTTGTCTAGTCACTAATCTTCTAGTAGATAGTTTCAATTGTCACTTAATGCCCTGAAAATGAGTAGCCCTGAGAAAGTCTGGGGGAGTTTTTTTTTGGAGAGAGAGAGAGAGCTGCCATTCAGCGACATCTCTTGAATAAAGAAATAACCACTTTCACTAAAGCCAATTATATCTTCAGTGTTTTGCCAAATACAAATTTTTTCTTTTCTTTTCTGAATCTTAAAAGTTATATCATAATTCATAAGGAACAACTGCATAAGATTGAAAAGGGGGGCCTTCTCCTACACGGCCTCCTGCTGTCTTTTGTTTAACAAATTTTGGGAGCTTAGCAAACAGTTAGAAATGTTTGTAGCTTATGTTTCTCATCTTTCTTTCTATTTTAAAGTTGAATAAGTCTCTGACATATCATATAAATGCCGTTGCAGCTTGGCGTTACAATTGGCAAGACTGATGATACTATTTGCTATTACTTGTGGTACAATTCAGGAGCAGCAAAATTCACATAACAAGGGATGCGAATGCTGCTGATCCATATTCTGCAACAGGGCCTGTGTCAATAAGAGGAAGTTTGGACAATATAATCAAGGCTGAGAAGCTTATAAAATGGTGTCATTGCAGAGGTTCCTACTTCCTACAAAAATCAGCTGGCTACCTACAACACATGTTGTTACATATAAGCGACTATAGCAAAAGAGCTTGTGTTGTTGCGTGAATTTTCATTTTGTATCACGGGATATACAACACTACACTCACCTTTGGTGACTGAGCTATCCAAAGTGACCCATTTTGGAACAACGAAATATATAAATATATAACTGGCAACATTAAAATTTTGTAATATTCTTCAAAATAACATTGTATATATATTAAAAGATTTTTTGCTGATTTTTTTTTTCTTAATATAGAATTTTTCTAAAGACCAAAATTCGAAATTATTTATTAAAAATACATTTTAAATTTTTTGATAAACAAGTGATTTGAAGTACATGAAAAACCTAGAGGCCTTTAAAGAATGAGTTATTAAAACCTCACCAGGTTTGACTGTGTTAGGTTTAGTAATATGTTTAAAACGATTTAATTAAAGACTTGAACCAGTTCATTTGGTATTCAATTAAGACTTAAAATAATCTAATTATGCTTGTAATTTCCCTATGTTCTCTCAATAATTTTTTTTTTTTTAATCACCACAAAGGCGCATACCCACATAAGACCTGGCAAACAGGTCAAGTTGGTTGGGTTAATCGAGTTTGGGTTAGATTCAAGTGTTAAAAAAAAAAAAAAAGGATAAATGAGACGTGAGTGGGTTGATCACATTATGGGTCGACCTATATATTTTTTAACATGGAATAATAATAATAATTATAACACAATCAAATTGTCTTTATTTTTCTGTTGATAGAAATAATAGAACAAATAACATACTCAAAAATAAAAGTTAAATAATACATAAATTCTTAAATTTATTTTACACAATTCAAAGTTCATTAATGATATTCACACCATAAAAGAAAAAGAAAAAAAAAAAAAAATATATATATATATATATATATATATATATATATATATATATATTAAATGTCATGAAACATGTCAAGTGTGAGCCAATAATGTGTGAGAACTAAGATGATGAGATTTGAGAGTGAAACTAAGAAGCTGAGACAAAAACAATAACATTTAGAACATTTAGGAGCTGTTTGGATTTGCTGTTTCCATAACTCATAACTCAAAAATGGTAGGACCCATGGTTGAGAAGTTTGTTTGGATTTTGTTTTCAGTTTTTGTTTCCATCACTCAATTTTTTTATTTTTGAGTGATGAGTTATGGAAACTGAAAACACATGTTAGGTATTTTCAGTTTCCATAACTCTATTTTTAATGGCATTTTTGTAATTAAACATACACCAAAGGACCCACCAGCCCCAACTTTTAACTAACTCTTTTTTTTTTTTTTTCTTTTCTCTTTCTTCTCCACGCTTCTTTCTTCTTTCTCTGTTCTTCCATTCGGTCTTTCTTTCTTTCTTTCTTTTTTCTTCCTTTTCACCTTTCTCATCTCAGTTCGTTCTTTCTTTCTTTCTTTCTTTTCCTTCCTTTTTGCCTTTCTCATCTTAGACCCATAAAAAAAAAATCAAGAAACAGGGCTGAAGGGGTGGGTTGATAGAATCGGTCTGAATTCGGTGTTGAAGGACAGTTGAATTTCGGTCTTGAATCGGTGGGTTGCTTGCCAGTTTGGGTGTGGGTTTTTTCTGGGTTTGGTGAGTGGTGGTGGTGAGCGACGGCTGCGGCGGTGGTTGTTGTGACAGTTTGTCACTGTGGGTTTGTCACTACATTAACATGGATGAAGAGAAAAGTAGAGAAAAACAGGAGAAAACGAAAAGAAAAGCAGAGAAAAACGAAGGGGAGAGGCAAGGGAAAAAGAAAAAAAAAATGGAGAGAGAAAAGTCAACTGACATTGGGTCAATGTGTGGGGCCCACAAACAGTTGAAAAATATTGAGTGATGACAAGTTGAGTGATGGTGCCAAACGGGTGGGGTGTAGGGAGTTGGGGTATTTTAAGTGATTAGTAATGAGTGATGAGTGATGGAAATTGAGTGAGAAGTGATGAGTAATGAAAAAAAAAAAAAAATCCAAACAGGCCCTAAGGTTTAGGTTTAAGTTTTGTGTGTGTGTGTGTATGTCTGTGTGAATTTTCAATTGTGAATGGTCCCATTTGGCCAATTTTTGATGTTTTCATATCTTATATTTGGTTAATGTGTGGGGCCCACAAACAGTTGAAAAATATTGAGTGACGACAAGTTGAGTGATGGTGCCAAACGGGTGGGGTGTAGGGAGTTGGGGTATTTTAAGTGATTAGTAATGAGTGATGAGTGATGGAAATTGAGTGAGAAGTGATGAGTAATGAAAAAAAAAAAAAAAAATCCAAACAGGCCCTAAGGTTTAGGTTTAAGTTTTGTGTGTGTGTGTGTGTATGTCTGTGTGAATTTTCAATTGTGAATGGTCCCATTTGGCCAATTTTTGATGTTTTCATATCTTATATTTGGTTAATGTGTGGGGCCCACAAACAGTTGAAAAATATTGAGTGATGACAAGTTGAGTGATGGTGCCAAACGGGTGGGGTGTAGGGAGTTGGGGTATTTTAAGTGATTAGTAATGAGTGATGAGTGATGGAAATTGAGTGAGAAGTGATGAGTAATGAAAAAAAATCCAAACAGGCCCTAAGGTTTAGGTTTAAGTTTTGTGTGTGTGTGTGTGTATGTCTGTGTGAATTTTCAATTGTGAATGGTCCCATTTGGCCAATTTTTTATGTTTTCATATCTTATATTTGTGCCCTGGTAAATAGTGGAGGTGAGCGGGAACCTAGTCTTCATCTCCCTCCATATTATTTTTGGCTTCCCATAATATCTTATATTTTGTATTGGTACTGTACATCTTTTTTTTTTTTTGGTTGCATTTATCTCTATTTAAAATTGTATTGTTTTTAGATATTTTTTCAAAATTAATACTAGTACTAGTTAATAATTTGCCCTTTTGGATTATAAACTCACTTATAAATTCATATTATGTTATTTTATGGAATTTATTATTTTATAGCAGTCACTTAATTATCATGCTATATTTACAAATATTGTGTTCACATACCTTTCCCAAAAAAAAAAAAACTTTTTTTAGCATTTATTTATTTTTAATAAATATATAGATGACAAGATTTTTGAAAATATTGTGAATGATATTTTTAAAATGTTTCTTGTATATATAATTGGGAAAAATTTTAGATACAAAATCTTAAGTGTTGTTTCTTAAATTTTCCTTTAAAATTCAGCTATGTGACTACTTAAGTAAAAAAATACACTTCTATCTCCCGAAAAAAAATTCACATGACAAAATCTTAAAAGATGAACCTAAAGAATAGCACTTAAGTATTATATGGGCAAAACTTAAGTACAATACCTTAGGTATAGTTCCTTAGGTTCTCCTTTTGAATTTAAGCCTCGTGTCCATTAAAGTTAACTCAACAAACGAGCGTCAAAAGATAATGCGTCGTCTCCTTGCCTTGGTATTTTTGTTTTTCCTCACTAGCCTGCAATTGATGATTTTAGTTTTAGATATCAATCTTTCCCCAATTGACTTCTTCCACCAAGACTCCTCCTTTAGATATGTTGTACTAAAGTCTCCTCCTCCAGAGACATCAGGTTTCTTTTATGTTCTTTTTAATATTTCTTTGGCTTTTTTTTTTTTAAATCCTCTCTTTTTTTATGGCTTACCCAGCAACAGATGGAAAGAAATAAGGGGCAAGGCCATGGACCAAAAATTCTTACTAGATTTAAGGAAATCAAGGTCCACCGTGAATCACTACGCAATTGCCATGCCCCGCTGTCTTCTTCATCTCTCTCTTAGGCTAGTTCTCTCTTAAAGCTTTTATTATGGGGTTTTCATGTGGGTGAAAACCAATCTACCTCCTCACCTGGTGGCCAGAATAAATACAAGGTGTGGTAGCGAAGGGATCTTACCAAAAATTTGTTGAGTTTCAACCAAAATTTTTGTTTGGAACTTGTTCGTTTCTTGGGAAAATGAAGGTGAAAGCGTTTGAAGCATCTGGTTTTTATTGCAGGTTAAGTTACCTTAGAGACTAAGCTCATGACTCATGGCTCGCGTGAATGATATTGATCGGTGATGGGTCTATTTACTTTCTTGATCTCTCCTTCTTCTTAATGAATTTATTGCACTTTCTCTTCTTTTGAGGTGTGGGTAGTAAAAGCTTGACCACTTGAGAGCAAAACGTTGGTTGAGTTATTACTTTAAAGTTTAAATGTCATTTGTTGAGTTAACTTTAGCGGACACGTGGCTTAAATTTAAAGAGATAATCCAAGGAACTATACCTAAGTTTTGCCCTTGTACTTATGTCTTACATGTATACTTTATGCAAGGCAATTGTCAATCGCAGGTTACTGAGTTACATATACATGAGTTCAATGAACTTGTAACTTCCATTAATATTGGCTTGTCGGTGGATTGTGAATTGTCAAAAGTGGATTATTAATTGTTCCATTATATCACTAATCTATGCATTTCCCTTCTACTGAGAGTATTTAACGAGACTAAGAAAATTATTTAATTAATATTTCCGCTTCTGAGTTGCTCACATTTACTACTTGTAACCTATTAATATCAATGCTCAAACAACTTATAAGAACAATGAATATCTATTACATGTATATGTGTTTGTAACTTACCAGCATTATTAATATTACTCCATGTCCCATAACAAACGGCCTATATAAACCTCACGCCAAGGAAGCCTAAAGAAAAATAGGAGGAAGGAATAAAAAGACCTGAAGTTGAAAGCTGCAGGTTCATATCAAATGGGGTCAGTTCAACAGGAACTCCTTCTCCTAACACTAGCAATTTCCGTCATGGCAAGCACGCCAGCTTTCGCTTGGTTATATGACCAAAATCCGCTCACACGTTCACCTGAATCAGCCTGGTTATATGACCGGAATCCGCTCACACGTTCACCTGAATCAGAAAGATGTTGGAAGCACATTAAGAGAGTTGAGGGGTGCCAACATGAACTATTTTCAGCTTTTGGCCAAGACAAGTTAGACCAAATATTTCTTAGTTTCAAGTGCTGCCAAGCCATTCAGAGGCTTCCCCGACGATGTGGGATTTGGATTTTCGGGGGCCGAGCATTCGTTCCCTCCTTTGCTACTAATGTCCATGAGTATTGTGCTTTAATTGGTGTCAATACTCCTCGTCCATCAATGGTTCATCATCACCATGTTGATGAGTATCCTAGCTAGTATGGACGTCCATGGATAACATTGATCAAAGAGTTGCTAAGATGGGGCTAGTTGTTTGGAGTAAAATTGCCTTTAAAATGGAAATAAATGGAATGGACAAAATTTAGTTCGTAGCACTTAATTCTCCTATTTTAGCTTGGATGGAATTTGTTCCTCCAAACATTTCTTCCCTTGTTTCTAATATTAATTCTCTTCCTCCAAACTAGAATTAATTCTCTTTTAGTTGAATAAAATTTGAAATGTTTTGGTTCTAAAAAATAAAAAATAAATTAAAAAAACTTCATACCACATAAAGTGCTAAAAATTTATTACACAATTTTGTAACTTATATTCCATTGTTTTTCAACCAATAATCCTATAACCAGCTTCCACGTAAATGCTCCAAGCAGTGGTTTTTTTTTTTTTTTTTTTTTTTTTTTTTTTTTTTTATTTTATAGAAAGTTAACTTTCAACCTATGACGTTCACTCCTGATGATAAAATACAAACAATATATTTGCACTCAATCTAAATCTTGAATATCATTTATGATTAATCCTTCAATAAATTTCATGAAAATTTCATTTTTGGTATACAAAATTATATATCCGGTTAGAAAATCATAGCTAGCTGGTTTTGCCATAATCTAAAAATCAAATAAATTTTATATTTATTATTCCACTATTTCAAATATTCTTCTAACCAAAAAAAAAAAAAAAAGTGTTCCCAAAAAAAAAAAAAAAAAAAAACTTCCCAACTGCGTAAACAAAAGTTCTAAATTACTCAACCTCAGTCGCTCAAGATCATGTCCTATAATAAGTTCTGATAGTGATGTTTTTCACAGATTGTTAATACGACCTTAGTGACGGGAATATAGAACCCATCAGCTATAGTCATTAGGGCATCTCCTTTTGACACTCGAAGTCACACACCATACGTGACGGTGTTAGGACTGAAGTATCAGCTGACGGAGTCAAGGCTGAAGGTCCTAAGCTGACGACCTGGCTGTAGACATACGTGGGCTGACGACCTTGCTGGAGACATACGTGGGCTGACGACCTGGCTGTAGACATACGTGGGCTGACGGCCTTAGTAGATAAAAGCTGAAGGAATGACCCAATCTTCTTTCTTGACTTGCTTCGCCCTCTACATACGTGCATATAAGGGAAGTTCTTGCGCTACACGCTCGGCCTTAGTCAGGAAGATTCCTATAAGGAAAAGGGCTCTAGATGATATGCGAAACCCACAAATTACTCTCCTAGAAGGAAAGTACTTCTTCACCAAGGCGCTTATTTCGGATCCATGCCACTATAAATACCCCGAAACCCTCCTAAGCCAAGGTACGCAGTTATCTCAGCACTGGCACTCTAGGGTTGTTTAAAAAAACTCTAACTTGATCGTCGGAGGGTTTTTGGCCAGCACCACACCGGTGCTCTCTGTTCGATCTTCTATTTTTTCTTCGCAGGTGTTGCTTCGATCTGGAGAGTGCTCGCAGCTTACTAGTGATTTCTTCGGCATCATCAGTTGGCGCCGTCTGTGGGAAGGGACATTTTCGAGTATTTCAGCCTTGCTCTATTCCTGAGACAAAAAGTTGCATGGTACTCACTCGATCGATGCCAACAAACAACAACCAAGGCGACGAACCGCACGCCACAGCTCTAGAGAGGCAGGTCCAAACGCTTGCAGCGGCGGTTGAGCGCCTCACCAAGCAGAATCATGATTTAGAGGAACAGTTGCGACAAAGGACTGCACACCCGATTGCACCAGAGGAAGACCAGGAAGGTGCTAGCTCGGAAGGAAGGAACGCAGAAGGACCTGAGGGCAGCAATGCTCCGACTAGACCGGAGCGACAAGAAACCAACCGACCATCCGTCTCGGACACCTTGCCGACCCACATCGCTGCTGAGATGTAGGAGATGAGGGAACGTATGGACGTAATGATGAACGCCTTTAGAGGACGAGTATCCAGCGACCTGGACGACCTAGTCCACAGGACGGATTCCCCTTTCACAGCGCTCGTGAATTCATGCCCTATTCCTCCAAAGTTTCGTATGCCACACGTGGAGAATTACAACGGATCCAAGGACCCATTGGACCACTTGGAATCCTTCAGAACCCTAATGCATCTTCAGGGCGTACCGAACGAAATCATGTGCAGGGCTTTTCTCACCACTTTGAAAGGGCCTGCGAGGGATTGGTACAGTAGGCTGACGCCTAATTCCATCGGCACTTTTAAGGAATTAGGCGCACAGTTCGTATCACACTTTATTGGAAGTCACCGGCCCAAGAGGTCTACTGCGTGTATAGTGAGTATTAAGCAACGAGAAGACGAGACATTAAGGTTATATATAGCCCGCTTTAACAAAGAAGCCCTCTCGATAAACGAGGCAGATGACAAGATACTTGTGGCAGCATTCACGAACGGGCTACGAAAGGGTAAGTTCTTGTTCTCTCTATGCAAGAATGACCCGAAGACTATGTCCGATGTATTTTACAGGGCGACGAAGTACATGAATGCGGAGGATGCCTTGCTAGCCCGAGAGGACAAGCCCAGAAAAAGGGAAAGACAGGAAGATGCACAACCAGACAGAAGACAAAAAAGGGCAAGAACCAGAGAGTGACGAGATGATCGACGACCCAAGCCGCCTACAGGAATATTCACGAACTTCACTCCCCTAAATGCGCCCATCGACCAGGTGCTAATGCAGATTAAAGATAAGGAAACTTTGGCCTTTCCTGGCAAACTGAAGGGAGATCCCAACAGGAGACCAAGGGACAAATACTGTCGTTTTCATCAAGATCATGGCCATGACACCACTGATTGCTACGACTTGAAACAGCAAATAAAAGCTCTTATTAGGCGAGGAAGGCTGCAGAGGTTCGTCAACAAGGAGAGGGCGGACCCATCACAAAATCAAGCCTCTCGGCGAGACAATGATCGCCCCAGGCAACCTGTAGGAGATATAAGGATGATTATAGGAGGCACCATGATCGCCGGGTCTTCCAAGAAAGCCCGAAAGACATACATCAGAACGGTTCAGAACGTCCAAATGACAAGTCCCGCACTTGAAAGGTCAAGGATTGACAATCCCCCCCATTGAATTTTTCGAAGGAGACGCCCGGCGCCTTCATCATCCCCACATCGACGCTTTGGTCGTCACCATACGGGCAGGAGACTATAACATACACTGAGTTCTCATAGACAACGGTAGTTCAGCAGACATCCTTTACTATCCCGCTTTTCAACAGATGGGAATTGAAAAGGAACGACTAGTTTCGGCTAACGCCCCGCTCGTTGGCTTTGGAGGGGCAAGGGTACATCCACTTGGCGTTGTCACTTTGGCGGTAACCATTGGAGACTACCCACAGCAGGTCACTCGGAATGTAACATTCCTGGTAGTCGATTGCTCGTCGGCTTACAATGCCATCATAGGACGTCCAACCCTCAACTCATGGAAAGCCGTAACCTCGACATACCATTTGATGATAAAATTCCCTACTGATCATGGAATTGGAGAATTGAGAGGAAATCAGGTATCCGCACGCGAATGTTACGTGACCATGATGGAGATGGACAGTCACATTCAGGCCATGAACATAGAGGAACGTCGGGTGGCGACAGAGCCCGTCGAGAGACTCGAAGACGTACCTCTCGACGAAGCCTACCCGGAGCGAACGACCAAAATCGGTACCCTGGCCGACCCGGCGATACGTCAAAAACTCGCGGCCTTCTTGAAAGAAAACAAAGACGTATTCGCATGGAGCCACGAAGACATGCCAGGAATTGACCCGTCAGTCATGGTGCACAGGTTGAACGTGCCGCCATCTTTCCCGCCCGTCCGACAGAAGAAAAGAACATTTGCCCAAGAAAGAGATCAAGCAATAGCAGAAGAAGTCCGCAAACTGCAAGAGGCGGGATTTATCAGGAAAGTGTATTACCCCGATTGGTTGGCAAACATCGTGATGGTCAAAAAGAACAACAAGAAATGGAGGATGTGCGTCGACTTCACGGACTTAAACAAAGCATGCCCCAAAGATAGCTACCCCCTCCCGCGGGTCGACATCCTGGTGGATTCTACGGCCAAACATCAGCTGCTGAGCTTCATGGATGCATTTTCCGGGTATAACCAAATCCGAGTGGATGAAGCTGATCAAGAGAAGACTTCGTTCGTAACGAGCCAAGGCCTCTTTTGCTACAAGGTCATGCCCTTCAGCCTAAAAAACGCTGGCGCAACCTATCAGAGGCTCATGAACAAGATGTTTGCACGAAAAATTGGAAGAAACGTCCAAGTATATGTCGACGACATGCTGGTCAAAAGTCAAAGGGAAGAAGCTCATCTGGAGGATCTTAAGGAAACATTTGATACTCTTCGCTCCTACAACATGAAGCTCAATCCAAGTAAGTGTGCCTTTGGAGTGACGGCGGGAAAGTTCTTAGGGTACATGGTATCCCAAAGAGGGATCGAGGCCAACCCGGACAAGATTCAGGCCATTATGGGGATGGCCCCTCCTAAAAATATGAAGGAAGTACAAAGCCTCAATGGCAGGGTCGCCGCGCTTAGTAGATTTGTGTCGAAAGCGGCAGATAGATGTCTACCTTTTTTCCGAACATTGAAAAAATCCTTTGAATGGACTGCCGAATGTCAACAAGCGTTCGAAGATCTGAAGGTCTACCTCTCTTCGCCGCCGTTGCTAAGCCCCTCACAACCAAGAGAAGAACTGTTTCTCTATCTGGCCGTTTCCCCGGCAGCTGTCAGTGCGGCCTTAATCAGAGAAGACGACAAGGTTCAACGACCCGTGTACTACGCGAGTAAGGCATTGCATGGTGCAGAAGAGAGATATCCCCCATGGAAAAACTTGCCTTCGCTTTGGTTACAGCGGCCCATAAACTCAAGCCTATTTCTAAGCCCATATGATAGTCATCCTAACTGACAAACCTTTGCGACGAGCAATGGGCAGCCCTGCGGCTGCCGGACGAATGGCATTGTGGTCGATAGAACTAAGCAAATTTGACGTACAATATCGCCCCCGCATTGCCATCAAGGGACAAGCGGTTGCCGACTTCATTGCGGAGTTCACCAGCGCGGAAGACGAAGAGGAAAAGAATCCCCAATAGAGCATTTTCACTGACGGGTCGTCCAACAAGAAGGCTGGAGGGGTAGGGGTCGTACTTAAATCTCCGGAAGGCAACGAGCTCAAATGTATGATTCGCCTCGATTTTCCTACAACTAACAATGAAGCTGAGTACGAAGCCCTGATAGCAGGTTTAGACCTTGCCCAAGTTGTAGGGGCCTATAAGCTTCTCAGCCTTGATTATTTTGTCCAAACTTCCTCTTATTGACACAGGCCCTGTTGCAGAATATGGATCAGCAGCATTCGCATCCCTTGTTATGTGAACTTTGCTGCTCCTGAATTGTACCACAAGTAATAGCAAATAGGATCCTCAGTCTTGCCAATTGTAAAGCCAACCTGCAACGGCATTTATATGATATGTCAGAGACTTATTCAACTTTTTTTCTAAAAAAAAAAGGTGAGAAACATAAGCTACAAACGTTTCTAACTGTTTGCTAAGCTCCCAAAATTTGTTAAACAAAAGACAGCGGGAGGCCGTGTAGGAGAAGCCCCTCTTTTCAGTCTTATGCAGCGGTTCCTTATGAATTATGATAAAACTTTTAAGATTCAGAAAAGAAAAGAAAAGAAAAAATTTGTATTTGGCAAAACACTGAAGAGATAATTGGCTTTACTGAAAGTGGTTATTTCTTTATTCAAGATATGTCGCTGAATGGCAGCTCTCTCTCTCTCTCCAAAAAAAAACTCCCCCAGACTTTCTCAGGGCTACTCACTTTGGCATTAAGTGACAATTGAAACTATCTACTAGCAGATTATTGACTAGACAACACACCTTATCATTAGGCACCTCCATCTTTACTTGGCATAATCTGAGAGACCTCCGTAGAGGGTTGCTTACTTTCCTCTTTAGATGGTTTTTGAGCGTTTTCCTCACAGAATCCTCAACAGATGGCAGTTGAGCATCAACTGCCTCAGGATTTTTCCTCACTGTTAGCCACTGTTTGTGGAATTTCCTCAGTTTGAGGTTGGGACCTCCACATCAGGTTGCACATTGTTCTCTCTGATGGGTCCATCTTCATTCTCCTTCTCTTGGTCCCCATTTTCATTAACTATATCACCAAAATTAGAGTATTAGTTAATTGAAAACATGAAACCAGGTGTATGTATTGGAAGTTTTTTTTTTTTTTGGTATAAGTAAATGATAATCTTATTGAGCTATGACCGATGAATCAACTAGCTGAACATTACAAGCTGAGATTAGAGAATCTAAAAAATCCAGAAAGGTACAATACGGGTGTTTCCTAATGCAAACATCCAATCAAAGAGCATAACTAAGCGGTTTAATGATGTGAAGGGGGCGTTCTGCACCATCAAAGATACTGATATTCCTTTCTCACCATATAGTCCACATAATACACAATAGATCAACCTTCCAAATCTCTACATTCCTATGATTACATGGATTTCAATCCAGAATTGCATTTCTGTGACAAGTCATCTTGGTCTCTGCAGGTTCACACAAGCAAGCTATGTTCTACAACTTATAATTAAGTGCACGCCTAAATGAAATGTCTATCACCATTTACCAAATCTTCATTCTTCCAATATCACTCTGGCTTGAAAGGTCCCAAAGAGTCAAGAGAAGTACTAGATCTACGGTTGTAACAGAAACATAAAAAACCCAAGCCATAATGATGCATATATATGTAAAACCAAATCAGGATTCTGTCTTCTGTTTTTTTTTTTTTTTAATATTTTTTACCTGCAAATTAAAATTTTAAAAAAAAAAACTGCCTGCAATTATATCCATGAATTATCCTTGAGAGAGAGAGAGAGAGAGATAATTTTCTTCTCTTTTTCCCCTGACAGAGGTCCCTTTTAAAGAACTCAACTACACTGAAATTTCACAAAAATGTTAACACAGATGCAAAAAAAGAGAGCTTCTCTTTTCCTCTCAAAATCTGATGGGTTTTTTTTTCTTTTCCACTTACCCATAAAACAAGTATTAATAATAAACAAATCACTGTAATTACACAATTGTCTTCATGTACAAACCTAAAGCTTAACATTAAGAGTTTATAAATTATAAATCAAATTCGGATAAAGCAGATAAGCCACAAGCCAAAAATGAAAACAAAATCCCTAGCTAAGGCGTGTGTAACTCTAATCATTCAGTTAACTTAAAAGAACTGATATTTATGTATAATTTATAAGTCAACAAAGAAGAATTTGATACACCATTATAATAGTCCCTGAGTACCACAACAAAGATTTCCTTAAGACATTTTAGACCAATAATGCATTTCACAAGATCTTAAAGTGGAGGATAAAACTTAACTCCCTAATTCGATAATCAGATAATTAAGATCACTGCATGTTTCCATCCCAATGGTTGAAGTTATCAAAGGAGAATTTACTTATTTCTAACAACAAGACATAGAACTATGCATGAACCACTAAGTTTGTATATTTGAAAAATGAACCAATACTAAGTAAGTTTCTAAAAGTATATAATGAAATACAGGAAATAAATCAGTAAAATAGTAGACATATAGGAAAACGATAAATGATATGATCACCTCAAGTTTGGAAATGACTGTTTCTTCTTTGAAATATTCAATATGCTGTTAAACCTTCTGCCTTAACCATTACAAAATTGAGATGAGCCAAAAAAAAACAGGAACAGCCAGCCAACTTTTTCCCACATCCAACCCAAATTCCAAACATATTATATGCAAGAAATTGTGTGTCGAAAGGGCCATTTCCTCGAATTACATTCACGTACAAAATCATACCGAAGTCATCTTCATAGCCATTCTGATTAGCTTCAAGCACAATTGCTCCCAAAAAGCAAACATTTACATTGAACAATCCAGGTGACTAGTGACTTGTCCAAACAAAGGTCCAAAAGCCTCAAATGATGCGCATTGCAAAATATTTGAAAGCAAGAGAATCAATGGTTAATCAGCAATACACTTGCTTGAGAATAGAAGCCACGTGTTTATAATAGCTAAAGCCAAATGTCCAAGCAACTCTTTCTGTAGCTTAATTCAAGAAATTAAAAAAAGAGATCATTCCATGAGCAAAATTTCTTTGTAGACACTAAAACAGATCTGAGGAAAAAGTCTGACTCTCCTCTACACTTTCTTTAACAAAATTGGAGACCAATAAATACCAGGTCACATTATTAGGTATGAAACCATTCTCCACTCCCTTATGTAGAATTAAATAGGCATTATCAAGCATGTCCTCTTTGCAGTGCCAACAGATTAAAGTGTTATAAGTAATAGCATCAGGACGGATTCCTTCAAGTTGTAATCGATCAAAGAGATTCCAAGCCTCCTGAAGACGCCTCATCTTGCATAAACCATTTATCAGGGTGTTATAAGTGACTATGTCTGGCATCAAACCCCGATGAATCATATCTCTTAGAAACTCGAGTGCATTATGTACTTTTCCAACTCTACAAAGACCATTGATCAAAATATTGCATGAGATATTATTAATATTAAGTCCTTTCCTCATCATTTCTTCAAACAGTGCCAACCCTTTCTCAACAGCCCCAGCTTTACACAGTGCCTTAATTAGGCCATTATAGGTGATTATGTCAAGAGGGCATCCTCTAAATAACATTTCATTTACAAGCTTAAACGCTTGTCGGATCTCACCTCTCCTCAGAAAAGCATGAATCAAAGTGTTGAAAGTTACAGTGTTGGCAATTACACCCTCCAATAACATATCACGATAGACTCCCAAGGCCTCATCTATCTTGTTGGCCTTACAAAGTCCAAAGATTAAAGAATTAAATGTAAAAATATCTGGTTTACATCCTTTCCTAGACATTTCACCAAGCATTTCCAAAGCGTCATTAACCTTTTCATCCTTGCAGAGAGCACATATAAGGCAATTGTACCCTACTGTATTCAGACTAAGTCCCTTAGCTGACATCTCATTTAAAACATCACTAGCTTCCTCTAGTTGGCCTGCTTTGCAAAACCCATCTATCAATGTTGTGTACGTTACCACATTAGGTTCGCAACCCCTTATTGCCATCTCATTAACCAATCTGCAAGCTGAAGTCAAAGAACCCTTCTTACAAAGTCCATGAATCAGCATGTTAAATGTAAAAACATCAGGGGCACAGCCAATACTTAGCATGCAATCATACATAACATCTTTGGCTTCATAAAACCGTCCACTAGTCACATACCCATTAATTAAGGTATTGAAGAGCACAGCATTTGGAGCTGGCACTTTATTCAACAATGCCCTTGCTTCATCAACTTTCCCCATTCTACACAACCCATGCATTAAAACTCCATAAGTTATATTATCAGGGGAGAAACCCCGATGAAGCATCCTATCAACCAACTTTGCTGCCTCATGAATCTGATTGAGCTTGCAAAGGCCATGGATTACATCATTGAAGGTCTGAACATCAGGTGTACAACCCATAAGAAACATTTCATCCAAAAGTTTCAACGCTTCATTTACTCGATTATTCTCAGAGAGTGCATGTATCAAAGTCTGGTATACCACTGAATTCGGCACACACCCGTGCTTAGTCATGTCCCTGAGGAGAGAGCATGCAGAATCCACTTCACCAACCTTACAAAGTGCTTTCATCACCACCCCAAAAGTGTAGGCAGTGGGAGAAACACCCTTGCTCAACATGTCATAGAAAACATTAGGTGCAACTTTAGGACAATTCCCAGCCACCAATATATCCAATACAACATTATAAGATCTAAAAGTTGGATCACAAGAATAAATACCCCTCATATCCAAAAGCAACCTAGTTGCTTGCCCAGGAAAACTGGCTCTTCCATAATATTTCATAATCATAAGGAAAAGGGTCTCTTTAAAGACAATCCCTTCTTCTTTCATCTGCATCAACAACCTATCTATGACCTTAAACTCCCCGGCCGCCCCTAGCTTATCTATCAATACATAATACACATCAAATGAATGGCAATAGCCCTTTTGGGCACCTGCCCATTCGAATATCTCCATTGATGTGGGCACGTCAAGTGGGAGCTCAAGCAATTTACAGAGCTGATAGGGGCTTATTTGATTAAGTGACTTCCTAAGCTCTTTGAGGTCGAAGGGTTTAAGTAACCTTTCCCACTCAGTCTCAGACTCTGATAATCCGTTGTTATCATTCAAGAAGATTCCATGTCCATCATCACTAAAATTTCTACTACTAACCCCACCTAAGTAAATCGCAAAACAATGGATTTTGAACAAAGATTGTAGCTTTTTGCTTACATGGGTTGAAAGTTTTGATATTTTCAACATTACGAAGAATGGGTAGCTAAGAATGTTCAGAAACTAACCCAAAAATCAGAGATTTGGAGTATCCACGAAGCAAAATGGCAATGACCCTTCTTCCGATTTGGTCTGAATTTCAGTTTCAGTGAAATGAGTGATGAATCATGAAACTCTAAGAAAAAGTAGTAATGTGTACCTGGATGAACAACAGAGAAATCGGAGTTGTGAACTCTCTGTACCTGAAGTTTCAACAGCATTGGAAACAATGAAAAATCATTGCCGCATAAATTGAGAGAGCCAAAATCTCAATGAGACATTGAGCCGAACAGGTGGTGGGCGCATCAGGAACATGTAATTTAGTATACAATATTATTATGACTTGTAAATTCTTAACACCACTAATCAGAAACTTTAACAAACATTTTGCATAAATTGATATCAGTTAAATATTTTGGTTCAAGAAAAACGAATTCCTATGGTCTTATTCAAGAGAGAGGTAATCATAAGAACATTAGAGAGCCCAAAATCTCAGTGAGACATTGAGTAGAACAGGTGGTGTGCATAAAGTACATGTAACTTAGTTGATAACATTATTATTGACTTCTAAACACCACTAACTAATCAGAAACTTTTTAACAAACATTTTGCATGAAATTGATAAAAGTTAAAGAGGCAAATGAAGAAGCAAACAGCAAAATCAATATACACACAGCGAATCACTTTTTTTTCTGGGTACGAGTCTGTAAAAGTGTGAACAGAAAAAAACAGGTTTTTCATAATTTATACAAAAAGATAAGTTTCTGGAAGGCACATGAGTGCGAACGCTATGTTGAATGTGCGACCGACACTACACTACGTAGGTACCTGTGCAGGTGAGGCGTGGGTGGGTCACATGGGTTGAAAGTTTTGATATTTTCAACATTACAAAGAATGGGTAGCTAAGAATTTTCAGAAACTAACCCAAAAATCAGAGATTTGGAGTATCTGCGAAGCAAAAAAGGCAAAATGGCAATGACCCTTCTTCCGATTTGGTCTGAATTTCAGTTTCAGTGAAATGGGTGATGAATCATGAAACTCTAAGAAAAAGTGGTAACGTGTACCTGGAGAGAAGTGGTGAGAAAACCATGGATGAACAAGAACAACAGAGAAATCAGAGTTGTGAGCTCTCTATTGGCTGAGCTGGGGAGTATATCTCGAGTTGGAGAAAATAGCAAAATAACCCTCAGTTGCTAACTATATAGTTAGCAGGCCCGGTTTCTAAACTATATCATTTACTAGCATCTCGAGTCTTAGAGACTCGATTTTAGGCCTAAAAATCGAGTCTTTGAGACTCGGTTTTTTAGTTTGATGTGGCGTTTTTGCCAGGTGGCATCCACCTGGAAATCGAGTCTCTAAGACTCGATTTTTAAAACCGAGTATTAGAGACTTGATTCTTGCCACGTAAACGCCACTTAGATCTCGAGTATTAGAGACTCGGTTTCCTGAAATGGAAACCGAGTCTCATAAACTCGATTTTTAAGTGGGGGTGGGTCCCATCTGTCACTTCCATGTCTCTCTCTCTGGAGAGTCTGAACTCTGATCTGAAGACCTGGTCTTGAATATAACAAAAAGTATCTCTGATCTGAAGACCTGGTCTTGAATATAACAAAAAGTATCACGTGAAGTAGTGTAAATCTTCAGAAAAAATATCTTCAGTCAGAAAAAGTATCACGTGAAGTAGTGTAAATCTTCAGAAAAAATATCTTCAGAAAAAATATCACGTGAAGTAGTGTATTGTCTCTGAAAGTAAGTATCACGTGAATTTTCAGAAAAAGAAAGCACGCGTGTACGTCTTCACAAAATAGGTCTCCTAGGTCTCTCAGGAATCTTAAAAAAAAAAACTGTACAGGAAAGCAAACATTGCTCTTCTCTCACACATTCAGCAAAACCATCTCATCATACAATCCTGCAAACATTGGTCCTCTCTCAACTCTCACACAAACATTGCTCCTCTCTCAACTCTCACACAAACATTGTTCCTCTCTTCACTCTCATACAATCCTAGTAGCATATTTGCACATCCTCATGTCAGGTAATGTTCTCCTCACTCTTACCTATATATATATTTACATATTTACATATTTACATACATACATACATATATATATATATATATATATATATATTTACATACATATTTATATATATATATATATATATATATATTTACATACATATTTATATTTATATAAATATATATATATATATATATATATATATATATATATATTTACATACATACATACATATATATATATATATATTTATATTTATATTTATATTTATATTTATATTTATATTTATATTTATATTTATATATATATATATATATTTATTTTAGAAAGTGAGGAGAAAGATATATATATATATATATATTTACATACATACATACATATATATATATATTTATATTTATATTTATATTTATTTATATTTATATTTATATTTATATTTATATTTATATATATATCTATTTTAGAAAGTGAGGAGAAAGATATATATATATATATATATATATATATATATATATATATATATATATATATATATTTTTATACATATATATATATATATTTATATTTATATTTATATTTATATTTATATTTATATTTATATTTATATTTATATTTATTTATATTTATATTTATATTTATATTTATTTATATTTATTTATATTTATTTTAGAAAGTGAGGAGAAAGATATATATATATATATATATATTTACATACATACATATATATATATATATATATTTATATTTATATATATATATATATATATTTTATTCATGACCTAGGAAGTCTTTTTGCTAGCTTTCGGTGAATTTATCTGCTTCCTTTTCTCCATAATTTGTATTAAATTTGAGTTTGTATATCACATATGGTATATTTAACTGTATATTAATGCCTTGATTTTGAAATTAGATGATATGTCTAATTTTGATTGCTCATGATCAAATTGCACTCATTCATTTGCACATCCTCATGACTTTTGTTGTTTGGTTTGATATTTTTATTTATATTTTTGTTAGAATTGAGTCGAAATTTTGTAATGGGGGTGAGTTTTGTCTTTAATTTTTTTATTTGTTTGAGTACGAAATGATAATGATTGAGTGTGTTTGTATGTGATGTGGGGTGAGAAGTTGTAATTTTTGTACTTTGAGTAGATATTCAAGGTTTTCTAATTGATGTTAAATAAAAGAGATAAAATATGTCACTAACATATTATACTTTACTCTCTAATAGGTTCACAATCTCTGAAGAATATTGATATAAATGTATACTATGGTGGACCCCTTGACAATCCTGGAGAGATTGACGGATTCCCATTTAGAGGGCCGGGTATTGAATGCTACTACATGATGATACGTCGTAAGTTGAAGACGTTGGATGATTTGAAGAGGAAAATAATGCACTCATTGAGTTTGAACCCTGCTTGGTATGACATCAAGATTATTTATCGTTACCCACAAGAAGTCCTTCATGAACGGATAAATTACGGGTATATGGAGATCAAAGAAGACAAACATGTAAAGATGATGTTTAATAGGATCCAAAAAATGCCCCAAGTAAATGCTGCTGAGTTGTACGTAAGTTCGGAGCCGCTTGTAGAAGTTGATACTGAGATGGTGCAACAAACAACTACGGCTTTACAATTTACAGCCCTAGATGATGGATGTACTACAATGGGAGGGTATACAATGGGAGGTTATACGCTCCCATCTCAAGATCATGTTGCCAATACTGGTGAACCCCTCCATCCTCAAGAGACACATTTAGAGGAGGAAGACGAAGACGAAGATCATGCCGCGAATGATGGTGAAAATATTGATGATGTGGATGAATACGAAGAGAGGATTGAGCGAGGCGACTTTGAGAACGATATGGATGACCATGAAGTTGTTCCCAATTTTGAAGAGGAAAATATGGAGTACCATGATGAAGGTGATGCAGACCATGATATTGGCATCCAGCATGATACAAATGCGACTACTACCTACAGACCTCCTGCCGACTCATTTTACGCAAATACTTGGGAAAATATGGTTGATCCTTCACGTCTTCAGATACCATTTGTTTCAACTTGGGAAGATGGGATGCATTTTCATAAAGGGTTGACTTTTGCAAATAAAGAGGCGGTGAAGCGTGCATTGATAATATACGCAGCAAATGATAATAGAAATTTTATAATCCGGAGGTCGACCAAAACTAAATTGTGCGCTGCATGCGTTGACGACAACTGCAAGTGGTACGTTGGGGCATTCATGAAGGTTAAACTTAATGGTCTATGGATGGTCACGTCTTATGTGGGTCCACACACTTGTATACCCTTTGGCCTGCGAAGAGACGGTAAAATGATGGATTCTAATTTTGTTGCATCAGAAATTGTGGGAAAATTGCGACAAAATCACACTGCTCGTATACAAGATCTCTGGGACATCATGCATACTAAGTATAAACATGAGCTTTCTTACTATAAAGTATGGGACGCAAAACAAAAGGCAATTGCTAAGATATTTGGGGATTGGGAGGAGTCTTATCAAAGGTTGCGAAAGTTGTTGTTGGCATACTTGGATCAGGATTCGGGTACCCAGTACAATTATCACACCATACCTAGGCCATACGAGAATTCTGCGTTACTGCGCTATGTATATTGGGCATTTGCTCCATGCATTGCTGCATTCCAATATTGTAGGCCAGTGATCAGTATTGATGGGACTCATTTGTATGGTAAATACAAAGGGGTTTTGATGATTGCAATGGCAACTGATGCCAACCAAAAGGTTTTGCCTCTTGCCTTTGCTGTTGTGGATAAGGAGTCAGAGGCTAGTTGGGGGTGGTTTTTAGAGTGTCTCAGGGCTTTGATTGAGTATGTTATACCTGCCAACGGCATTTGCATTATTTCTGACCGACATAAAGGTATCAAAAACGCCATTCGACAGTGGCCTAGAGGGAGGGACGGAACAGAACAGGTATATCACCGATATTGCCTTCGACATGTTGCTAGCAACTTCAACAGACGCTTTGATGACCCGATTCTAAAGGCATTGGCCTTGAAAGCTGGATATGCGACCCATGAAGCTAAATTTGAATCCATAATGCAAATCATTAAGGAGGCCGAGATTAATTTACTGAGGGGTGTAGACCCTACTGCTCGCCATGTTGGACGCTGTATGCCATACACATATTTAACCAGTGAGGATGTGGACAAATGGACCCAGTCACATGATGGTGGAAGACGTTACGGGGCAATGACAACCAATATCTCTGAGTGCTTTAATGGGGTACTTAAAGGTGCCCGCGGTTTGCCCATTGCGGCAATGGTTGAGTTCACTTGGTCCAAACTTGTTGCATATTTCCACGATCGACATAAAAAAATTACGGAAGATCTCTTTCGAGGTAAGGCGTGGAGTGATTATGCAATGGAGATCTATAACAAAAATGCGCAGAAAATCGCAGCCCACACTGTGAGGAATTTTAATCATGAAACTGGTGTATATCAAGTGCTTACCCCGTACAACGACCATAGAGGTGGAGGGGGAAACCACAGTCATGAAGTGCACGCATTTGATAGAATATGTGGTTGCGGAAAGTGGCAAAACTTGAAGATTCCTTGTTCACATGCAATTAAAGTTCTTCAAGGTCTGCACCTCGATGCGACCAGCTATATTGACCCATGTTATAGTTTGAACAACGCCATTCACACATATTCACATCATTTTGTGGTGCCAAAGTCAGAGTCATTGTAAAGGGACGTTCGCGGACCACGGTGGGTGCCTGACCCACAGCTATTGCGGGCCAAAGGTTGTCCTGTGGCCTCAAGAATAAGGAATGAAATGGACGGGGTACGACGAGAACGGGGAAGCCGGAGGGAAGATCCGGACTTGAGGGAGATTCAACCGAGGCAGCGATGTGGAGTGTGTCATCAAGAGGGGCATAACCGTAGAAGCTGTCCCAATTCCCTTGGGGCTTCGACAAGTGGTAGTGCTACAAACTAGGCAAGTGCTCTCACTGTTTTTATATAATATGCTATGAATTTCATTTGGTTTTTGTTCTTCGCATTTGGAAACTAACGATTGTATTTTCATGTTTGTCAGGCGAGCGAAGACTCGATTAAAGTTTTGGCAATGTACGTGGGACTTGTCGTTATCTTCTGTATATGCATGTACAAGTGTTTTTTTTTACTTTGTTGAATGTTGTTGCCGAATGTAGACTATGTTAATTTTAGTTAGTTGTTTTTTTCTATATTTTGTTTATTGTTGAATGTTGTTGTAATTGAACTATTTGTTATCCATTGTACTCGTCACATTAGTTGCGTTGTGCAGCTTTTGCCTAGCCAGTAATGAATAGTAACTGTTTGGGACCGGTTGTTTGTTTCTGATGTACCCTTTGATTGGTTGTATCTAGTTGTTTACTACTGTAGGGGAAGGGAAAAAACTAAATCTTGTTTACTGCTGCAGTAGCTGCAACCAAAAAAAAAAAATCCCAGTGGAAATCGAGTCTTTGGAACTCGATTTCCTTTGGGCAGATTCAAACGCACTTTTTATTACTAATGTAAATTGAGGCTTTTAAACTCGATTTTTAAAGGCGCCATTTCCGCGGAATATTATTATTTTTAAAAGAACCACTAAACTAAAAATCGAGGCTTTAAAACTCGATTTGCAAAGGCGGCTTTTTAGTGTAAATCAAGGGTTTTAAACTCGATTTTATATATGTAAATCGATTCTTTTAAACTCGATTTTTAACGGGGCCAATTCCTAGAATTTTGTTGCCATTTACCATTAGATATCTAACATTTTCGTTAGTTGTCATAGTCCAATATAACAATTTAATCTATCATTTATTTTTATTTTTTTTACTCTAGTGTTTCGCATCAACCAGCTGATGGTTTGTGGTATTCACAGGGCTCTTACACTCTCAAGATGACACTGGAGGATGGTAACAATCAACTGTTGACCTGCATTAGCTTCAAATTCAGTATCAGCTTTGGATCTTCTGTGTCTGATAGTTGAATACCTTGCTGATGTTTGCGGTGTTGCAACGTGGTGTTCATTAGAAAATGACTTGTGGCCATGAAGCTACAAGGTATCCAGTTTTCTCATCCTCATAAGCCTTGTCAGAGTCAGAATCATACTGTTCCTCCCTGCTCCCACAATGGATGTCAAAATATATTGGTCCAAGATACAGTGAACTCTCTTATTTGTATGCTTAATAGGGACATTTCCCAGACAGAGAGGTCAGATAGTGAAGATGTCAGTGGATTGGTCGAAGAATGGCCTTCTAAGAAAGACATAGGCCATATGTTTGAGTTTATAGCATGTTATGTTGCATGTGAAAGAGCTAATGTCTCAAAAAGTGTCCTGAGTCAGATTTTAGAATACTTGACATCACAAAATAATTTTCCAACTAGTGTTTCCTCTCATCACATAACTTCAACAAGAAGGGAGAAGCAGGTGCTTGCCCTTCTAGATTTTATATGGTTTGTGGTTTGAAATTTTGTTCAATTGCTGATCTCATTTTTTTTTAGTTTGCTTAAAACAAGTGAGGGAAAGGGGGATTCAAATGTAGGTTCTCCTCGTAAAAGAGACCGAGCATATTCATTGAGCCACAAAGCTCTTGGTTGATAATCTCACTTTTGACAGTAGTTGTTGAAAGCTTCCAAGGTTTTTTGTTTGTGTGTGTGTGTGTCAGTGCATGTAGTTTAAGAAAAGATAAGTTAGAGTTTGTAGTGAAAGAATTTGTTGATGTGTATATTTTGATATCAATTATGTTTGTTACCTGCAAAGAGAGTCATTTGGTTTCATTGATTCTGACTTTGTTGGATGACTTGTTTCATCATGCAGATAAAGGTAGTGCCTTTTGACATTCCAGTGTAATAGTTGGTTTCATGAAGGTAGCCGGTGAAAATAGAGGTGACAAATTCCAACACCAGAAGAAAAAAATAACTTCAGCAAAGCTGTTTGATAGGAAAGGTGCTCTTGATTTGGCCTCATGGATGTTTAATGTAGTCACATCTGTCGGAATAATACTTGTCAACAAAGCCTTGATGGCTAAATATGGCTTTAGCTTTGGCGGGTTGCCTCTCTCTGTCTCTCTGTCTCTCTTAATATCATATTCAAACATTCAATTTGATTAATTTTTCTCCTTTGCATTACTTACATAATACATGTCATGCTTTATGCTTTAAATTTCCATGATGACATCAATGAGTTATCTGCGGGGTGTTTGGGTTATAGAGACTAGTTACAAAGATTTTATTTTTTACTTTTATAATTTGTAAACTCCTTATATAGTATAAATTGCCTTAACTGGCCTGCAGTGGTTTTTCTTTTGGAGATGTTTTTTCTACTTTATCATTTGGTGCATTGCCAATTTGTGGTTAATAATCACAATCTTGCGGAAGACAAAATTGAGATAAATTGATAATTAATCAATAATTTCGGTGGATTTTCAACTAAATGATCTAAAAAGATTTCAACCATGAATTTAAAATATGGGATAAATATTGCCACCAGTCATTTCAAATCAATTGTTGTCAAATAGGGAAGTTTATTGATATGCTAAGGTTAAAAATTGTATCTTATTTAAAATTTACAAGAAAAAGAAAAAGGAAAAAGAAAAAGAAAAAAAAGAAACAAAAGCAGAGAGTTAAGGCGTGACGTGTAGGAAATTATTTGATTTGAGAAAAAAAGCTCGGTGGTTTAGTTGTTTCAAATGTTAGATCTGTTCAGTGGGGCTCATGGAACCTTTGGAAGTGGAATGCCAAAGGATGATCAGAGTCTTTGATGACAATGGAGATGGACGAATTGATTTCAAAGAATTTGTCAAAGAATTTAAATAATGACATTCAGTATTACTTTAGAAAAGCGAGTTTTACTCACGGAATATTGAGTTTAGACCATAATTTTCACCAAGCACTTATAATTCTTGCAAACACTAATACAAGTACATCTTTTCATAACATACCAACAACGAACAATAGGATCATTTGCCCTCACGATCAACAACAGATCAGTTTGCACAAAACGTGTAGACATCAACAACAACGTTGAATGTTCGTAGGTAGAAATTTTTGGAAGTCATCATTGCTTGAATCTGAGAAGTTTGAAATGTCACTTTCATCATCTAACGCAGTAATTTCATTAATAGACTTCATGGCTCGCTCTTGCGCCTTCCCCTTTAGATGCTTCCTAGCTTTTTGGACTGCATGAAAACGGTCTAACCGCCTTTGCATTTGATTGTTCTCTTGTTCAAGGCGAGCAAGTATGTTGGCAGGCTCATCTCTAGGTAACTCGGCTGAGCGTGCCTTAGGAACTCGTAACCCGTGCCATCGACAATACACCTCCAACTCACACCTCTTCTCGTATAGGGTTGACCATGGTGGTTCTGCTACGGTGAACTCCATTGCGGTGGTATCTGTACTTAGTTTTGTAGGTTTGCCGACCATGATGTGGCCAATGCTTCCAAGACTCTCGTACGTGTATATTGGCATATTAACGAAATCTCTCTTCTTTCCAACCCATTTCCCTCCATAGTGGTCTGTGTATGTTTGTAGTTGTTGATCTGCTGGAACTTGTGATAATTCATTTGTTGAAGTAGATTGAAACTTGTTTCTACGTGTATGAGATGATGTTGAGGCGTTGCGACTCATAGCTTACTCAAACTACAAAGTTAGCGGTGTAGGAATAAGAAAAGAATTGTGGTACATTTATAACCTCATTCCACTGTGTATTCAATAATAAAATTTAACATATTCAGGCTTGTCATGTCAATACAGGCTGGAAAACCACGATACGAATTTTTTGTTCAAATGTTCCCAATGTCATAGTGAGATTCTCTTATTCTGGGCAGTAGTTGCAGTGTACTGCTATGACTATTCAGCTGAACAGTATTCATGTGAAGAGTATTTAGCATGCTTGTGTTTCATCTGACATGAACTTGACAAGACAATACCGAGTTGTGTTAAATGCATCATAAACTTTTCAGGGGTCTTCTGCATCCTTGAAAACAGTGCATTGCAAAATGATGCAGATCTGTGTATTGACGTGAGTATGAATGATATGACTAGATAGGGTTCAACAGTGCCGAGCTATTGAGCAGCACATGTAGCACTATGAATATCAGTGTAGCAATGGTGGACAGCTGACCCCCAAACTCGAGAATTTGTTTTAATAAATTTAGATTTTGAATAAGGGCTCTCAACCTAAACATGTTGTCTCCAATTATATATGTAAGTACACAAAGATGGATCTTCCTGACCAAAATGGAACAAAGTGGACTGAATGGACCAAATTAGACCAAATCACACCAAATCAGACCAAATCAGACCGAATGAGACCAAATTAGACCAAATCAGACCAATAAAAAGAATGTAATGAGAGTTGGCCTAGCTAGTTGGGAAATGTGCTAGAATGAGAAAGGAGCATGCAGTTCTAGTAAATCCTTTGTGGACTCTTGAGACGGAAGCAAAGGTTCACTTTATCCTTTTCCAACTTTTTCTTCCTTCTATATGAAATTCCCTTTTGATGATGCTATTTTTGTTCTTAGAAAGGAAAAGCTAGCTGACTTTTTAAATTAATAATACAACTTTTCATTCCTATATTTATTTGGCCTAGAATGCATGTTTGAACATCACAATTGCGCTTATTAACAGCTTTGATTGCCTTACTAAAAAACTAGGAGTGTGGTCTCGTATGAATCAATGTGTCTCCTTTCGAAGGCACAAAAAATGAAAGAAAATTCATGTTGGTATGATTGAGCCTCTTTTTCTTCTAGCAAAATTTGCGTAAATTATGATTTCATCTCTATGATAGTAATGTTTCTGGTCCATCATTTAATGAAAAACAAAAAAAAAAAAAAGTTTGGGAACTTTGTTAAACTCAAAGAAACCTGACAATTAATTAAAAAAAAATGAAAACATTATTTACTAGAAGATGGCCGAAATTAACTAGAAAGATAGTTATGAGTTTGACTGAGGGAGAAAGAACTGTATTTGCATGATGTAATCAATGGACTTTCACCATTAGAGAGAGTGCGTGTCTGGGACACTTTGAATGGTGAAGAAAGAAAACAAAGATTGGAAATTGGAAGACAACAGACAAAACATAAAAGTAATTAATTGAAATTTGGAAGCTGCTAAAAAAGTACCTCTCTATCTCTTTCTCTCTCTCTCGGAGATGATGATGGGGTCAATAGGGGAATGATTTCCAAATGCGCATGTTGGAGAAGAGAGACATTTTAATTCGTGGGTGGCAAGACATTCAAATTCATATTTTTAAAAGAACCTACAGTGAAAATCGAGGCTTTGAAAAACGATTTTCAATTTAAATCGAGGCTTTCAAACTCGATTTTCAATGGAAACCTAAATCTTATTTACCGCTGCTGTAGCTGCAACCAACAAAAAAACAAAAAAAAAAATCCCAGTAGAAATCGAGTCTTTGAAACTCGATTTCCTTTGGTAAATCGAGGCTTTTAAACTCGATTTTCAATGTAAATCGAGACTTTTAAACTCGATTTTCAATGTAAATCGAGGCTTTTAAACTCGATTTTCAATGTAAATCGAGGCTTTTAAACTTGATTTTTAAGGCGGCATTTCCTATATTTTTTTTAAAAAAAAACCACTAAACTAAAATCGAGGGTTTTAAACTCGAATCTAATAGGCAGAACATTTTCACTCTAAGTCGAGGCTTTTAAACTCAATTTTATATGTACATCGGGGCTCTCAAACTAGATTTATATTTTATCTTTTTCCATTTATGCCAAACCGAATTTGAAAAAACGTACTGTAGAAATTGGACACGTGATTTTCATTTATCTTTTTGATATATTTTTAAAAAGTCACGTAATAAAATCGAGCCTTTCAAAGCTCGATTATTTTTTACTATGAAAGAAAGGATATATTTAAAAATCGACAATTTGAAACTTGATTTTCACATTAAAGCAATCGAATTTCAAAGGCTCGATTTATACATTTGATAATTAATTTCAGATAAATAACAAAACTATGAAATTAATCTAAAATAGAGGGTGTTTAATTTCAAACTTCTGCACAATTACGTGTTTCAAAGACATAAATTAAATAGTTTAGTTTCTAAATTTGATAACTAATTCCAGATAAATAACAAAACTATGAAACACATCTAAACTACAGCTATGAAATTTCAAACTTCTGGAATTAAATAGTATTGCAGAGATAGAAGATATAAATTTTTTCCTCTTATACATGGCTTATCAAGACTGAGAAGTGGAGTTTTTTATATAATAAAAATCATGCATTGGATTAGGTGGCCTACGTGAAGCTGATTGAATTGGATTGAAGTTGATGCAACTGAAGAAGTTACGACATAAAATCTAAATATCTGACCATTAACATAATAACCATTACTTTAGTTTCTAGACTTTACAGTTGCAAATAGAATACCTATACATACAATGTGGTCCACTGGGGACTCTTGCAGCAATACAACAACAAGATCACAGTTTATTTTATAGGTACACCAATACATTTTATGATAGCAAAAAAAACTGTCATATCTCTTTCAAGATGCCTCAAGACAGTTAACCGCAAAATCAGCTCCATATATTGAAAGTGGTTGAAGTCTCCAACGACTATGTGTCCATAAACTGACATCATAACCCACACCGCCAGATAAAATCAATCATTGGGTAGAAATGTTGCTGATTTCGTCATTTTATGGAGGTTCATATGGCGGCCGGTTTTGAAGTTCTGGTTCAGCAGCAGCGAGATTCTCTTTAGCTTAATGATTCCTTTCTTGACAAGATTCTTCTTGCTCCTCAGGTCTTCCATTTCATTATTTTTTTCCCTCGTACTTGCACACCCTATAGAAAATGTAAATGAACTTCCAAACCTGAGAATAAATACAATCGTGTGACAAGAAACGTACAGGTACAAGGCACCACAGGAGATTCTTTCTTGACTAAATTTAGTAATTAACTCTTCAAAAGTTATGAGATAGAAAACTTACGTTAACATGCATTGTCCTTAATTTTGCCAGTGAAGGTAACATCAGGCAAACGCAAGCTTAATAAAAAAAATATTGTGACATTAACTCCAACTTCCTGCAGATTAGAATTGAACACTGTGAATGTTCCAACATCTAACACCAGAGTCACAATAGACAAATATATTTCTCATAACAATCAAGCTAAACCTTTAGTTGTGTACCTGATAAGCATAAGCTACTATAGAGAACATAAGATAGGACTATAATGAAGGGGGTTCTCGATTTTCAAGTGTTCTTAGTAGTAATAATGGGAGCCATGAGTTGGAAACTGTTAGAGTAGGACATGGGCCAATCATGTAGGGTATTGCCTATTTGCGTGATCTACTTATAATTACAAAATATTTTCTGACAAAATGCAAGTGAAAGCAGCAAAATTATCTGTCCAACAAACGCAACCTACCAACACTGCTGACTGGATTGAACATGTAAATCATCATGAAACTAAGCAATCAAAGCAATCCCTATGGAACTGACCTTGCATTCTGAGTTTACGTGCAGACATGACATATCACTGACCTCTGACCACCAACCACATAAACAAGACAGTTCCAGTTGATGTAGATTCATCCTTGGGTAGAAATGTACTGATTACAATTTTCATAATTGTCTTAACTCCAATAAGAAGGTGAAGACATAACCAACGTTCAGTGCAAGTCTAAGACGAAGAGAAACTCACATTAACACCGGCTGATTTTTAATTTTTTGTCATCTCCTCTCCAAACTTCTCATTTCCAATGGAGCCAATGTAACCAATTGCACCATTACATTTGGAGCATCCACTGGGAGAGACAACAAAAAACCACTAAATTGTACGGAGAATCCTCAGGAAAATCTATTGCAGTAGAAATTTAGCTTCATTTGGAAATGAATAATTTACCTTGATTGAATGTGTCTATAGGGGGTGCAAGTACGAGGGAAAAATATAAAGAAATGGAAGACTTGAGGAAGCAAGAAGAATCTCGTCAGGAAAGAATCATTAAAGCTAAAGAGAATCTTGCTGCTGCTGAACCAGAACTTGAAAACCGGCCGCCATATGAACCTCCATAAAATGACGAAATCAGCAACATTTCTACCCAATGATTGATTTTATCTCGGCGGTGTGGGTTATGATGTCGTTTATGGACACATAGTCGTTGGAGACTTCAACCACTTTCAATATATGGAGCTGATTTTGCGGTTAACCGTCTTGAGGCATCTTGAAAGAGTGCAAAACCCGCAAGCCGCCTATTTTCAATGTTTATTAGGGATGGAGGGCCAATTCAGGCTTCAAATCTGTATGTGCTATTGTCCTACAGAAATGAAGAGTGCGTACATTTTTAAATCTAACATGAACCACTAAACAAGACAATTAATCATGTTCCATTGGTCATATTAGTTAGGTAAAATTGGGCAGAAAGGCAATCAGTTGAAAACGTACATTTTTTTTTATCTATCGTAACCTCTTGTTTAATTAACAGTTCAATGCATATTTCACAATCAGATGGTAATGTGAGGATACCAAAAGAACCACTAAAGCACTCAGTTTCTTGGTACTGTAACTCCCTCCAAAATCACAGCTGATTTTCTGACTTTTTACCTCGCATGCATTTACCCACAAACAAACCCCCCATATCTACTTATAATTCAAACATGTGAAAGGCATGTACATCCCAATAAAAATTTAAACTTTGCTAATTCAATCATGAAGCTAACTTCGACTACCCTATTGAGGATTTCTGCCAACCCCTACAATCCTAGACGTCATTGTAAATCAGGCCAGAGGAAATAACGATTTTTCTGAATATATACAAAAGAACTTCATAATAAACCATTGCCATGTTGTATTTAATCATAAGTTACCATCAAAATCCCTATAAAAAATAAATAAATAATTAAACATGAATAAAAGTTGTCCCACATGACTATCTCAACCAACATGTGTCCAACAAACTATAGCCAATGCCCAATTTTTTAGCAAAAAACCTAAATTACAATGTCCTTGTTGCATAGCTTTGTGCTTTGAAGGTTCTTCCTCGCTTGTGGGAGGATTAGAGTTAGGAGGATTTTGGATTTAGGGTCAATTAATAACTAGGGAAAGGATGAGAAAGGATTTCATTTAGGTTTGCAGAAGAGATGGGAAGATACTAAGATCAAATCTACCTACAAGTTGTGAACAGTGCACTTGAATAGTAACGTGGACAGTAATGCGGATGGTAACAGATGCGCGGTACTTTTGATGGCACTTGAATGGGAGTGGTACTTTTGATGAGCAGTCCTACTACCTGGTTATCCGTGGCATTACTGCTCATTCCTTTCCTATAAATGTTAGCAGGAGCTTGAATGGGAGAGGTACTTTTGACGTGCGGTCCCACTACCAGGTTATTTGTGGCATTACAGCTCATTCCTTTCCTTCGAAGAGTATTTAGAGTGTCAGAGTTCCTAGGAGGATGTCTTTCTTTTTGTGAGAAGAAAGAGGAAATTGAAAGTGAACAGAAGGTATTTCTCATTTTCAATTAAACTTGGTACTTATCAAAAAAAAAAAAGTTAAAGAGAAAAGAAAGAGGGAATTGAAAGTGAGAATTGAACATTAAGGCCAAAGTGCCCTCAATACTCAATACACTCAATTTTTCCATTCAGCAACTCCATCTTTCTTTAAGTGCAATGACACTTCTATAGACTCTAGATCTTAGCTTTGCCCAATAGTACTAGAATTCCTACTTTGACTAACAAACAAACTCCTGAACGAATTGGACCAAAGGCCACACATCAAAGTCCATAAACTGAGTAAGACTTACCTATAAATAAATTAAAACCCTATGCCAGCAACACTGACTGATAACTAACAATTATGTAGTTTTTTTTTTTTAACATAATTAGAAAAATACCCTTAACACTAGAAAAAAAAAAAAAAAAAAAAAAAAAAAAAAAAAAAAACCCACACCACCTTCCTAACTTCCCTGTCCCACTTCTCCACACTGCACCACTGCCACCCCCTTCCAAAAAAAAAAAAAAAAAAAACAGAAGCTCCTCCCACCACCACCTACTAACTTTTTGTTGGTTTTAACATAGAGATTTTGTGCAACCAAATAGTAGAAAAAAAAATTTAGGATCCCAAAAAAAAATATATATATATATATAACAATTTATTTTCCTTGAAAATATTGTGTAAAAAACATTTTCACCAGGAAAATGCTTTACATAGTAACAAACAGAGCTACTAATGCAGTTGCTGTCGGTGGAGCCACTCAAGTTTATTATTAGTTCCAATGCGTAAAACTACTTTCACCAGGTCATCATTTTTTCATATATTTCAAGAAATTTTGTTATTGGTATCATTTTTTTTTAAATATATTTTAACAAATTAAAATTTGTAAATTCATTTCCCAACCATATTTGAGCATTGGGTAAATAACATAATCCATCTTAATCTGTCTCATACTGATGAGTGTATCTAATGCATGTGTGCATACAACAAAATCATCCAAGACAACATCCTTTTCTTCAACCTCCTGTACTAGGACAATCTACTCCTTCGGCTTGATTCATGACCATATAGCTGTCTAAAAATTATATCAAAATCCATACTTATGTATCTTATAATAATCTCTATTATAAATTATCTACAAAAATGTATATCTAAGTAGGCCCATGGACATATATGAAGTAACATAAACAATATTTAGAGAAAAACAAGACACCATACAATTGATTACACTACCTCAAATGCTGCCACTTGACCACCATTACAAGCCAACTCCTGCTCGTTTCGAAACTAACATGAGTTTTCTCTCTTCAGCCATCTTGCTCATTTCGTGACCAATGTCACATGCTTTGAAACATTTCCATGCATTTTTCTCGTACTCGTGGTACTTGTCAACAAAATACCGATTTTGTCAACTACCGATTACGTAAATTGGTCAAACTACCATTGCCGCAATAAAGGAAACCGAAGAAAGCATTAAAATATTTATCCAAAAATAAAGATAGGCTTCTTTTGAAAACCTTGTTGGCTCATAAAAGTTTAAAATCATTAAAAACTCAATTTAGTGTGACTAGCTTGTTGAACATACTACATTACACCCAAATCAATGTGCGATCAAAATGATGGTCACTATGTAACCAAATCTATAGGAAAACCTATTTAACTCAACTAGGCGATGCAAGGAATGGCTGAAATTCATCTACACAGGAAAGGATTCACATCCAAATACCATGGTTGCCCGAAGTTTCGTATACACACATAGGGAATAAAGAACTTGCCCATAGTTAAAAAGGCAAAAGAATAAATGAAAAGACAAAATAAAACAACTTAGTTCAGAGCTTGCATATTCAAATGAAAGTCTACACCAAAAACTACACAAAGTGTGATTATTTATATATAGAAGTATATATATAAAAGCATGCACAGCTACAGAAGCCAAATGACAGATTTTCCTTGAATAGATACCAATGCTTCTAAGCAACAAGTACATTCAAAATTCATGTAGAAAATACAGCTATGGCTCACCCTTCTACATCCGAAGTTCCACTTTCGCGTCTATCTTTTTTTCCAGGACGATGGTCTCTATCATTTCCACCAGGATGGTCGGCTCTACGTTTTCTCTCCAATTCTTTCTCCCTTTCATGCTCACGCTCCTCCATTTCAGTCAATTCCTTATGATATATTGCAAAATATAAAACCTTCAGGGCAGCATCAACATCGACTTTGAAACCTCGCCAAGAGAGATCAATTTGTGATGAGCAAGCAGAAAAACAATGGAATTCCTCAGTTAAAGGTCAATACAAATAAGACCTCTCGAACATGAATATTGAACTTAGATTCATTCCAAAATCTTAAGGAGTATAATGAACACAAATCTCATTATATTCTCATTTAATTACAAAAGACATCAAAAGAGAGATGGATCCAGGTACCTTTCTCGCTCAACTTCAATTTGGCATGAGCGGTAGAGAGACGTATTATGGTTTCTAAGGTTCTAGCAGTGATTGGAAGTGTTCCCCAGTCTACACACGAATTGGTAAAGAGAAAAACTATCATTAATTGTATAATATGTTTTTCGGTGGATTAGAAAACCCAGATAGTTAATTTCGGATGTTTGTCAATGGATTACAATGCACTAACCTTTGCATTTGAACCGGTATTTCTAAGCTCGCATATGCCGTTGCAATCCGTTCAGATGCCTGCAGACAAAAAAGTACTAGTATTAGTCTCGGCTATAGCCTCATTACATTAAGGTAGGAATAAAAAACTAATAATTATAATGACCTCATCACGTATCAGGCTGAATCCTATGCTTTGCATAATGAATAAATTTCTTAAGAAACTTGATGGTAAGGGTATCACGCTTCCGTCCCCTTTCTACTTTCTTTCCATGTAGCATTCGGTTATACTTGACAAAGACAGAGTCGCATCGATTCGTCTTCTCTTCCATATCTTGAGCTCCCATCGAGTGTCGCCTCACCTACAATTTAACTCTTTAATCAAGCTCATCATAGAGACCACTAGTATTCGAGCATGAGATTAGTGTTAACACACCTCCAACTGCAGAACGGTACCGGTGCATGCGCAAAACATGCTCAGAGATTTGACGATCAATATCGGGATCCATTTGATCCAATACTATAAATAGTAAATCAAAACGAGAAAGCAGAGAATCTGGGAGTCCAATATTCTTCGTCGGAGTCAATGAACGATCATACCGCACAACCAAGAAACGCATGAAATCAAGCTAAGCAATTAAAGCACCAATCACCTAGCATTTGCAGTAAGGTGCACTTGAATAACTACCATATGTACCACTTACAGTTCCATATATGGGATTTGCGGCAGCCACCACACCGCATCGAGCATTGAGTGACGCATGAATACCAGCTTTGGCAATAGTTACGTCTGCTGCTCCATAACTTCATGTATGGCAACACGATCTTGATCATTCATCTTGTCAAATTCATCAATACAGACAACACCTCGATCGCAAGAACCATCGCACCAGCTTCTAGCCTTCTTTCTCCCGATCAACAGCCACCGGTCAATTACCATTTCCTTGAAGAAGAAAAAATGCCACATAATGCAAAATGCTAGAGCACATGGAGATGCTTTACCTGTTTCTTGATCCGAAGTAACTGCAGCAGTCAAACCAACACCGAAGAACCCCGACCCGTAGTTGATATGGCCAAGGGAGCAATATTCATAATGGCTCTTAGAAGTTGAGACTTGGCAACAGAAGGATCACCAACCATCATCATATTAATGTCGCTGAAAGAAACAATTAATCAGTTTATTAACATTCAACGTTCAATTCTTATGCTAGGGCCTCAAGGAATGGTCCCAGATACAGGAAATAAGAGAATTGCATAAGAGAAAGGGTACAATAAAAAAGATGCATATAATGCCGATAGAATATTAGAGAAGAAGGTACAACTCACCCTCGCAAGTGGGTTCCATTCTTTAAGTTCTTTTCCACTCCACTAAGCATCAATAAAATTACAGCTTTCTTTATCCATGAATGCCCATATATAGAAGGTGCCAGTGAATTCCCGAGTAGATCAAATGTATCATCTCTCTCAGCTATTTTTTTAATATTTTTTAAGTCTTCAGGACTATAGATAGGTGCATTTGCCTCTTTGTTGAGCAGAGAAACATTGTTTGCTACAAGAACAGTCCTACACAACAAGATCAGTAAATCAAGCTCTTTATCTCGGAAACATCATGCTATAAAAGGAACAAGGAAATAACATTAGTACACAATATCTACCTGAATACTCAAAACAAAGACCTTGACAAAATCAGTTCAAGCAAAAAAATTAGACAGTCACATAGATAGATAAATCCCATGGGAGAAAACACAACACTAATAATAAGAGCACTAGCAATAACAAGAACACCACTACCAACAAAAACAAAGATGGTAATTCAACTTCAACGTTAGTGGACCAGCAAGAGCCAAAAAGAAAAAGGAAAAGCAGCAAGATATATCAGAAGGGAGTACTAGTGATATGGGTGTGACTATTGATATAAGAGATATTAAAATTATTTCCAAGACTTAAAGCGATCGATTTAGTCCCTACCTAAGTTAAACTGATGTAATTTAGCCATAATGAAGCCATAACATGTTAGTTTTTAGTTTGACCAAGTTATTTCAGGGACTAAAAGCCATCAATTTAAACTTACAGCACTAAACTCTCACTCATGAACTAAACTATAAGGGTTTTTTTTTTTTTTTCCAAGCAGATTGTATACATTTATCTGGTTTTGCTTTTGCACAGATGTTCAGCTAAAACTGAAAATTTCTAAATTCATCAATAGGATTTAGCAAGTAGGATGAGATAATGTAAATGGATAAACAGAAAAGACTGAAATGCTAAAGGTGAGGTGACTCGCCTTTCCCATAATGAAATTTATAAATTAGCCTGCATTACTTTAGTACTTTAAAAATTACTAGCACGTTAAGAATACAAAGAATCTAACATATTTTCAACTGCACATGACTCAATTTTCATATGAATTGTCTCTTCCACAGGTTAAAACAATGAGTTAAGTCAAATTAGGAGTTAAAAAGTTGAGAAGACGTTAAAGCATCTAGATGATATTGGATCCAAATAAAGAGTTCAGATGCAACCATCAGAATTTTCCACAAACAAAAGTTGATGAAAAGAGGTAACTTAATGAGATCCATAAGAAAAAGTGATGTAAGGGCTACCGGATATTATAGGAAATGGTAATATGCAGTTTTATGTAGGCAGAGAGAACATAAAAGCATAAAGTATAGAAAAGAAACATCATATAGCAGGTAAACATCTACCAAGCACTAGCAGGCACTTGTCTCTATCTTCTCTCGGATTTCGCAAACATGCGAGAGTATTTCTTCCGTAGCTCTTTCCGAGCTATTTCTTCGGATCTTTCTCTAGCTGTTCCAGATGTAGCGCCGCAATGCTCTCTACTCCTTCAAATCTTTCATTGCTATAATCCGCTCTTTCAACATCAAAGAGATTTTCTCGCTTTAGCCCTTCATCTATTTCTTCTAGATCCAGCTCTTCCATATCTACCCAGATGATTGATCCCTCCACATCCAATGCTCTCTTCCAGTCCTTCCCCATAATATCTTTCATTGTACTAATCCGATCTTCCAACACAAGAAATTCTCTCGCTTAGCCTTTCAAAATCTATTTCTTCTAGATCCAGCTCTTCCATATCTACCCGGATTGATCCCTTCTTCAACAATCCCTGCTCCTTCAAAGATTTCACTAGTTCCTCTAGCAGGGCTTTCTCCAATGCAGGCAAATGCAGAACAAGAGTCCACAAAAAATTTCGACCGTCTGGACGAAATCTTTTGTGGGCTTATCCTCTTCTGATTTTGCTGTTTCCATGGGAAATAAGATACCAAGCAGAGTACAAGTGGCGCCAACAACCCCACAAGTTTGTAAGACAAATGAAACTACAAAACAATAATTCAAAGAAACACATAAATTAACCAACCAACAGAACAGCCCTAATAAAATCTAACAAGAATATAAGAAATTAATTAATAAATATTAACATTATATATATAAAATTCAGATTCTACACAGCAATATAAGAAATTAAATAATTATAATTCAGATTCTAATTCACCAACAGAAAAAGCTCTAATTAATTAATTAATTAATCAAACTAACTAGTTAGACTCTAAGAAAGAAATTAATTAATTAAGTAAAAATTACTCAGACTCTACGCAAAATAAATAAATAATTGAGACTCCGCGCTAATTAAACAAAAATTTATTGGTGAAGAACAAAAAGAAAAGAGAGAAGAATGAAATTTTACGTTGTTATTCCAACAATCGAGAGTGAATTGTGGCCTTTAACCGCCAAAGTCAGAGTAGTTGCTTACCGTCTTCTACACCCGCATCACTGTCATTTTGGCCCCCTTCAACCACTCGTTCCCATCACCTACGTCGGAAAATGTACGTTAAAACCATATTGACCTCCATAATAATATCATGAAGTAATCAATAGTAGATTGAAATGTGAAAAGAGGAATACCACTAGTTATAAAGTGTGTTGTTTCACATTTAGCTTTGAGTTACCTTTTTTGAATCTTATGCCGTCTAGTATAATAAGGAGGAGGTCTTGCATGTCCTTCGTCAGATGCCTCGGGCCCAGCATTGTGTCCATGTTTGTGCCCCCCTGTCCCACAAGGAGGTGCCTTTGATATGCGTTTCGGCCGACCTTCTGCCACTGCAGGTAACCCAACAGTCTGCTCAGCCTGAACATGGGGTAGGTCGATGGCTGAAGACGGGGCAGAAGATGTACTGTGGGAGGGTGGCTCCTGCTGCATGTCAGGTGGAGTTGGATCAATACCCAGGTCAAAGGATGGAATGGGTAACAGCTGAGGAAATGACCGTGGAGTAGGTGGACGAATGTCAGACCCAGGACAAGGATGTGGGGTGGGTGTCAGTATGGTGGGGCGAGGAGATGGATGTGGGGTGGGTGAAGGAATGGTGGGGGTAGGGGATGGATGTGGGGTGGATGAAGGGATGGTAGGGCTAGGGGATGGATGTGGGATGCATGGAGAAGGATCGGGGGTAGGGACAACCCGAGGGCTAGCAACAGGCGGACGAGGGCGACATCCGGCCGGGGTTGTGCTCGTGCTTGGGCCCGTTGGAGTAGGTGCCTCCTCATTCGGGGCCTCAGGAATAGGAGGTTGTACACGTTCAATTGCATGCACTGCCGTTAGGACCTCAGTAATGTCCTTGTGGTCCTCTGTGCCCACTGGGTGACGCCTCAACAAACGGACGTATCCCTCAATCTGCACATGGAAAAACCACACATATTAGTAATGCAACACCAAATCAACAATGCCAATCGATAATAAAATAAATGTTGGTTTAGAATTGGTTGTGCTAGTAATAATTGCAAATTATAGAGAGACCAAGTGCTAAGCAAAAAATGTGATAGTATACTGTTATCTAAACAGTGGTTTCATGCTATTTCAATATGGTAAGATGTAGAAGACATTGAGAAGTTACCAGCAGAGTCACTATAGCACCAGGCCTATCTATGAACCTCCGAGTTATCCTTTTGAACCAGTCATGGTACTCGTGCTGTGGAGGCATATCACCAAGCACTGCTTCACAACGTCGTTGAAGGCAATTACCCCACTCATCGATATGCACAGCATGCTTTCGCGTCCAATCAACACCGACTTTCCCCCTCAAATCAATGCCTTGAAGCACAGTGTCGGTGTCAACATTGCGAGGAATTTCTTGGATCATCCCAAATTGACGAACGACACGATCCGGTGTATGTTTTTCTACTAGGTGGAAACATACAAGCGGCACCGTTGCCGTCCACACGGCCCTCCCTGCAATGCACCATGGCGGAAGGTCCTCTAACTCAGCTTCATATGGCTGCCACACCACCTACAACAACCAAAAAACAAGTACACAACACGTTAGGTAGCAATGTTTATATTTCAAATCCCCTCAATCCAATATCTTGTTCCTAAACATGTAAAACAATGCATTTTCATACCTGGTCTGGCAACATTGAAGCTATTTGCTCGCGATATCTGTCCCTAAAGATGTGGGCGGGCCTATTTTTCTTGTTTGGGACCCACAACCACCTACAATCAGTTGCAATAGATCAATATCTCGATTATTTCGTACAGAGATAATTCCAATGTTATAACTACTAAGATCATCTTATAGATATTTACTTAATTAATAATAACAATAGAATAAGAAACTCGATTATAAAAAACAAAGCACATGCAAGCCACATGACAATCACAAAATTGGAGTATATTAACGTAATCATATATATTGAACCTCTATTTGAAATTTACACAATGTTGACATAAAAAATTGCTAGAAGCCTTTAAAATAAATAAATAAAAGCAAGTTACATTATTATAAGCTTAGGGAATGATCGCATAATGTAGATGACGTGCATGAGGTAAAGACTTACTTCAAGGACAATGGACCACGCACTGGAGGACCATAAGCACCCACTGGCGGACCATGCTCAACTGCGGGGCACAAATAGGGGAACCTGGCCCATGCCCAATACTGGAGTAACAGTAAGCACCCACCAATCTGACTAGTGTCTTCGCTTGCCCTACATAGCTCTCGGTATAACCATGCAAGGCAAGCACTTCCCCAACTGTACCTTCGTGGGTTACGAAGGTCTTCCAACTGTTGCACCCACATTAGATGCACCCTATCGCCGGATTTGTCCATGAATATTGTGTCCCCCAATAGCGCTAGGATGTAGCATCGTACATACTTATGCAGCTGGTCCTCTTCAGCATTAGGCGGCAATGGATTGGCAACTTGCTCCAAAAGCCGGTTGATGAGAATCCTCTGACCAGTAAGTTGCTTATGGTTGTCTTGATTTATAGGTTGAAAGCCAAGGAAGTCCCGGCACACATCCACCCAACTTTTCTGCGTGCTCCCTGTTATAGCGTCACCATCAACAGGAAGCCCGAGAAGAACCTCCACATCCTGTAATGTGATGGTGATCTCACCATGTGGCATGTGGAAGGTGTGAGTCTCGGGCCGCCATCGCTCCACTAAGGCAGTTATCAAACCGTGGTCAATCTCTCTACCCGGGACCCAAAGGAGTCCCTCCAAACCAACTGCCTTGATGATGTTCCTGACTCGGTCGTCCACCATTGGCTCTCGATTGGAGAACTCTGAACTACGGCTACGGCAGGTAACAGATCTTGGATCCTGCACAGGATCGAACCATGGATTAATATATGGGTGGCATATGCATGTACATTGTATAAATTAAATGCATGTACATTAGTTAAATCTTTAGTTTTATGTTTTACCTGCCCATTCCAAATGGCTTCGGACCGATGCTTGAGCTGCTTTGACAACACCGACCTGTCAATGGGTCCAGGCTCTGTATAGTCAATCCGCCCAGCATTTGCAGCAGCCATACTACACAAAAATGATAAGCAGTTAGTTTGAGAAATGAACACACAATATAAATGAAATTTTGGCCATCATATAAGTTAGCATCCAATTCTGCATCCCATAAGAAATTGTTTGATTGCTATTGGGGTCTTATCAATAGGTGGAGAGACTATTCTTGGTAAGAAGTTTGATTGCTATTCTGCCAACCTACTTTCTTTACCTCATTCGGTACCATCCTTGCAGTAAATACAGTAAGGTCTTAAAGGGACCAGGAGTGTGAATTATAGTTTACCAGTAAAACAACACATGATATGAACTCCAAAACATCAAATACCAAAACGCATTAATAAGCAAGCTAAAATGAAAAACAAAACAGGAGGCAGACAACAATCAAGCATGAACTTAGACTTAAACACAATAGGTGTCAATTGTATAAATCAGACCCTCTTCCCCTCCAAACAAAAAAAAAATGAATCACTTCCAAAATATTCCTAATTAAACTCGAAATCCAAATCTACCCACCATTCCAAATCATGCTCAAATGCCAACCTCTCATCAGAGGTCACTAAAAACCAAAATTCTTTCAATAATTATTACCTATACAAATCCAATCACACAGTTAAACAACAACTATAAAAAATCTCAGCAAACAATTCAAATTCAAGTCTAGTGAAGCAAAAATATCCACACCAAAAATAACCCAAAACTACCAAATCCAGAAGGAAAAAAAAAGCATGAAAATTATACCTCTAACTTGCTTCATGAACTTTAAACTACTACTTATGCTGCATTGGACACAACTGAGATATTGTATTTGATTTTACAGAAAATCATCAGACCCAGAATCTGAAAATTAATTAAAAAAGTCCATAGAATCCCATACACACTAGCCTACATCAATTCAGCATACCAACACGGCCAAAGCAAACCCAAAACCCCAAAATCCCAAACCAAACACACACAGAATCATACCCATTCTGAATCATACCCATTACTTTTAAGTAATGGGAATTGGGTTTTTCTTATTTTGGTGAGTAAAATTGATGAGATAGTGAAATTGAAGACATGGGTATTGTTTTTCTCTAGTTCAATTTCTCGGTAACCAAACAGAATAATTTCATTTTGCACAAAAAAAAAAAAACAAACCTGATGGAAAATGGTGTGGAGGCAGTGGAAGCGCAGAGCAAACCGCGTAGCCTGATGGAAAATGGTGGAGACTGGTGAGTACGAAGAGGGTGAGTGAGTGAGAGTGGAGAGGGTGAGCGATTGAGAGAGGCTGAGGTTCGGTGTGTGAGAGTGAGGGAGAGTGAGAGAGAGGGAGAGTGACAGAGAGTCTGCTATGTTAGAGAGAGAGGAGAGCTGTGTGAGAGGCGTAAAATTTGAAAAAACCCCAAATTTAAATCGAGTCTCACAAACTCGGTTTCCTATTTTCCACGTGGCACAACCACGTCAGATCCAGATGGCCACGTCACATAAATCGAGTCTCTAAGACTCGATTTCCAGGTGGACGCCACCTGGCAAAAACGCCACATCAAACAGAGAAAACCGAGCCTTAAAGACTCGATTTTTAGCCCAAAATCGAGCGTCTAAGACTCGAGATGTTAGTTTATGATATAGTTTGCAAACCGGGCCTGCTAACTATATAGTTAGAAACTTAGGGTTATTTTGCTATTTTCTCCTCTCGAGTTTGTAATCCAAATCTAAATGCTTCAGCGTAGGTACACTTATTTATAAATCGATCATACCGTCCTTACAATCTCTTGACACTCTCAACTTTTCGAGGACCGGGCAGCCAGAGAATAGCCTCGACAAAGACTCCTCGTTTTTATAGAAAATTTTGTTTAGAGTCAAAATCTTGAGAACAACAACTGTTTGAACTTAACAAAGTGTAATATGTCTCTTATTTTTAGTTATGGAAATTGGAGTTTATATAATTGTTAGAAATACTATTGGTCTATTACTAAAGAGAAAATGATAATTTTAGTCTATATATTCCTCTCTGATTGTTTTAGCATTAATATTTTATGAAAAATAGTTCATTTTTTAGAGAGTATTTTTTAAAAAACTATCTCATTTTTTCGATGTTGGATAACAACCTTGAAAATGAGCTTCAGAATATTTTTTAGTATTTGATATGCACATATTTTATAACATTTCTTGTATAATTTAAAACATGAATAACATATGTATTATATAAACCCACCTAATGTAATCAATATAAATAAATAAAAAATCAAGAATGAATTTTGTTTTAAACTAAAATTTTGACAATAGAAACAATCAAAATTAGTTGTCCAACTTTCATGATCTCAAACACTCCATCTTGCTTATATAAATGAACAATAACATAAATAATATATATATATATATATATATATATATATATATATATATATATATATATATAATCAACCGTACTTTTCATAATTTAAAATAGCCATAAGCTCTATTTTAAATAGTTCAAAATGCCACATAGGCCAAATAGTTTAACTGGGAAAATAATCCAATACAAGTAGTTTGATAAATACCAAAATGTTAAATTGTTATAAAACTATTAACTAATTTATGAGGGGGGGGGGGGAATAAAAACCTTATCAGAGAATGATTTTATAGAGGGGAAGAGAAATAGGGAGAAAAAAGAGAAGAGGGGCAAATAGAGAGAGAAATCTGTGGGTAGTGAAGAGATCAAAGAGGGTGGTAGTGAGGATGTGAGGAGAGAGAGAGAGAGAGAGAAAAAAAAAGAAGAAGAAGAAGAAGAATTGAGAGAGCTTACTGTGAGAAAGACTAAAGACGCGAAAGAAAGAGATTTTTTTTCCACTTTTTTTGGAAAACAACCTATAGAAAACCAGCCTTATTTTTATTAGAGTTTTCAGTTGACTGAAAATAGTTTTCCATTGACCAATTTTTTTTTTTTTTTATACTACCAAATATTAGAAAATATGAAAAACTATCTTTACAGAAGGTTTTCCAACAAATATATAGAGCGTAAAAGAGAAAATAATAACTTAGGAGAGAAGGTGGGAAAGAAAACTGATGAAGCTCGAGTGTTTTCTCCAATATGGGGAGAAAATTAGAGAGAAAATGTGGGACTTCATTTTTGGATAAAATTGTCCCTGTGCATCAATCTTTTGTTTTTTTTTTTTTTTTTCTTCTTCAAAAATGTTCCCAGTGCAACCTAACCTCATATGGCTTTTGTCTCTTTCGTTTTAGACAAAACTGTCCCTTGTGAAATAGCCTTTTTTTGTGTGTGTTCATATTCTGTTTTTTTCCCCCTTTTATATATTTATATATATATATATATATATTTTTATTTATTTATTTATATATATACCTATTTAGGGTTTTTATTTATTTATCATCCTTTTACTTTCCCTAGGTTTTAAAAACCGGACTGGACCGGCCGGTCCGACCGGTTCAACCGGAAAAACCGGTGCAGTCCGGTCCGGTTATATGTATCAAAACCGGTCAAAAACCGGTCAAGTAACTTTCCCTCATTTGTTTTGGTTTCTTATACCTTTTTCAAAATTGAAATGCCATCCATACCCAATTTTTAAATTAAAAAATAATGTTTTTTTTTATAAAAAAATCTAATAGGGGTATATGAGTAAATTTATACAAACTCTATTTTCTATCTTCTCATTTTTCTTCTCTAACAAGCAAAAAAAATTTGCATCCTCCACTTTCCACCCCCAACCAAACACAAATGAGTGAAATTAAATTTTTTTTCTATTCTCCCACTTTTCTGTCCCCTCAACCAAATGGACCTGCCAACCCCAAGCACTTTGTGCTAGGGGAGGGATTTTTATTTTTTGCTTCTACGCACAAATACCTCTTAAGTTAATAAATTTTCTTTGAAGAATCTTCCATGTATGCATTATTATTTCTATACACTGGTGATACAAGTTAACTTATCACTTGTTTAGTGCCCGTTGTTGCTACTTTTAAGGCTCAATTCAAACTGAAAATGGTTGGATCCTCTTGTAGTCTATTATCTTACGCATAATAGTCTATGTTAGAATTTTTTTTTTTCTTAGTTGATATTTATAAATAGAAGAAATAATGCTACAAAAGCTGTTTCTGGTGGGTCTAACTTTTATCATGTGTAAAAACAAACTGCTTTTCATGATAAGTTGATTAACCAAATCAAGCTTTTTGCAATTCAGATTTAGAGTTCTTGGAATGATGGGAAAGGGGGTTATTTTGATCATTATAGTAAAATATGGTATGAAACGTATAAAACTTATGCAGAAAAAATATGATCTACAAAGGAAAGAAAATAAAATGGATCCTTATTTCCGTTGGCAAATGTATATCCATCTTAGGTGTAGTATTTCCTTGCTTGCAATACAATGATATATTATACAAGGGAAAGATAATCACTTTCTTTCTTTCATTGTTGGGTTAAGATAGCTTGAACATGGTTTATTAATTCAATTACCCAAGTTGATTAATTAGGTTAAATTGCATGCAAATCATGGAGGCACCAACAAATTTATCTATATATATCTAAAAGCTGAAGCGTAGCATTTATAATTGCTAAGCTCCTGTTGAGCCACATCACTAGCCACACCATCCACTTCTTTTCTATCTCTTATTTTCTCTTTCTAAACTTTTATTCTCCCTATTGTAAAAAAAAAAAAAAAAAAAAAAAAAAAAAACTCTTATTCTCTCTATTTGTTTACATTTACTGTTACATTTCCTTTAACATTTCCCCTCCCTCTTCACCTCTTTATATGGTTGTCCAGAGACCCAGCAAACCCAACCCACCTGCCGTTGCCGATCAAACTTGACCCGTTGCCAACCAAACCGACTTCTGCGACGATCGGCGACGAGTTTGTTCCTCCAAAACCTGAGTTTGGGTGTTTGGATGTCGGTTTTCCTTCTCTAAAATCTAATCAACCCGATCCGATCAACCTACAAAATTTTCGACGATACTTGGTAGATCCAGCGAGACATAGACCATTTTCGTCAAGATCTCGGTGAGATTTTGTTGAAAATGGCCTAGATTAGGCTGGATCTGGTGAGACCTCAAAGATTTTGCCCGTTTTTTCTCCGTTTTCATGTCGGTTTCTCTCTGTTTTCATGCTGAAATCCTCGTCGTTTTCCCGCCAAATTCTCGCCGTTTTCTAGATCTTCGATCCCAACTGACCCGCCCGCCACCTGTTGAAGTTCCAACCCGCCCGATCCGATCATCCTCTTGGTCGGCGGCTGGTTGAGATTTTGTCCACCCAAGCTGGTCGAGTTGGATGCGGATTGAGCACAAACCCAATCCGACCCGACTCGTGGACAACCCTACCTTTTTATTTCCCCACTACTTTCTACTTTACTATTACACTTCCTTCATCATTTTTTCTTTCTTATATTTTGACTCTTCTTTTCCCCATTTTATTTTGTATAAATTGATATAATTTCTCCCACTCAATCTACATTTTCTCCCACAAAAAACTATGAGTACTGTCTCTCTCTCTCTTTCTTCAGTGGATTTTTGTTCTTTCTTATAATTTTGATTAAGGTTGATGGTTTTTTTTAATATGTGCTTTGGTAATGTGTGTTTTTTAATTTCCCATTACAAAGTCTTCTCTCTCTCTCTCTCTCTCTCTCTCTCTCTTTGATAGCTTTGATTGAATTTTGATATGAGTTTATACTTGTCTTTTTGGAAATAAGAATTTGAGTTTATGTCAAAACACAATCTACATGACTATGAATTTGAATATGCCTACCAATTTTTTGAGTAATAAATTATTATAAAGTCTATCTTTTATTCCGTTTTTTTAATTTTAATTTTGGTTAAGATTACATTGTAATTTTGTGATGAATTTTTATAATTATGATGATCTCATTATTCCTTAAAAGATGAGAAATTTGAATAATAAACTTAAAACTTATAAAATATAGTTGCATATCAAATATAACATACTACAACAGAAGTGAGAAAAATGTAGTTCACCTTAAAAAAATATTAATCAAACATACAAAATATATTTGTACTTTATACAGATGAAAAGATAAAAAATACATGTAGAAATCTTTAAAAAAAAAAATACTTAAAGTAATTGTTACTTTTTATATATTACACCCTATTACAAAATATTTATTTATTCTTATGTATCGCGTGGGTCTGCGGCTAGTTACCAAAAATACTAAATACAGTAGAAAATAAATTTGACATGATGATTTGTTGACAAATGGGGAAAACCTCATGCAAGGCAAAAACCCCACCGAGTGATTTTAAGGTCACCACTTCCAAGAATCCACTAATCAACAATCAAGCGGTTATAAGCATAAGGAATTTTACCACTATTTTGACCTATCCCGAAATACTAACCTACAGTTGAACCTTTGCTCTAATATCCAATATCCAATTGAACTTGATCTTGTAGTAGATTTCTTTCCTTTGATGCACAAATCTCCAATTTGTGACTAACCCTTTTACACGGATCTCAGTACGTGACTAACTCTAGCAACTTGAATGGTTGTTGTTGGCTGCAAAGTTTTTCACTTCATCAATAATGAAAATTAAGAAGCACTTGGTTACCAAACCCTATGACGTACAAATGCAGTAGCTTCTCACATAAAAAAAATAAACTATTGGTCTTTGTATCCGTGTGTGGTGTCTCTTAAATAAGCTTTATATATGTCTAGGGTTGTAAGAAAAGAAACCTTAAACAAATACATCAGCTTGGACTGAATTTTAAATTTGGAAATTTTGAATTCGTAAAGCTCAATAGATTGAGTTTGTGTTAAGCTTATGTTGAGCTGCCCATTAAATCTCGATACCAGCTTTCTGTCAAGCTATCTGTCAAGTTTCAGTAAAACAGCTTTTTTTCACTTGTTTCTTGGATCAATATTCATGTATTTAATACAACCACTTGATATACATTAAACCCTACTTAGATCTACTTAATTTACAAGTAAAATACGTTTTGTCAAAAGATTAGTCAATTATATAGAAAATATGACCCTAACATTCTTGAGCCATGTAAATGAGATTTATGCTTCTTGAAGTCTCTTAAATTGTCAAAAACCAACTAATATTCCTTCATGGTCTATCTACTTGGTTACTCAAATTATCTATTATCGCATCTGTAGACCCCAACTAATAAAGCTTCCAAAGAACCTTTTGGCAAAAACCTCTACAATCAAGAATACTGAGCAAGTATGTAGACTTTGAAATAGCTAACGAAATAAACTTTGAAATCAATATGAACTGACATTAAAAGAAACCACTATGATCGTTTAAGAAAGTCTCGGAAAACAAAGAGCCCTTCATCAAAAGGGAGGTATCTTTACAACTTTGGCATAAGTTATATACCAAGAAACAAACTCACACAAACTATTAAAGAAGGAATATACACAAACACGCAAGCAATGAAAGTAAATATATGAAAAACAAAAGAATATATATAGTTTTTGTTTTAATGAATATATATTGAAAGAAGAGAATATAATTTTGGTTATTTAATATTACAAACAAAGATCAGTTTAGCTTTGTTTGTTATTGTATCATCATAAAATAGACCAAACCTAAATAGTTTTCTTTAAAAAAAATCAAAAAATTAAAAAATTAAAAGCGATAGAATTTTATTGAAAAGAATCCAAGTGTACAGTAGAGAGGAGAAAAGATAGATATCCCTCCTTCAAAGTCGAGGGTTCCCTTAACTCCTTGGCATGATTAGCCAAAGCATAGGCTAATTTATTACACTATTTACGCTCCGTTTGTTTCAATGGAAAACCTTATGTAAAGATAGTTTTCCTTGTTTTCCAGTGTTTGGTAGCATAAAAAAAGATGAGTCAAAGGAAAACTATCTTTGGTCAACATAAAAAGTATGACTTATTTTTGGAGATTGTTTTCCATTAAATTTTTTTGGAAAACAACTCTATCTCACAGCAAGCTAAATAAGGGAAGTTATGAGGTTGTTTTTCAACTCATTTAAAGTTGCTACCAAACATTAGAAAATGAGATAGTTTTATAGAAAATGCTTTTTAGAAAATAACCCATTTTCTAAAAAATATCATTGCTAAAACAAACAGAGCGTTAGAGACTGTCCTATAGGATATATGTCCTGCCTCTATTCGAACATATTCAAAATCTCCTTCAAGCATGGTTCCTGCAAGTGAATTAATGCCAGCAACTGTGAGTTGGCAAACTACGCAGTCAAATCTCTGATCCCTAGTTTGTGACAGAAGTGCAAGGCTCTCTATACAGTGTGACAGCCACAGCCATCCACAATGGGTCTACTTGGCAAGGAATTAATTCAGTATGAATTATAATAGGAGAATCATGAATTTCTCTGACAATAATGCCCAAAACTGCATAATTGGTGACTTTGAAAAAGGTCAGTGCCATATCCACTTTGAGATGAGGAGAAACAGGTGACTACCATTGCCATGGTTTAGGAGCTACAGTTGTTGGCTCACATTGTGAAACCTAAATACTTAATAGTCCTAAATTGAAATTTTCATATAAAAAAAAATGCAAATTGCATAGAAAAGTTCTTAATGTTCGGCAATTGGAAAAAAAGGCCATGATTAACTGCAAATTAGCAAAAGTTAGAGCAGTAGAAGATTATGCTTCTCCTAGTTGGGACTTGGGACTTTTGAGAACAATGAATGGCCATTGTTTGGGTATAATATAGGATAGACCTAAATTATTTTTAGAAGGTACATCAATTTTATTCAGTAATCAAATCAAACATGTTTACATGGTAAAAATCTGATGGAAGGTCCTCCATCCATACAATTAAATCAAGAACCAGTTCATGGGCCACAACATCGCCTTGAGGTTTAACATGACTAAAGCAATGCCAACCCATTGTTGTTGCAAAAATTGTTGTTTCTTGGATAACACTTCCATAGCTAATTTGGTTAGGCTATGGTTTGGATAGAACTTTGATGATAACAGCCAAGTCACCTTCGAAGTTCGAACACCACTCTATATTTTTCTGCCATGACCTCTCCCTTATCATTCCATATAACTAATACTACCCCCAAACAAAAATAGAGGATAGCAGACATAAAAATTTTTCCAAGGTTTTAATCTCTACTGATTCCGATTTCAGTCAGGCATTTTGTCGAACACTTAGGTGGTGGGGGTTGGCTTGTCTTTCCAAAGGACAAATGAAAGCTTCAAATGAAGACAGAGAAGACTAGAGGCAGGGGAACGTGTAGAGAGAGAGAGAGAGAGAGAGAGAGAGAGCAAGGATTCGATTAACTGATAGAGAGGTGAAGAAATTAATGATGCTTTTAGTACATGTGGCGTAATGAGTTTGTACTTTGTTTTGCATCTGGGTGGTTTGCTTAAGTTTGAAAGATTGATTGCAAATGCAAAACATATAGAATTTTGTGAAGGTAAATGTTTGAGATCCACTAATTTTACTGAAACTGTTTTTTTGTTGACAGTATTGTAAATAAAGGTAAATGTTAATTGAAATAGTATAGTGAAACCCATGAATAGTACAAAAAGTGTAGTGGGACCCATAAAAAGTAACAAAAGTAAGCTAGATAGTAAAATATGCTAGCAAAAAATAAACTAACCAAACAAACATTGTATGTTATGCACTCTTGAGTTTTTAAATTCTTTTAATTGGAGAGAATTGCATTGTGGAAAACAAATTAACTTTTCTAGGATGGAGAATTCTTGGAAATTTTCTTGTCGAATCAATATGAACCAAGTAAACTGCAATTTTTTTTTTTTTTGCATTTATTTTAATTAAGAGGAACAAATGTTACTTTGATATATTTTGAAAGCACTTAGAATTGGTTTCCAATAGATGTACATGAAATTGTGAACAAACATTACTTGGTTGTCAAGTAGATGAGGGCCAAAATGGCACAATAGCAATGTTTACCGAAATATATATTAATTTACCACTCTTTCGGAAATATGTTGGTATTTACTACTTTTTGGGTACTCGAATTTGGGAAACTTGAGTTTTCCATAGTACTCGAGTTCCATGGAAAATTTTTGAAAATTTTTTATATATGGCACTCAAGTTCCCTAAACTCGAGTTCTATAAAAAATTTTCCGGCAAATTTGAAAGCTATTTTTTCAAATAACTCGAGTTACACAGCAAACTTAAGTTTTACAAACTCGAATTTTAAAAAGGTCATTGCTTGCTAAATATTTTACAAGCAGTGATATATTGCAAAATATTTAGCAAAAGGGTTGTATTTGGCCATTTTGGCCAGCAGATGAGTCTGAAAGAACGGCTAGTTAGAGTGAAAAAGAACATGAAAGTGTGTCCAAAAAATAAATTGGAAGAGAATGAAATACTGGTGCTGTCAGGAATTCACAGGGGATGATTGGGACAAAATTATTGAGTGGACAGAGAAGCATTGGAAAGGTAAATCCTTAAAGTGTGTATGCAGCAAATTGGGATTTAGTGCAGCTATTTAATGTTTATCACATCTGGGGTCATACTCATGGGAATGCAATCATTTTCCAAGGGCTGATTAATTCTGAAGAACACATTGTGAGCCTCATTAGAAAACAAGTCAAGATTTGTTTAGCGGGGGGGCCAACCATTTGCTAGATCCAACACTAACTTAGAGCTTTACTGCAGATGGGGATTTGCAGATTCTGCCCTTAAGTCATGGTAGTTCAAAGGCTGGTTGGGTCTCATTGTGGTTGTAATGCTTAAAATTTACTTGAATAATTGGGTCATTTGATGTGCTGTTATAGTCTGATGTTTATCGTAATTCCAATTAGTTGGGGGCTTGGGAGCTTATTATCTGATTCAACCCTAATACTAGAGGTATGCTGTTCAAATGAAGTTGTCACATTTATAAAAATTTTGAAATTTTAAATTGTGAATATTTGGGGTTGAGTCTTATTATAATACTTTCATATCTTCAAAGGATATATATATATATATATATTTTAAATTTTATCTTCGAGATAGTTTGATAAAAAGAGTATTACGAGAGTGAAAATATGAAGGAAAAAAAATTAGGTAATTGAGGGTCTTTAAAATATGTATATCCTATTGCAACATTGATTAGTTTTTGTGTCAACCAATTTCTATCAATCTTCAAATAGTGGCAAAGAAAAAAAAGAAAGAAAGAAGTAATGATATTGAGGTTCCATAATAATTATAACATCAATATGTCAAATTTTAACAATTACAAAACACTAAAAGATACATTAATACTTGAAGTAACATACTAACAAATGGAAAAGATTTGGTTCCAAACATGTTTAGTGCCAAACTCTGTCCTTAACAAAAACCTTATGAAGTAACTTACATGTGAAATATAATTTAAAATAACACAACATCATTTATTAAATTAATAGAAACTATGGAATAGACCCTCTTTATTTTGAGACAAATGAAAATGGCCCTTTTTTCCATTTGACATACTACATGATGTCTTGGTACCACTTTTTATTTAGTCGTCATACGATGGAAGCCATGAATGTGGCTAGGACTTCTGTTTTCAATCCATTAGTTTAGACATTCCATGTCAAGCCATAACTAGCTAGCTTTTGCTCAGTTATTTGATCAATTCGTGTTGCCATTGCAGGTGTAAGATGATTTTTCCAATCTCCAATGTTACCTTTCCTAAAATATATATTGTTTTTTAGCTCGATCGTGTTGACTTCATCTTTCTTGATTCCAAGCTCCAATGTCATCGCTCCATTTTTATTCACCTCTAAATTGGACATTTTTTCAAAACTGCATAAATCTATAATCTTTTGTACCATACCTTTATCTTCTTCTTCCAAAGAGAAAGGATAACCAATAAATTGAGCCAATTTCTTTACCCAATATACAGTTTCATTCTTCAAATCTTCATACTTTATAAACAATATCCTCTCTGGTGATTCTAAACTTGCTCTCCAATACCCTAATAAATTATCCCAAAATGGTCCACAAGGAGTTAATCCTTGACAAAAGCACTCAAGTACATCCTCCTCAATAATTTCGTTGGTTGGGAGTTCTGCCTTAGAATTCAACTTGTAATAAAAGTGATATGTAGACACAAATGTATCCTTTGGATCCCTGCATATATAAACAATTTTACAACCAGAATTTATAACGGATTTTGGTAGGGAAGTGTAGGGAATGTGTGTAGACGCAAGTGGAACATCTAAACTCAATTTTGGTTGGCTTGAGCTAATTTGAAACTCAATAAAGGGTACACAATCATGTGACAGTCTTGTAAGTAAAAGGTTTGTAGGTTCGCTTTCATAGGATCGTGTCATAATGGCAAAAGCCAGAGCCTTAAGCCAAGTTGTGCCACATTTTGGAAAACTGCTCAAAATCACCTGGTTGGGTTGAGGCTTGTAATGTTCTTGAGCCCACAATGTTCCTGGTATATGGAAGAAAGGGTACCAAAAACCTTCATACTGGTAGTAATCCATTGACCAAGCATCCTTTTTTGTTGGGAGGGTTGAAAATATCTGTTTAAATTTATTATCGATTTCGAGATCAGGCATATACTCTTCTTTCTCAATACTTTTTGGAGCAGAGTTCATTTTGGAAGAAGAAGAGGATTCCATTGGTAGAAAATATAACTAGCTTGATTCTGTGTAAGTGACATGTACGCATGAATGGGAAGAACACCGTTATATATAGGGAAATTGCAAGGAGAGTTTATCATTTTAAGCCACTCATTTTGTTTTGACTAATGGACAACCTCTATTTTCTTTTTTCCTTTTTCATCTTCATCCTTTCACCCCAAATAAACATAACATCAGAGCAAAGATAGTCATCTCAAAGATAGGCATCATACTTGTCTGCCACAAGTATAAACGTAACCACATGATTGTTAGGAATGGTGAATGAAGCAAATCTTGATAGCCAAAAATGACGGGAGACAATTGGATAAGGATACTTATAATTTCTCACCATCATTGTACTAGAGACCAGGAAGAGTCATAAAGTTAGTTTTTTATTTCAACCATATAACAATTAGAAAAAGTCTTGGCTAATAATGGGCTTGGGCTATTACTGACACTAGTCGCTAACTGTGCGATGTAAGGGAAAATTCTAAAAATGAAATATTTATGAAACATTCTAAATAGTTTTTTTTTTTTAATAATAAAATTCAAAAGCGATAGAACTCCAACGCTTATGCTTAATTATTACACGGTCTAGAAACTGTCCTATAGAATATATGTCCTGCCTATTTCACAAAAAGCATGAATTTGTTCTAACACATCCGAAATCTCCTTCAAGAATGGTTCCTACAACCAAATTGATTCCAAAAACTGTGAGTTGCCAAACTCCACAATCAAATCCTTGATCCATAGTTCGTGACAAGAGTGTAACACTCAATAGAGCATAGCAGCCATCCACAATGGGTTTCCTTGGCAGGGAATTAATTTAGTATGGACTATAACAGGAGAACCATGACTATCAATAAGAATAATGTCTAAACTTGCATAATAGGTGGCTTTGAAAAAAGGCTAGTGCCATGTCCAATTTTGAGATAAGGAGAAATAGGAGCTATAGTTGTTGGACTCACTTAATATTTATGCTTATGTTTTTTAGCACAATAAAGTTTAAAGATATTTTAGGCTGGTAAACAGTTAAAGTTATTTTGGAAATAAGTAGGGTAAGAATAAGTTGTAAATAGGAGGAAAAAAAAAGGAGAGAAAAATGTTATGTTTACAGTATTTTCACAATACTTTTACAACAAATTCTAAGTAGTAAGTTGCTATAAATGGGTTAGAACGTAATTTTAGTTGTGGATTCAAATTAGAACCAATAATAACTTACTATATGTGAGGAAGAGGCAAAACTAAAGTATTTTTCTAGATGGTGTTCAAATAATTTTGTATTTATCTCCTTTTTTTTTTTTCAAATTCTAAATTCATCCTAGATTTTTGAATGGTCAACTAATTTAACTTTTTGTGTGGTTCATATATAATCTTGTGTAAAGGTTTGCAAAATTTACTAGAGCTTCGTTAACCATAGTCCATAGCTACAAATTTCTTCTACTCCTTTTTTCTTTCTAAAAAGATGGTTTCATTTAACTTCGGCCAAAATTCACCAAAATAAGCTAGAATGGCCACAATTACTAACATATCAAACATTATAAGAGCAAAAAATAAAAACAAAATGTCTTATTTTAATTTTTCAAATAGTTTTAGGCAGAAAACTAAATCAAGGTTTAAGCAACATAGCAGATCTATAATAATGATCAATATCAAAGACATTGCTGATAAGCTCACAAAGAAAGATGGTCAGACTCAACAGTTGATTGATCTTAGCCTTAAAAAAAAATCATAACTTTGTTTTTGAAGAAGAAGAAGAAGAGTATGAGATTTAGAATGAGCAGAAGAGGAAGTATAGAGTGTGTTTACAACAAAGGAGTTAGAAACATATTGGATTTTTCCTTATCTTTCTCTACTTCTTTTGGTTGGGGCTTAAGAGAATGATGAATCCAATGTGGGTTTTGGCTTAGTTGAGGGAGGGGAAGTGAATGACTTTGTAGGTTGGAAACAAAGAGAGAATTGAAAGGAAAATTTGGGGCAACTGGGAGCTAAAAATAAACTTTAAAAATAACAAATAAATAAATAACTGAGGTATAAATTTGTGAGGCTTGCAAAATTGATATGGAAATCTCTCATGAAGTCAACATAAAGTCCACAAATATAAATGTAATACCTATAATATTAAAACTGAAATTTTAAAGTAATCGTTTTAAAATAAACGCTATTAAACTTTTAAGTTTTTGTTCTATTAATTATGATGTATGTGCCAAATGTTAAGGAGCTCATGTATGGAATGAAATAAATACATTTTTTAGAAAGTATTTATCCTTTTTTGTGAGTATTAAATATTTATCTTTATTTGAAAGCTCGGATTTGTGTTAAAAACACGAGCTATTTAGACCCCAAATTAATAAATTACAGCTCGGTTGATTTTACTCTAACTTAAACTAAGTGCAAAATAGAGTAAATGCGAGCGAACAAACAATAAAACTACTCTAAGCCATATTCAAAAAATCACAACAGTAAAATGAAAGCTAAAAGAGTAGGGAAGAGAAATGCAAACACAAGATAACACGCCGATGTGTTATCGAAGAAAAAACTGAAGAATTTGGCGAAAAACCTCTCCGCTACCCTCCAAGCGGTAAATCAATCTACTAGACAATAAGTTGGGATACACGAATAGTAAAAGACCCTCCAAGCCCAATCTACCCAGTGCACCAAAATCCTCTAAGCTCCTACTCCAAATGGGCTTCTCGGAACCGTGTCTTGTCTAGCTTTCCGGATCCCGCAATGCGCCCAATTGCATCCGCCAAAACTTGAATTCTTCCCATGCTTCCCAATAGCACTAAAATCTCACTTGACACTCAGTATGAGTGTGGTAAGTGTTTGGACTATCAACCTCTCAAGGATTTAAAAATTGAGAGGTAAGAGTAGAGGAAAACCACAATGGATAGTGTAGAGAATTGTGAGTATGACAATCTCTCACTCTCAAGGGTTTATGGCTAGGGTTTTCTCTCTGAAAAACTCTCTCCACTCAATATGTGGGCAATGATGGTATATATAGTGTGTATGAGAATGTAGCGGAGCAGATATGAAAAAATAGCAAAACATACTGTTTCGCGGATATCTTGCGGGAAGGCCTTACTTGCGAGACACTCACGAAAACTAGTTGTTACCATCTGTCTTGACTCTTCGCATTCCAGTTATGTGCTAAACACATGCCTCACTTAGCGAGAAGGCTACTTACGAGCTACCTGTGAAAACTTCTTTTATCTTTAATAGTTGCCTTGAGTCTTCACACTCTTCCTCTCTCACACAACCTTTACAAATAAACCCCATATGAAATACAGGGTACAAAAAATTGAACAAAATTACAATCAAATTTGGTACGGAATTAAAGTCAACACAAAATAGTTGTAAATTACAACTTTACAATATTAATTTCTTTTAAATGGTTCAACAATCTTCTCTTACTCACGGCCACATTTTGTCTTTCCTTGGCTGGTTGTTCATTCACCTCCTTAAAGAGAAGTATCAATTTCATACAACATTGGAAATTTCAAGTAGAAAAATAGCAAGAATATCTTTGGAAGTCTATATTCAAAGTCTAAAAGGGCTAGTACTCATTGATATTTAAAATAGAACTACAAAACCTTATATGAAAAATGTATTAGTCCAACAACAAATGGCAATGCACAGTTGAATGCAATGTGCATTTCTCTCGTATGACCAAAAAAAAAAACAAAAAAACAAACAGCTACTCAAAAATAAAGCACGATTGCAAGAGCATATTTGCTACACTTTTTGTGCACCCCTCTTTAAATGAGACATGTTTTTTTGTTTGGATAAAATTGCCCACCTATAATATATACAATATCATAAACCCTCTGTTTGTTCTTTGTATATAGTACTTTAATTATTAAAAGAAATAAATAATTTTTTGTTAGGGCAAGTTAAAAATTAAATCTGCAAAATTTGGGGCCTTATCTCCTACAATTGGTGAATATATGAAATACCTACAATGTAACAATTGTTCCAATAACAAAGAGTAAAATAATTAAAAAAACACACACACAAGCTTCAACTGACAACTAACTTCTCAAACCCTAAAAACATTTATGACTCGTTTATCGTCAACAACCAAACAACTCCAACTCTCAATAATCATGACCAACCACAACCTACCAAATTTGGAGGAAAGAAAAAACCATTTTCCCACATACTTTTTTCATGAGAAACAAAGAAGAGAAAAGTTGTGATCTCTCCATAATTTGCTCTCCGATTTGTTATATCAATGGTGGTTTTGAAACCCGGATTATTCAAAGAACTATAAAAGAGAGAGGTTCAAAGTTTTTAAGAGTGAACCGAGGTTGAACTAAAGTTGAACAATGATGATGTCATAATTAATTTAATAACTATTTTATAAATAAATAAATATATTAAATTAGTAAAAACATAAAAATTGACTAAAATAATTCAAATAAATATAAATGTCTACATTTCAAACAATGAATATATATATATATATATATATATATATATATATATATATATATATATAATATACTTAAAGTTTTTTTTGGAGTTTAATATTCAGCTATTTGTATTCAAGTATTTATCTAAATTATCTTAAATCATGTCTAGCCCATTTGAGTACCCAATATTTTTTTGATTGTGCCCAACCCCATTTATCATTTATGTAATAAAAAAAAATATACATAAACCGGAAGAGGAGCGGACATTGGTTCGTCCACCTATTAAAAAATTGATTAAGTACAAACACAAGCCCAAGGCAATTTAAGAAAGAAATAAGTGGTTGAAGGCTTGCAAACATTTGGTACACTATAAAGTGGTTGACAGCTAAGCTTGCCTAAGCATTTAATGGGTAGTCCGTTTGCAATAGCCATACCTTAACTGTGACAGTCAAGCAAAGAAGACTTGCAAAATTGGTGAAAATGCAGCGAGTGTGAGAGAGACAAAGACAGAGAGGAAGAATAAGAAGAAATAGCAATGCAATCTCATGGTTTGACAACATCTCATGGTGGTTGAAGCTTCAACAATGGCTGTAAGTAAAAAAAAAAAACCAAAAATCTCTCATATGAACTTGTGAGAACTATCCATGGTTTTCAAACCCGGGAAGTTTTTGATTTGGTTTTGAGGTTGAAGGTCTTTGATTCTAAAATCTTTTGTTTTTTTTTTTCCCTATTTTGTCTTTGTTTTGGTCGGTTTGTTAGCTAAGAAACCCACGACAAATATCCATGGCTTCAAATATGATAATTTCGTGGGGGCTTCTTGGTGGGAAGGATTAGATTCTGCATTGGCATAGGTTAGGTTGATAGGCTCTTTATCTATGGAGAAAGAGAAATTACAGAGAGAGAGAGAGAGAGAGAGAGAGAGAGAGAGAGAGATATATATATATATATATAGAAAAAATAAAGCAGTGGATGTTCTATTTCCAATAGGCAACCATTGAACGTTATGATAAACCTCTTGATTGGGAATAGGAAGAATCACCACTAATCAAGAGACACAGATTTGAAGAATGGCTGAATTAATGCTCAATTGGTTGAAAGAATAGCAAAATGTTAATTACAAAAAGAAGAGATAATGCGTGCCTGATAAGGATTCTTATTTTTTTTAGCATGGTGGCAATTGAACAGGTAAGAAGAAGTGATTCAGTTAAATGAGGAGAGGAAGAGACTAAGAAGGGAAGAGAAAGAGTTTGGCGTTAGAAAGGTGAAATTCTAAAGTTTTGAGAGCATGAAAGATAGGAAGAGCAAAAGGAGGAGGGGAGACACAGAGAGGTTAGTATTAAAGACTATTTGGCTTAGGTCTGGGCTTTATGATGGACAACATTAACAACATTAATGTAAGATTGGGCTTTATGGTGCAGGTAGGGTTGGAAATCATTTTTAATAGTATTTTAAAATTATGGGAAAATTTTAGAAAAAGTATTTTAAAATTATGGAAAAAATTTAGGAAAAAAAATGAAAATGACATGGCTTTTGATATGACTCAACGGAAATGTAGCAACATTAAATGTTACGTTTCAGCTTTTAGTAATATATAGATATAGATTACCTATTCTAAAGGGAACCACAAAATATATAGCTATAAAATATTTTTTATAGCCTATGTTAGAATTCTTTCGCAGTTGAAATCTATAAGAGAGATGCAACGTCCACAACATTTTCACAATAAATCACAAGTGGTTAGTTGCTATTGATTCAAATTTGAACCTAACACTAAGATTATTTTTTTGCTCCAACAATAACAATCAATAACAATTTGCCACTTAAGATTTGTTATAAAAATTTTGTGAAAATATTGTGGATATATCATTTCTCAATTTATAAATAAAAGGAATAATGTTACACTAGCTGTTTTGTTGGGTTGAATATTTATCATGTGTGAAAACAAACCACTTTTCATGTTAGGTTGAACGACCAAATCAAAATTTTGCCAATTCAGATATAGAGTTCTTGGAGTGTTAGGAAATGTGGTAATCTTTTTTATATATCCACATCATTATCATTTTTTTAAAACAAATTTATTTTTGTTTAGTCCAAATTTAATAAGGAGTGAAAGTCTATCTCTCTAACAAGTCCAACGTAAACTCAAACTAGGGAGCTACAAATTATTTGCACCAATATTACATTACATAAACTTGGCAAACTATGATGGCAACCTTCATTATAAGTCATCAGCCAACCTACCTGTAGTGAAAGAAGATAAATTTCAATATAATAAGCATTGGATTTCAAATAATGACGATGTGGTGAGTGAGGCCTTTCCAACGGTAACCAAAATTCATTCTAAAAAAAACACTGTGACAAAAATTTAAAAGATAAATATTAACTCTTTACCTACGACTTAATTTAATTTGAAAATTAAGTGTCACATTTTATTTTGGTGGAATTATGATATCTCAACTCATTTAATATTTATGGAATTGGCAATCCTTTTACATAGAAGATTTAAAATTAGAGACAAGCCAGATTTGTCCAACAAGTTAGTTTTTTTAATTTTATTTTTTGTTATTTTTAAGAAAAAGATGATTGTTCAACAAATTAGTTAATTTTGTACGTAGCCTTTACAAGTTTACATTTGTATTCACAATTCAATACATGTGGCAATACTTTAAGCTTAAGTCATTGACAGAGTTCTCTGTCTAGACTAATAGGATATTAGCCAATTTCTTGTGATCTTTGTCGTTCCAATAGTAGTGGAAATCACCCAAATGAAAAAACGTTTTAGGCCCCTTTATATTTTTTCTTGAAAAAAAAAATTGAACAAGCTATATATTTAAAAGATAAAAGACACATTTAGTTGTTAATTAATTGGGGTCATTCTAATCCTATGTAGTATGACAGTTGTAAGGGCAAGTTTTGGGTCCTAAGCCCAAGAAGTGACTGGATTAGGGCCCAAAGAGCCCAACACAATGAATTTGTAGAGAGTGGGCTTAAAAACTAGATTTCAATGGATTGAGCAACTCGCACAGTGGATTAAAGATAGTAAGAAAGTAAAGAAAATTAAGATGTGTGCGAAAAAAATCCCTTCTCGGCAAAGTCTAATTAGAGTAGTTCTTGAATATATTTCTTTAGACTTGGTTACAATTTCAGTTCTTGGTTGCTATAGTGTCTTTTTCCATCATTTTCAGATGATCCCCTTCCCTGGAGGATCTCTTACATTATTTATCATTTTTCAGCTGATCTTGGCCTTCCACTTGTTGATCGTGCATGATGCTATTCTAGTGCTTGTCCCATCAGATGCCCTTCCTAGATCTTTTGTGAGTTACAACAACCAAAACAGTACTGTCTAGGGGTCTTCTCCACATAAATGCGCCAGGGGGTTTGGTGGGGTGCATTAAATGTGGTGGCAGCTACCACCCCTCCAGTCATGTCAAGGCTAACCCCCATCTCTGAAGTTCTTCCTCTACAATGAGGCCTCCTCTAGTGATGTGCCATTGACGTGGCCATGGCTCGCCTCCCTGGCCTTGCCGTCTAAGGATATGGCATTCTCGGAACTACATCAGCCTCTTCGGCATCAAGTATGACACGTGACACTATTACTATATTAAATTTCTGTATCCCACAATAGCGCCTCAAGACTCCATTTTTTCTCTCCTATCCGAGGAGAAAAGTGGGCTTTTGATCTTGAGTGATTGGCTCCACACGCTTCTTTGATTTCCCACTTGAGAACGTCGCCTCCCATGTCTCGTAACCGTTTCTGACGCGTCGAAGTTCGAAACATCTCATTAAATACTCCAGGCGATGCCTTGTCACCAATGTCTTACAGTGAGATGGAGATCCTACAACTAGGATTTCTTCTTGAAATTTGGGGCAGGGTAACTCCCGTCCAACTCTGCCTCTTATATAAGGCACCTGGGGGATTCATTTCTCCCACTTTCTAAATTTTTAAACTTTTAAGGCTTTCCAAATCTTCAAACTTTCAAGAAACTCCTAAAGTGACCCTTGCCCTTGTTTTTGTATGTTCCCTTATTCTTAGGTTCTCTTCTCCTCGACCAGTCTCCTCGGCCTTTTGTTTTTTGTTTCTTTCTTCACAAACATCTCTTTCGCTTTTCCTTAGTCTGCTTAGATAGGTAGGTTGGCTCGTTTATTAGATACCCTTGCAAGTATGGAGGGGTTTAGGGCCCTGTATTGTATTCCCTAGGGGGTCTTCTTGTGGTATTTCCCCCTGGGTGATTGGCATACCCATAAAAAGGAAGGGGAGGTCGTCATTCCTATAATCACCTTCATAGAAGGGGGAATGAAGCTTCCCATGAGTAGAGTGACTAGGGACTTCCTGATCGCCCATAAACTCTACCCTCACCAATATGCGCCCAACTTGTTTAGAGTCTTAGGTAACGTAGACGCTCTTAACGAGTATATGGGACTAGGCCTCACTTAGCACGACGTTGTCTAGATGTACAAGTGTCATCTGCTCACAGACTCGGGCTACTACCTTAAGTCTGGGTCTTCTAACGTTAGACTTATCTCATGCCTCCCCAAGTCCAACAAAGGCATGAAAGATAACTTTCTAATTGTCTCGGGTGAATGGCATGATGGTTTTCACTGCCCAACCCAAGAAGGAGCACCAGGTGGGGTACCCTAAGTTAAGGTCTTCTAACAAGGGAATTTATTTTGTAGCTTGCTTTTTTCTTCATTCCTTTAGTGTCTTGTTTCCTTCGAACTGATGACTCATTTTTCTAACTGTGGTTTTGCCTCTCAACCTTTTTTTACAGATAAAAGATATGTGGCTCCTAATCTCAATTTTGTTAACGTTCTCGACCTCAACAGAGTGCTGAGATCCGAGGTGTTTGTGAGTGAAGACAGGTAACTGAGAGCTGTCCATGTCATCCTCGACTTCAAGCCCTGTCTGAAAAGTTTCAAGATGTAGGCAACGCGATCAGAGTATGTGATCCTCAACTAGCTCAGATTGAACTCTCGATGCTCGGATTCCTAGCCCGAGAAGGCACCGTGCAGGCCGAACTGCCCATCTCTCGTTCTCCTAGTGAAGCAGATGTTCCAAGAGAAAAGACAGCTTTTTCGTGCTTGTTATTCGAAGCGGAGATAGACCAGTTCCAACTCAAGAAAAGGGAAAGGAGCAGGGAAAGCTTGTGATTCAAGTCTCAAATTCGGAAGACGAGCTTGATAGATATTTAGGCGTCCGTCCCTCTGGATGCGTCGTTGCCTATGTAGTTAGTAGTTTGGAGGAAGAAGAAGAAGAAGAATGCCACTAGAGAGGAAGAAGGGCCTCTGTGAGCTCCTTGCGGGCAGGGCCAAGGGATTGGTGCTAAAAGACGCCTCAGGGTCTCAGCTCCCTCCTACTCTACCTCCTCCTCTCCCTTTTGCCTTCCAACCTTAAGAAGAGGAAAAAGGACAATGAGGTGGCTAAGAAAGGGGGGTTGGTCCCTTACATTGAGGGGGTTCCTCCCAAGCCGCCCAAGACAACCAAGGGTAAAGGAAGGGCCTCTTCGGTTGAGAGCAAGGAGGCTGAGCTCGTGGCTGAGGTGCGCCCTCAAAATCCGGCGTGGAACCCTCAGCTGGAGTTGGATAGCTCGACGATACCCTGGAACTCTTCCATCAGGGAGTTCCAGAGAGGGAACGCCCACTACGTCACCGACACTCTAAAGCAGCCCTTCTTGCTGCCGAAGGACATGGTTGCTTTAAAGAACGTGAGGCAGTAGGATCTCTTCCTGTCCCTGAAGAGGGACTTGGCCTTGGTAAGTTTCTCGACATGCCTTACTAATTTCATGCTAGGTTGTCTTTTTCTTATTTGATAAAGCATCCCCTTGTCATTTTTGTACTGGCTATCCAGGAGGTGTTTACGATCGAGGAATGGGTGAAAGATGCCCGAAACAAGGCTAGGCTTGCGAACAACCTCCGTGCAGAGACCAACAAGTCCCTCGCTGCCGCTGAGAGTGTTAAGGTAGGTCTTAAGATCGCTGAGGCGTAAGCGAAGGAGCAGTGTTTGAAGCTCCACTACACAGAGATAGAGCTAGCACGGCCAAATAGCAGGTGGTAGACCTGAAGGCAGAGCTGGTAAAGGCTAAGGAGGCTTCTCAGGCGGCTAAGGTGGTCGCGAATGCTGCAAGGCCGAAGTTTTACAACCTCGGAGTGCAAGAGACCTACGCTCGGCTGAATGATGTAGGGATTACTGCCTCGAGGTGTGGATTGAGGCCTTGAACGTGGTCGGAGCTCCTACTGACTCAGAGTGGAGGAAAGCTAAGAATGTCTACTACCCAGAAGGCCTCTAAGAAGCTCTTGAGGCAACTCCAGGCCTTGGAACGGATGTCGCCCCTGCTATTATTGCACCTGAGCAGCTTCTTACCACCCAAGCCTTTCTTCCTCCCCCCAAGGCCACTAAAGGACCTGGCAAGGCTGGTGACCCAAGTCACGGGGTGGAAGTGGCTAAGGGCAAGGGGCTGGCCAGGGTAGAGCTCAGCCAAAAGACAAGGACAAAGGCAAGGAAGCTGCAAGACAAAGGAGTCTGAGCCAGTCAAGCCTCGTGGCCCAGGAGAAGAAGGCCACCTTGGGTAAGGTTGCTGATCCTCCCGTCTCCCAACTAGTCAGCAAAGAAGATCCTCCTCCAGCCAAGGCTTAGCTTAGGATTTTTCTCTTCTTCTTTTTTGTACTATTCTTTTGTTGTGGAAGTATGCCACTGTTTATGATGTATCTTTTCTTTTGTTCAATGAAAAGACATTAACTTTTACTTTATAAACCTTTGTTTTTCATGTGATATTTGTCTCTAATTGGTTGTAGTTATTGTTTTGTCCTTTGCTAAAAGGTTAGATTGGTGATGCTTCTAAGGGTGAACACCCATACTTTAACATAAGCTAATAGTAATGAATTGTTGTTAATCCAAATAAATTAAGCCCATGTAGACAGTGAGAAAAATAACCATGTGTTGGTACTAAAAACTGTATAATCAAAAGAAATGTCTGGGTCCTTAAAGACAAGCAAAACACTTAGTAGAAAAAGGGGGTGTTTGAGGTCTCTCATTTTAAGAGTACCCTATGAATGTACCTTCAGAATCATTTGACCAAAACCCAGGGTGAGTCCATTTTCTCGTGATGATGCATATGTCGAGGTCCTATCCTTGGTGAAATTGCGAATTGTTATTTTACTCAAGGCATGTGGTCCAAGGGACCAAGCATAGCCGAGGTCTTGCCTGGTATTTTCATGATCAAAGAAATGTTAATTTACCCAAGACATGTAATCCAAAGAATTGGACATAACCAAGATTCTGTTTAACACTTGAACAAATAATGAAGAGTATTAATTTACCCAAGGCATGTGGTCCGAGGAACCAGACATAACTAATATTATGTTTAACACTTGAACAAATAATGAAGAGTATTAATTTACCCAAGGCATGTGGTCTAAGGAACCATACATAACTAAGGTTCTGTTTAACACTTAAACAAATAATGAAGTATATTAATTTACCCAAGGTATGTGGTCCGAGGAGCCAGGCATGACCAATGTTCTGTTTAATATTCAAACAAGTAGCACGGAATATTAATTTACCTAAGGTATGTGGTCCGAAGAGCCAAGCATGACTAAGGTTTAGTTTAATATTCAAACAAGTAGCCCAAAATATTAATTTACCCAAGGTATGTGACCCGAGGAATTAGGCATGACCAAGGTTCTATTTAATATTCAAACAAGTAGCCCATAATATTAATTTACCTAAGGTATGTGGTCCTAGGAGCTGGACATGACCAATGTTCTGTTTAAAATTCAAACATGTAGCCCGGAATATTAATTTACCTAATGTATGTGGTTCGAGGAGCTAGACATGACCAATGTTTTTTTTAATATTCAAACATGTAGCCCGGAATATTAATTTACCTAAGGTATGTAATCTGAAGAGTCAGACATGACCAAAGTTCTGTTTAATATTCAAACGAGTGACCAAGATGACACATAACTCTAATAAAAACATAAAGGATCTATAATATCAATGAAACTTAAATAATTACCTATTCTCCACCATGGAACAAGACCAAAAGCAATTCAAAATTTGTTCATAACCTGTAATATAAATCCCAACAGCTATTTACATGTTTCTAGTAAAGTGAGAGTAACTTTCGAGTTACTGATGTATTAAAGACCAGTTAAGACTGATAATAATTGAAAATAACAAGGTCATACTACATAAGGCTCTACAAATTTTTTTTAGAATGGTTACTAAGAAATTTAAATTATATAAAATTTAATAAAGTGATAACTTGAATATTTGCTATAATTGTGAGTCGAGTCATTAAAGAGAGTAAAATTGTTATGACTGCAAAACCAAAAAAGAATATAACTATCATCACCATCAAGAAGAACTGGCAACCACAATATTTTTCTCGGTAAATAATTACCCATTCTCCACCATGGAACAAGACCAAAAGCAATTCAAAATGTGTTCATAACCTGTGATATAAATCCCAACACCTATTTACATGTTTCTAGTAAAGTGAGTAACTTTCGAGAGTTACTGATGTATTAAAGACCAGTTAGGACTGATAATAATTGAAAATATCAAGGTCATATTACATAACATAAACACAAGTTTTGTAATCCTTTCTTCATAAGTGCATCCGAGGATGAAATTACTTAAGGCATCTACTCTAACTCCTGCCCCAAAAGAGGAGAGAGATGAAAATATCAGAACTATAGCTATTTTTAAAAATATAACTAAATATGATTAGGGCACATGGCATGAGTGAAAAAAAAAAAAAAAAAAAAAAAGTACCTCAACAGTAGTATTAAATTTGGATAAGAATTTTAATATATTAACTAATTACATTTACTTAAAAATAATAATTTGACTAATTATTTATATTTTAATGATAGAGATTGTGTTTAATTTTAAATGTATCTATGTATATGCACGTGTTACATGCTTTTTTTTATAAATAATTTGACTAATTATATATATTCTTATAATAAAAATTGTGTTTAATTTTGAATGCATCTATGCGTTTGCATTACTTATATGCTAGTCTATATATAATAATAATAGGTAAAACTGAGAGAAAATCTAATTAGATTTCAAATTGAAATTAAATTAGAGTTTAATTTTAGGTCATGTGTCTCATCTAATCTAAGTATTTAAATTTTTGTACCAAGTGAGTTAATTTAATATAAAATGAGATTTTAATTAGAGTTTAATTTTGTGACATGTGTCTCATCTAATTTAATTTTTTTAATTTGTGTCAAATGAGTTAATTTAGTGTAAAAAATGAGGAGTCCAGTATAAGTAAACCATAAAAAAAATATAGGAAAAATTACACTTTACCCACCTATGGTTTGTCTGAAAAACATTTTGCCTACCTGTGGTTTAAAAATTGGCACTTTACTCACCTGAGGTTAGCTCCGTTTGTCTCCGGTTAACTCCATTTGTCTCCCGTTACCCACCTTTGTTAAAAACAGATGTAAAATTTTATTTTATTACCCTTTTATGTCTCTCTCCTCTCAAAACATAAAAAACTAAAAAACCAAGGGAGAAAAAGATCAAAAAGCTAGATTTTGTAAAAAATTAAATCCTAACTTTTATATCTTCTTTTTATGTAACAACTTTTAGATCTAAAAGCAAATCTTCTGTCATTCACAGAATAGGTTAAGGTTAAGATGGAAGTAAAGTGTTAAAATAGAAGATCTAAGGCAGTAGCGCTGCATAGCCTCTGCAGTTGCTAAGGCAGCCATATTCTTTCTGCATTCACAACTGTCTAAATATCACTAAAATGCAACAACATGTATTCTCCATGCCTCTGGCTACCAAAGCATGTATTCAATAAAAAGAAACAATAAAGAAACGCGAATATGTGGATGCTGATCCCATATATATGCACCAAAATATGGGCCTAGACAGCAACATATAGCGCATATGGATGGCCTTATTGAAGATGTAGTTAAATGTATAATATTCCAACATAAGCAAGATGGTAAACTAGCTGAAAAACTCTAGGAAAATAAACAAAAATGGATGGCTTAGTCCAATTTTTGATTTTATCCAAATTAAAAAAATTGCAGTCGTTAGGCTGGACGTCATTAAAGCACCCAAAAAAAACAGATAAATAATGTGATTGCTCCCATTATTTTGTAGGAAAGGGAGCCAACTATGCTAAAATTTTTATGAGTACAATCAGAAAGAACATAAAATCCCAGTACTCAAGTACCCGAGAACAGAATCAAGCCTTATCTAGGGGACTCGACTAACTTGCATAGGAGTTGCAATAAACTAAGTAGCTCTTTAGATCAATATTGAACCTAACTATAGTTTAAATTTACTGAAATATGTGAACATAATAAAGTTTTGATAAAAATCTGATATATGAAAAGAAGATGTAAAAATTAGGTTTTAAGTTTTATAAAACCTAGCTTTTAGATCTTCTTTTCCCTTGATTTTTTTAGTTTTTTATGTATTAAGAGGAGAGAGACATAAAAGGGTAACAAAAATACAAAATTACCCCTGTTTTTAAAAATGGTGGATAACCAGAGACAAACAAAGCTAACCACAGATGGGTAAAGTGTCAATTTTTAAACTGCAAGTAGACAAAGTGTTTTCGGGTAAACCACAGGTGGGTAAAATATAATTTCCCCAAAAATATAATTGTTGAATGATTTTATATATATTAGCCTTTTTTTTATAACTAAAAACAATTGAAGTTTATAAGTCATATATATATATATATATATATATATATATATATATATATATATATATATATATATTAATAGCCAAACTTAAGAGAAAATCCAATTAAATTCTAAACTGGAGTCTAATTTTGCACAACGTATCTCATCTAATTTTTAAATTTGTGTTTCAAGTGAACTATTAGGTGCAAAAATTAAAAAAATAAATAAATTCAATTAGATTCTAAATTGAATTTTAATTGGAGTTCAATTTTGTGCATGTGTTCCATCTAATTTTTAAATTTTTGTGATAAGTAAATTATTGAATGCAAAAACAGAAGAGTTTAGATCTAATTAGATTCTAAATTATATATATGTAATTGTGATTATTTTTAAATGTATCCATGCATATGTACGAGTTTACACACTAGTAAATATTAATAAGTATAGCTAAGAGAAAATCCAATTAGATTTCAAATTGGAATTCAAGTAGAGTATAATTTTGAGCTACGTGTCCAATCTAATCTAAATTTCAAAATTTTGTTTCCAAGTGAGTTAATTCAATATAAAAATTGGATTTCAATTAGAGTTTAATTTTACGTCAAGTGTCCTATTTAATCTAAGTTTTTTTTTTTTAATTTTAGTGTCAAACGAGTTAATTTAGTGTAGAAAATGAGGAGTCTAATATAAATAAACCATAAAAAACCTAATCATATAGTCTTATTGCCAAAACTCAATCAATAGATAGGTTAGTGACTACTAAGAAACTTTTTGGTAACAAAGAGAACCAATCATCTTTTCCCAAAAGAGAGAGGAAACCTTAAAACTATAGTTAGGAAAGGGTTGGGAGAATCAACTTTAATCAATCAAGAACCAACATAATTAATAAGTAAACTTTTTAAAAAACAAAGTTTGGCTACAAAATTAGTTGTACCCTTAGACTACAATTTTACTCAATATTTTTTTATTAGATATGAATTTTGATAAATCCATTGTTGGATTACATATTCTTCTTATATCCTCCATGCTTACAAATTTCAAATAAAAAAAATTAAAGATGAATAATTATGTCATCAATAAATTGTTTAAATGGCAAGTTTTTATAGTTTAAAATGATGCATAAAATATAACCTTAAAGATCATATAGTAAATAATATCTAATTGATACAAAATTTGACATATGTATTAAGAGAGTATAAAACATGCAATTCATCGGTTAGATTTTCAAAATAAGTAATAATGTTTAATTTATATGATAAGGTTGTAACCTTACACTCTGTTTGTTTCGACGTAAAATATTTTCAAATGTAAAATATTTTACATGTAAATATTTTACTGTAAAACATTTGCAAGTGTTTGGTTAGTGTTCTGAACTAAACATTGCAAATATAAATCGATCACCATTAGCCACCGCATACTCAGCCACCACTAACCATTGCAAAAACACACCTACTGTAATCCCATCCAATCAGCTACCAGCATCCACCTACCCAAACACCCAAGAGACACCAAAATCATCACCAACCATTCAAAAGACAACCATCATAACAACCACCAGCCACCACCAAAGATTCAAAAAACCACCACCAACTACCAAAAAGACAACCACCAACCACCAAATCATCACCAACTACCCAAAAAACAACCACCAACAATCCAAAAATCCATATTAGAAAGGCAAAAACACCCACAAAACCAGATCAAAAACCTGAAAAGAAAACCCTCAAACAAAGAATCTAATCTAAAAATCCAGCAATCCAACAAATCTAGCGGCGGTAAGATCAGAAAAGTCACCAGCAAGATCAGAGCAGCCACCAAAAACCCAAGCCGCCGCTTAGCATGTAAATCCCGATGGGTTTTGTGAGAAAGGCGAGAGAAAGGAGGAGGTGTGGAGTTTATGGGTGGCACCGTAGGTGGGTGGCGTCGCTAGTGGGTGGTGTCGATCGATGGGTTTTGGGAGAGATGGATTGGTGGGTGAGAGAAGGAATGGGTTGGGCTATGACTTGTGAGAGAAACCTGAGAATGAGAGATACCATGATAGGGAGAGATAGCGTGAGAGTTATCGAGATGAGAATTAGTGAGCAAATATAAAATGTTTTACCAAAATTTTAAGTGTAAAATATTTTATATAAATTTGCTTTAGATTAATTTGATTGACTAAAGATATTATATTTTTGACTAAATATTTTACGATAAAACAAATACAATAAAAATAAAAAAAATATTTTCCTCCAAATATTTTATATCAAAACAAATGGATTGTTAGTCATTAGTAATAGATATTTTCGACTCTCTCTCTCTTTAAAAATCGTCTCTCTATCTCTCTTTCGTTTTAGAAAAAAAAAAATCCAGTCTCTTATTGGACTGTATTTCAAATACTCCTCCTATACCTAACGCCTATGCTGGAGTTTCCTCAGTCTCTTTCTCCAGCCACGGACAAAGCCGATTAGGTTAAATAACTCTCTCTCTCTCTCTCTCTCTCTCTCTCTCTCCCCTATTTGATTCATTCATGTTTTGAGATACTCTATGTTTGGTTTGCTAAGGTCTGATCATCAATGTCGGAGTGTATCATATTTTTTTGGAGTTTATGGACCTCAGAATTAGATTCCTGTTTCTTTTTAATATTATCATTTTCGTTGTTGTTGTTGTTGTCATTTATTTCTTTCCTAATTGTTTGGTGGCACATTTGTTAGTAGAATAGTGATTTACTTTTATCTATGGCGTACATTGTGGATCATATCTCCATGCTTTTGAATTCAACGGAAACATTTCCAGGATTACTACATCGAATTTGGTGTGTGTGTGTGTGTATATGCATATGTATCAACGCATGTTTCAAGAGTTGGGTTCGGTTCTGTTTAATGATCTATTTCTTTAACAATTAACGCTAAACTTTCTCGTATAATATTTAGCATTGAAAGAAAACAAAATCATGTGATAAAATTATAAATAATAAAGATAATCTTTGAAGTTAGCACTGTACTAATTGAAAGCAAAAAAAAAAAATACTAAATTTATTTCTGTGTTGTGAAATAAATTCTAAATTTCTGTTTTTTCCCCAAACACCTCAATGCCCAAAATAATAAAAAGAAAAAAAAAAAAAAAAGAGGAATGAGCACTCTTCAAACAAGCGACTAGTTTTTCTAAATAAAGCACAACTCTCTTGCAGAAAATTTTGTAACGTGAACAAGGAATAATGGCAAGCTCAACAAGCAGTGGGAGCAGCAGAGAAGGTACGGCCAAAGCCATGGTGGCCGATCAGATCTCTCAGGCCGTTCAGTCCACCTCCAATCTCCTCTACCTCATGCAACAATCGTCTGTTTCTCAGGCACACACACTCTCTCTCTCCCTCTAAATATAGATATGTGCTTTGTGCAATTGAATTGTTTCATTCTTGATGCTTTTAGTACATAGTGGCGAAATGGGTTTGTTGTGTTTTATTTTATAAGTAAACCTGTTTTTTTGCTTTAGTTTTAAAGATTGATTGAATATGCAAAAAAGTTATAATTTTGTGATTGTATGTTTTGCATTCTGAGTTTTTAAGTTCTTGTAATTGGAGAGAATAGAATTGTGGAAAACAAATTGTGCTTTTTAGGATGGAGAACTCCTGGAAATTTTCTTGTTGAATCAATACGAACCAAGTAGACTGCAATGTATTTTTGCATTTATTTTAATTAAGAGGAATAAATGCTACTTTGATATAGTTTGAAAAAGCTTAGAATTGGTACCCAATAGATGTATGTGAAGTCGTGAACGGGCATTACCTGGTTGACAGGCAGATGAGGCAGAAAGAGCTGCTAGTTAGCTTGAAAAAGGAGATGAAAGTGACTTATCAAAAAAAAAAAGAAAGGACATGAAAGTGTGTCCACACACACACCAAAAAAAAAGAAAAAAGAAGGAGAATTTGGAAGAGAGTGAAATACTGGTGCTGTCAAGAATTCACATGGGATGATTGGGACGGTATTGTTGAGTGGGCAGAGAAGCATTGCAAAGGTAAATCCTTGAAATGTGTATGCAGCAAATTGGGATTTAGTGCAGCCGTTTAATGTTTATCACATCTGGGGTCATACTCATAGGAATGCAATCATTTTCCAAGGGCTGATTAATTCTGATGACCACATTGTGAGCCTTGTTTGAAAATAAGTCAAGATTTGTTAAGAGGGGTGCCAACCATTTGTTAGATCCAGCACTAACTTAGAGCTTTACTGCAAATGGGGATTTGCAGATTCTGCCCTTAGGTAATAGTAGTTCTAAGGCTGGTTGGGTCTCCTTGTGGAATGTAGTTGTAATGCTTAACATTTACCTGTATAATTGGGTCATTTATGGTCTGATGTTTGTTATAGTTCCAATTAGTTGGGGTTTGGGAGCTTATTGTTGTTGCTACTGGCTTTCCCTGGAGTGGCCTTGTTGTTTGTTGTGTCTGGTCTCTGTACTGTGTTTGCTGGTTTTCCAGCTTGTTTTTAGTAAATGATTTTTGCTTATCAAAAAAAAAAAAACAGGACTTGAAACTAACTCTAAGGCAATCTTTGATCTTTATTTATATGTAATGTAAAATCTGATACTATTGAAACAATTTCATCTCACTTTTAGATAAAATGTTTATGTAATCTAAAAAGAAAATACAAATGTATTCAACAAAAGAAAAAAAAAAATACTGGAACAATACACGTAATATAAAAGAAATGTTGAAGTGTGTGGTGCCAAATATTTTTAGATAATATATGAGCAGCTTTTTGACAACTTACTTCCTCCACTTTGGAAACTGGATAAGAAGTTATCTTGTAAGTAAATGCAATGGATGGCCCCTTATTGCTGTAATGACCATTGATCTTCCAAATGGAAGTGGACCAAAAGGCTCTATGGCTATCCCATAGGCATTGAAATGAAGAGAAGATAATTGGAATTTAGGATGAGGACATGCTTGTATGTGCACCATGTTGTGGAGTTTTTAAAAGGATGAAATGAAATGGAATGGAATGGACATTTCATAAAAGAATGGATTTGAATACAATGTATTTTCTCTACTGTGTTTAGGAGTTTATAAAAGAAGAAATGAAAAGGAAGAAGGGAGTCCAATGTATTCCTCCATTTGAGGGATTCATGTAGTCTACAATCCAATCATCTATATTTCTTGCAATCATGAAGAGCTCAGGATAACTTTCTTTAAAAGTTAAATCTCCATTCATGCCAAAAACGGATCCTGGTTCCATCTCTCACTTCAAATCTTGCAAATTTAACAAAGCTATCCAAACCATGCCTAATATGTTTCCATAAGCACTCTACGTAAGTCTCCCTTGCAGCATTCAAACACCGACCACCTTAGGCAATGCCATATTTGATATCTATTACCTTCCTTCATAGATCATTTGCATCCTTGGGAATATATTTCATAAAAAAAACGCATAGGGGCAACCCCTGTACACAGGATGTGTACAAAAATACACCAAAATTAAGCACAAAACATACAACTATCAAGCATCTCAAGCACAGTGGAAAAAGAAAATAAAGAGGAAGCATTCATCCACTCAAATAAAGCTTTGAGGAAGGTAAGGTTATGATCTGCAATGGATTTTTTGCATCCTTCAAAGATCCTAGCATTTCTCTCACACCGTAGACACTGCTTAAGATAATGAGGGGTCATATTCCAAGTCACCCTATTGCCTCTACCAAACCTGGCTTGCCAGCTTGCTAATAGATCCAGCGTAACCCACAATACCCCAAACAAAATGAACTCCATGCTCCAAAGTTCTTGTGCAGCAGGGCAATGAAGAAGTAGATAGTTAATAGTTTCCTCAGTTGACTTACACATACATCCCTAGTCTATGACAATTACCCATCTCCTCCTAAAGCTATCAATAGTCAAGATTTTCCCCAAAGCTGCAGTCCAAAGAAAAAAGGCCACCTTAGTAGGGACTTTAGGCTTCTGCAAACTTCTCCAAGGGAAGCAAGACCGGGTTTAAAGAATGCCTCCACATACATCTGCAACCATTAGCTTTTTTAATCCTTAGATCCCCTAATTGTTAAAGATTGCACACAATCTACCAATTCACCAAGTAGAACTTGTGAACTTCATCAATACCACCCCATAAAAACCCCTTAGAATTTTTTCCGTCCTATTAGCCACTCCCACTGGCAAATGAAAAGGTGATAGAAAAAAAAAGTTGGTATACTAGAAAATGTATATTTAATCAGAGTGAGCCGCCCTCCTTTTGATAGTTACATTTTCTTCAACGTGCTAAGGATTTTCCCATTCTTTCTTAAATACCATCTCATATCTCCTTTGCCTTAAAATGAGCTCACAAATGTAATCCTAAGTATTTCACTGGAAGTCGTGATACTTTGTTTGAGTGGATAAATGATTTAGGTGCTTTTACTTTTGCCTCTTTGTCTGAGTTACTTGATAGTTGTATTTTTCAAGCATCATTTTGTTTGATTTCTCTTTATCCTTTGTACACTGCCTGTGTACTTGGATTCATTGCACTATTTCGGTTTTTTCAATGAAGTCTTATAAATAAATAAAAAAGTCGTCCAAGTTTGCAGCCCAGAAGATTATGCCAATATCTCTTGGTCTTCTACTCCTCCGGGTACCATCTCTCACAAATTCTCTCTTAAGAGCTGAAACTACTTCAAAGCAAATTAGAATACAACTCAAGCTCCATATTTGATCTACATTGGCATTACAAAAGATGAGAATATTGTCAGCAATCAAAAGATGTGATATACCAAAGGTTCTCCTTCTTTACAGTTGAGAAATCCATTACCACACCAAAATTTTATCTTGCTCTCAATTGGAGTCTAGTAGGGTACTTTAAAGGGAGGAAACAGCTTAGGCAAGGTGACTCTTTGTGCCCTTACCTATTTGCAATTGCAATAGAGGCCTTTACTATGATTATGCAGCTAAGTGTCAAGGAGTACGAGGAAAGCAGGTTGCTTTTTCGGTACCCATTAATATCAGGGGGATTGAGCTTTCATGATCAACTCTGATTGATAAGATTATGGTGGACAGCTAAAAATCTCTCAGCAGGAAGAGCTCAGCTCCTTCAATCAGTATTCTATAGAATCCAAGTTTATTTGGCTAGTTGTTAGAACTGCCTAGAAGTTTGTAAAAGCTATTGAGCAAGAATTCAGTAGCTTTTTGTAGAAAAGTTGAGAGAAGTATGTTGGGGTGCTACAGTTGTTTTGGGTTTGGATTGTGTGCCAATAAAAGAAGGAGGTTTGGGGTTGAAAAGGATAGAGGAATGGAATAAGGCAGCCGTTCTAAAGCATAATTGGAATTTGTTTGTACAAGCAGGTTCTTTATGTGTGACCTGGGTGCACTATAACATCCTAAAGGAGATGAGCTTTTAAGTTGTTAGGGTCCCTCAATAGTGTACCTGGGGCTGGAGGAAGATCCCAAGCTTGTGGAGCCTTGCTAGACGTTATTTGAAGTTTCAGTTGGGGATGGGATCCTTATTTTCCTTAGGCATGATTGGTGGCATGCTGACGGGGGGCATATGAAAAATATGAATACAGAGCAATATATGGTTCTGCTAGCATCATGGATGCTAAGGTTGCTGTGTGTTGAAGGGTTGGGACTGGTGTTGAAATCATGCAAGGCCAGATAACTTAGTCTCTATCCAAAGCAAATTATATCTAATTAAGCTAGAAGATGTGGATCAGCTTATTTGGGTGGTTTCTCTCTCTCTTTTTTTTTTTTTTTGGGAGAATCTATTTGGGTGGTTTTTAATTATGCTAGATTTTAGTCATACTGAAACCTGGAAGGAATTATCCAAACCTCCTATGGTTAATTGGTGGAGGTTGGTTTGGTTCCCTTTAGCCATCCCTTAGCATGCCCTTTATCGGGTGTTTAGCACTTAGAAACAGGTTAGCCCTAGAGATAGGCTCCTTCAATGGGAATACAATGGAGACATAAATTGTGTATTTTGTAGTGCCTTCTTGGAGAGCAGGAATCCCATTTTTTTCAGCGTTCATTTAAAAGGAGAATTTGGAAAGAGATTATGTGATGTTGTCTGGTCACTAGTCCTAAATATTGCTAAGATATTCAGCAAAAAAAAATATATATATTGCTAAGATGGTGTTGTTAATTGGGGGCTGCAGAATCTTAAGGGTTGATTGGGGAATGGAAAAGTGGGAGGATAAAAAATGATGGGATGGAAAATTGGGGGAATAGAAAAGATTTTAGTTTTCCCTCATATGTGTTTAATCGGGGGTGGAAAAGTGGAGGAGTACTTTTTTTTTTTTTGTTTTGTTGAGAAGAAAAATGAGGGGATAGAAAATAGAGTTTGTGTGAATTTATTCTTATGTCCCTATTGCATTAAAAAAGAAATTTAATAGTTTATACGGGAAAAAAAAATTACAAAAATAAAAAATAAAAACTGAATGTGAAGAGGGGAGAGGGGCAGATGGGTAATTTCCCATCTTAAGCCCATTTTCTCTCCAATTTGGGGAGAAAATTCTCTTCACAAAAAGTGGGCTCAGGGAGAAAACAGTTTGTCCCCCCCAAATCACCCCCTTCAACCAAACACACATCCCCAACATTTTCTCTTCTCCCCACAAATCACTCCATTTTTCTCCCTAACCAAATGGACCCTAAAGGTAAAAGCTTCCGAGTAGTTCTATGTAAACTTGGGAAGTTGTCATGTACAATGAAAGAATACATGCTGGCCAGATCAAACAGAGGAAAGTATAATCCAGGCAATTAGTGTTGGTTGTAAATGGGGTCTTCAGTATTCCCTTGTTTGTTTACAATTAATTTTGAGTCTGGTTTGCAAAGGGTTTGGGGTGGAGGATCTTAGCAAAGTTGTTTGTTTTTTTGATACTTTCTTGTCCTCTGCTTCATATGCAGCACTGAAGCTGCGTGCTGGTGTTTGAACTGAGTTTTTCAATAACATTTTTCTCATTCATTAAATAAAAATTTTAAGAAGAGAGAGAGAGAGAGAGAGAGAGAGAGAGAGAGAGAGAATTTTTTATGTTTTGCTTCCACACATAAATACTCTTTAAGTTAATAACTTTTCTTTGAAGAACCTTCATTGTATGCGTTATTATCCCTATACATTGATGGTACAAGCTGAATTATCACCTGTTAGTGCTTGTTGCTACTTTTGTAGCTCAATTCAGTCTTAAAATGGTTGGATCCTCTTGTACTCTGTTATCTTGCACATAACAGCCTATTGTAGAATCCTTTCTTAGTTGATATTTATAAATAGAAGGAATAATGCCACACAAGCTGTTCCGGTGGGTCTGACTTTTATCACGTGTGAAAACAAACTGCTTTTCATGTTAAGTTGAACAACCAGTTCAAGATTTTGCAATTCAGATTTAGAGTTCTTGGAATGATGGGAAAGGTGGTTATTTATTGTAAAGTATGGTATAGACTTACAAAACTTATGCAACATTGCTTAACTAATAGAAAAACTATGATCTACTAGTACTAGGGAAAGAAAATAAGAAGGATCTGCATTTCTGTTGATAAATTCATTTCAGGCTGTGATGTAATATTCCTTTCAATATAATGATACATGACATGCAAATTACCATCTTTCTTTCATGAGCCATGTAAATGAGATCGATGCTTCTTGCAGCTTCTTAGATTGTCAAAAACCAAATGATATTCCTTCATGGTCTATCTTCATGGTTACTCAAATTATCTATGATCACATCTGCAGGCCCAACTGATAAAGCTTCCAAAGAACCTTTTGGCAAAAACCTCTACAATCAAGAATACCGGGCAAGTATGTAGATCTGCTGCACAAATGTAGGATATCATTTTTTAAAAGTGTAGGATTTCTTTAAAAAATACCTGTAGTTCTGATCTTTTCATATCTCTCCTCTTTTGCTGCAGGTTTTAGAGCAGATGCCTCGAGTAATTTCATCTTTTGATGCACATATGGAGAACGGATTACAAAGGTTGTGTTCATGTAGTATGACCTTGTTATTTCAGATTGTTATCAGTCTTAACTGGCCTTTAATACATTATAACTCTAAAGTCACTCTCACTTCACTAGAAACATAAGTATGTGTTGTGGTCTCCCTTAGGGCATATGTTAATAAGTCATTTTAAGAAAGTTTTGATACCACTTTTATGAGGAATATAAAAAAGGGTCAAAAAATCAATTACTTTTTTCTTTTCCAATAAAAGGTTTTTAAAAATATTTCTTAAACCAATGCCCTTAAGACATCTGTTAATTTTTACCAACTTAGAATGTGGAAACACAGTATTTTGAGGATCCACGATGATCCTTGCAGAAAGAAGAATAATTTGGTCTATCAGCTTTACCCCCCAGCCACTTGGTCTTTCAGAAAGAAATATTATTCTGAGGATCCACGATGATCCTGGCTGCGTATTTCCTTCTTGGTCTTTCAGCTTTACCCTCCAGCCACTTGGCTGTTGTTATTTGTTGTATGGATCAAATGGAAACATAACTAAAATCTGGGTTCGAATACCCTTACCCCCCACTTCTTATTAAGGGGGAAAGAAGTACTATCTACAATGCACTGAATTAGTTGTATGTCTGGATTCTGCGTGGGGACATAAATCACAGATTTCACTGCAAGAAAAGAAGGAATATCGTTTAATTTCCTCCTGATATTTAAGTTTACAACATTTTATTTCTGATTCTCATGGCTTATTTGAGTAATAATTTCCTGCAGTGTTCCTCATCTACAGACCGTAATCCAGTTACTTGAAAATATCAAAAGCTTCCAGCTTAATTCTCTCTCTCAAGCTCATCTTTCTCAAGAGGTACTCTCTCTCTCTCTCTCTCTCATGAGTATGTTCCCCCTTGCACATGTTATGTGGAGGTTGAGGTCATGGGTCCGAAACCCATTGAGCGTATATGTCACTTACCAATAAAAAAATTGTCACACAATGCACAATTTTTTTTCCACATTGAAAGCTGTTTCAATAGATGCCCAAAAATGAAAGAAGTTGTCTGTTTGGTACAGTTTATTTTTTCAGCTTTAAAAAAAATTTACTCAGAATTTGTAACATTTCCTTGTTTCAACTTCCTCTCTTTAACGGCTAATCTTCAGGAACCTGAGTTGGCAAGACCTTCTGAGGTGCCGTAGTTGACTGAACTTTGATGCACAGTTTGCCGACTGAAGTATCAGTTCAATGCATTAACTGATGTCATGGCAGACTGTCTAAATCTACCTCAGATGATCGAGAACTTAAAGGGTCACATCGATTACTATGTGGTCTCAATGTGACATTGTACCTAACCAGAAATCATTTGTTTGAACATAAGAGTATGTTCCACCTTGTAATGTCTTTTCTGTTAAAAATGTCCCCATTACGATGAATGTGAAGTTGTGAACTCAAACTTGTCCCATATTAATTTCTCCAAGCATTTGAAACACGTTTATAGGTCTGAAATGGAAGCATGCGTAAATTTGTAGCCACGATCATCATGCTTTATACGCGTTTGTTCTACCCTTGCATTTATAGGTGCCAATGCTTTACACAAATTATCTCACTCGTATACGGTATACTACACAGGCACGCCTTTGTATAATTGACAGTTCGACTCTTTGACTACTAATTAGTAATTATATAAAACAAACGACAAAATGTTGCCCACAACAAACGTTGGGATGGGACGTTGAAGGAACAATTCGGAGAAAACTATCTAAACTTGTCCTATTTTTTATTATCAAAGTGTAAATTTTAAAAATTTAACTATTGAATTAGGTAAAAATTGACCACTATCACTATTTACCAAAAAAAAATAGTACTATATCGTTATTTTGGAAACATATAGGGATTTACTATTTTTTTGAAACTCAAATTTGTTGTGAAATTCGAGTTTCAAAAAATAAAGTTCTTTGAAAAAATATACTTTAAATTTGATAGAAAATTTTTCCATGATACTTGAGTACTATGGAAAATTCGATTTAGCCAAATTCGAGTACTTAAAAAGTAGTAAATCTCTATATATTTTTAAAATAGTAGTAGACTGCAATATAATTTGCAAAAAGATGCTATTTGACTATTTTCGCCATTGGATTACAAGTTATTTATATTCTTAACATGTATGTCAAATTTCGTTCAAATCAGATATTATTTACTAATCAATCAATAAGTTTATTTTTATGTATAATTTTTTATTACAAAAGCTTTAAATTTAAACATGTCATTGATGACATAATTATTGATCTTTGATTTTCTTGAAATTTTGCAAGCATGGATAATATAATAAGAGTATGCAATCCAACGGTTAGATTTTCAAAATTCATAACTAATAAAAAAATGTAAGGGGAGTTTGAATGGTTTCTTTCCAAACTAGATTTGTCTCAAGTCTTTCTTTTTTTGGTTGCACTAGTCTTTTTTTTATAAAAACATTTAACGTATTTGTTCATATATTGATTTTTAAAATTTCATATATTTTTTTTCTAAGTATCTTTATACTTTAACTAACTTTCAACAAAAAATTATCAACAAAAAATCAAATAAATTGGTGTCTAACGTACTCCTGTTTGGATTGAAGGAGAGGAAGGGGGAGTAGAGTAGTATTGACTCAAAATTAGCCTATTTTTAGTCAATTTTACTCTACTCACACCTTCCTTATACCAAAGTAAAAGAAATTTATAAATGCACCCTCCGGCACACATGCATGCCCACGTATTTAGCATCTTTGTTCTTATTAATTACTAATTAGTTCAAGTTGTCTCTAGTTTATATATTTAGATATTTAAGAAGCCAATTACAATGTAATTCTTCTAAGCAAACTATATATAACCCAAATCTAGTTCAAAATAAAGTTGAGTACTGTTCAAAATTGCTTCAAAACCAAATTGGACCATAACTCTTGTTTATTTATCAAACACTCACATTTCAATCTTACCTCCCAAACTAAAATCTAAACCCGAATTTTGTAGGTGTTTTTTTCCCCTGTTCTGTATATATATAGTTAATTTTTTTTAAAAAAAATAATGCCATTGAACTTAAAACTCAAAGAAAAATTACGTTTAAACTTTGGAGTGAAATATTTTATAAGAATAATTAGTATGGATAACAACGTATCAATAAATTTGATTGCATTAAATGCTTCTCCTAAAATTTGCCACAATCAGTTTCACAATTAATTGACAAGACAAGTTTGGCATATTTGTAGTTGGTGCATGCTACTGCTTTTGGATTTAGTAGTTGGGAAAGGGGGTTTGAACCGGACATTTTCGATTAGTGGTGCATACTACATTTCTCAATTGCAAACAAACTAATATAACATAAGACAACTTCATTTTGAGAATATTTCTTTGTGAGTCACGACTCCTTAAATGTTACAGATAATATTGTTACCCTTTATGCAGTACAGATACAATCATACAACTAATCCTATTCAGGAAGCAATATCCAATACTTTGATTGAATGTATCTTGTCTAACTTAGATTGTGTTTGTGTTTGTTGTTGTTGTTGCTTCTGCTGTTTTTTTCTTTTTTTGGCAGAGCCAAAAACTGTCATTCCATTACTTGCCAGAAAAGTAAAACGCTATTGCTTGTTGAATGTGAAAGTGGAATAGACTTTTTAAAATTTTCTTTTGAGAAGAAGAATAGACTTCAAAAAGAATCTTTAAAAAAAAAAAAAAAAAACATAATACTTTGGATCATGATTTACGGGGAGAAAAACACTTAGGATTATGATTTTTTTTAATAATAGTCCAAAGATCATTGACCCGAAACTAGTTAAGGCAACACACAGTCAAATTATTGAAAAGTAATTTGGACAAAGAGAATATAAAGACAAAAAAGAAGATGATGGGAATCGATACAAAGATCAAACAAACGTATGCCAGAAGGTGAGAAAGTAGTAAAAGAAGGACTTGGTTAAACGTATGCCAAAAGGTAAGAAAGTAATAAAAGAAGGACTTGGTTAAGGTCCAGTGCATCTAGTGCATTGGACTCGGTTTGATAATGACACGTGTCTAAAAATTAATTCATGTCATTATCTTAACAGGTTCAATAATACTGAATACTAGACCTAAGCCTGACCATAAAAGAAAGATACAGTCTCATTGTCCCAAACTAAATGTAATTTATAAATGCACTCTCGGGAATGCACATACGCATATTTAGCATATTTATTCTTGTTAATTACCAATTCAACTAATCTCTATTTTTATATTTTGGGTCCAATTAATGGGTGATTTTAGAGCATTAGTTAATGAATTATTTTAGAAAAGTTTTAATACTACTTTTATGAAAAATATAAATAAAAAAATTGTAAAAAAAAATCAATTGTTTTTTTTTTCTTTTTTCATAAAAAATTTCTAAATAAATGCCCTTAAGACATCCCGTTAACAAAATTATTTTGAAATAGAGATCAGTATATATAATACTAAGTTCAAAGTCAAATTGAGTATATTTCAAAATTAATTCAAAACCAAATTGGACCATAATTCTTGGTTATTTATCAAACACACACATTTCAATATTATCTCCCAAACTAATTATCTAAACCTTGACAATGCAATGCATATATAGGAATATAGCAGGGTTTTTTTTTTTTTTGGTTAGTGCCATTGGACTTAAAACCCAAGAAAAAATTGCATTTGAATTGTGAGATTATTGTACTCCCGAAAATTTGTATAATAACTTAATACCAATAAATCTTTTATAATAATAATCATTATGGATAACAATGTATGATGTATCTTTAAAATTTGATTGCATTAAATGTTTCTCTTAATATTTGCCACAACGAACTTCACAATTCACAAGACAAAGGGGGCATGTTTGTGGTTGGTGCATGCTACTTTTTTAGTAATTTGATAGTTGGAGAAAGATGATTTGAATCTTAAAGGTTTTCATTAGATACATTAGGAATAGGAAATACCAGTTAAGCTCCAATATTCTTAACTGGTTGTTACATGCTACATTTCTCAATAATGACAAAGCAATATAATACAAGACAACTTCTTTTTGGGAATGTTTATTTGTAGATCATAACTCCTTAAATGTTATATATATATATATATATATATATATATATATATATATATATATATATATATATATATATTTATTTGTTTGTTTGTTTGTTTGTTTTTAAGTACAGTTACACTCTTACATATACTATTGTTATTTGTTAACATATTATGGTGCTCTTATATACAAACCTCTTTGCAGTTCAAATACAACAAATCATATTCAGCAAGCAATATCCAATACTTTGATTCAATATATCTTGGTAATTGTTTTTGCCAAGACATTTCGACCTGCTCATAAATAATTGCATTATTTAGCTTAGATTGTGTGTTTTATTTTATTTTTGGCAGAGCCAGAATTGTCACTCCATTATCTAGAGTCTAGACATAAAAATAAAATAAAATAAAAAGTAAAACGCTATTGCTAGTCGAATGCGAATGTAGAACATATATACTCTTCTAGAAGAGCAGTGATACAGACGCGTGGTTAGAAGAACTACCACCCAATTTAGATGATGTTTTTTGGTCTAATTTACCTTAATAATAATGACTTACCTGTTTCTCAAAAGAAAAAGGAACATATATGTGTCAACTTTATCTAGACATTGAAAGAGAGTGTTTTTTTTTTAATAAAAAAAAAGCACAAATACTTTGAATCATGATTTACGGGGAAAAAAACACTTTGGAATTTGGATGATGATTCTTTTCGTATACAGTCCAAAGAGAATTGACCCCAAAGTAGGCAAGGGATGCTAGTCAATTTATATTTTCTAAAAAAGACAACTGTAGAAATAAAAGGGATCCTAGTCAAAATTGTTGAAAAGTAAACATAATTGGACCGAGAGAAATAAAAGTAAGACTTAGACTTAGGTTATTTATCAAACATAATTGGACCGAGAGAAATAAAAGACAAAGAAAAAGAAGAGAATCGAGACAAAGATCAGACTTAGGCGTACCAAAAAGTAAGAAAATAAAAGAAAAATTCATAAAAAACAAATCTTAATTCTACGGTGATTTTTCTCCGTGTTTGAATTTTGGATATCATTAAAAAATGATATTCGAATTAGATTGGTTTTTATAGTACTAATTATACTACTATTTATTTGGGGAGGGGTGGGGAGCGGGGGCAAAAAAATAGGTGGATGTAATTAAAAAGTACATATTATAATAAAAATAATAATATAATAATTGATGGTCGGGAAGAGGTAGCCATTTGCGGCTCAACTTGGATTATGATGTGCCACATGACAAAAAGAGGAATAAAAGGTACATAAATCAAAAAGAATAAAAATCACAATTTTTATCATAATTGTTTATATAGCATAAAAATAATTTTTTTTTTTAAATAAAATAAAAAACAGATCATGTGAAAGAAGAATACAAATTATCTATAACGCATTTTATATTCTATTTTATATTCTATCAATCACAACTTATCATGTGTTCATTTTTTTTTTTCCATTTTAAACTTTAACTATTTTATAAAGAAAATTAAAACAAATATATAATAAGTTGTGATTGATGAAATATAAAGTGAAACACAATTTGTATTTGTGAAAATGAGTTAATATTATGTAAAATAAATATGAAAAAAATGGTAACATATAACATGGTACTAAAATTAATTTTAAAGAAAATATGGAAATAATATGGACACAGCCAAAAGGGGGAAAACAAAGTTGCCAAAAAGAGTCGAAAAGGTCACCTAATCCCCAAGAGATCCAAAGCGGCGCCGTTTGTTATGGTATAATTGATTGGCCCCCACTTTCTTATTTATATATTGCTTTAAAATCCGAAAGTTTGTGTGAAAAACAAAGAACCGCCATTGATTAAATAAAATATATATATAAAAAACACACACACACACACACACACACACACACACATACACATACACACAGAGCAAAAGCTTCGAAATTTCTCAAAGCTCTCTCTCTCTTTTGGTTTCTCTCATTTTTTCATTACAGAGGCGAATTGTGTTAAGGGTAAGCGAAACCCTAACCCTAAAGTTTGATACAACAATCGCCATGGCTGCTGCTTCACTCACTCTGCCTTATCCTTCTTCTTCGGCTGCTGCTTCTTCTTCTTCTTCTTCATCTTCTTCGGCTTCGTCCCTGTTCTCTCGCTGCTCTTTCGCCCACAGACGCTTCGACTCTCGCTCCAGAGTTCACGCTCCTAACACCGCCGTAAGCCTCCTCTTTCTCTCTCACACTCTGAGATTTTGTTTTGATTTTAAATGTATTCAAAATGTGAATTGTTGGTTTTTTTAATTTTTGGCTTTATTAAATTTCATTTCATATCTAATTGGAAATGATAATAAATTATGGGTTTTTATATGTATATATCTGCAATATCAAAGGGTTTTCTTGCTCATAGTATTGGAGTTTGGGGTTACATTGTCAAGTTTTGAATTTTGAGAATGGGAACTGAAGCTATGTTACATAGCTGCAAATTGTTTTTAATTATCACTTGTGATCAATTATATAAATATTGGGCACGGTGAAACTTTGTTATATGAGTGTTAATTGATATGGCTATAGGCTATAGCTGCATTTTTTTTTTTTCCTTAAATGGATATTTTGGAAAGATATAGATGGAATTATAATTGATTATTGATATGGGTGTTTTGTGTTATGTATTGTGGTAGAAATGTGATCTATCAGGACCATTAAAAAATGTAAATGGGAAGCCAATTGTTCCAATCCTCAACGAGCGGACACTACCCAAGTTCTTGGAAACAGCACGCATGGAGAAAACAGTTAACCGGAATAGTACCAGGCTCAAATTGTTTTCTGGCACTGCAAACCCTTCACTTTCTCAGGTAAAGATGCCTCTTTTTTTTTTTTTTTTTTGGTTAATTAAGTAATTTTTAATAAGTACTTATATAAAAGAAATAAAGTAATTTTAATTAATGGAGGGGTAATGGGGGGTTAACGGCTTTGTCATCATATTCTATACTGTCATTTAACAAATAAGTCTATTTACAAGTCGTTTAAATGCCTCTTTTATTTTTATTTTTTTATTAGTAGTATTTTGGTTTTGCTCTTTTGTAATTTTGCCATTTGAGTGGTGCATGTTGTTTCCAGAATTCTCTTTGACAGAAAATTATCTAAAGATTAGTGTTGGGGTGTGCCCATGGTCTTCAAGGTTTTTATTTTATTTTTGGTAATCATTGGATAACTTATTTGTATCTCATGACATACCATGGAGATTTCCTTTCCTTTTTTTTTTTTTTTAATTATTATTTTTAATATATATATTTTTTGTTTTATTTAGAGATTAATATCTTTGTTCTTCACATGCCGTACTTTGTTATGAGCTGAGTTTTTCTTTGCATAGATTTTTTTTTTTTTTAGTTTACAGTATCTACTCGAGTTATGTTATACTCTGAATTGCAAACCTGAAACCTTAGTTCTATAATCACTCAGTTATGTGGATTTCTGAAGTTCTATTTGAAATTTAAGAAAATAATTGGCAAGTATAAGTAATTAAAAAAAAAAATCTAGTAAATGGTACTGAAAGCATTAGAATTTACTGTTGTTCCCCAGCAAGGTCACTTGCCTTGGCAAAGATGACCTTTTTTTTTTTGGCTTACAAAAAGTTGGGGAGGGGGGATTTGAACCTCGGTTCTCCTCCATGGAAAAACTAGATAATTTCATTGAACTATAAGGCTCTTGGCACAAAGATGGAAGATTATTGGTGATTTTTTAAGACCACAAAATAATCAGAAGTATTTTTCTGACAATTCACTCCCTGATTTTTAATATCCCAATCACCAAAAGAGGCACTTGAAACTGTCTCAACTTTGGATTTAACGCTGGAAATCCCATTAAATATGGAGTTTTAAACCAATATATTCCTTAGAAACAATGATGGAATTGATCTAAACTTTTATCAGGTAAAGGAAAAGCTGTGATAGATATTCAAAGAAATGCCAGTGCATCAGAATCAGTATATTGGCTCCTTAAATTTTCAGGGCTTTGTTGGATTTGCATTCTTCTGCATCAAGTCCAAACTTCCAATCATTTTTAACTTTGTTTTTGAATGGATGCTATACACCCAAAAAGATGTTGAATGTAAATTTTTTATATACTGTCTTGGAATATGCTTTTTCATTTTTTTGTTATTCTTCTCTTTTGATTTATTTCAAGCAATATATATTTCTTGTAATTATTACTTATCTATATATTTATGTGTGTGTGTGTGTGTGTGTGTGTATTGTGATTAATGGAATTTTGTGCTTATGTTGCTGACTTTTTAATGTTTACCCCTAGGAAATTGCTTGGTACATGGGCCTGGAACTTGGAAAGATCAAAATAAAGCGATTTGCTGATGGTGAAATTTATGTTCAGTTGCAAGAGAGTGTCAGAGGTTCTGATGTATACCTAGTACAGCCTACCTGCCCTCCTGCAAATGAGAATCTCATGGAGCTTTTAATAATGATAGATGCTTGTCGTAGAGCGTCAGCCAAAACCATTACTGCCGTGATTCCATATTTTGGATATGCCAGAGCTGATAGGAAGGTAAATTTTAAATTGTGGTGCACTTAAATTAACTCATCTTAGATAAATTTGTGCTTGGAGCATATATAGAGAATTGCATATTACAGACAGACAATGGAGATCTGGCAGAGGATGTTTGCGAATGACCTCTAGCTCAAATGCTACTGGGTGCATGTTTTACTCACCAAGTTTTCAATAAAAGGTGTAATGTGGAGTGTAAGGTCAAGGCCTATTGGGTGCATGTATAACTCACCAAATTTTAAATAAAGGGGGATACAACTTCAAATCTGGTTTCTTCCCCTATATTGCTTTAGAATTTGAATTGATTGAACATGATGAACTGACATGGTTGGTTCCACCAATACATCTTAAGAAGGGCAAACATTTCACATAAGCATTTGCATCATATTGTGTTCTATTTATGCTGTTACATTGTCTTCTCCATCTGTAATTTTGCCTCTTTTTCTCCCCTTCATTTTTCCTTTTTCTAGACACAAGGTCGTGAATCCATTGCGGCCAAATTAGTTGCAAACCTTATCACAGAAGCAGGTGCAAACCGTGTTCTAGCTTGTGACCTTCATTCTGGGCAGTCCATGGGTTACTTTGATATTCCAGTGGATCATGTATATGCTCAGGTAAATTAGTTCGTAGTTGTGATTGTTGACATCCATTGATTTAATGGTCTCTGATACGATTGTTTTCATGTGCACTCTAGCCTGTGATTCTTGATTATCTTGCCAGTAAGACAATTAGTTCTCAAGATTTAGTAGTGGTTTCCCCTGATGTTGGTGGGGTAGCAAGGGCACGTGCTTTTGCAAAAAAATTGTCTGATGCACCTTTAGCCATTGTAGACAAAAGGCGTCAAGGACACAATGTTGCTGAGGTAATTTCTTCACCAGTACTCTGTGCCATTATCTCTTTTTAGATTACATGTGCGGTGGCCTTGATCAAACTCTTGATTCTCTAAGCTAGATGTCTGGGAAGACTCTTTCTTTAATGTGCTGTCTTTTCACATCCTAATAACCATGTTTAACATTTACCTTCCAGGTGATGAACCTGATTGGAGATGTAAAAGGAAAAGTTGCAGTTATGATGGATGACATGATTGACACTGCTGGTGAGTCAAGTATTATTGATGCCAAACTCCAATCCTAAGCCTTTTTTATAATGGAAGATTGAAAAAGTGGAAAATATAAGGAAAAAAACACAAATGAATTATATTCTTAATACATCTTTAATGGTCAGTTGATGGTTGAAAAAAATCTCAATGGCTAATGATTTTCTCCTTCATTTTCTTGTTTGGTTTGACTTTTTTCCTGTGGGTCAGTTGGCTGTGAATTTTAGCCCCATTTTATCTCTCGAAAAGTTTGTCACTAGGTTTTGTCATAAAGTTTTCTTAATCTTTTATGAAGGTACTTAAAAAAAAAAAAGGAAAAAAAATGCTTTTAACAAAGGCATGACTGATTAAGTTCTGCATTCCCTCCATCCTCTGCAGTTTAAATGATGAAGCTGGCCTCCAATTATGTCCTTATGATTGCAGTCATGGATCAAATTCATTTAATTTTCAAATAATTAGTTAATTCTTGCAGATTGTGTTTATCTACAATATTAGGTTTCTCAAGGGTTCTGATGTTTCCTATTATAGATATGGCTGTACCCTGGAAAATTATTCCTTTAAAGAAAGCATAGAGCGATTTTTATTTTGAAGCTTATGAAGAGATATAATTGGTGGTATCAGTTTCCTATAAAATTTAATCAATTCATAACTAGTGAATTTTCTGTGTGCTGTAGGGACTATTGCTAAAGGCGCAGCTCTGTTACATGAAGAGGGGGCCAGGGAGGTCTATGCATGCTGCACTCATGCGGTTTTTAGGTATTGAGTCTTTTGACTTCATTTGTAGCATTTGATATTTTCTCGTTTCTCTAGACACTTAGGCCTTAGCATAAATTTTGTTTACATATAAATTTCTCTAGATGCTTAGCATTTGTTAACTGCTCTATGAGATGATTTTCAATATTTTGATCAACTTGGAGAACACAATTATTAAGTCAGCTCTCCATTTTTTTTAAAAGCCAATTAACTCCTTTTGGCAAAGAATTCCAGAAACTAAATAATTGAGGCTGGCAGTTCTAATTGGGCCTCGTGATGTTTCGGACTTCCATCTTCTTTTTTTAATTGTTATTTTAAGATTGGGAAAAATAGAGAACAGAAGTTGCACTGAAAATTCAAAAGGCTGCCAAACCCAAAAAATTTGGTCAGTACATAATGACAAAAGGAGAGAAGACTCTCCCCATAGCATCTGACGATATTTTTTATTTGAAAATCATAGATGTCAAGAACATTTCTGTGAATTGGACACTTTTGTAGTTGCTAATTTTGTTCCATTAGAGATGCCAAGAAGTTTTGTTTTTGAACATTAGTTTCTTTCCTTGACTATTAAGTGGAGATTATTGTGATTGAAACATCTCACTGTTAGACCTTTTCTTTTAAAAGTGGGAGAATCTGGAGTTTTAATTGTACACTTTTTAACCATGTTTCAAATCATATGACTTTTTACTTTTTCTTTTCAGCCCTCCTGCAATTGAGCGGTTGTCAAGCGGCCTATTTCAAGAGGTGATTATTACAAACACAATCCCAATTGCAGAGAAGAACTACTTCCCCCAGTTGACTGTTCTTTCAGTAGCAAACCTGTTGGGTGAAACTATTTGGCGTGTTCATGATGATTGTTCAGTGAGTAGCATTTTCCAATAGATCTGAATTGGAATTGCCAAAGGAGTCAATTAGCTTAGCCGATAAAATCTCTTGAGCTATACGAGATAGCTAGATCAAGTCCTGCTTGCACCATTGATAAGAAGGATTTGAAGGATAAGAAATGATTACTTATTTTCTGTCGCCCATAAGCCCTTTTCTTACAGTGGGCTGAAAAAAGAAAAAACAAAAAAAACAAAAAAAACAAAAAGGAAAAGAAAATTGATTGGAATGGTCAATGTGAGCCTCTTCTTTCAATTTACACATGGATTCATAGCTGCTCTTGTTTTCTACCTTTTTTTGGTATAATTCTAGTTCCAATGTTCTCCAATTTGGTTCTTGTTACCTTCCATTGTCATTTTATTGGGTCTATCCCCTGTTTCAAAGGGTATGTTGTACGAATTTAGTGGAGCTTGCTTCTGTTGTAGGAATTTTGAACCAGACAACCAGTGTCTTCAGACTTACAGACCATACAGCTGCTTGAACTTAAAACCCAGAACTGGTTCCTCGGCTGGTTAGCTCACCCACTGATTGACTGAAAAAATTATTCTCTACTGGTGTATTTTTATCCTCCTCTCACATAAAGGCAAGTTCCATCTATGAAGAATAATAATGCTGTTAAAATGCAAAACCCACCAAAATTCATTTCGGTCTTCAAACTATATTTTTGGTCAATTTAGTACTATAAATTTCGAAAGTGTTCAATTCAAGCCTTTCACTAACTACAGTTAATGCTCTACTTTTTTTTTTCTTCAGTTTTTTAAATTAAAAAAAAATGCTAAATACGTATTTAAAAAAAAATAAAGAAATTAAGAAATTTCAGAAACACTGTACATGATTCAACAAACCGAGTACACAAACAACAAAAAATTTCTTTACATTGATCACAACCAAAATGACATCCAAATACAAAATTTCAAGACAAATTTAGATCAGAGCACAACAAACACAAACAAGAGTATCTTGAGGATCTTGTTCCAACATCAATCGTCACTATCACATCCACATACAATTTACAAATTCGCTACCCACAAACAATGTTTATATATTCAACATAAAAACAATGTTTCTAGGTTTTTTCATTTTGGGGTTCATTTGATTTTTGCTAACAAAATCAAAATAAGAACATATTCGGCTAAAAACCAAACTTAAAAGCCCAAATCAAATTGGAGAGAGAATCCAAGGAAACCTAGATTAGATTGGAGAGAGAAAATCCAAAGAGACCTAGATTAGATCAAAGAGAGAGCTCAATTGGGTTGTTCATCATCACCAGTCTCTGAAAACAACTAAAAATAATCCAAACACGATAGCCCAGTTGTGGGTTGGAACTCCGTTGAGAGTTCGACGAGAAAACACAGAGAGAGGGAGATTGACCCAATTGAACCAAGCTAAGAGAAAGAGGACCACTAACAAGTAATGACAATGAATGGTGAGGAGCGGGGAGCAGTTGACCTTGATGGTTGGCCATGAACAAAGCTTGGAAATGAGCTGCTTGGGTCAAGCCTAGAGAGAGAGAGAGAGAGAGAGAGAGAGAGAGGAGAAGAAGAGAATCTGAGAGATCAGAGATTAGGATTTCTATTTTTAAAATTTTTGTTTCTTCAAAAAATAATTTTTAATTTTTATAATTCTTATGGATTTTTAAACAGAGAAACTAACCCAAAAAAAGAAAAGAAAAAAAAGATACTAACGGTATAGTTTACAAAATCAAGCGGCATGACTTGATTGAACACATTTAAAACTTATATAGGACTAAATTGACTGAAAGCAACATTAGATAACTGGGAAAAAAAATTATAATAAAACTTATAGGGTTCTAAAAAAGTACTTATTTTACACTTTAAAAAGCTTATTTATCTTTTTTTTTTTTTTTTTTGAGGAAAGCTTATTTACTATTTTAATATAACATTTCACGACTTACTTGCATCTCATCTTTTATTTTTCACATTACAACCAATACTATTCATTTATTTATTGATTTATCTCTCTCTCTGAAACTAGTGATCTGGTGAAGGTGATCCAATCTCTTGGTTTGAAACCAACGACTAACAAGGTTATAGAAATTGGTGGTGGTGCTTCAATTTGTTGGTCCAATGAATAAAGAGTGAGACAGGAGAGAGGCAGAGACTTGAGACTTGAGAGAGTGTGTGCATGAGGAGAGAGAAACAAATTAAAAAAAAAAAAAAAACTGCTACAATATGTTCTAAAAGTAGAGGCCTACTATAGTGCATATGTACATTTTCTTTAGTATAAGAATCTAGATGTATGTTCTAGGGGTTCTTTTATCAACACATGTTAAAATTCAACCATCCAAAAATTGTCATCATTTTAAATATAAAAAATATAATAAAAAAATGACATTTGCTTCTCAGTGGGTTAATAGCGAAAATGAGACAAACCATAATAGGAGTATATTGACATCATTATCATAGTGGAGGGTGTAAATTGTAAATTTGAAAGTCAATGGAGCAATTTAGAAGTAAATGGCGTAAAGTGCATGGAATTATAGATGATCTAAGTTCATAGGTTTTTTTTTTTTTGAGTAAAATCTAAGTTTATAGCTGAGGTCATAACTATAAAAAAATAATTGTCATTTATTTAATAGTAATCAAAATAATTCAAGACATTATGAAAGTGAATTCCTTACCACTTATTATGTCATTTTTAGTTAGCATATCTTAGCAACCATAATGGGAGAACCTATTTTGTACATCTTGTATATCATACATTTCTCTCATCATGGATGGACTCCATATATATATATATGGGGCTCACTGTTTATGTGAAACAAGGACATATTAATAAGACAAATTTTAGTTACAAAATTGATTGTAACCTTAAACTACAACTTTATTCAATACTTTTATATTGGAGGTGAATTTTGACAAATCTACTATTGGATTGCATCTTCTTCATATATTCTCTATGCTTCCAAAATTTCTAAAAAAAATTATAAATCAATAGTTATATCATCAATAAATTGTTTAAATTATAAGTTTTTATTGTTTAAAATTATGCATAAAATATAAGCTTTAAATTATATAGTAAATAATATCCGATTGACACAAAATTTGGCATGTGTATTAAGAGCATAAAGAACATGCAGTTCAATTGTAGATTTGTAAAATATGTAGTAATTTTTATTTTATAGAGTAAAGTTGTAGTCTTGGACTGTAACCAATGTTGTAGCTAAACTTTTTCCATGCTAATATAGTGCATCAAATGCACTAGGGGTGTCCACAGGTCGGTCTGGGTTGGGTTTATGCCCAACCCGCAACCAGCTCACTTACATAGAGTGGAGGAATGAACGACCCGCTGCCGACCATAGACGACCTCGGGTCGAGTCGGATCGGTCTCCAGTGGACGACGGTTAGGTCGGTCGACCTCGGTACTGAGGTAAATCATCGAACCTTCGCCGGATTTAAGCTCAAACCCACCACGGAAGCCCAGATTTCAAAGAAAATCAAATGCAAGAATCGGCGATCTTTGAGCAAAAGCACTATATCAAGCCCAAATTTGAGCAAAAGCACTACATCAAGCAAGAATCGAAGCAAAAATAAAGCCCAGATCAGAACAAAATCGAAGCAAAAGCATCACATCAAGCCGGATCTAAGTAAAAAATCGAGTAAAATCTTTATCTCACCGCCGAATCTAAGCAAGAAAACCAAGATCTTCACCGAATCTGAGCAAGAAAACCAAGATCTTCACCGAATCTAACCAAAAACTTCAAACTTCTCATCGGAATATCGATGGATCTGAACGGATCTTTATAAGATCGGTGATCTTTCTTCGTTTCATCGGTCGGATCGGGTATATCGGGTGGTGAAGAAGAAAACCCGCCATCTGACCCGCCTAAATCGGTTTTTGGTGGCGGAGACCCGTCTCCAACCGTCACCGGCGTTGGGTCGTACGGTTTTCTGGTCAGCTCGAGCGGTTTGGGCGGGTGGGTCAATCTCCGGGTTCTGATGGACACCCCTAAAATGCACTCTCATATAACTTGATGTAAAAAAAAAAAAAAAGTTTATTTCTCCCTAGAGAGTTAGAGACACCTAAAGTTTATTTTACTATTCAGCTTATTTTTGTTATTATTCATGGGTCCCACAACACTTTTTGATACTATTCATGGGTTTCATTATACTATTTCAATTAACATTTACCTTTATCTGCAGTACTTTCAACAAATAATTTTCAATTTCAGCAAAATAAGCAGATCCCAAACAAGCCATTTATATGAGTTGTTGGTTAAGTTTCAAGCTTTCGATGAAGGAAGAGTTTGCAGGTAAAACGAGGAGATATATGAAGTCTTGATCCCTAACCAAAAATTAAAAAAGAAAAAGAAAAAAGAAGTGAATTCTAGTTAACTTAACTAGTATAGTTTTTTATGGTTGAATAAGTAATCAGGAGTTTCTAACACCAAAAATCAATTAATTTCTTGGTCTTATGACAAAAAACTATCATCAGGATTGGATTTTATGGGTAAAACTCTCTAAAAAAAAAATTTCAAAATTTCAAAATAATCTATTAACGGGCCTGGTTGCAGAAAGAACATTCCAAACCCAAACCCAAACCCAAAAGTGTGAAAACCCAACCGATCGGCCCGTATGCTTGGTATGTAAAAAGATTAGGGTTTCAGAGTGACGCAAACACAGCCTTCGTCTCTATAAATTGCCTCTTTGACACCCCTTTCATTCTCACATAGACATAGGCAGGCAGCCTCTTTCTCTCTTTCTCTCTTTCTCTCTTTCTCTGTCTCTCACTATAATTCTTTAGTTCTTTTTGTTTTGGTTTCTCAACACAGATTTGTGTTGTTGTTGTTGTTGTTTTGAGAAGCTATGATGAAGAACTATCTGTGTACCAGAGACGGTCTCTCAGGAGCTCTGTCTTTGACGGCAAACACAACCCTCTAAGAAGTTCTGAGCTTTCCTTTACTTTTACTCCTCTTCATTTTTTTTTTTTTTTACATATTATTATTTGAGTTGAAAAAGGCGAGGTGATGATAGAAATTCATGTCTGTCAATCCACTGACTGTCATAGTGTGATGACCTCGTGAATCCCGACAGGTTCTGATCGCTTTCTTCTCTCTCTCTCTCACTCTTATTATCAATTTCTAGAAACTGGGTTTTTTTGTTTGTGTGTTTTTAAAGTAAAAATTTATGATTTTGTTTGGATGGGCATGTGATGAATCTCATTGTAACAAATGGGTAATTTGCGGCTGAAATTTTTTTTTTATTGATGCTATATCACCTTGGAGAACTGATGCCCTGTTATATTTTGCTTGAAGTTTTTATCACTTCTAGTTGATAGTATGTTTGTGGTTTTCTGTTTATTGAGATGTCTATTACCAGAATTTACATAGCTATTTGCTACACATTGTAGATTGTTTAGTGAAATATTATGGGATTGGGTGATATTGTTGTATAATTCCAGTGATTGAAATTGAATCAGATCCTACTTAAACCCATTAGATGTTATCATCATCAGTGTATGTTATTCTTTTTAAACTATCATAGCATGGTGGTGAAGGCATTCATGGGAGAAAGGTTGGAATTTGATTTAATGGAGATTGCTGTTACTGTTTATTAGGAGTGTTTCTTAGGAATCAGCTCACAATTCTGTCATCTTAATTCATGCCATCTTACTTGGTCTTACCACATCACAAAGTTCTACTAGGTATACTCATTTTTGGCACACACATTGCCATAACTTACTTGGTTGTGTGATAATTCAATCACCAATCAACACCCAAGCAAGTTGTGGCAAAGTGTGTGCCAAAGAGTTTGTCCCTAAACTTTTTGAATCATAAATGAAAAAGAAAGAGTGACTGAAAAATTTGGTGAAAATTTGTGTCAAATTCACATGGCATCAAATTTTTTATTGAATTTTTCGCTTTCTTTTCTTTTCGATGTTAGTGGTATGCCCATTTGAGTGAAAATTTTAGTGTGTTTTAATGTTGGTCTCGGTTTGGGTTGTTTTTTATACTGTTATTTCCTTGGGCGTAGCTAGACAGTTGTGTGCATTGCCCTTTTGTTAAGTGATGAATCTCAATGTTTGGGCAAGTGATGAATCTCAATGTTTTAATGGGTAATTTGCGTCTGATGTTTCAATTGATGCTATTTCACTTTGGAGAACTGATGCCCCATTTTGTTTAATACATTGTTATTCAAACGTTTGTAATTAGATCTTCATTTTTCATCGTAGTTCTATATTTTAGTTAGTACCTTCATGGTTTAGGTTTCTAAATCACGCACCATGTCATGATGTTGCGTTTGATGTTGATCTTAAGTCTAAAACAAAATATGTTTTTAGTAATTTGAGATGCAGTATCCTACACTATTATGTGTACTTCTATATTTCTAAAAGGATTTTATTAACGGCACACAATAGTATACTATTTTTGGAAAAATTTTATCGGAAATTGAAAAAGCAACTTTATCAATTCTCGATAAATTTTTTTCAAAAATGGTATACTATTGTAGGACACACGTTAACCGGACCCTTTCTAAAATAATATATTTTAGTTAGTACCTTCATGGTTTAGGTTTCTAAATCACGCACCATGTCATGATGTTGGGTTTAATGCTGATCTTAAGTCTAAAACAAATTATGTTTTAAGTAATTTGAGATGCAGTATGCCAATACATGATTATGTGTAGTGTATTTTAGAAACCAAAATGAAGGTATAGTCTTGAGTCTCTTGATATCATTAGTCCAATATACATTTATAAACTTATTGTCTTATAGATTAACATGCATTGATGGCAGGACATCCATTCAAAATTTAGGATGGTCTGTTAATTTTATAGACACAGACCATGCTGAATTTTGAATGGAGGTCCTACAATTGTTGTATGTTTTATGATTTAAATTTTTGGATTTGAATTGATGCAGCATGTTAGCAAAATGCATTATTGTGGTATTGTTATTTTAAAAAAAGGTAATTTGAAAAGCAACAAATTGAAAGAAAGAGTTTGTAGAAGATTGACCGAAGGAAAGAGAAATTGTTTTTTTCAAAAGAACAATTTTTGGGTGTTTACAATGGATTTCTAATATGATGTCGAGGAAAGAGTTTGTAGGAGATTTTTGTTGGGAGAGATTCTAGAAAGTTTAACTTGGGTTAAAAGGAAAGAGTTTTAAGAGATAGGCCTATTGGACCTTCATGGTATTGCTGCATTTGGAGTTTGGCAACTTTTTATGAAAAAGGCCTCAACCCTAGAATTAGGGGAGAGAGATTATATGGATTAGGCTTGTCCACGGGTCTGATCGGGTTTGTGCCCAACCTGAAACCGACCCAACCTGATCGGATGGTAAAATTCAACTCGCTGTCGACCGAGAGGATGATCGGTTTGAGCGGGTTCGAACACCAATAAGCGGCGATCGGGTTCGGTTGGAGTCGAGATTTGGAAAATAGAGGATATTCGGTGAGAATACAATGAAAATTGGCCAAAATCCTCTAAGATTTCGCCAGAAATAGCCAAGATCTCAACTAGATCTGGCAACATCTCGTCGGATCTAGCCAAGAACTTGACTAGATCCAGCGAAATCTCGCCGGATCTAGCCAAAAAACATCTCAAAACTCTCCGGAAGATGAAAATCGGCCAAAATCCTCTGAGATTTTTGTTGGAAAAGAGCCAAGATCTCGACTAGATCTAGTGAAATCTTGCCGGATCTAGCCAAAAACTCGACTAGATCTAGCGAAATCTTGCTGGATCTAGCTAAGATCTAGCCAAAAAACATCTCAAAGCTCACCGAATTTATCAAATAATGCCGAAATATTTGTGGGTTAGTCGGATTGGGTTTTTCGAATTTTGAAGCAAAACCAACGTCCAACCCGTCGCAGTCGGGTTCTGGAGGAAGCAATCCTTCGCTGATCGTCGGAGAAGTCAGTTCGGTCTGCGGCGGGTTGGGTTCGGTCGGTAGAGGTGGGTGGGTCGGGTCCATTGGTTGACTGGACAGCCCTAATATGGATTAAATGACAAATTGTGATTTGTGGGAGAAATCTTGTAGACTTTAACCTGGTTCCCTTTGAGCTTGCGTAGGTAAATAATAAGGGTTCGATGGTTGCAAATTCATAATTTTTAATGGATTGTTTGGATACTGTTTATTGCTTGGAACCTAGTTTTAAAGTTGTTTTTGGAAAAAGTACTTGTGGGTTCCGTGGGCAATTTTAAAATTGGGTCCTATAACAGTATTCACACATTTAAAAATTATTTTGTTACAGTGTTTTCAGTAATAAGTAGTATCTAAAAAGACACTAATAAGATCTGTTTTGATACAACTTATTTTTGCTGAAAATTGAAAACATGGTAGTAAAATAATTTTTAAATGTGTGAATAGTGCTATGAGACTCATTTTTAATGAAAAGTTGCTGAAAAGTGAAGTTTGTAGGTCCCATGCAAACTTCACTTTTCAGCAACTTTTCATTAAAAATGGATCTCACGGCACTATTTACACATTTAAAATTATTTTGTTACAATATTTTTAGTTTTTAGTTTTTAGCGAAAATAAGTTGTATCCAAACGGATCTTAAAAGAGAAAAATCTCTCATGCACTAGGCGTGAGATCTCTTATAGGCATGGACTAGCTCATCCAAGAGATGCATACTGCTAAGGGTTTGTTTGAAATCAATTTATTTCAACTTATTTAATTGAAACTAAATATTTTTTTGAAAAACTATTTAGCTTAAATTAAAAGCTTTAAAAATTAAAAACTAGCTGAATAGTTCTATAGGACTCATAAATAGTGTTATAAAGTGCAATGTGATTTATATATAATAGTAAAAATAAGTTGAAACTTTTAGCTTTAGCAAAATCAAATGGTCTTTGATATAAGATGGTATTAAAGAAAATATATTTTTAATGTTTGAAAATAAGCTATAAAGTGGTACGTCGAGGCTATTGTACTTTAAATTCTTAAAAATACATGGATAACTGACTAATTAATTAATTAACAATATATATATAAGAGCAGTTGGTTCCTAGTTTCGCGAATGAAGATTTGCATGGCCTCCTTGCCTCCTTTAGAGCATCCGCATTCATTTATTCCAATTATATCCTATTTTACCATTCAAAAAGTTACTTTATCAATTATACAATACAATTTTATAATACTTCCATATCCAAACTTCTATTTTCCTATTCTACTCATTAAAATAATATTTCTACACAATAAAATAATATATTCCACAACATTATTTATTCTCTCTCTCTTTCTTTCTTTCTGCTCAAGATCCACAATCACCACCACTGTTGCACCACACACACCTGACACTACCACCACCACTAGCAGCAGTAGCAACCCATAATCTACCGTCAACCAAAAAAAAAAAAAAAAAAAAAAACCCAGACCATCAAACCCTCTCCGATCATCAACACCACCAAAAAAAAAAAAAAAAACACAGCAACCCACAATCCACAGTCAACACCAAAAAAAAAAAAAAAAAACCCAAGCCATCAAACCCTCTCCAATCATCAACACCAAAAAAAAAAAACACAACAACCCACGGTCAATCCCACGCCACTGCACCACTAGACCCACACCGCTGCACCTACTGCCTAAGTCGTTGCACCACCAGACCAACGCCGTTGCATCCACTGACCACGCTGTAGCCCACCAAAATCACACCTATTGAAATCAACCCACCACCACCCACCGACCCAAAACCCATTCCCACACAGATCACAACCTACCGCGATCTCCATCGCTAACCAAATCCAGCCCAGCCCGCTGAGACATCGATCCAAACTCAGCCCGCCGCGATCTCCCACATTTTGTTGACCCATGCGGAGACGCCGATTCAAACCCAGCCCACCGATCGACGCCGATCCAAACCCAGCCCACCGATAGATGCCGATCCAACCTCCAAAATCCAAAACCCAACACCGATGCAAGCTTCGAATGAGAGAGATGTGGGGAGGGAGGAGCTGTTGTGAGAGAGAGAGAGAGAGAGAGAGAGAGAGAGAGAGAGAGATGAGACACCGTGGAGAGAGAAAACTTTAAGTATAAAATATTAATATCTTTTTTTGCCATTGAGCTATAGTGCGGTCCTACATTTAGAACCGCACTGTAGCTCAATTGTGTGTATATATATATATATATATATATATATATATTTTTTTTTTCTTTCAATCCTTACTTTTTACAACATTCAATGGAGGGAGCATTTGTGCCTAAATGGATTTTTATGCTAAAATTTGGAATTTAGCTCTTTTGATGCTGATGCTCTTAGCGTTGAAGATTCATATGGAGTACTCCTTATTTGGAAGGGTTGCAAGCTTTTATTTTTTTGCTGAATGAAGGGTTGCAAGCTTGTAAGATGTTTGTAGTAACTAATGGATGTGTCATGCATTTGTGTCTCCACTAAATTTTCAGCAAGGTTACCAACTCCTCTAAAAATGAGTTATTGCTTGTTGCCCGTGTTAAAAATGTAATAATGTAATTCAAGTGCCAAGAAATCTGGCCCATAAAAATTAGATTTCTTTAGGTATTCACTATTTATTTTAATTTTATGTTTTCAAAGTAAATAAAAATTATTAAAATATTTAGAGGCATACATACCTAAAATCAAAGGATTTATTTTGAAAATAAAATAAAAATTTGTCTTCTGAACACACTAAGGACACACATGTAGTAGTGTCGTAATGTTTCTGACATGGATACGTCAAAGATTTAGAAACATCTATGCTTCTTAGGTTAAAACATATTAGAGCCTAGTTTTAATAATCATATATAAAAAATAATCGATGCGATAATAAAGTTTCTTTCGCATATATATTACAGGTTAACTATGTATTCCGATTGCATTTTTAGCACAAAAAGTTAGATCTATATAGTAAAAAGTATTAAGAAGCTCATATCCATCGGCTAGGAGTTGACAAACCTACACTTCCTCCTAATTTCTCCTTCATTTCCAGTGAGTACGTTGATGTTCCCCATCTTGACCATAGAAATCGCAAATGCCTCAAAGAAAAGCTCTTGATTAGCGGCATAAGTCCACACCTGCTCTCTTATCAACGCCTCATGATCTTCAGTGACCAACACATTATCGGAACCCAACAAACCATTTCCTTGGAGGAGGTTAATGTAGTAGTGGTTATCAAATCTAGCTGGGGTTGTAAAATCAAGTGGTGCAAGCTCATTGTCCCTTCCTGATTTGGGGCAAATGGACCGTAGGATTCTTCGAAAGGTTGTATATCTCTTGTAAGGATCATAGTGTTCTTCGGCACTAATATCATACACCCTTTGCCTGAAGCTTACACACCTTGCCTTTCCCACCGTATGGCTACCTGTTGAAATGCCCTTGTAGATTGCAAGGTGTTACAGTCTTTTCACACAAATGGAATGTAATTTATAAACTTGAGAAAGATTTGCTTGATTCCCAAGAAAGTAACATGACATAAAAGATTTGGTGAAAGCTGCCCTCTTCCAATATATATATATATATATATATATATATATATATATATATATATATATATATATATATATATATATATATATATATATATATATATCGTTTCACATAAATGGAATGTAATTTATAAACTTGAGAAAGATTTGCTTGATTCCCAAGAAAGTAACATGACATAAAAGATTTGGTGAAAGCTGCCTTCTTCCAATATATATATATATATATATATATATATTTGGTAATACTAGGGTTACAATATTTTTCACAATGGTTGATATGATTTGTTATGATTAGAACATCATTTTATTTGGCTTTATTACTGATATTACTTTTATTATCTATAAAGCACAATAAATCATATCAACAATTATTGCTAGGCTTATAATTTTATTTATTTAATTTTTATATGAGCATCATACCAACTGATATGGCTCCAAATCCTTAACTTTCCATCGAAAGAAAAATGTGATTTCTAGCTGATTGTAAAACTTTCATTGTCTCTTGATTTGCCCACACAATTTGTTCTTCATTATGAAAGTGGATGGTCGAATAAATTACCTGATAGAGCAACCAAGTCCCCCACGTCAAGGCCATGTTCTTTAAAACTGGAAATAAGAGTCTCTAGAGAGGAATTTGGAGCAGGGATGAACTGGTTGGCGCCACTGAAGCTTGCTTTCAGTGAATCTCTCCTGCCTAGCAATACATCCCATCCTGGCCCACCTCTCTAGTTAGATAAGCAAATTAAACTTGTTACAGTTAGAAAAAATATTTGTAATTGTAAGAAACATATATGTGACAGTAACATGAAGAAGCAAAATTGGAATTGAAGCTGTGTTGGCTATATCCTTGGAGAAAATTCCAAATTGACCTCCTCCATCAAATTCTAGGCCTTCTCAAGGAATCTAAAATCAAGTAGAATTCCTCTTGTATATATTCGAAACGCTCAAGCATAAAAGAACAAGAATTCAGATTAGCTAATTAAGGGACATTCTTGTATATGATGAATGTAATGGAGTCTGATACATGAAAATGCAATAAAAAAGATAATGGAGCCAAAAAAAAAAAAAAGTTTTCCTACCAGTGTGTTCCTCTACCACCAAAATAAAAGTGGCTAAAAAGTAAATATTCTTTTATACGCAATCTACATTCACTTTGCAAATGTATCTATAAATTTGATTTGATAATGTCTATTGTAAGTACGCAATTTGGCACCTAAGCCCATAGGAAGAAAGGAAGTAGGCTCAAAGAGCCCAATACGATGAATTTGTAGAGACTGGATTAGAAAACTAAACTCTAATGAGTTTAGACAACAATCATAATGGGTAAAGATGACAATAGAATAAAAATGAACTGATTTTATCTAAGGAAAATCGTCATCGGACACAATCTGAGGAGGTTGATTCTTGTATCTATTTCTTTTGAGACCGATTACAAATATTGTTCTTGATTCTACAGTGTTTTTCTCTTCATTCTCCGATCTCCTTCCCTCAGGATCTTCTTTCTATTTTATACTATCTTCTATCTTTTATCTCTACCCTCCACGTGTAAATCAGATTGCTGGTGTTGAACCTTGTCCCATCAGCACATTCTTGAAGTCTTTGGGAGTAGCTGTAAGGCTAAAAACTACTGTTCATATATCACTTCCTCATTAATACGGTCACAGAGTTAACTATAGAGCATTCAATGCGGTAGTAGCAACTTTTGCTTAGATATTTCATATCTTTCCTTTGTCCTGTGCTCTCACGATATATCCTTATCAATAGAATCTCCTGGAATGTTGCTTCTAGATGGCAGACAGTACTTTCTGACCTCTGTTTTGCTCAACCGAGAAAGCATCCCTCCTCGAACCCCCTTCTCAAATCATCATAACTAGATCCCTTCTCTTTATTCATCGATGCCGACTTCCATAACAATGTTTACTCGTCCTTGGACAACTAGGCGTCCTTGGATTGGGCCCCGACCTAATATATACTAGTGGGTCTATCATCCCTACATCTATATTTTAACATATAAATGTGTACTTGAAAAAAGAGATGTGAAATAGTGGATGTAGAAAAAACAAAACCAAATAGAAATTTTGTTAAGCCATTCATTTACCTGTAACAATTATCAAGAAAATCCAGTTTATTAAAGTTTGCAGTTGCATCATTTATTGAAGGATGAGCATCAGCCATCTTAATCATTGATTGAACTCGGACACACATTATCAACTTTTGTAGTATGTACTATGTAGGAGCCATATCATATACCATTTCGGAAGATACCTTTCTAAATGAGAATTGATTCCCATCAAGCTTTCTGACTTGTGTAAAAATAACTTCTTCTTTTTTAGGAATTTCCTCTAATCCACCACATGGCAATTTATTAGATTATTTTCATATATTATTTAAATAAATTACATGATTAGTTAAAAAGATTATATAACTAAATAAATTTCCCCTTCTCATGCTTATCATCTTCTAGTGAATCTAGTCTACCTTATACAAAATCGAAACTTAGGAGAAAAAGTAAGACGTACCGATACTACAGCATCACGTGCAGCAATGGCTATAATATCAGCGCAAGAAACTGTATAAGGGCAAGCCTCTTCCAAATTATACTTTATCTTATCAATAACCTCGAATCCACGAAGCGAGTTTAGGTTAGGCACAGCTTGCTTTTCACTGATTATGTCCCCATTATTGTCCAATAGAACTGAAGCATCACACCCCTAGTAAAACCCAAAAAAAAAAAAAAAAAAAAAAAAAAGAATTAAAAAAAATCATAGAGATGAGTAGTGGAACACTATACTACATGATATATGTGCATCACCTTTTTGGTATGAAAATTCTTCCACTTTTTGAGGACAAGAAAGAAAAAGATTTCACCATTCAATATATATAAAAAGATAATTGGTGGGGTTAGGTTTACCTAGAGTTGCATCAAAGTAAGATCAACATTTGAATATAAATATAGGTCATGGGAATGAAAAGTGAAAGCCCAATGGAATAAATCCAATTAATGATGAATATGACTGGATCGTCTAGTTCTATTCAAAGGTCTTTCACGTATATTTGGCAGTTCAACTGTTCAAGTACCTCAGGTAAAAGCGAAAGGGGGCAGGAGATATCATATACCAACTCCCAAGTAAAATAGATTTGGCTAATAATATATCTCACAATAGAAAGATAACAAATGTTTCAATCATGTACAATCTACATAATTCACTTAAAATGTTGTATACAATTATTGAAGTGTGGGTTAATGACAAAAACACGTCATTTTCTTATTAACTAAGTTTATAATGAAACTTTGTCCATAAATTATAGAGTACACAAAATAATCATAAAAGTGATGTGCACGGTGATACATATAAAAGTAATATACATTACTTTTATATAAATCACCCTGCACATCACTTTTATGATGTATCAATTGAAGAAATTGTAAAATTTATCTTACCGTTCATTAGACTTATGGTTTGGCTATAAACTATTTGTTAAATAAAAATTGTAGCAATAATTTAAAAACCGTTTCAATATCTATGGTGTATGGTTTCTCTTCCCTTAAAATTAATAAATAAATATAAGTTTAAATATGCCTTTGGTATTCAATTTATAATGATGATTTTATTTTGGTCTTTATAAAATATTCTGTATCATTTTAGTCGTTACTCTTTTGAAACATGTTCCATTGTCATCCTTATTGTAACCTAACTGACGAAAATTGTTGACATGACAAGATGGTGGATTGATGGTAAGGAAGAGCTATGAGGTCTTAAGGATTTTAATGGGGTTATGACAAGATTGCGATCAAGCATCGCCATCATCATCACCCGACACCTCTCTGACTCTCTTCTCGGTTTGGATCTCTCGATTTATTTGGTATAACTGTTCCCTACTTCTCACACGCTTCTTGTTTTGCAGGCATGGTTTTTGATCTCAGTGAGAGGCAACAGGGTCTTGAAAGTTTTGAATATTTGGCTCACAATGATGGTGGAGCTTGTCAGCTATTTGGATTCTCTATGGTAAAACAATTGTAGCGTATGTTGTAATTGTGATTCAAGGAAACAAAGAGAGAGAGAGAGAGAGAGAGAGAGAGAGAGAGAGGCCTAACCAAGACAAAACAATCATGGAAATGTAAGCGAAGCAGCGAGGCAGCCATTCGAGGTTCTTTAACCACAGCAATCTCGACATTGAGTCTCACTATCTCTTCCAACGATGGGCACGTTTCTTTGTAGTAGTCAAGAACAAGTGTCCCATCACCACTCAAGGTTTCAGTGCCACACAAAACCAAAATAAGGGCAACCATGAATAGTCTCATGAGGTCCATCGCAGAAAATGAAAGTGACAAATTAAGTGTTGCATGCAAGAGTATATTGCCTTGTAAGGTTGAATGAGATGCTTAGGAACATGAGAGGAATGATGCAGTCACATCTCTATATATGTACTTGCCGGAGGTCTAACAACGATGTTCTACCTTTCAGGTGTATGTGAGCAATGATTAATCTTTTTATGTTTTCTTACCAACTTGTTTGCGTTGAAAAATTCCTTTTACTCTTTTGTCAAAGTTTGATGCAACCAACTCAACCTAATTCTCCCTTTAATGCTTATTTCAAAAATTGTTCCTTTAGTGGTTCAGCACTATAGTTTACTCTGGAACACGAGCCGATCTAAGAGCATCCACAGCAGTGGAGTTTAGCAATTTAGCTCCACCAAAAGTTACTTTATCTATTTTACCTACACACATGTTGCAGCAGTGGATCTATTTTAGCTTTCAACACAATAAAATAATATAAACATTACAATAAAATAATATATCTACCACAATAAAATAATACATCTCACTACAATATAAACACCACAATAAAAAAGTAATGTGAACACAAAATAAAAAATTAATTTTTTTTAGCTCTCATGAACAGTGCACATCTATCTATAGATGTGCACTGTAGCAATGAACTAAAAAAATATAGATTTAGCTTCACTGCTGCATGCTTCTTTTTGGTGTTTTGGTGGAGCTAAAATAGCTATATAACTATTTAGCTCCATTGCTACAAGTGCTCTAAGTATTACAAGTTATGCATTATTCATTTAATTTTATTTGAACACAAGTTGAGCTTGAACTTATTAACAAACTAAATTACACTTGACTACATCTACGTGAAGACATAATATTAATAGAAATTAAATATAACTAAATCATTATAAGCCAATATGAAATTATATATAAAAAGCTAAGATGACTTTCACACCTGCTTGTTGAGGTAGAATAGAAGTCAAAATGAAATTTTGAACAAAGCCTACCAATTGGTTTAATAAATTAAAGGAAAATAAAATCATAAACCATGGAGTAAATAAAATACTCCCTCCTCTTACATGAAGGGTGAGCTCCACCCGTGGGTCCCACCATGAGGCCCACCCCTCATGTGAGAGGAGGGAGCATTGCTCCCAAAGCATGTAAGAATTGCCTAATGGTTTGACGTGTGGTGGGGAGTTTGAATGATGAAGACAAAAAAACTAATAGCTAGTGAATGAGTGAAACTATTAAATTGTGAAAAATAAGTTTGAAAGGGACACTACATGGACAGCTAAGAATAGTTGGGGGGGTTGGGGGGCGCATTCGGAGGCGATTATGTTTTGTGGGGGCCAATTCTTACAAAAATGACTTAGGTCTTCAAATTTACCTACTTTAGACAATTTTTAAACAATTTGGGGGTGGTCAAGGCCTCTCACTTAACAACATAATTTTGCCCACCCCTCATATGATTGCTCTCAAAGCATGTAAGAACACTACATGTACAGCTAAGAACAGTTGGGGGGTTGGGGGTCGCATTTGGGGGCAATTATTTTTTGTGGGGCCAATTCTTACAAAAATGACTTAGGTCTTCAAATTTACTTGCTTTAGACATTTTTTAAACAATTTGGGGGTGGTCAAGGCCTCTCACTTAACAACATAATTTTGCCCACCCCTTATATGATTGCTCTCGGAGCATGTAAGCATAACCTAATGGTTTGACGTGTGGTGGGGAGTTTGAATGATAAAGACAAAAAAACTAATAGCTAGTGAATGAGTGAAACTATTAAACTGTGAAAAATAAGTTTGAAAGGGACACTTCATGGACAAATAAGAATAGTTTGGGTTGGGTTGGGTGGGGTGGGGGGCGCGTTCGGGGCGATTGTTTTTTCGTGGGGACCAATTCTTATGAAAATGACTTAGGTCTTCAAATTTACCTGCTTTAGACATTTTTTAAAACAATTTGGGGGTGGTCAAGGCCTCTCACTTAACAAAATATTTTTGCCCTTGGGCGATAATCATATTCTTACCACATTAGTTTGTATGATTTTTGCCCTTAAGCATTAATTGTATTCTTGTCACATTAGTTTGTATGTTTTTTTGCTAGTAAAATTTGTAATAGTTTTACGTTTTGTTTGAGATCCGCTTATTTTGTTGAAACTAAATTTTTTTTGCTGAAAGTACTATAGATAAAGATAAAAGTTAGCTGAAATAGTACAGTAGAACTTATGAATAGTATCAAAAAGTACAGTGAGTTCCATGAATAGTAGCAAAAATAAGCTGAATAGTAAAATAAGTTGGCAAAAATAAGTGTTTGTTTGGCAAGATTATTTTTGCCAACTTATTTTGTTATTCAGCTTATTTTTACTACTATTTATATGCCCCACTGCACTTTTTTATACTATTCATAGGTTCCACTGTATTATTTCAATTAATATTTACTTTTATCTATAATACTTTCAGCAAAAAAGTTTTTAATTTCAGCAAAATAAATGGATCCCAAACAGGCCCTAAGTGTGGGTTTGGTTTTAGCTTAAAAAACCAACTTATTTTACTATTCAGTTTATTTTTGCTACTATTTATGGGTCCCACTGCACTTTGTGGTACTATTTATGGGTCTCACTGTACTATTTCTTCAACTAACTTTTACTTTTATCTTCAATATTTTTAACAAAAAAAATTTAAATTTAACAAAATCAGCGAATATCAAATAGACTCTTAGTAGTTCATTTTCAATTTTAGGCTTGGGTCAAGATGAGGTCAAAATAAATCCAACTATGCAAGGAAGATATGGGCCGGAGAGATTTGTAGGATTAGCCCAAAAGTTTTGGTTCAAAGATATGGATTGAGGAATTTTACACATTCAGGGGTAAAATTTTATTTCCTAATGGGTCATAATGGATTCAATGGTAAAAATGAGATTTTCAAAATGAAAATTTTAGTTTTTGATCAATTCATAGAAACGAATAATCTTCATTTGTTGAAAATGATTTTTTTTTTTGTTGATACAGTTGAAAATGATTTTAATTGAGCATGAATGCATGAAATAAAAATCTGAAAGACAAACACTTAAGGGAGAGGAGATAATGTTCAAACACAAAGACACTCCACAAACTTTACTCAAAAGCTATAGTAATATTTAAGGGAGGGTGGAGTGACTACACTCAAGTAACTTTTAAGGGAAAGTGAGACAAATTATACTACACACAACTCTCCCTTAAACAACGTGGGATAATTACCTTTTTAAATATATATATATATATATATATATATATATATATATATATATATATATATATAGAAACAAATGCACACATACACATATGGGAAAGAAGATGTGATTTTAATACAAAAACATACCACAAACTTCACTCAAAAATCATGATAACTTTGAAAAGATAGTGTGATAAGTTATACTGCTCACAAACACACTCTCTTAAAGAATATGAGACAATTAAAATTTTGATTCTCAATGATTCTATTGAAATAATCATCGTGCATTGGAAGAACCTAAAGATAATTGCGAAACTTCTAAACATCAGAATTGATTATCTGATTTTTTAAATAAATAATTAAATTGATAATTTGGAAGATTACATTCCGATTGGAATCATCCTCATCCTCGTCCAAAAAATATTACATTTTGATTATAAAAAACCATGAATTTTTTGTTTAAAAAATACAAATCATTATAATAATATAAAAAAAGACTAAAGTAAAATTTTGGCCATTAAAGTTTACGGTTTTTTTCATTTTGGCATTTTATTTTTTCAAATTTTCATTTTGCCTCTTCAGATTTGATTCCATTTTCATATTATCCCCACTGTCCATTTCGGTTAATAATCTGACCATTGTGAGTCTCATTGTGGGCTATGTGTGGCATATCCTGATTTGCTGATGGGCCTCATTGGGTGCAATACTGGGCCTTGAAGGTGGGCCCTGGATACATGGAGTCATGAAGTAGATCCAGAGTATTGTGGGCTTTTTTTCTTAGAACTTTGAGTTTGGATTTTCAAAGCTTTGTTGGAAATGAAGAAGCCCTCGAGGCTTGTTTGTATTGGCCCAGGTATTTGCCATTCAAACTCTCGGTAAACATTCTTAGACTAGGCAAGGAGGGCATGAAATACTTTCCCACCTTGTAGCTTAGCCTCCAAATTTTAGATTTGGGGATGTAGGCTAGAGTATCTGATCCACTTAATTTTCATTTCCCTCAGTAACATATGACTAAGCCCTTGTAACATTTATTTTGGAATTGATATACCATTATATAATTTAATAAAATCTCGAGGTTTTTTTTAGTTTTTTCTATTTCAAATTAAAGTAAGTTGCGACTTCACTATGAATCTCTTAATTTAAGAGGTAGTATATATGAAGTTGAGCCTCCATTATGAAACTCCTTTATTGAGGGATGCTAAATATCTCGCCCTCTCATGTTGCAATTCTCAAAGCTACCTGAAGCGAATTTGGGAGGTGAGAAACTAGAAGTGTAGTTGAAAAGGGAAGTTAGAAAAGTGGAAGGAAATTATCAGATGCAAAAGGGAGGAGACTTTATATGCTTGTGTAAGGGAGGATAAGGATTCAGCTTGAGGTGAGAGCACAAGAGGTTTTACTGCTGCATTGAAGCTGCTATGACAGCCACAGGAAATTGATGTCCTCTATGTTGAGTTTAGATATGTACTCTCCATTAGGGGAATTTACTGTAAGATCTCTAGTTTGCTTATTTTCTGGGATTGGCATTGTTGTGCTTTTAGATTTAAGGTGCTTCTCTTCTGTGTTTTAATTGCAGTTGCAGGGGATTTTGAGTGGCAATCTATGGAACTGCAGTTTTGGGTTCTGCAGCATTTGTCTGCTTGTCACTATAGTCTGTGCTCATTGTTCTATCTCTCTTTGGGTAATAGTATTCATCTCATTCATAAACAAAACAATATATATATATATATATATATATATATATATATATATTTTTTTTTTTTTTTTCTGTGTAATTTAAACTGCTAAAAGAACATTAAAATTACAGTTCAACAAAAACATATTGCACACTTTATCATTGGAATCAACTAGGCTTTTAATTACTTAAAAAAAAAAAAACACAAACTCTTGCAAATAAAAGGAAATTGATAAAAAAGCAACTAACTCAAGTTACCGGCTAGTATATCTTAAATGTAAACCTTTTCATTCCCCCCACCCAAAAAAAAAAAAGGGAAACCAAGATAGAGGAAAAATTACATGTATTACTCCAAGTGTTAGTGGACTATCAAATAACATTTATAGTAGCTCCACAAACCCATCACAAAATTTGAAAAAAGAACTATACAGACCCGCAACACCACAAAACTGGTAAATCCACCGATAACACAAATGTTTGGAGGTCCTCTAGAAATAGAAGGAAATAGGTTGGCTTTTGCTATATACATTCATATCTTATTCCTCTTAACTTATTAGCTTGAATGACCTAAATCAGACTTGTGATCCCAGCTGAAATACTTGACTGTGACCATCACTTCTTGTAAGCTATAGTCAGGCATTGATGATGTTGGTTGATGGCATCTTGAAATCCAATAATCAGACAAGATACCACCTTGCAACTTGCCACAATGATTTGCAACCCTGTTTGAGAGTTTAATTATGTTAGTATATGCATGAAACATCAATCTCGTTATATTCTTCAAAGCATAGATAAGTAAGCAACTTCATCTAGTCATCTTTAAGATACTTTTCAGGTGCCTCTTGCAAAGAATCACTCCAATGGGGCATAAATTTCCAAAACACGAAAGATTCACTCTAAGATGGTTGTCTGATTATCTGACCAGGTTTAAGTAAATGACTGAAAAGGTTGAACAAGAAAAAGTGGGCTGCATACTATTTGGTATAGAACATAACATCTAACGTTATCAATCATCATGGTCTGCAACACATCAAGGAATACTGACATGTGCAATTGGATTGAACAATGTATTCAGAGTTTGAACTATCCTTCAGAATCAGCATTGGTAAGAATCTAATACATATACTGCTCTTTTTCAGAAAGATGATGTGATTACTCGGGCATATTTGAAGAAATTAAAAATAAATTTCCAGAAACAAAATTGACCTAACTTATGGACAATATATCAGATAATCTTGAAAATTTAGAGCTATTGTGCTATGTATTTAGTTTAACTTTACATCAATCTGGAGTAGTCTTATAGATCTACTAACAATCTCAACTTTGATGGCCTATGATATTATTTTGCTGAGTTTCGCATATATGGAAAATGATGCAAAAGATTTTACTCAAGATATGTATGGCCGTTCAAACAAACTATTTTCGTGAAAAGATCTCTTAAGTGGACTCAGTTAATGTCAAGTTTAATCTATGTAACATTTACGGGCACTTCTTATTGATTTCCTCCTTGTCACTTTAATACCTTAGAACACAGCACATTGTGAAAGATTATTTGAGACTTTTATGATACTGGTTATAAGCATTTGTTAAAACTTGTCTTTCATCTTTTCATAATTTTCAACAATGAATTGGGACAATTACCTCTGCTAAGATTCTAATTCTCTTCATTAAGGAAAATTTCAGGATGTACAGCCGCACTGTTGACATGGAGAGCCCTTTTCAGTTTCCGATGGTCTAAGACTTCAACTTCAACCAAGAAATTTGAACTAACTGGTCGATGATCTGAGAGCCTTATATCTGCCCGCTTGTAGGAAACTTGTTTTATGCCTTTTCCAAACCGAAGTATACGATCACACCTGCATAAATATCAACTGCTCAGTTAGCTAAATTTCTGAGCATTTGTCTAAAGAAAGCTACAGTGTGTCAATACTTGATCAATATTTCATCGAACATACTCAAGTTGACTCATACAGTCTTGAGTTCTAAGGGATCAAGCTCTATCACTTGATCTGAAAAATATAGGTAATCCGATGCACCCCACTCAAGTTTTGAGTCCATTTGTTGAGTATCAAAGCAATGGCGCTCAGGATGTCCAGAGAAAAACTGCTAAGTCTACCAACCTGCCCCATACCAATGTGTTTGGACTACTTTTTCCAGTCTAATGGGCTACAATGGTTTCAAAACTAGAAAAACCAACTAGAAAGGTTTGGTATCAGGTTCAAAAGTTTTGACAAACAAGCGAACCCAAACAAATACAACAATTATGTTACCAGAAAAAAAAAAAAAAATATATATATATATATATATATATATATATATATATATATATATATTGTATAGTTCAATACTGATTTTTTATTTTTTTTATTTTTTGAGAATATATACTGATTTTTTATTAGAACCTATATTATATTATTTATTTCTTAATAAAATATGTATACAATGCAATGGGGGGATGGGCATTGCTAGCAAAGATCCATCTTAGTTAAAAATTTAACCATACTTTTTCATCTAGTATGGGCCTTCAGATTTGGTCGATATGTGCAGCAAGAACAAATTATTTTTACAATAGAATCTTAAATGGTTAGATGAATTATTGGAATGATTCAAATAATTGTTTTGCAGAGTTATTCAAATTATCATCAAAGAAAAAAGGCCCAAATTGACCTGGTAGTACTAGTCTAAACTGACAATCTAAATCGATCCAAAATGATCACATTTGGATTGGTTCCAGTTTGGCTACTATCCAAACCGTGATGTAAGTCTGGTTTGAAAAGAATCAAACCAGTCTTGTATACATCCCTGAATGATACCATGGAAACTGTTTGTTGCATACATTGTGTGCATTTACACACTGCCCAAAACAATCAAACTAGAAAAAAAAAAATGACTTTTTTTTTTGCGAGGGATAGAGTGTGTAAATGCACATGTGTGCAACATAATTTTCCCAATAAAAAATCATGCAAAGTGTTAGAATTATGGTTAAGTGATTAAATTCATCATTTCTTAATAGCTTAAGCTTTTAAGAGAATCGATAATTTAACAAAAAGCTCAACTAACTTCTTATAAAAGCATAATGCGTGCCATAATTTTTGAGTTTTTCCCATCAATCCCTCTTCAAGGTGGTATATGATGTTTTTGGTGCATGCATCCTTCCTCTCACATGAGGGTGAACTCCACAAGTGTGAGGTCCACCCTCATGTGAGAGGGAAGATGCATATCGAAACACTGTGTTTTCTATGTATTTTATTGTTCCTCAACACCAGGTTCACAATCTTGATAGTCCCAAGAAAGTAGTGCTTACCAAGCTGGAGACCTCTTCTTCTCCCCTTCTTTAGGGTTTTCACCAACATATCTATCAGAGTTGATTTCATACTTGTAAGTGGGTGGAAACTCTATCTTCCCCTCTTTCCATCCATCAAATACATGCCCACTATGGAGTTCCTTGCTTAGCTGCCACATAAAAGGATATCATTGAACATCAAATTTCCATCAATGCCAATTTATTTCCATCCATCAAATTTCCAATAATGCAAACTTAAAGCATTACAAGTCTCACCTGATCGTTGTTGAGAAGTTCAGCCCATCTTCTTAAAGCAACAAGTTTCCTCACTTCCTCATCCAACATATTGATACGATAATTCAAATCCCCAAACCAAAATATCTGACTGCTTACAAAGGGATCCAATCATAAATTTACATTCCAGGTAAAAATGTTAGAGATTAAATAACAACATATTTTGACCAACTATTGAATAGACAACAGTATCTGAACCAGTCTAAACATAGACCTATGACCAAATCGAAATTCCATGCTGCAACAAGTTTCCTTAAAAAATAAAGCTCACATGAAGATTTTGTGCTACATAAATGGAATTTCAAATGCGAAAATAATGCTTACTCATGAGAAGGAATTGTTTGTGGTTGATCTGTATCAAAGATAGATGAGAAATGGGTCCGCCGTATAATCTCATTAACATCAGAATTACGCCTCTGTTCAGCCCCATCCTTCTGGCCAGAGGTCAGATGAGAACAAACAAAGCACATCCGGGATTGAAACAATGACATGCTAACAGAAACCGATCCCTACATCAGAAACCACAAGTTGGTTAAGACATCCAGTCAAATCGAAACAAGTAATCATCATACACATATAGTGAAATGTCATCTCCCCTCTACAATTGATGCAATCTCCAGCCTGCCACCAATCACATTGCAATGCATCATAATATGGAGGGCACTGTTTTCTTGTCGTAGAAGTAAAAAAATTCAAGTGAACTAACCAAATATTACTTACTATTTAGTGGCATGGAAGCAGAAACACTTCATAGCATGATGCAGTGTGATGTAATTCTCTCCAGACTGTAGCAATAATGTAATAACAAGTAATTGTAGAGGTTAAGAGACGAATTATGAAGGTTCTATTTTAGTCTCAGCCATTATCAATGTAGTTTTCAAATTTCACCAGGTTGCATCCAGGAAAGAGATTTTACCCCCACCACCATTCTTTTTAGTGTGTGTGCATGTGAGGAAGGGGAACACGTATGCTATGAAGGTTGTTGCATTTCTATAATGGAATTAAAGGCACTACCTTATTTCCCATGTAGCCCATTAGACCAACTCCAACAGGAGAAACTTTCAAATTGTTGATATGTCTTCTGAAGCTCTTACGCACCCAAACTGATACGTATATCCCTACCATCTGCTTGCTGACAATCCTCACATACCTATGACGTGACTTCAAACAGTTTTTGGTAACTTCATTAGTTTGCTGAGCCTGTGGAAGTTCAAGAAATTCATCATCTTCCTCATCAGAAAAAGTTCCAGATACATCAGATAGAGAATCAAGAACTTCAGGCTTCTCTTGCTGCTCCATCCACATCAAGCCTAAGTTACCTGAGCTATGGTGCGAACGTTTCAATCTACTACATTCTAATGAAAAACTTTTAGGACTTGCTGGTAGAGAATTATCTGTCAAGTTAAATCCAATTCTTCCGGAACTGCTGAATACTCTACGCAATTTTGAATTGGAGGAGATCACTTGAGGGGTTGCATCTAATGAACGTTCAGGCCAGTCTAATTCATTATTGCAATCAATACCATATATTCTCTTCAATGGTAAATTCATTCCAAAACCAATTACTTTATCCAATGCCTCCTGTTCCATGTCATAATTATTTGTTGTCATGACGTATTCATCGCTCATCATCTCTAATGGATCAACCTCAGCTGCAAGTACATCAGCAACAGAAGAAGTCCTCATCACTGGGGAGGGTGGGGCACTATAGCATTTGTGTTTGCTTTCAGGTTCCAAAGATTTGTTGAGGGTTTTTCGTATAATCGCCTCCCATTTTGGTATGGGGCTACTATCCTCTGCCCCCAGTACATTCCCGGCATTCAAAGGGACTACCTCTTGGAAACTGGAAAAAGCAAATAGATTATATTAAAATCAGTTGATAGACTATTGAACCTTCTCAGCTGCCAAAAGTTTTAGCTAATAAATGACCATTGTATAGAAGAGAGAGAACACTTTAACACGCAATGTCAACAGTCCCAAAATCATGAAGGACAGCCGCATGCACTTTTAGTTTTAGATTTAGATATAAAAGATTATATATGTAAAGGGAGAAACATTGCGGCTTAAACAAACAAGAACATATGACCATTCAACATGTTCCTTCTTAAAATGTGGAAAAATATTAGATATATGTTTGTTTCCAGAGTACTTAAGAAATCTGCAGCAACTGAAATATGAGCAGAATTTATTCCAGTTCAATGAACTTGAAGCATTCTGGGTCTGAATGTTGGAGGAATGATCAGGGGGGTGCATAGTAGTGTAGATGGATGTATATTATTTGATTTTAATGTGTATGCATATGAATTTAGGTTTGCTTTTTAAGTGTAATACATTAAGAATCAACATGCTCTCAGACCCCTCAAAAAAAAAAAAAAAAGCTCTCGGACCCAAGGTGAACAGTAATGAGTCAATTGCCAAAATCCAGTTGGTAGCAGAACCTTTGCCAAGAACAAATGTCAGGCAAGGAAATCTACCATATTGGCTATGCAGTACAAACTTATTCAACCAATAGCCCTCCAAAATATCTCTAGACTAGAACATATAAACAGATAATTATGCAGTGTAGACATGGATGTCCCACGGTAAAATATTCACAGAATCATCTTCTGCATGGCTGGATAGATACAAATTCTTGTTAAATCTAAAATGAAGCCTTCAATTAGACCACAAAACTTAGGAACTTGAATACAAGCTAGTAGTGTGTACAAATAATTATGAAGTCAAACAAAACCCAATGAAGAGATCACCCTATTCACATAAGAAAAAGAATAAAGCTCAATAAATTTTATCAAAAGAAGAAAGAAATATCCAGTTCTGTGCAATATACTACTGATTCATTCAATTTTCATTGGACATCCCAGCATCTGACTACAAAGTTTGTCACTTTTTAAGGTCAGCATTCTACTATTTTCAACATATTCTACCTGAACTTATTAGTGAGATGGTTTTTAATATAATATATATTTTTTGACTATAAAGTGTTCAAAAACATTGATGGGCACTATTAGCTTTGACAATCAATTGTATCTTAGTCAAAAACTGTAGTTTACACAAGACACAAATTGACCGCCATCTAATGAAGCACCAGTCACAGGGATGAGGAAGTACTCACCCAAGAATGTAAATATCTGCTGGCTCTTCTGTACAAAGCCAGTCATCAATCTCAAGATCTTCACATGGAAGTCTTCCAGCAACATTCCAAGTACCAATTGTCACCCTACAGTAAATAAATGTCATTATAAGAATCCAGTGAGATACAAAATAGTAATACCTATAGATAGCATAGGCAGGTCACCGTCAAACCTCACATCCTTTGTATTTATGTACTGCGCACGCAGAGTTTCTGATTTTCCTCTCCTGTGTCTTAACTGATACCCCTTGGAAGGTGTATCTGCATGAATGGAAATCAAAACCAAAGATGATAGTTATCAGATGACAAAATCATTAAAATATCAGGAAACTATTTCACAAATTATTAAGCTAATTGACCTAAAGGTTTCTTTGGCTCCATTCAGATTTGAAGGACTAAGATGGAGCTAAAGAAAAATGCTAACATAATTTCCATGATCCATACCATGCTTCAAATCCAAGGTCACATAAAAAAGTAATAAAAATTCTGACCATGGTAGCCTTCGGCCCTTCAGCTAAGAATAAAAAATTAGAAATGTTGAACAAAGAAATAATAGCAAAACTATATAGAAACAAAACAAGGAAGATCACACAGATGAGCTTAACGCCTTAACCACAGATGTTCTTAGGAAAAATAAGCACCGGCAAATGGTAAAACATTCCAGTAATAGTAAAGATGACAGAAAATATGCATACTTTTAATTAAACATGAATAGATATTGAGAAAGCAGTTTCATCCTAATAGGACCAATCAATTAAACAGAAAGCAAAGGATTGCCTGAAGTTTGACAGGAGAAAATGGATTGGTTTCTGTGTGTCCTATGGGCATGCTCCTCATCCACTTGCATGTTTGCATCTTTAAGAGAGCAAGCTGGAAAAAAGTTGCAGAAACCATAATCAAGCAGAAAAGGCAAAACAAATAACTTGTAATGGTAAACATGCTAAAACCATACCATCATCTTCACTCTCAGTTTCGGTGTCAACCTCATCTTCGCTAAAATCATACACCTTAGGCTTTATATTTAACCATTTCTTCATCACAAGGGAAGGCCAAAAGGCCTGCAATCAAATGTAATTGGCCAAATAAATCATCAAGAATCATATCTTTATTTATATATAATCTTAATACACAACAACTGGTAAAAGAAGTCCTTGATGACTTCAAAACATACCTCAGAATGCTTCCCTCGCCTGGTTCTCATTCTCTCAAGATCAAAAACTTTACACTAAAAGCCAGAAACACTTATGTACTAGACTTCAAAGCCACAGGTTCCTGAACCTTGAAACAAGCACAAGCATGCAATTGTCACTGTTCTAGCATATAAATAAACAACTAAGAATTTTTCTAGACATCACTATACGAGAAAGTCCATGGGTAGGCTTATTTGATGCCAAATAAAATGAACACTCATGCGAGGACCAAATAGAAAGGACAGAAAAAATGTGGACATATCTAACAGACATCTTCAACCTCAACTTGCAAAAAAATAATACTCAATGGTCCTTGCTTACGTTACAATTTTCCAATAACATAATAAGAAAGATATAGTTGAAAATTCAATAACAGACCAAAAAGTTCAATAAAAGCTAAACTGTCATTTTCATGACAACCAATGTGTAATCCCAAAAATCCGTGGATGCTACAGCTATTTCTTTCAGCAAGGTGGTAGGAAAAATAAGCCATTGACAGAAGAGAGAAAAGTATAATATAATCAAAGAAACCCCATTAAGAAGAAATCATATATTCAATAAATTGCCAACAATTTAATGAACCCAAAAGCTAACTACACGTGCATTAAAAAAATCCAACTGTGTGCTCACAACAATGCAAATTGCTGACTCATCCGCACACCTTAATCTGCAAATCACAATGATACAACAACAGTAAGCTAATCTCACCACACACACACACTCATATTCAATTCAGAAACCAAAGCCACAATGTATCTGCCAATCACAAACAGTGATTTCACACTAGCAACTATAGACAAACGTCCTAATAATAAACACACCAATTATATGAAACATGATAACAAACCATTCATATCAGTCATTCAGAGTCACAGCCAAGATTTGCATTGACCCACCACTACTAAATTTCCTGCAACATAAAATTAATTAATTAAACAAAACAAAACAAAGGGGGTTGACACTAAAAAATAGAATCCAAGTCAAATGGGTAACTAAAAAAATTAATTTAAAAAAATAATAATTAAGCTAAACCACTCACAGCTGTAGACTAATTGGTAGGTCGGTAGACCTTTATTTGTTAAAAAAATATTGACCATTATCTTTTTTGTTTTTTTTTTTTTTGACCACTATCTAACTGTATAATATATTATAATTGTAACAAAGTAATATTATAGACTAAATTGTACAAAAATGGGCCATTACATGAAATATTGAAAAATAAAAATACACGTGACCACATTGGAGGACCCAGTCCGCACTATATGTGAATGTGATCAACTATGAGTCTGTTTTCCACTGTTATAAAATCCTATCCGCGTTTTTGGCTGGCAAAGCAAAACCGATATAAAATAGCAAACACAAACCGCCCCAAGGAAACAATAAATACGACCAGCAACAACGTTAAGGACTTTTGATAACAGCCATGCAATTAGAATAATAACCAAATGGAAAGCCAAGAAGAGTAAGGAAGGAGGGTACGATTGTTTATGTCGGGGAAATTATACGATATTATATTATATACTGCTGTCCAGCTAAAATTGTGTTTTGAAGATATAATTTTAATTATAAGTGTGATACAGTGTTTTGAAAATACGATTTCATTTATATTCATATTATTAATGTTCAGATGCAACCTTTTTTGTAACAAATTTCGTAATTGCTAAAATTGTTGACTATGAGCGGTAGATACAACTAATATATATGACTTTATTACTTTTTCTTTACCACTCAACGATTTCTGTATAATTGTGAAATTTGTTAGAGAAAAAAAAAATTGTGTCCATAACATTACTGTATATAAATATTGAAGTTTGAGGGTGTGTACGGCAGCTGTACAAATTGCGGGACCGAATTGTAGCATTTAGGACTGTGGAAATATCAAAGGGTCCAGTTTGTTCTGTTGGTGTGTGGAGAGGTTGATTATGATGTCTCAACTCTCAATTGTGGACTTGTCAAGCCATTGAACATTGGAAATGATGACAAATTATTGGGGTCGGATTGATTGTGTTTTTGTTCTTAGCCTCTTAGAACATCCATATTGAAAATGGCATATGCCATATATAGGAAAAATTTAGCATAAAAATCCAAAATCTCCCACACATTCGGACATGTAAAAACCAATTATTATAAAAAAAATTTGTAATAGTGCTACAGTACAATTCTACACCAAGTTTGCATAGAAGTAGAATTGCACTGTAGCTCAATTCTTAAAAAAAAAAAAACTAATATTTTATTCACTTACTTTATCAATTTCTCTCTCACACCAAGTTCTTGGATTTTGGGTTTTTGTTTTTTATTTGGGTTTTGGGATATATATATTTTTTTGTGTAGAAATATTATTTTAATATGTTATATTGTAAAATAAAAATTGGGATGTTGAGAGCATTGTAAAATAGTATAATATAATTGATAAAGTAGCTTTTTGAGATGGTAAAATAGGATATGATAGAATTTTGAGATGTGAAATATGTCAGTTTTTTATTGGTTTTGTAGATTTTCCTCAAAACTAGTTTTTTTTTTTTTTTTTAATAATTACTGAAATAGCCTATTATGAATCTTGTGATTGGTGCGTTAAAAAAGTAGTATGATTTTGTAACTCAACTATCCAATCAATCAACAGCAAAAAAGTGAAAAATTTTGTACTCATAACTTTCCTTGAAAAAAAAAAGGGTCTGCCATGATTGTTCTTACGACATTTGTTAATAGACAATTTTAAAAAAGTTTGTACCACTTTTATGAAAATTAAAAAAAAAAAAAAAAGCTGTCTTTTTCCTTATAAAAAGTTTCAAAAAATATTTCTTAAACTAATGCCCTTGTGTGGGTTCAAGTTACTCTTAGTGCGAGTTCAAGTTACGATTAGTACAACTCTAAGCATTGTTACACTATTCAATATTTTTTTTTATTGTATATGAATTTTAACAAATCCACCGTTGGATTAAATTTTCTTCTTATACTATACATATTTTCAAAATTTCAAGATAATCTAAAATCAATAACTATGTCATCGATTAAGTGTTTAAATTTCAATTTTTTTGTATTTAAAATTGTGCATAAAAGGTGAGTTTCTAGATCAAATAGTAAATTGCATCCAATAGCCACAAAACTTTGTATGCGTGTGAATAACATAGAGAGTATGTAATCCAACAATGAGATTTATGAAATATTAATTCAATAAAAAGTTATTATATGTTGTTAAAATGTTTAGAATTACACCAGGTGTAACTCTAAACCCGACTCATATATTGATCTGCAAAATCTCTTTAATCTTCTACATATAATCTAAATTCTTCTCCATCTTTCCCAAATAACAACTCCCACTTCTTCCTTTTCATCTTATCCTTCTCATCCCTTACCTTCTTCTTATCTTTCACCCATTTGCCCTTCTTACCCTTTGTTGGCTTCAATTGGTTTAGATTAAGGGTGAGAAGCAAGAGAGATTTTAATTTGATGCTGATGCCATAGGGTTTTCTATTCTCTCACAGGACAGGGGAATAAAAGATTAAGAAAAAAAAAGCATAAAGAAAAAGTATATTGACATCGTTTGTGTAAGTCAATAAACTAGATAGATGGAAAAATTGAAGAGGGAGGACCTAAGTAATAGTAAAAATAAAAAAAAGAGAACTTAAGTGTAAGGTCGCAATTTATACCTAAGCCCAACAAGAGGAAGGGTTTCAGTCCAAAGAGCCCAACACAATAAATTGTAGAGAGTGGATTAGAAATCGTGTTTCTAATGAGCTTCTATGACAACAACAATGACCCAAAATTACAAAATGATAAGGATAGATTAGTTTGTATGATGAAAGCTGTCCTCGGACTCAAGCCAAGGAGTAGATTCTTATATTTCTTATTTCTTAAAGATTAATTACAGATATTCAGTCTACAATGTTTTCTCTTCCTTCTTTTCGATCCCCCTCTCTCCAGGACCTTCTTTCCGCTCATATATCTTCCTTCTTGCTCTACACGTGTAGGTCTAATCTGCTAATGTTGATACTTGTCACATCCGCACCTTTCAAAAGTCTTTAGATAATAGCTGTAAGGCTGAAAATCACTGTTCAGATATCACTTCCTCATTAATGCGGCCAGAGACTTAGGTACAAAGCATTCAATGTGGTAGTAGCAGCTTCTTTGTTTTTAGATATTTCCCAATTGTTCCTGCTCTCCTTGCCCCCATGAAGCATATCCTCATCCACAGGTCCTCCTAGAAGATCATTCTGGACAACATGATGCACCATCTGATCCTTACTTCACTTAGCCGATGAGATACCCCTCCTCAGATTACTTCTCTTAGCTTCTTTTGCCACAATTTGCTCGTGGATCTCTAGATTTGACATCTTTATCACTATCAATCCATCCTCAGACAGGTAAACATCCTCAAATAAAGCCCATGGCCCAAAAATGCACCTTGGGCCTTTTATCCCCACACTAAGTAATAGTATTTAATGTATTGTATCTAAGTTTTGTGTGTGTGTGTGTGTGTGTATATTTGTGCATTTGTGGAGGGATCTCAACGAAACTTGACTAATTATTTTTGGATATAACACACATGTGACTAACACTTACTTGAGTCATTAAACTTGTGAACATGAAGTTGGTGTTTATTAGTATTTCATGTAGTCATAGTGGTTGTAGAGGTGGTGGTAGTGGTATTAGCGACAATGGAGGTCATGGTTGTAATAGTAACAGTGGTGGAGGCAAGCTATGGTGTGGTGATGGTGATGGTGATGGTGTTATGTGGGTTGGGTAGTGGTGGCGACTATGATGATAAGGATTAAAAGCATTGGTGGTATCAAACTATTACCAAAATTTTTCAAAATTTTTAAATTACTACTCCAATTGAAATCATTTGCAAAAAGTTATAAAAAAAATTAAAATTATTTTCATTATTTAATTTAATAATTTATAGTGTTTTTTTTATTATTATAAAAGCTCGACCTTACAAGACATGCAACTTAAAATAATAGTTTTCTTTTTATTTTTGCTATTTTATTGTTCAAATTTCAATATATTTTCTTTAATTTGTTTGATTAGCAAATGCATTCCACAGTTTTATGTATTACTAGCAGCATTTAACAATTTAAGCCATGTATCCTGTAATGCCCAAAGACAAGGAGCAAGAAAATGGAAGCACTAATGTGCCATCAAAGCAAGTAAATTTGGTCCCCAGTGCTAAGAATATTGCAGAAAGATTCTCAATATGCATCATATTAAGGTCACATTATGATAAAAAAAACAAACCAAACATCCCTTGAGTAAACTCAATTTTGCAAAGACAATTGGTTGGCCTCTTGGGAACCCCATGAGGACTCTAGTTCAAGTTCTGAGATTAATCGATATACAGTTCTTGTCAACAAGATTGTGCATTTGGGGTTTACATGACAAGGGTGGTTACACAAAATGACCCTACCTTGAAAAGGTTGCTCATCATTAAAAAATAAGAAAATAAAAATTTTAAAAAATTGCAAACATTTCGAATACTCTATAACTTAGATTTTATTATTTATTTATTTATAGAATCAACTTAGAAAGGTTTGGCCCCTCCACTCAACTGATAATAGCTAATATATGACAGGCCACTAACAAAAAGTTGAAGGAACCCAAAGAGAAAAATTCATAAAGGAAGATGACCTTGAAATGACATTTAAGTTAAAGCACCTTCTTTCTAAAGCTCAAAAGCACATAAACTCTTTCCGTTGTCAAGTCCGTCTATCTTAAATTCTTGATTAAAAGTAACCCTCGTGGCCATGAGTCATGAGAAAATGTTTTCAGCTAGGCATCACACAATCATATTTTTGTATTTTATATACATTATGCAAAGTGAAATATGCATACTATATCACATAATAAAGTAATAAACTTATATACGCGTATTTTTCAAAAATGTTATTGCTTATCGTTTATAAAAACTTAAAATAGAAAAATGCTACGTCCGCAACATTTTCACAATAAATTCTAAGTGATAAGTTATTACAGGTTTTTAATTTAATAGAGATTTGTTGTGAAAATGTGTTAAAATAGAAAAATACTTTGTCCACAACAGTTTCATATACTTTGTCCACAACAGTTTCATATATGAAACTGTTGTGGACAAAGTATTTTTCTATTTGTGTTATATAACAAATTCATAGTAGAAGATTATTACAGGTTTTTAATTTAACTACTTGAATCACTCTATATATATTGTCCATCAGTAAAAACAAATAACAACTTGACACTTGAGACTTGTTATGAAAATATTATGGACATAACATTTTCATTAAATATATATATATATATATATATATATATGTTTGTTAATTAAGTTTTAAAGTATAATTCACAGTAATAAATTTTTTTACAGCAAATAATGTTCCAATTTGATTGAAAGTTAATATTTCTATGAACACTATAACAACTGTACAACTAGAATAAAATTTAGTCGGTCTATTATAAATAGATCCACTACAAATACTCGTTAGGGAGTCTCCAACTAGCGACATACTGCATCAAGCCTCCAACACAGTGAAAAGTGGGCAAAGGTTAACTAGGGCATTCTCAGATGTAGTGAAAAATGGGTAATAGTTCCCGCATTTTGATGGACGGGTGCTAGTGAAGAAGTTAGACCAAGAAGAATAAGATTCATGTAGGCATTTGGAATACAGGTCATGAATGGTGATTGATGCATTAATAATGAATATCAAAGAATGTCAGTAAAAGAATAGCATATTAAAGAGGGATGGAAAAGAATAACGTATTCATGCCAATGTGTTGGTTAAACTCAAGGAACCTTTCTTAATTTTTTTCAGGCCTTATAACCTCAGGTTAGACATTTTTGTAGTGGTACTCTGATTATGTAATATATCATAAGCATGTTTAAAAAACTCTATATACTACTTCGTGTTCATGTGTTCTAATAAGTATTACTGTTTCCTAAAAAAAATTAAAAAAAAAAAAAAACTCAAAAAACCTAGCCCTTGAATTAGGAGAGTATAGTAAGATATTCTAAAGACTTACTAAAAAAAGAAACCGTCACTAAAAAAACATGAATAAGAATAAGTTATAAGCAAATGTAATCTTAATTAGGTTCTAAAATATGTGCGGAGCTATCAACCACTTAAGCCACCTCTCCGAAAGATTATTTCTATTTTATTATTATTGTTTTTTCTACTGAATAGAACATGGAGATATGAGTTGATTGGATTTAAATATGTAAAGCTATTATGAGAATGTGTGCTGATTCATATATCCTATATAGATAGTTATGAATTATATAAGAGAAGTTCCAATTATGACCAATCCTTTTAGATATAACATAGATATAACTATTGTTTTCCTTAATTATGATAAGGGTTAAAGGCATGTCAACTTAATTAGCGTAATGATCCAATGCAATACAAGGTTAATAACATTTTAGCTGATTCTCAACAAAAAAAAAAAAACATATTAGCTAAGATTTTTGCTAATTACTAATAAATTTGGGATCAACTAATTATATAGAACAGTATTTGATGTATTTTTTAGTTAATGTAGATAGAAGAACAGTATTACCGAATTATTATTATTATTATTATTATTATTATTATTATTATTATTATTATTATTATTATCATCATATATACTACTATTTAAGAGACTTTCTTAATTTGGAATGAACATTTCGGTGATTCAAAAATACCCCCACACCTTACGTCTAAGTAGAAACAAAATTGGAAGATAAATCGGAAAAAAACATCTCTTTAACTCCCACATAAAACATGCCCAACAAAATCGTAGCATTCTCTTGTTAGTTTTCGAATTGAACCTAAAATGTATTCAGTTTGATTCTTCCTTAATTCCTCTTCAGATTGTTTCTTCAAATCGCCTTACCCACTTTTTTCATGCATCCTATTCTCACACAAACAGCCCCCAAAAGAAAACCTCCAAAAAGATTGCTTCACCCCCTCTCTCTCTTTCTGTATATGTGCCTAGGGTTTGTAATGTTGCGGTAGATATTGAAGAATAGGAGATACACATTTAGGATTAGGAACCGGGAAGGGAAGATGGCAAGCAACTGCCTAGCAAAAAAATGAAAAAGTTACTAATAATTTGCAAAATCTTAACTAAAATGTAAGTAATTAACCTTGTAGATAGAAGAATATTATTATTATTATTATTATTATAAAGCTGAAGCCTCTGAAGCTCTCATAATTTTTCATATCAGCACAATTTTTTAATAAATTTAATCAACACAATTTTTTAATAAATTTAAAAATTAAAATTAAAAACTCTTTTCACTCAAAAAATAATTTTTTTGATAAATATATATATATATATATATATATATATATATATATATATATATATATATATATATATATATATATAACCGAAACCTTTGAAACTCTCACAATTTTTCACGTCAACACAATTTAAAAAAAAAATTTAATCAGCACAATTTTTTAATAAATTAAAAACTCTTTTCACTCAAAAAATAATTTTTTTTGATAAATAAATAAATATTATATATATATATATATATATATATATATATATATATATATATATATATATATATATATATATATATATATAACCAAAGCCTCTGAAGCTCTCACAATTTTTCACGTCAGCACAATATTTAAATAAAATTATTATTTTTAGTTCAAATTTAACCAGAAGTGAAACTCTATCTCTTTAATAAATCCAACTTAAACTCAAACTCATAATTATCATTTTTTTTAAATAAAATTACTTTTTTAATCAAAACTTAGCAATGAATAAAACTATATCTCTTTAATAAGTTCAACTTAAATTCAAACTCAAACGTTGATAATCTATATAAAAACAAAAATTATGATAGGACTCAAAAAAAAAAAAACTCACGTTAATAATCGTGGATTTGGTTTTTGGGTTAAAATTTCTACTAATTATTTTTTAATATTGTATATAGCAAATAAAACCTCTCGATTTTTTTGGAGAAAAATAAAAAATGCAACCTATGTCTTCCTATCTAGGGAACAAAATTTTTTATTTGGTATGTTATATATAAATTTGTTGAATTTGGTTTGGTTCTAAAGTAGAATTTAAGGATTCTATAAATTTTGAAGTTTTAAGTCTTGGGGTTTTTGGTATTTGCGTCTCAGTAAGTTGATCTTAATTCTTCAACTTAAATGTTTTTTATTTAGGTTCATATGATTTTTTGTTTTTTTGTTTTTTTATTAAAAGCTATATTTTTGGTTAATTAATTATTTGGATTAATTTCAATTAATTTTTTTTTTTTAGAATGAATATTTACTCATTGTTGGATTTTTTTTCTAGAGCCAATAGTTTTTCAGTGCATCACACGGATTAGTGACTAGTTGTTATTATTATTATTATCATGTCAATTTTTTGCTAAGTAACGAATGAGACAGTTTTTTTTTTTTTTTTTTTGCCAATCATTATTCGTCTTAGCCCATAACATATTGGACCTTTTTTACCATTCAAGTTTTGATGCAAAAGTTAAGATATATGTGTGTGTGTGTATAATGAATTTGGTAAAGCATATTGTTTTAGACTTACTTTACATGATAGCATTTTGTTTTGTTTATGTTGTTCTGCACTAAACTTGTTTTTCCACCTCCGTCAAGCTGATATGGCTAATGTGACACGCATGGCCATTTTAGTGCAATTTGTCTGTTTTATTGACAGGTTGTTGTTTTGATTGGAACACATCTTTTCTAAACGTGATGTATGTACATCTAATCAGTATTCTAGCTCAACGTGATGTATGTGGAACTCGTCTCTTTCACCGATAATTGATTTTGTAAAATAATTTTACAAAATTACTATTTCAGCAAATAATTTGAATGCAGCATGTTTCACACAGAGTATAGTATTTTGAATGCAGCATGTTTCACACACAGTATATAGCCCCACTCCGTAAATTTGAGATGAAATTGGCTAGTGTCCAGTCTTTTAGTGCACTGATCGCAACATGATACGAACATATAACCAAAATGTGATATGCAGATTGCAAAGAGTAGTAGTATATTTACCGCGTGTTTGGACTTTGGATGAGGTTATTATTGGATAGATGAAAAATTGGTGAGAGAAAAGTGAAGACTAGGTCTAGGGAGAACATAGAGTTGTTTGGTTTAGAGAAGGAAAATGTGATTTTGATGGGGCCCGAAACTTGGGCCTACCAAAACATAATCTCCCCAAGTCGCAAATCAAATCAAAGAGAAGATGGAAACAAGTGCTATAGGCGAAAATGTCATCACCACAACATCCTTCTTTTTTTATCCCTCACTTTTTCATATCCCAACCAAACCAAACCACGCTAGACATATTGTATCCAATGCACCTGAGATGCAGGCTTTTGGCCATTTGATATGCAAATTGCAGAAAAAGCGGGCAATTGACAACTACAACACACCCTTTTGCATAGAATTAGAAACTCAAAATTGAAATTGATAACTACTATATATCTTTTAGGCACAAATTAGTGTAAATAAAAAGGATGGGTCTCCTATGATATCACTAACCTTTTGAATCAATCTCTCTAGGGGTTTTTTCAGATTTTAGGTCAAATCAAATACACAATAAATAGTCAGAGAAAGATGCATGCACTACCAAACCCACTATTATCTTACACACACCACCACAAACAAATCCAACAAAAAAAAAGCATAAATAATATATATACCTTGAGCAAAGACCCAACTTGATTAATTGTGTCATTCTCAACAAGAGAGAAAAATCTTAAATTTGCAATCACTTTCTGCTATGTGAACACAAAGCTTTGGTAGCCGATAAGATAGAAGAAATCAGGATGGAACAGTGCTACTGAGAATGACATGCACTAATCTGGGGCTGACCTCTCCTTATTAAATGGCGACGAAAATTGATACATCTTTTTGAACCTTTGCGTTAAGAAATCGATTATTTAACACAAAAACAAAAAGGTGCTTGTTGTGATGGAATATATGTTGTAACAAATGGTGTTATATATCGTTGATAAGAAACTTTTGGTTTTGAAAGCAAGAAATATAATTTCATTACATAGACAACTCATTTTAGATTATAATTGTGATTATTATTATTATTACTACTATTATTATTATTATTATTATCAAGCAACGATAACAAGCATTGCTGCATTTTAGTAAGTTTGACTTTGAAGGTGAAATTGCAAGTGTTTCATAGCCATCTTTTACGAAGTTGGGTTTTAGTACTTGACTAAAGAAAGTATCGCATGCAAGCAATTTAATTAGAAAGTAATTGTTACACTCTAATTAAATTTATATTTGTGGGTTTTAATTAGCTTAACTGGTAAAGTCTCCAATAGATGAATAAGAGATTTGGAATTCAATCTTACACAAAAAAACGATTGGTGTCTTGGTCTGATAATAACTATTTATTATCAGAATCAGACATCATAGGTTGAAACTATTTCAAAAAAAAAAAAAAAAACTTATTTTTATACTATTAAGGGCAATTCTAGGTTTCAACTAAATTATTGATTAGGAGGTTGCATAGACTAACAATTCATTACAGGTAATTAACCGCAATTAGAAAAGTGTAATGAATCATATAAATTCAAGGAAATTAGTAGATTTAATTTGAAACTAGGAAGACCAAAATGTATGTTGTAAATTTCTAATAGGCCTTAGGGCTAGTTTGCGTTTTTTTTTTTTTTTTTAACTTTAATTTATGATATATATATATATGTATATATATATATATATATATATATATATATATATATATATATATATATATATTCATATACATAAGAATTCGACTAAAACAGTACCATGACATAACCCCATTTCATCTTCTTCTGCATTAATTCTTACTATTGTATTTTGTTTATTTTACTTAATTTGGATTCGAATATTCACTATTATGCTTATATTTATCTAGGAAACCTTATCTTAGTCACACTACTTCATCAGCAGTCAGAACAAAATTTAGTAAGTAAGACAATTTTTTGTCAACATCAATGGTATCAAAAATCTCAACCAAAAAATAAAAATCAATGGTATCATTAATCATGGTCAAACCAAAGGTTTGCGTGGAGTATAGACTCTTCTTTTTTTCTCCCAAAAAAAAGGGTACTTAGTAAAAGAAAAGGAAATAATAAGAAGTAAAGCCAAGGTGATTGGTGAGTTGGTGACTACCTATAAACTTGTTTTCACAAATTTAAATACATCTCTAAGAAGTGAACGTTTTGTTTGCTATTATCGCATAAAACTTTCTCATTATATTAGCAGCATACTAGTCATTAATCCGTGAGTAAATAGAAAACTAAATTAGATCATTTGTAGAAAATAAAAAATTAATTTAATTAGAATTTTTTTTGGAGAATATCAAACCTAATTCAATCAAAACTTGTAGTATTACCATGCATACACAGATTAATTAAAAATTGTATATAAGGAATTTCTTTTAGTAATATTAGCGATATTATTTTAATAAGCTATTTTAATTGTTAATAAGCTACATGATATAAAAAAAATTAGTTTTACATGTAATACAAACACATATAGAGTTGCTTGGCAAAAACACGTACGATGTGTTGGTTTATTCTGATTAACTTAATTAATATGCCACCAAAAAAAAAAAATTTATATTTGTGTTTGTGTGTTTTATGATGATGATGTGGAAAAATGTGTGCTTTCGAAAGCTTACTTGACATTAAAAAGGAATCAACCAAAAAGTTAAGGGTTTTCATTTTATATTACTGGCCACTAACATGGGCAGTGCACAAGAAAGTTCATATTAGAAAATAACATAGCTAATTTATTTAGAGAAGAGAAAACCCAATTTAATCAGTTTGGTATTGGGTTGCTTTATTTTAAAAATAAAATAAAATAGAAAACGAGTTCTTTATTCCTTTTTAGATAAGTAGATAGTGCTCGAGGGGGAGAGCAAACAGTGAGTGTAATTATAGTTAAACTAACATAGTTTAGTTTACAATTTTTTTTATTATATATATATATATATATACATGAAAATGATAACATGAAAAATATATACGCATGGTAATAAGAGTGATGATATTTTAATGTTAGAGACCTAGTGGGCTATTAACTAATTAACGGACTGAGTCGGGCTGAGTTGAAAGAGAAAACTTTAGCCCATGAGCAATAATCATTTTGTCTTTAGTGAGCTAGGCTACTGGGTTGGGTCTAATGAGCTACCCATGAGCTTATATTAGCATATTATTTTATTAGTTTTATAAGAAAAAAATCAATTTTTTATAAGGAAATAATTAATCTATTTTTTTGAAGGAAAGAATCAAAGAATTTAATGCTTATTAATTAAAATTTTTTATGGTCAAATCTATTTAATTTTGTGTTTTTATGATGGAAACCTATTTAATTTTTTTATTAAGGCTTTAAATGGTTTTTTATTTTTATCTTTTAATATAAAAAAAATGTCAAATAGTTAAATCAAAGTTGCTAAGCTACTCAAAAAATTTATATTTAGTAAACTAATTTTAAAACAATCACTTTAAGCATCTTAGGGTCCGTTTGGATAGAACTTATTGCTGAAAACTGAAAACTGAAAACTGAAAACACTGTAGCAAAATAATTTTAAAATGTGTGAATAGTACCGCGGGACCCATTTTTAATGAAAAAGTGACTGAAAAGTGAAATTTGTGGGTCCGTGAACAGTGCACGGATGTACTGTTCACGGAAGACTGGTCAACATCTGCGGCTTGAAAAAAAAAAAAAAAAAAAAAAACTTGAAACGCAAAACGCAAAACGCAGCCTTGAATCCAAACACATTCTTAGTAGTTGGGAGAGCTCTCTTAAAAAATTCTTTTATAATATCTCAAGATAAATCTTTCATACTCCTATATATTTTTGTTATAAGTTTTGAGTTATTGAGCTAGACAACGGGCTGAACTACTGGGCTAACCTATCAAGTACCATTAGACATAAAAACTAGCCCATAACCTGACCCACTGGGCTAGTGAGCTACCCGTGGGCCTCAATAACAACATATCAAACCACCCATTAGCGCGGTAGACCATTGGGTTACTATGTCGGGCCATGGGCTATTTGATGACTCTTATGTCTTGCATTAAAGACCTAGGTTTGGTGACCCTTATCTCTTGCATTAGAGACCTAGGATTAAAATATGCATGATGATATTTCATAACATTGTTGTAAAAATCATAACATTTTTTATAAAAGCTAAAGCTAATAGGTTATTATTGGTTTACAATACATAAACTGATAAAAGTGACGTTATAGTGCTCTCAATGAAAGTGATGTTGCAATATTCCCATCTCAATAAGTTGTGAAATTTGCTAGTGTTGATACTTATCGAATAAATCAATAAATAATTTGCTAGCGTTGTTGTATTCTAAAAGACAGACTTTACCGAGGGAAAGTTTGATGGAGCAAAAATTAAAATTCAGAGCAACAACGGTAATGGCAGGCAAGCCCAATTCCTCACCATTAAATTGCTAGTAAACCCTGATAAGAAATAAAAAAGTGAAAACTACCAGCAAGATCACTATATTATAAAAAATGCAGCTAGTCCGTATTACGTGAGGAGAAAATACATTCTACCAATAATTAACACAAGACAAAGATGTTGCATGAATCCTCGGGTTTAAATGGAATGAATAAAGAAAACTGGGAATCCGTTTGATAATGTTGTTCTAATAATCTTGTTTAAGTTTTTTGAAAATACGGGTAAGTAAAGAAATGATGTGAAAATACATGTGTTGTTTAAACAATAAAAACTGTTTAAATACCCCTACCAAACAACCCCTGAATATTTTATGTAATGCAAAATATTGTTGTAGCCTTTAGACAAGCAGAATTTCATTTTAATCCTTTTTTTTTTCCTTTCAAATTAAAGCAACTGGGCAGAATATCATCATTAACTCTTGTTAAATAAGCTATGCTCACCTGCAACTCCATAAGAAAAAAAAACCCTACTGTAGCCTTACAGTTTTACACACCAAATGGTAATTCATTTGAAGAGGAGAGAGAGAAGGTTGGGGAACAAGAAAGATCATGAAAAACGTGTGTTTTTACACAAGCTCAACAAAAAGAAAAAGAAAGAAGAAATGTGAAGTTACAAACAGAACTGTCTATGAGCATTCTTCAGAAACCAGCCCAAATTTGGGAAAAATTTATCAAGTCATCACATGATGGTGCATCGGCTCCTTTCCTCTGCTGGCTGTGCAGCGGCTTGCTGGTACCTGTGTGACTCGGATGGGTTGTACGTAAACTCAGAAGTATCGAGCCCATACTGGTTTATATACAGTTTAAAAAAAAAAAAGAGAAAATACAGCAGCAGTATTAGCTATGCAAGCGATGGTCATTATGAAAAGTAAATGAAAATGAATAGATTAAATACATAAGCGTTAACTATCAGATCATCCATACTAAGGTCAATACTCGGCACAACACAAGGTGTAACTACAGAATTAATGAATTCATTAGTAGCTGGTGAATTAGTGAATCACATGTGTGCCAGGATTGACCCCCAATTGCTTCATGCCAAACTGAGCTATCATCTAAAATTTGTCTTATGATTATCAAGATCATTGTGCAGCCACAAAAAATCATTCAAGACTGCCAATGGACACCCCACAACTTTGCAATTTAAGCACTCAAATAAACTCTTCTACTTGAACAGATCATACCTTTTCTCTCATACGTGTACTCCAAGCATCATTTCTACCAGGACGCTGATCAAGGGTGCCAGCAACAGGTACACCTGTTGCTGGAACTGGTGGCCTATTGACGAGTGGCTGCCTGATCTGTTGCCTTCCGGCAATGAGCTCATCATCACTGTCATACTCTGGTGGTCTGTTTGCTGCCCTGACCACAAGGGCTAACAAGAATAGCAGTGCCTGCAATTCATGTAGAATCATAATAAAGAAGCCATTTGGCAACCACAAGAAATAAATAATTCTATTATATAATGAAATTCCAACTTTGTCCCAACATAAGAGTCTGAAGTCACCAGAAGAGAGACAGAGAGTTGGAAGAACACTCTATTTACTAATCAACGCATACCAACACAATACATGCCAAACATCGGTTATTTTGTCCTAATTTCACGCTAGGGAGTCAAAGAGAAAGATCAAGATGGTGTACAATTATGCAAGTCCAAAAGGGAACTTCAACCCAAATCTATGGTATTACAATTAACAGACTCTACCAGCATGTTGCCTGCTCTGGGACAATTTCAACCCTCAACACTCATATTTCAATTTATGGTTTTATCATGTCATACACTGTCACGTATTTCACACATGTTTTGTAAAAGTTCGCACAAAAGAAACATATACACTAATAAAGTTGGCACAATTGGGATATTTGTAACATAATTACAAGGTGTCTAGCAAAGTGATTTCACAGTTCACACCATTTAGTTTTGAGTTTGAACCAGAGGTCCCAGGAAATTGCACCAAAGTATTTCTTGCTAAGAAAATTAATGAACTGAGGAATTCCAAGGTTTGTAGGAACCAGAAGTAAAAATTTTGGTAGATAGGGATCCCATAAAAACTTCTTTCAGGGAATGCACCAGACCCCTGGCCAGAAAAATATATATATATTATGGACCACAAAAGAAACTTCCTTAGATTTTTTCAATTAAATGCCTTCTCATTTATTTTTTGCTTATCATTAGTGTGTGCACTTGAAAATAGATCTTGAACAGACCACCGCCTGGTATTTTGTGTTTGCTTTCTAAGAAGTAACCTTTCCTATCAAGCAACGCAACAGTCAGTTGCTGCAATTTGGAAACTAAAAAAAAAAAAAGACAATTTATTGGCATTGTTATGCTCAAGAACCCCATCACATTTCCACTTAAACAAGTGGAGCCTATATAGTCAAAAGCATGTAGAGACATGATTTTCAACAATGTGAAGATCTTAGTTCAATAAAAGCAAAAGTGGTCATGTTGTGCTTACCTCCAAAACAACAGCTCCAAGAGCAACCCATTTGGCAATTTTCCAATTCTCTTCCAGAAAAGTATATATCATGTCAAAATCTCCAGTTCTGTCTATTGGAATTTCCTAAAAACGAACACAGACAACTAATTAGGAGACTAAACATACAATCTTAAAGTTGAAATATAAATTAACAGAACACTCACTGATTCCCAGCTTTTGTCAAAAAATATGAAGGCCGCACATCCCAGCTCTACCAAGATTAATAAAATCACCAATACTGAGTACTGTGTTGGATTAAGGGAACAAAATAATAAAAAATAAAAGTGAAAATTAAAAGGAGGATGATACAAGAACAATCTATCAACCATTGAATTGTACATCTGATGACATTCCATGATACATGATATTAGTATGCATAGGTGCGGTGCATATAATGGCTGCAGAGCAGTTATTCTTTAATGGATAGGCTATGACATAAATATCTTGAATCTTTTCCTTAACTCTTTGATTAAGGGAAATTATATCACTTCTCTAAGAAATATATAAGTTATTTGGATACACAAGTCAAGCAACATCCATTCCTTGTTACAGCTCCGATGCAACCAAAACAAGAAATGATGAAGATAATTGCTCCGATGCCGATAAATAAGTATATGAACCTGCAAAGACATGATTAACAGAAGGATAGGAAAAATGAATTAGGCAGTTCAAGGAAATGTACGATGCCAATAATTTCTGTCAATTGTATTGTTCAAAGCCTCAAAGTGATCGTCTATAGATTCACACATATTAATACACGCATATCTAGGAAGAGACAGTAGGGGTTCATTCAACAACACATCTGTGTGTGTGGGTGCATGCACTTGAGTTATATGCCACTATAAAAGAAGAGGAATACAAGTATACAGCAGTTGTAGAAAAATAAATATGGAGATGCAGAAAAAAAGGGCAAACTATCAACACTAACGAGCCAATACTAAAAACCAAGTTGCAGCTTTGATGAATTTCTATTTTCTCTTTGTTTTTCATAAGTCAAACTTCCCACAAAGCTTGAACCAAGGACCACATCCACCACCCCGTTCTTATCCCATAGAGATCCCATTGAGCCCAAAGGCCATTGGCTTTGATCAATTTGTATTGGGATCAAGACAAACTCTTGACCAGGAAAAAGAAAAAAGATATATATATATATATATATATATAGACACACATGAATACAAGATAATGCTTTATACCAAGTTACTTAAGGTATCGGAATCAAGATAGACTCCCTACAAATGACTACTTGTGAAGTACCATGGAATTGGGGGGCATGGCACCAACACTCAAACAAGACCTAAATTTAGCTAAGCATGGTTCGCATTCTGATCTTGGCGGATCTGAATTTAGATGAGGTAAAGTTCAGTCCACTTGCATATGCTATACAGAAACTGGATTTACATAATGGTTAGCACTTCCATCTCTATTGCAATTACACAAGTGGGTAGGGAATGTCAAGGGCAGCAAGCCCACTGCAAAGCCAAAATTAGTATGCTGACTAGTCAACTAATTGAAGCCTTTAGGGTTCCATTGGGTTTATGTGCCACTAAGGCAATCACTGAGCCCTGCCTAGGTATCTCAATTCCCAAATACCATGTTAAGGAGTATTTTCTGAATCACTTGATTCAATTTGGAGGCACCATAAGGAGATGTGGAGGCCACAACTAACGTGAGTTGAGACAAGCAGAAAAGATACAATAGCTCATTGTCTGGAGGATAACATAACAATAGAGCTGGATGGCAGAAATCAATTAGTATAGAAAATACATATTGTTTGAGATATAGTAGCTTTAAAAATGGAGTTAGCTGAGTTAGGTGATTAATCCATAGGCTGAATTTGAAGCAATTTTACTACATATGAAAGAAGGTCAATGGAACACCAACAATAAAAGAGGAGACGTTGTGAGAGGGAATACAGTGACAATGATTGATCCACTATAGTCTAAATAGAATCACTTATCAAAAATTATAGTCCATATAGAACTAATGGGAAAAAAGGACAATCTCTGTAACAACATCGAGTAGTATGAGATCTTGTCGCTGGGATTTTCCTTCATCCATTTGAAACATTACTTGACCATACAAAGATGACTGTTCCAAAAACCAAAGTTCAAAACTCTGTAAAGCAGCTTCAATATTTTCACAATACCCCATAAACAATGTTTTATTTTTTCGGGTTTTTTTTATTAGTAGGTTACGCACCTGATGAATCTTGAACCCACAACTTCACCCTCCACCCAAGTAGGAGGTGCCCATTGAGATGCTAGAGCTCAGTGGCATATTTTGCAGGCACATTAAACTTTGGTAAAGAGTGGTCTATATATATTTTGTTTAGGTTTAGGAATTACTTATAAAGAGTTGGAACCAATTTCTAATGTCTCAAGCCAGGTTCAATAGTTCACTTACAGCAATTAAATGCTAACGAAATAATTTAAGCTTAGAAAACCCAAATTGTTGAATATGTATTTGTTTAAAGATCAGTTTCAAGAACTTGTGAGACAGATTTGCAACAGGATTCACTAAGTAGTAATAAAAATTTTAAAAATATAAATATCTTGTGACACAACATTATGCACCTTACAGACCATTCTTGTTCCACAATGAGAGCTTTTTTTGGAAAAGGTACACAAAACCTCCACTGTGGTTTCTCCATAAAACACAAAACAGCTGTAAATTATTGAGTGATTTCGCATAAAACTAAAACCACAAGGGGGTTGTGTCACACTCAAAAACTCTAGGGGGTTAAGTGTTACACTCAAAACCTTAAGGCTCTTTATATCTTACAGGAAAACCATAAGGGGCTTTTGAGTATTTTTCCCTGGTTTTTTTTTTTTTTTTCCTTTTTTCTTTTTCTTTTTTTGGATTGGTAATTACACACCCACCCAATGGATTTTAAGCCCATGACCTCACCCTCCTTGTTGTTACAGGGAGAGGAGATGCCCTTCAAGCTAAAGCTCATTGCCACAATGAGAAAAGGTGAACCCTTGCATCATTGCCAAGATTACACAAGGGATCACACAAGTGTTTGTGTTTGTACATTTTGTTACTGTGTATATATATATAATTAACAATGATCAATGTATAATCAGTTAACCAAGTTGCTTTCCTTGGTGGTTTAACAATGATCATTTGCATTATTGCACATAGCAGAGATAAAGACTACAGCATAAAGTACGTGAAGAAAGTATGCAGCATGAGAACTTGACTTGAGGGCATTGCTGCTAATAATTATTACTAAGACAATACAATTCATTGCATTACAATCAAGGGTGACATGCAAGGGTTCAAATACTTAATTAACAATCTAGAAATAGAAATACATCCATTTTGCATGGCATTCATTTCCTTCTTCTTTCAAAGAATGGGGACAAAGAAAGGGAATGCTCAAACACGTCTTTCTTCATTCATTTTCCTTCACCTTCCCTCATTCTCCTGCCTCCCCCAAAAAATAGAGGACCTCAAGACATTTGAGCTATAACACATTTGTTCAATGGAAACCAGACACAAGAACCCATTTCTTCATTTCCCATAAAACCGCATTTCGAATTCAAAATATATACCAGTTGTTCTTAACAATGAGTTCAAGCATGACAAACTAACAACAACAGAGAAGCACAAAACAAAAAAATATACGAAATGAGATCAGCAGCCATACCAAGCTTTGGGCAGGTCATCCAAAATACTAGCCGATAAGGAAACACCCATGAGCAGTGGTCGACCAAGCTGCACTGAATTTCCATCACCGCTCACCGATGAGGACACAAGAGCATTAGTGGTGGTTCTTTCGTACTCAACCAGCAAGTAGATCCCATAGCCCACCATGGCCAGACCCACAAGGGTCAACAAGAGGTTCAGAAGCTTCAATAGACACTCCAAGCACCCTCTGCATGCCATTCTCTACAATTCCTCCAATTCCCTAAAGTCAAAATCCAAAATGGGTCTCTCCTATTTCATCCAATAGCCAATATCTTGCACACAAAAGTACCACATTTACTCCAAAATATCGACAACTTAAAAAGTAAAAATTTCACAAAATACTTAAAAACCCAGATAAAGAATTGAGTAATGAATAAAAACATCAGAAAAATTCAGCCCTTGTTGCTTAAGATGTTAGGTTAACATAAGCATAACTAAATTTTCTAACTTTAGATTAATTCGTTATCTAATATCCCAAAAAGAAACTGAAAAATACCCATTAAGCAAATTTCAATGAAGCTGAAGTTAATTAGTTGAAAATCTAATTAGGCCTTTTTCCCTTCACATTTTCTCAGCAATCTAAAAGACTATATGTAAATATGTTAGTAATCCCCCAAAAGCAAAACCATCAAATCTGACATTGCCGAATGAAAAGTCTGACCCCAAACCCCCAAATAAGTTCTCTGATCATCCAGCTCACGATGCAATGCACGCGAATCCTCAATTAAAACTCCGATTATCCAGAAAGTTTTCCATAACCCAATTAAGCAAATAAAAAAAAAAAAAAATCTAACCTTGTTAATCTTAAAGAAAAAAAAAAACTAGAAAGAAAAACAACGAAGAGAGAGAGAGAGAGAGCTTAGAAAAATTGAGTACTTACAAATAGAACCGATAGCTCAAAACAAATATTGAGAATTTCTGTCTCTGTATTTTTTTTCTTTCTGATTCTGAAAACAGAGAAAATGAGAGAGAGAGAGAGAGAGAGAGAGGGGGTGATCTGGGTGAGTCTGGAATTTCAAAGGTGGAAGAAAATGGGGTCCACTTTTGTTCTGTTTTTTTTTTCTTAATGGCCAGCTCAGCTGCTATTTTGCTTTATCCACTCCTATTTTTGATTATATAAGCGGAGCCAACCTGACATTTGTACCCTCTGAAAGGAACGGAACGTGTGTAACATTATTAAAAAGGACCAAAACTTTTCCTAAGTAGCGTGGGGTTGATAGTGTCATTATGGCTTTTGTCGGTCTTTCCAAACTGGATGGTGGCACCCAGGTTTACGTTTCTTCTTTGGAGAGGAATCTATCTACCCATTGGATCCATCATTACTTCACTAGTCCTTTTTTACGTGATTTTTTTTTTTTTTTTGGGTTGGTTAAATTATCTACTATTTGCATGTTGGATAATATTTTTTTGGTTTCAATTTTATTTTAAATAATTTAATTTAATAAGTTAAATTTTAGTTTTTTTGTCTCACAAAAAATAAGATGGTCATTTGACACAATTACGACTTTAAAACTAAATTTTTATTATCTTCTTCTATATTATTAATAACCGGATTTCCTCAATTATAAAAAATAATAGAATTTTCTATTTGAGTTTCATCATTTAATCCATCAAAATCTAGAAAGGATTGATAATAGGATTAGATACCTAAAATAGAATATTGAATAATTGTTATTTTTTTTTTCAGTTATCAAAATAAAATAAAATATTGTCCTTGTTACTCTCGTTCGTTGGATAAAACTTTCAAGTTTGCAGGTTGCCTCATTCAGTAAAATGGTCTGTCTTTCCCTTTCTCTATATTTGCTGCAATTGAATAGATGGGCCATGCGTTTTACATGTAAAAATGATTTATACAATTTTATGGTAGTACTAGTACTAATATTTACTACCATGCCTACAACTTTATAGAGTTGTATGCCTGAACATAAGTATTCTGTAACCATTTTCTTATAAATTCTTTAAATGTCTAATATTGTTCTATGGTGATCATGTTTTGATTCAATGTGGTCTTAGGAATGTTTGGTTGCTTTGGGATTTGAGCACAACATAGTTGTGTGGTAAGTTATAGTTTTTGTGTGATTTAGTCTTATGTGGTTGTTTTATTATTATTACCTTGGGTTAATTGTTTATGTGTAGCATTTTAAAAAGTTATTTTTAAGGTTATTGCTTGGAGGAGATTGGTAAATGCTTCAGATAACTTTATTCTTGAATACCGCAATATCTCTCTCTCCCTCTAATATGTTTTCTTTCAGATTATGTGATATTTAATTTTCTTTTTTTAGGATATGTTTTTGTTCAAAAGTAGCTCACTTTATAAACACAACATAGATCGAAAAAAGTTTCTAATGGTAAGCAATGAATTTGAGTCCAATTTTTAAGCAGTGAGTTTAATTTTCGACCTTTCAAGTTGGTATTAGACAATTAACAATTGCAGGGCATGAACAACGCAAATATTTGGAGTGGAGCGATTCCAAATGCAAGCCCTTGCATGAAGGAGAAGAGCAAACATTAATTAATGGTGAGGAACTATCTATTCATATAGAAAAACAATTTTTTTTTTTTAAAAAAAATTTAAAAGGAAAGAACCTAAATCTCATTACTCCCCTATGAATTTTGATGATTGAAAAAAGCAACAATCCCGAATTAGTATACATAAAAAAAAAAAAAAAAAATTCGTTTCAGAAAATGAAAAAAAAAATTTAGAAAAGATTATGCATGCACAATGCAAGTGTGAAGAGGTTAGTATAATACATTATATAATACGATATGATATGTATTAGAGTATTAGGTTCAACGGAAAATATTTTCAAGTGTTTGGATGCATTCTGAAAAATACTTCGAAAAATACTTTCAAGTATTTAATTGCATTCTAGAAAATGCTATGGAAAACCAATGATGACGGAGATCGCCGAACACAGATGGTGGCAGAGGTCGGAGGTCGATGTTGGTAGAGATCAACGGCCACTTGCAGTGGTAGAGACCAGAGGCAACTGGCAGTGATGAAGATTGGTCACCAAAAGTGGTAGTGGCCGGTGATTGCCAGTGGCGACAATGGTTGCCACTCAAAGACTAGGAACATTAGTGGGAGGTGGTAGTTAGGTGGCTGACAGCAATGGGTGGAGGTTCGGTTGATGAGTTTTGAATGAAGTGAAAAATGTTTTACGGACTATAAAGTGTAAACCAATTTCCACCATAAGTGTCATTATTTTTCGATAAACTAAAATTGATTTTTGCTTGACTAACATTTTCAATCACCCCAATCACCCAAAATACAAGAAATATTTTCTCGGAATCAATTTTCGTCAAACCAAACCCAAGTAAGTATTGAATATATTACATGGGTTCCTACCAAAAAAAAAAGAAGAAGAGTACATTGGTTTTCAATTTGAGAAGGATAATATAGTAGCTTGTTTTACAATTATAACAACTACGTTAAGAAACATGACGAAGGTAATTTAGAGTTTTAGGATAACAAGGTATTTCTAAAATATTATCCATTCAAATGAGAATACACATCAAAATTAATGGATACAATTTTTTTTATTAAAAAAATAGCTAATTTTTTTAAAAATATAATCTTAATCTAAAAAATCGGCTTTCAATAAAAATCTAAAAATACAAGAACATCACAATCTAAGAATAGAATGACAAAATTAAAGACAAGCTGCACATGTCGGCACCAAGATTGGGTTAAGTAACAACGGATGGCTGAGATTCAAGAACAAGTACTGGGAAAAAAAAAAAAAATTAATAGGTCGGTTGGAATGTGATTCTCTATTGGCTGCTTAGTCCACCGCCCATTCGTTTCTATGAGTCTATCTCCATTCTCCATTTAAGAAATTCCATTAACGTCACATTAATATTGTCCATTTCTCCCAACTACAACTACAAAATAAAATAAAATGAATTAACATTATCATCATCATCATCATATAATAATAACAATAGTCTTCTACTACTAATAAAAGAAATAATATCTTTTTGGTCAGTGTCTAGATCATGTAATAAAACTAAAGTGATCTTAGGGGTCTATGCTAAAGAGATGGAGGAATCCTCAATAGTAATGCCCTCCTATTCTTCTTCCCATTGTAAACTTTGATTTATAATGAATACACAGCTATGGTCTTTGATTGTTACTCAAAATATATATATATATATATATATATATATATATATATATATATATATATATATATATATATATATATGTGTGTGTGGTTATAGTCTTTGATTCAAAAAATATATATTGTTTCATACTAATTTTTTTTTTTATTGAAAGGTGGCGAGATTATATTAATTAATAATCTTAAAATTTGTGAGGTTTAAATATCTCAACTGATTAAAAAAAAATTATTATCAAAAAAGAAATCTCAAGTTCAAATCTAATCTTCACCAAAATCAATTATTGTGAACATTTTTTTTTTTTTTTAATCTAAAAGTCAAACTTCATCTGCATTCGTACGAACATCTTCACTTTTTTGAGGCAATGTGCCCTCTAATTGTCAAATTGTGTTACTTCCTTTATTGTATTACCCAAAACATTTTAAAATTGCAAAGTTTAAATAGTTTAAAGTTTTAACTTTAGTTGGAGAGTGGTTTAAAGTTCAATTTGTAAACAGCATTCATTATTTGTATTTGTATATATAATTTGATACTTGGCTAAACTAAAGATATAGGTCCCACATCCAAAAATTGGCGGGAGCAAATAGGCCCCCTAACGGTCTTTCAATGTCATCAACCGCCGGTCAAATAAATTATCAGGCACAAAGAATCATAACTCAACAATTATAATATACTTGTTATAATTCAACAATTATAATATACTTGCCCTAACGTGACAAGCATCTTAGTTGAATACCTTTCGGGTCCAATGAGTTTGGTTCGACCCAATTGGATTTGGATCAAACCGGGATCAGGCTAAAATTCTATTTTAGTTAAGGCTCACAAAACAAAGATTAACCTTTTTTGTACATACCAAAAAAAAAAATCATAATAATAACAATAATAAAATATATTTAAAAGAATAATAAATAAAAAATGAGCATGTTCTTTTTTGTCTTCTTTTTAATACAAATAAGGGGAAAAAATGATAATACTAAAAAATAAAATTTAATTAATACATAAAATCTTAAATTTTCAGTCCAAAATTTACCAGTCTAATAATTTTATAAAGGAAAAAACGGATCATTACCAAATATAAACCTCGGGTGCACATGTTTTTTTTTTTTTTTGAGAATAAATGGAAAAATTTTATTCAAAGAAAGTAATAAGTTAAAACAAAGCAAGGCAACATCTTCGATCAACCATGCTAAAACTGTATTAACTACAGAGCTTTCTCCTCACCTAACAAAAAATGCAGCAACTATATACAAAATTACATAAAAGAATGCCAAAGAAAAAACAAGACTATCTTACAATTACTCAAGACAAGCTTCCATAATTAGCTTCCAAATATTCTAAAGCATGGGTTACAGCAGACATGACTAGAAAAGGAGGGATCAGGACGTGGATTACCGTAGCGAACTTCATTCCGCTTATTCCAAATCATCTAGCTAGTTGTGAAAAATATTGCAATCTCTAATCATTTTTTTTTCTTTTCATTATTTGATCAACCACATCCACAAATGAAAGATTTGTGTAATGAGTCATGATCTCTCTCACGCATGTGGACTTTCAAACCTTGTTAGAATATGTACAGCTTAGCAAGATATGGTCTGTTGACTCCACCCCATCCTCAAAACATTCACATCCAATATCAAACAAAATTTTTCCACTAGTTAGATTAGCTTTAGTAGGCAGTATATCTCTACAAGCTCTCCAAATGAAAGTTTTGATTTTATTGCATACCTTGACCGCCCAAATAGCTTTCCAAATTTTATTGCTCTGTGAGTGATTGGATGATTGGTCATAAGAAGATCTTAGTTGTTGAGTTTGGATCATCTTATATGCACTTTTTACCGAATATTCACCCATGTTTGTGTATGCCCAAATTTGGATGTCTTGCACCATTCTATTTCTCAATGGGATGGATTTAATAACCTCAACTTCATGAGGGAGGAATACATGATTAATCATGGATACTCGCCATGATCTTGTAGTTGGATCAATGAGGTTATCTACTGTGGCCATTGTTGATATTGTGGAGCACGGGGTTACCACCTTGAATGATGGTGGGGTTGGAAGCCATCGGTCTTGCCAAATTTGAATTTTATTTCCTGTTCCTACCCGCCATCTCAATCCACTGTCCAAGGCAAATATAGCTGCCACTATACTTTTCCAGACAAAACTCCCTGAATTTGGTGATGAAGCATCTAAGAAAGATGTATTGGGAAAGTACTTTGATTTGTAGACTCAATAGAATAAGGAGTGTGTGTTTTTCAGAAGCCTTTATCCTTGTTTGGCTAACATGACTAAGTTGAAAGAATGGAGATCCTGAAACCCAATCCTCCCATCGACTTGGGCATACAAAGTTCAGACCAACTCAACCAGTGTGCTTTCCTTTCTTGTATCTTTTGACCCCACCAAAATCTATTCATCATCTTTTCAAGCTCTTTAAGCAAACCTTTCTGTAGCAAAAAGCATCTCATGGCATATGTGGGGATAATTTGTGCCATTGATTTAATAAAAATTTATCTTCCAGCTTGAGACATCATCTTTTTCTTCCATCCTTTTAGTTTACTACAAACTCTTTCAATGATTGGAGCAAAAGCTGCTTTTTTGTTACGCCCCACTATACTAGGCAACCCTAAATACTTCTCATATTCTGGAACTGTCTCTGCACCTAATGCCTGTTTAATTGATTCTTGAGACTCTAATCCAGTGTTGCTGCTAAAGAAAAGAGAAGTTATTAGTATTAATCTTTTGTCCTGAAGCAGCCTCATATAAATTAAGCAAAAAATTGACCTGTTGGCACTCCTCTACTGAGGCACGACAAAATAATAAATTGTCATCGGCAAATAAGAGACTAGAAATACGAGGACCACTTCTGCTAGCTGCCACTCCTCTTATAATTCCATCTGTTTCTATCTTTCTAACCAAAGCGGTAAGCCCCTCAGCACAAAGCAAAAGGAGATAAGGTGATAGAGGGTTACCTTGTCTCAATCCTCTAGAAGGCAAGATGTAACTTGTAGGATTGCCATTAACTAAAACAGAAAAATGAGCAATTATTATGTATGTCATTATCAATTGCACCCAATTTGCATGAAACCCCATTTTCTCCATCACTCTTTGTAAATAACCCCATTGAACACGGTCATAAGCTTTGCTTATATTCAATTTAATAGCTACCTGACCTATCCTGCCCCACCTTTTCTTTTTTATGCTATGCAGAGTTTCATATGCAACGAAAATGTTGTCTGTAATTAATCTTCCCGGGACAAAAGCGCTCTTAAGTATCGGAAATTAAATTTGGGAGGATGAACTTCAGTCAATTGACTAACATTTTAGATTTGATTTTGTATAGCACATTACATAGGCTAATGGGGCGATATTGTGTGATTAATTCAAGGTCTTTGGTTTTAGGTATTAGTGCTATATGGGTGCACATGTTGGAGCATATAAAATGTGAGATAAAGCTAACAAAATAATAACTAGTATTTTAAACTTAGCCAAAAAGATATAATGATGGTAGGATTATGCATCAATTGTGAAGGATAAACTTTATTTAGCCCAAGATATAATGATAGTAGGATTATGTAATGTATTATAAATCTAGTTTAAAACACTAGTATTAATATTTTCGTATGTGTTCTAATAAGTATTACTGTTTACTAAAAAAAAACTTTATTTAGCCCAAATAATTTAAAGAACTTTAACTCGAATTTTAAAAAGAAAATAATGTCTCATAAAAAATAAATAACACTAACACCATATTGCACAAATCTTAATGCTTATAACTTTTTTTTAATAGTGAATTTTCATAATAAAATATAAGCAAAAGTTACCTTCCCTTGTTTTATATATGACTACATAAATTCCACATAGCATTTGAAAACAAATTGTTAGGATATATGTGAAACTTATTAGAACATATGTTATTGTATATTGACTAATCCTTTGATAAAACGCACTTTACTTGTAATTGGGTAGATCTAGGATGGTTTAAGTTTTCAAGAAACATGTTGTTCAAGTCAAGAGTTAAAGCTATATGCAAATCTGTCCAAGAAACAAGTGAGGAAGTATTGTATCTTAAAGCTCAACAGCTATATCGACAGATTGTATCTATCGAGGTTTAAAAGGCAGTTTTAACCTGACGCTCGACAGCAGCTCGACAGATGGCCTATCTATCGAGATTTACGAAAATCAGATTTCTAGATCTGTTTTCATGTATATCCATGTATGTTTGTGTAGGGTTTCTTTTCTCATAACCGTAGACATAAATAAAGATTATTTTAAGGGTCATCTCAGTGATGCAACTTGATGCCAAATGATTATTTATGCATATTGTGACCGGAGACAATTTGCCCTAGTTCATCTTTTCATTGAAAAAGCTACTGCGTCATTGCGCCAAAGGTTTTGTAACCAAAGAATTTCTTGATCTTCATCGTTTGTATGAACTGAAGAACTTTATAGCCAACATTTTTCTCAAGTTGGTGTGTTAGTCACGTACTGAGATTCGTGCAAAGGAACAAGCCGCATACTGAATTTCCTTTGATTCCTTGTCCAAATGGACTTGAATTTAATTGGGTTGGCCTTTTTTGACTTTATCATGATTAAAGTCCATTAGTTTTTTTCTTTGCACAAATTCACTTATTTAATTTCATTATCCTATAAAAGATAAATTCACGCATTAAAATTCAATTAAGCACAAAATTGATTATTTAGTATTATTCCAAAATCAACTATAAAATGCATGAATTAACTCAAAATAAGTATGATAATACTTTTCTAATAATGATATAAATATATAAAATTAAACTAGTATCACCAGCCAAATCCACTGCAACCACAAATAATAGCAAAAAAAAAAAAAAAAACCTCCTCATCCACCCACCACGTCCACCACATCCACATCCACATCCACATCGACCCATATCACAACCACCACATCCACCCACCATCATCGCCACCAGCCACCAACCACCACAACCATAAACAACAACAGAAAAAAAAAATCAAAATCAAAATCAATCGAACTGTCAGTGATCTAGGAACACGACCCACGACCGTCGGTGACCCAAAATTAAAATCAAAACCATGACCCACTACCCAATAACACCGCACTGTGACCATCAGACCACAGCAGACCATCAAACCATCAGACCCATGACCATCGGACCACCATCGGGAGAGAGAAGAGAGAACAGATAAGTGAGAAAATAGAGAGTTGTGAGAATATTTTTTTTTTTTTTTTTTACAATCTAGCTACAGTGAGTTGTTATCAATAACAACGTACTATAGCTGAATGCTTAAATATTTAGCATTTAGTATCTTTGATGTAAGTATGTTTTTATGATTTGAGGTGTTAAAAATGCAAAAAAAGAGCATTTAGCATTTTTAACACCTTTGATGAGAATGCTCTAAATGAGCCAAGTTTTGCAAGTGCGTGTTTGAACTTAGCTTGTCAATAAAAATCAACTGCTCAAGCTTGGCTCAACCTTGAGACAAGCCTAAAAGCTTGAGTTTGGCTTGGCTTAGGATCAAGTCAAGCCAAGTTCAAGTTTAATATCAAGATCAAACTCGAGCTCAAGTTAAGCTTTTTGGCTTAGGATCCAAAAAAATTGCATTATCAAATGCTTAAAGCATTACCATCAAGTGTGCCAAATATCAAATATTTGGCATTTGGCACACCAAACACCAAAAAACGCTTCTCATGAGGTGTTCAAAATCCTATAAATTTTGACACATGTAAACAGTATCGTTCCAAAGATGGAATGGTACGGACAGATGTGTTAAAAAAATTATTTTTTTTATTCATTTTTCTCTCTTCTTTTATTACTTTTCTTTCTTCTCTCTCTTACCTTTTCCTTCTTTCTTCCTCTGCCTGTTCCTCATGTTCAATCACTCCTTCTTCCATTTTTCTTCTTCTTTCTTCTCCAGCATCTTCACCGCATGGCTTCGGGTTCTTTTTTTTTTTCATTCCCTTTCTCTGCGACTCTTTCTCTATTTTTTTTTTCCTGTCACTATCTCTCGCTCTCTCTTTCTTTTCCTGTCACGAAGAAGAAGGCGATTCCGATTCGATATTTGCAGATGCGCTGGAGAGACTCTGGTGGTTACGTCGTTAAGGATTTGAAGCTCAGCCCACCGATTGAAGCTCGCTGATCTGAAGCTCTGCTCGCCCAATGGCAGTCACCAATCTTTGCTCGTCGTCCTCCACAGCTCTCACCGCCAATCTCGCCGCCGATGGTTGGTTGAGTTTGGTCATTAATTGATCTGTTGGGTTGGGGTTTTGTTGAAGATTTTGAGTTTATTTATTTTTTATAATTTTGTTGAGGTTTTTGGATTTGGGAATTTATTGGAGGATCCGGTGATTGTGGTTGTGGTTTGTGGCGGTGGTTGTTGTTGTGGCAGTGGTTGTTGGTTCTTAGGTGGTGGCGACTGCCACTAGCTATGCATTTGTATATTTGCTGGGTTTTGAGAAAATATATTATTTAATGTGTTGTATATATTATTTTAAATGTTTAGAATCAAAGAACAGAAGATGTGATAAATGATGAATTGTAAAATGGTGTGTTAAAATAATAAAGTAGGCTTTTGGTGTGTTAAAATGACATTTTTTATAGAAGAATTGATGAGAATGCTCTTATATCACCAAAATCAAGTAAACAAAAAAAAGAAAATAATATACTCATTTTATCATGCTTCTACTTCCACCAGTGATTAGAAATTGTTGAAATTACAACTTTACATAATTAATTTCATACATTCATCATTCATTGTCTATAGCTTGAGTAATTAAAAAAAATGTAACTTAAGTCTAAAAGTGTTCCATGGTCATTTTAGAGGGAGTGTTAAAAAAAATTAGAGGAAAGAAGAAAAATTAATGACTACTGATAAATGTTCTCATGTGGACTATGTTATTATTAAGATATGTGTAATATCATAATAATGAGTTTATTTAGTAAACATGTATCAAGTTATAAATGAGCCTAAGCTCGGCATGTTTTGTATCGAGCCGTATTGTTCACGAACAATTTGTTTTGCTTGGGCTTGGCTTATTTATCAAACAAGCCTACAAGTAAGTTTCAAGCTTGGTTTATTTATAATCAAACGAACATGAACGAGTTTTTTATCAAACCGAGCCAGAGTTGTTCATGAACAACTTGATTCGTTTACAGTCCTAGATGTTATGTTAAGCTTATGAGACACGTTGAAGATAGAGAAGAAAGAAGAAGATGAAGAAATATAAATGAGGCCATTCTGCCATTTGGTGTATAAGAGCAAAAAGAGAGAAGTCCCAGGGGATGAGGGTTGGTGTAGTCTCGTAGAACTGCGTGTGTGAGAGCAAGCAAAAGAGAAAAGAAAATATAGAGAGCAAGATAAAATTGTGAAAGATACACAATGAGGAAGAGAGCAGTGAGTAAAAAAAACAAAAAAGAGTTGTTCTTTGCTCAAAGTTGTACCTCTAAGTATTGTAATATCTATTTAATATAGTGAAATTATTTGGAGTTTGTCCCATGCTTTTTCTCTTTAAGGAAAAAGAATTTCCACATAAATCTTTGCGTTTTTGTGTGGTTGTGTTTTTGCCGTATTTGTTAAAATTTATTCACAGTTATATAGAATTTTTCCCAACAAAAAATTCAGCGTAATTGTCTTTTCTATTGGACAACAAACTAACAACAGAGTTAGCATTAATTTCAATTTCGACAGCTTGGATTAATTAGAGGGTGTATACAAAGGGCAAGACTATCTCTCATTGCCCATAGCTCAGCTTCTACGCTACTTGCCCAGCCTATAGCTTTAGTGAAAACTGTGTTTAGGCCCAATAATTTTAGTGTCATAATATAATATTAATGTAACACTAATCTAGATAAAATGTATTTCATACATATTGACTTTTTAAAAGTCGTCCATAATACTATATTGGGTAAAATATTATTTTGATTCCTAAACTTTAACAAAAGTCTATTTTTTGTCCCTAAACTTTAAAAAGTTATTTTTTCATTCTTAAACTTTGTAAAGAATTTTTCAATAATTTAGAGACAAAAATAGAGATGAAAAAAATTGTTCTAATAGTTTAGAGATGAAAAACAAACTTTTAGTAAAGTTAATGACATAAATAAAACATTTTCAATAGTTTAGAGATGAAAGACGAACTTTTCAATAATTCAAGGACGAAAAAACTTCTTAAAGTTCAGGGATGAAAAAACAACTTTTTGATAAAGTTTAAAGATCAAAATACTATTTTATCTTACTATATTTCATACAAATTTGCGAAATTCCCTTGTATCATTTATATGAAATAAAGATAATCCCAACAAGATACACGGTAATTGTTCCATATCAAAATATGTTGCTGACATGGTCAAACCAAAATGGCCTTTGATACGATGTATTTGCCTTAACCGGAAGTACCCAGGTTTAGCTTGGAAGAAAATAAAGATCCTTAGCTGCATTCCCCATATTACATTCTTGGAAATCTATATAGTGAGAGCACTTTAAATTTCTTGAACCAATCGCTATGTAAAATTAAGCCCCTCATCCCCAGTACCACTTAAAAGTCAATATGTCACTATGCGCACTCCAATAAAGATTGAGTTAAATGAGACTAATAATTTGCTTTCACTTACTTTCTCCACATTTGAATGGCTAGCAACTCCAATTTTTAAGGTAGCTAAGTTCATTAGAATTATGTGACATAACATAATATTTTATGATGTCACTGTTATAAATAAGTGATTATTAAACATTTTTGGGAAAATTTAACGGATGCGGACATTGGTTTAAGTATAATTTTAAAAAAAATTTATGAGAAAAGAAAAAAATAATTGATTTTTTAATAGTTTTTTATATTTCCCATAAAAATAGTATTAAAACTTTCTTAAAATGATTTATTAAAAAATGTCCTAAATGCACTAATTAACTAAACCCCAACATTTTTTTATGAAATGTTTGTGGTACAAACTCTAAATATTTCATGGAATTTTACTCAGTTTATGCTGGTCCCAGGTTTAAGGAACTATGCTTATTTGGAAAAATTTGAAAACAATGGCTTATTGCATAACTTGCTACGGGTCATTGTTGGAGATTTTAAATGAGATTCTTTTATAAGATGAAAAGTTTAGAGATAGGCAATGGACCTAGGGTTGAATGTTTGTGGTGTGTTGGACCTAGAATTCTGTGGCCCTAAATTCACATGGATCAATCATAGTAATACTTTACAAATTAATTCAAGAAAGGCCCTACCGTTGTTGGGCTAATGAAACTTTTAAAGGCTTTGTCCCCCCAAACCTAATAAACTTTTCTTGTCTCACTCACTGCCGGCTGGAATAGGAAAGATCTTGATAAAGAAAAGAAGGTTAGCCTGATGAGTTCTTCTCATCTTCTAGGACCTTGCACTTGACCATACACTTAGCCACACTTTGTGTAAGTGACAACTTGTTATTGGATTACACCACTTACACATAGATCCATTACTGGTACTTAGTAAAAAGCAATCCAATTACCGATTACCACATGTTTAAGTTGTGATAAAGTAATAAGTGTGTAGTCCTAGACTTTTTGTAGCCCAATAGTAATAAAAAAAAAAGATTAGCTGAGCTATTGCCCGAAACCAATTTCTTTTAAACCTCCTGGTGTAGCATACTATTGAAAATAACTCTATCATTCACCGCCTACTATCATCGACAACCTTGAATTAGAGATGAAAGAATAAAATTGTTAGACGAAAAAGCTTATCAATTGGGAAATGGGTTGGTTGAGATGATGTTAAGCTCATTCGGGGTAGGTTTTGTGAGTTTGATTCCTCGGAGCATATTACAAACATCAATCTACAGGATCATTTTACTGAGTGATGTTACAAATTAACATTGGAGGAAAACCAAATGCTTAATGCAACACCTTATTATGAGAAAACAATGAAAGTTTTTGGGACCTATGCCTTTTAGGCTCCTAGTCTAAATGGGATTCGTGCTGACGTGCTATACTTATCCAAAGGTATTGTCTTATTGTTGGGGATGCTGTCAAAAAAGGAATTCAGAGCATTTCGTCATATATTCTCATGCCAGATTTCCTAAATCAGACTATTGAATCGTAATATTGAATCAAGGAATGAAAAATCCTACTTTTCATTGAAAAAAAATAAGCAAGAGAACACTTGTAATTGATGTGTACGAGAATGTGCAGTTACATGCGTAAAGTCTCACCCATAATGAAAGGAATTTGAGATCTAGTCCAAGATGAATGCAGCTTTACCTCTCATTATGGGTGGTTACGGCTATAACAAAGAACCTGACTAAAATGAAGGGGGAAAGAAAAACTAATTATATGAGTATGCCTATATAATGGGAAATCCATGCCAAAAGTGGGGAGGAGAAAAACACCCTTAATGGACATAATTCACTATAGATACTAACTCAGTATCGGAGACTCTCACAAGGACTGTGGTGGTGTTAATTCAATATTTTCTCTCATTATTAATTAATTTTTACATGCTCAAATTTATTGGGATTGTTTATATTTTTCTTGATATATGTGCACAATTTAGCTTCAGTATTTTTAATAGTATATAAAATACTAGGGGTATTTGATAAAACATTAAATACACATTTATATCCTTAAGGCACATATAAAAATAAAAGGAAAATCCTAAAGTTGTACAAAATTTTATCATAGAATGTTTACTGGTTAATATGAGAATAAATGTTTTTACTTTTTAGTAGATTACAAAAAAAAAAATAATAATGAATGATTAATTACTTCATTACAATTCGATGAATAATCAATTTTTAAAGACATTTAGAGGTTGTTTAGATTACATGGAAACTGAGTCATATCACTCAATTTTCATCATTCATCATCCAAATTTTGTGGGACCCACAAAACATTAAACAGTCATGCTAATGAATGCCCTTAGGGCATTGGTTAAAAATTCATTTTAGGAAAATTTTGACATCACTTTTATGGGAAATGAAAAAAACTGTTAAAATATTAATTGTTTTTTTTTCTTTTCCAATAAAAACTTTTTTTAAATAGATTATTAACCAATGCCTTAAGGGCATTCGTTAGTGTAGGGTCATTGGGCCCGGAAATATGTGTGGGGTGGCCCAAAAGTATTCTTTGGGCTAAAAGCCCAATTCGAGGACACTGAATGGTCCGAGGATGTATGAATGTTAACTCCTAAAGCAATACTAAATAAAAAAGAGATGATGTCTGAAGCAAGTATGTCTAAGAGTGAGTCCGAGGAAGATTATGTCATTGGCTATACATAGCCAAGGTAAGAGGAGGGCTAGTTAACATCCACAGGCTATGTTCTAGAAAAACCTATAGGTAAGGGTAAACATGGTAAATATGGAAGATAAGAAGAAGGGCTGTGGAATATTTAAGATAAAAATGTTACCACTGCCCCCGCATTGAATGCTCTACAACTGCTATTCTGGCCCCATTAATGGGGAAGTGAGACCTGAGCATCAGAGTTTAACCTGGCTCCTGTTTCCAAAGATTTTATGGGAGGTGGATGGGACAAGTATCTAAAACCAGCAATCTAACCCTGACGTGGAGGATGAAGAGGAGAAGAAGGAGGGGATATAAAAGGAAGAAGGGACCTTCAGCAGAGTGGATCGAAAGAAACAGAGAAAAAACACTGTATACCTTACTGTGCATAACAGTATCCCATCTTGAGTAGAAATAATAGAAATCATCCTCGGCTGGTGTCCGAGGAGAGGATTCTTTCTTGTAAACAGTTCATTGAATGTATCATTGTGATCAAAGCCCATCATTTTTGTTATCTAAACATCACTAGAACCTAGATTTCAAACCCACTCTCTACAAATTTTATTGTAAAAGGCCTTTCAGGCTCACCCCCTTCCATCCGTGGGTTCGGGCTCAGGCTCAAATTGTGTCCTTACAGTTAGTATTTTCCAACATTAAATACACATTTATATCCTTAAGGCACAGATAAAAATAAAAAGGAAAATCCTAAAGTTATGCAAAATTTTATCATAGAATGTTTACTGGTTAATATGAGAATAAATGTTTTTACTTTTTAGTGGATTACAAAAAATAATAATAATTAATGAACGATTAATTACTTGATTATAATTCGATGAATAGTCAATTTTTTTAGACATTTAATATAGTATTACTCTTTTTGTAATATACTTATCAACTATCATCACATAGAATAAGGGACCGTTTGGTAATGTTGTTCTAGTAACATTATTTATATTTTTTGGAAATATGTGCGGATAAAAAAGTGTGTAAAAATACGTATAATTTTGTTTAAAAACTGAAAACACCTGTTTAAACACATATCAAACAGCCCTAAAATTGTGAAAATAGTGTTGGGAAATTGCCTCAAATTCCAATTGTGACTTGGAAAGTTGTTGATACCCATTTTCACAACACATTTTCTACAAGCCCGATTCAACCAAACCCGCTTTCTTGTGGGCTCAATTCATGTATTATATTATATTTTATTTTTTTAATAGCATGGCCCAAGCCCATGCGACTTATTGGAGAAAATTGAGGAAGTGTGGTTTGGAGGGTATGGGTCGATTCCTTTCAGACCTTTTGCATGAACCCAACCCATGTGTGCTACCAAGTGGGCAAGGGACATTGGTAACACCTCAGACTCATGGAGGAGGTCTTGTATCCAAAATTTCCACCCCAAAACAGTTTTTATGCTCTGGGTAACTATGGCCCAAAATTTCTGTCTAAACTTTTTTTTTTCTTCCTTTAAACATAGTTGGCTCCCATTGGCCAACTCCATTTGCTAGCCCTCACTTAGGTGAGCCTCCCAATGATCTGAAATTTCTGACCAAATGGAACCAATTAAAGAAAACCCACTTTATTTCCAAAATCATGCTAAAAGCATACAAAACTCTTCCCTAAACAAAAGCAACCCAAGCCAAAAACACGAAAATAGTATCATAGAGGATAAAAGCCTCTTCTACCACTTAAAAACCAGTTAAGAGCAACACCCCAAACTCTATATAAAACTCTCTCTTCAACTCATAAATAAGACAAAACCACGTTCAACCCACATACCTGAAACTTCAAAGCAAAAACCCATTCAACTAGTCAATAATCTCACAATTCCGAAACTTGGGGGTGGAAATATGGGTACAGGGGAACCTTCCTTCTCTTTCTCACAACCTCTCTCAATTTCCTCTTCTCGTTGACTGTGGGTCAAAGTTTCAAACCTGTTAAGTCACGTTTTCTCCATAAAGCTGAAACTTGAGAGCAAAAACTCACTAAGCCAAGAAACATTCTCACAATTCTGAACCTTAGGGGTGGAAATATGGGTATAGGAGAACCTTCCCTCTCTTCCTCACAACCTCTCTCAATTTCCTTTTCTCGGTGACCGTAGGTCGAAGTTTTAAACCTGTTATATTTTTATGTTTTTTTTTGCACTTTTGTTATTAGCATTTGATTCTTTCTTGTCAAAGCACCATTAGCCTTTTGTTCATTATACATTTGAAATTTTGAGTTTGATTCTCCACAATAAACACTTCTAAAGAACCCAATGAGAGATTTGGGCTAATATCATATTTTTGGCCCTTATTGCAAAAACGTCCCCGACATTTTGGCAATTCCACTAGGGAGTCAAGCAGCTGAAACAAGAGAAGTCATGTATTCGAAGATGCAAAACCAGCAAAAAGATGATGTTTCTCGCATCAACTTGTCGTTTTAAGAGAAACCGTATGATACTTTGCCATGCAAGAAGAGCATGGTGAAGTTGAGCTGAACTAAGTTCTAGCCTTAGCTCATTGAGTTGCTGGAGATGCTCCAAGTCATGTGACAAAATCGTTCCAACCTCTGGAAGCCACCCAAGAAGTGAAGGATGGAGGGAGAATCAAATTTCTTATTCAAAGGAAAAAATTTCTCCACTCGTCTATATTATTTTTTAGCTATCATTCTTATGGATGAATCATCCCACATCTCTTGCTTTATATAATATTCATGAACATTTTTGTTGTAGCTTGAAAATGCAAAAATGATGAGCCGGAATTCTGACCAAAAAGGGAAGGAAGGCAGCAACCAATAACCATTGAAGCGAAGTTCTAAACATTAACTTCAACCCAAGAACCCCTAATGACAACGACTAAAAGCTCATCATCAACATCTTCAAAACACATGCTTCCATTATTATTGAGATGTATTGTTGCTGAGTTAGCACCGAGCATATGGGGATTGTTGTGGGTGATTGACTCATTTTGGTGCAACAATAATTGCTGCTGCGTGCGACCCTTTGAAGCTGAATATTTTTGGTGTCATCGCTAAATGAAGTCTTCACCAAATAGCTAAAGGCCATAGCTAAATGGCCCACCACAAGGCGCTAGATATTCCATACACCAAGCCTTGAGGTAGCGACATACCATATATCAAGTGTTTAAGTAGCAACATTTCATAAGCCAAGTTTTGAAGTCATCCGAGCGATATACTATCGTCAAAGCATGATTAAGCTAAGACTCTCAAGCACTCTCTTTGCTAATTCATTTTTTTATACATATTATTTAAACCATTTTAATCCTTTAAATTTTTAATCAAAATATTTTCTCTAAGTCGTGTATGTTAATTTGCTTAGCCATGACTATTGTTTACTAATATAAATCACATTTGCACTTAGGCTGAAACGGAAAACCTTTTCGGAGAACCTAACGATGAAGGAAATCCGAACTCAATGCCCTCTCACCGAAGCCGTGACACACTCATGCACACTAAGCTATGTTGAGCTCATGCATCCAAAATTATGGTCGATCCGCACACGCCAAGCCATGGCATGTTCATATGTCTCAAGTCATGACAAATGCATGCATTTCAAGCCATGCCAACGCTTTAATCATTCTTGAATTCAAGATTATGCTTGAAGAGGGAAGCGCCAATGTTGCCATCCTCAAGAAAATCTTTCTTGTCACTCAACTCTTGCAAGGAGAATTCTTAAGTAAGCCTAATGGTAGGAGGCTCGGCACACACCTTTGAATAATGTTTTACTAGACCTTGCTCTAAACATCGATGCCAAACAACTCAAAAATCAAAAGCTAGTTGTTGGAAATCCATTCCAAAGATTTTCAAGTGGAATCTTAGTATTGATGTGAAAGCTCGGCATAAGTGGCATAAAGGCCAACGAAAAAAATTGTTGTGCTAAGGATGCAACAACCCTATACCGACATCTCTAATGCTTAGCCCATCATTGTCCAAAAGTTAGAAGCCAAACAAGCAAAGTATGGAGCTGCTGTCTACGGTACCATGTATCTTTGACAAAGAGGCTAACTGAAGCTTATAAAAATAATTGTTGCGCTGGGAATGAAACAACCCTATATCGACATCTCCGACACTTAGCCTATCATTGTCCCAAAATTAGAATCCAAGTTAGCTAAGTATGGAGACGCTGTTTACGGCACAACAAATCTTCAACAAAGAGGAATTATATTCTGCCCTCTATATAGAAAATGGGGAACCCTATTTTTGGAATTCATCTTGGAGGAATATGGTGAGCACTAAGGGAGTAATAAATCCCACCAATAACTCTTGGCGATGGGATACCATTGGTTTCGCATAACCAAATTCGCTAAAGTCGCCACACTTCCAAGTGTGCTCCAAGCTTATACGCACAAACCATATAAGCCTTCAAGATGTGAGCCCTCCATAGCCTTTTATACTCGGGGGCTTGATCTCATTAGACCTATCCATGCACCCTTAAATGAGTACATTTGAGTCTTTGCCTTCGCTGAATTGTTCACTAAGTGGGCAGAAGTAATTTGACTCAAGAAAAGCAATGGGAATGGTTGTAGCCAAACTCATCAAGAAGCATATCATTTATCGCTTTGATGTCTCGTTCACAAGTGACAACAATACATCTCGCTTGTACCAATTTTCAAAGGCAAGCCCTATGAAATACTAGGAAGCCGACAAACTATCATGTTATCCAAGCATGGTGAGATCCTTACATGCGAAGGTGCAATGCCTTCGATAAGGTAGGGAAAGCCAACGCTTTCTTCTAATGAGAAACCTTGTGAAGCGGCAAGAAAACCAATAAATTACTCTTACGGCAAAGCCTTTACATGTGAGGATAAAAAATACTCTCAATAAGGTAGGGAAAGCCAAACACACACTCTTTCAATGATAAGCCTTATCAAATGGCAAGGAAGCCAATGAGACATTTTATTATGGCGATACCCCTACTTATGAGGGCACAACTAGCCCTTAACAAGGTAGGGAAGCCAATGCGTCCGCAAAGGAAATCCTTACCGAATGATTAGGAAGCTGACGAGATTTCATATCATTCATATGTGCCAAGACTTCTACTTGCGAGGATGCAATGCCCTCGATAAAGTAGGGAAAGCCAACATTTTCTTAATGGCAAGCCTTGCAAAGCGGTGGGGAAGCCAACATAATATCTTATAATTCAAGTGTGATGAGCCACTACATGTGAGGACATAACCATCCCTTGAAAATATGGGAAAGTCGATGCAACAGATCACTACTTCATTGCCACATGGTAATTTGCTATATGCGAGGATAAAATTCTTCCTCAAAAAATTAGCAAGCCTATGCATTGTATGTGAGAACGTGATTGCCCTATGAAATGGTGACAAGCAAATGCACCATGAGCCGCAATGCGCTAAAACGCAGCCCATATGTGGGGGCTTCTTGAAACTAATGAAGTAGCAACCTAATATATGTTGAGTTTAAGTCGGCCACCAAGCAGTGAGCCAAGTTTCAATATATATGAGTTGTTGTCTGTGAAAGCACATTTGCTCATTAAAAGATCGCTACAAAAAAAAATGGTGCACAAATAGCAAGACATGCGCTTAGCCAAAACCTGTTTGCAAAGGCATGAAAACCAAGCAACATGTCTACTAACTTGCCCAAGCAAAGGCAAAGCCATATTCGCAAGCTACCCAATTCAAGCACAAGTCATTCTCTAGAAACTAGTGCATATAATCTATCAAAATTATGCTACTCAATCACAAGGTGCACATGACATTTCCAAGCAAGCTCTCATCAACATACTTAAATGCTCAAAGCCATACACGGGCTGTTTTCACAACAAAAACGTGGCCATAGCCTATCAATGAAAGGTACGAAGTCATTCTCAAGGTATAAATTACAAACCATATACATCCTTGAGGTACAAATTAATTTTTCATTCCAAAATACAAAATATACATCCAAATATCAAATATGTTTGTTTTGTATATAAATGCAAATTATTTCAACTAATCATGATAGCACAAACTCAAAGTGGCACCCATACAACTAAATAGGAGTTGCTCTATACATAAGTGGGTTGCCCACAAAGGCGAAATACAAGAGAAAGTGTCTTTAAGACAACATGCCCTATTACACACTATAACTAGTTCAAACTTTTAAAGCTTGGAGCTCAATACAAGACAATTAGATATATAAAAAAAAAAAAAAAAAGGAAAGCAAGAAAGGAGGAATAAGAAAAAGTCAAAGCAATGTCGTAGTCCCTATCCAACATCTCCATCTTTGGGACATTGGCTTGCAATCACTCTCTTCTTTCCTTCAAAGCCGCAGGTGAGAAACGGACCAAGAAGGGTTCAAAGTTACTAACCGTGGCCGTGGTTCCATCTATTGTAGCCAGTGGCGGAGTTAGGATTTTAGTCTAGAGGGGGCAAAATTAAAAGACGATATTAAAAGTAAAATTTATCTAAAAAACATTAATCAACAATAATAACAAAATAAATAAAAAATTGTAAGCAAATATGAATATATTTCATATTATTAAAATAAATAAACAAAAACAACCAATTCATAGCTACTAAAAAATTTACAAATTGATGGAGTAAAAATATGATTAGTGTTACTTAAAAAATATAATGAATAAATGTTTGAAATTATTTTTTGTGATTGGTGACATTCCAATTTATAAGACATAAGTAGTAAAATTTGTAATATCTCTAGCATCATTCAAAGATAAAATGTTGTGAAAAGTATCATAAATAGTAAAAATGGTGTAAATAATGATATAAAAAAAATAAAAAATAAAATAGTAAAATAGATGGTTTGGTCACTTTTAAGTTCCAACAAGTAGAATTTTTTTTTTTTCCCTCCATGTGACTACTAATAAAAAATAAAAAAAAATTAGTAGTAAGGGGGCAGGTACCCCTGGCGCCGCTCTGGCTCCGCCAGTGATTGCAGCTCTACGTTGCTGTCCATAGTGGCTTCAACCTCAGAAAATGATACATTGGCAATGGGATTGGCCTCAAGAATGAAAGTGTCGACGATGGTATTATGATTATCTATGCCAAAGTCATCTTACAAGAGACCATGCTACAACAATCTTCGCAACTCCTATTGGCATGACAAGGAGTGGCAGTAGGTTTTGACTTGTCACATCAAGTTTTGACTTGTCAAAGAAGTTGCGGCTTTGTTCTCAAACAAACAGAGCGGTTGTCTGTGTACCATTTTCAATAGGTTACAATGATATAACAAGAATAGTAGTTGCAACATCGCCAGAAGCAAAAGCATCTCGATACAACAACGTTTCGTTGAACAACATCTCTTATAGCCATACATTGTTGAGGAGCATCTCATTCAATAATAAGTTGCACTGTCCATTCCTTTTGGTGCACACAATGACCGTCTTACAAAGCATCTTCTCATGTTATCATGGTCTATTTTGCCCTATCAAGGCCCAAGACCTATAAAGCATGGGTGCAAGTACTCAGCAATTTTTGAAAAAGGTGAGTGCGGGTGCGGCGGGCCGGGACTCGGCAATTAAAAACTTATTAAAAATATTTTTATTTATATTTTCTATATATTTTTACTATTAAAATATTCTTAAAAAACATATTACTATGCCTTGATTCACAAAACAAAGAAAGAAGAAAGCAAGAAACACAAAACAAAACACAACACCAAAAAGAAAACACAAAAGAAGCAACAAATATTCAAAATAAAATTGAGGAAGGACATATTTACGGTTTTTAGGTCTCATTTAGAGTCAATTTCGGCTGTTCCGGCATGATTCAAGGCTGATTTCGGGCTATTTTGGCCGTTTCGGCCGTTTCGGTCGCCGGCCGATACGACTCGATACTGCCGATACGGCCCGATTCGGCGCGAGTCGGCTGAAAAAACACATGACAAATGCAGCCCGACGCGACACCGACGCACAAGCAGCGGCATCGCTCGCGCGTTGCCGCGTTGGACGTGGGTGCGGCACCTCTGGCGCCACATCCGTGCATCATAGCCCAAGACACAAGGGCTTTTATGGATGGGCAATACCATTATAAAAAAGACGCACATTATATGGAATCACTAATATCAGCTTCGCCAACACTTTCCTCATCATCACAACAAGCATGAAGCAACAATAACTTGTGGCTCTGCATTTTTAGTCGCATTCACCACAAGAACACAATACTGGGGGCTGCCAGCACGTACAACAGCTATGTCACACCCCTATACTATATCACCGAGTGAATCTTCGTTCAATTTCATCTCAACTACGCTATCCCAAGGCAGCCAGCAATAACGCTCATCGCTCATGGTTGCGAATTCGTCAAAGCTAATCTTGGCAAACATAATCTCACCGAACCAACAATCAAGCAAATCAAGAAAATGGGAGCATCCTCAATGTGGTACAATTTGCATAGAGATTCAAGATAGCCTCTCATTCATCATCATCTTCTCCAATGGACCCAAATCAAATTTACAATCAAGTATGCTACTCCTACTTCCAACACCAATGCCAACTCAATATCAGGCGTGGTCACGCTACGAACTGATTTCCGTGCCCAACGATTATCAAAATCTATGAGAATCGACTTCAATATGAAATTCGGCTTCAATTACAGCAACGGCTGAACTTCGTGGGTTTCTATCTAGTGATAGGTCTGTGATTTCCCAAAGATCCATCCTACACAATCGATCACACAATTTATTCAACACATCGCTAAATATAGCCAAGAGATCGGCAAAAAACAAAAATTAGCTCACCAAGGTGGGTGTCACGTCCAATTTATCGAGCTCATGCAAAGAATAGTTTCAACACCTTATCGCTGCATTCGATGCCATTCTCCTGCAACAAAACCTTGATCCTTATTGACTTGCCAACATCAGTACCAAGACGTCCCATGGCCATGAGCGGCGATCTGTCGCAAACCTCCATTGACGTCATCCGCAATCTCCTCATTCGCACTGCCTTCATTCAGCAATAGCAGTGGAGGATTAAAGGTGGGTGTTGCAAGATCTGACGAAGCTTGAAGGGTTTTATTGAAAGATATTAAAAAAAAAAAAAAAAACTTGGAAGATCTTGAGAAGCAGAAGTGATCTTTCTTTCCTGATGCCTCTACATAGTTCCTCTCTAACTGAAGAAGCTTATAGGTCCTCTCCCACCATGAAGCCCCAATCCTAAATCTCTCTTTTATTCCTTATGAGTTGCGAAATGGAAGAGGTGATATTATGCGCAAGATGGCGTGTAAGTGGAGGACAGTGAAGTTTGAAAGAGAGAAGAATAAAGTGGCGTGTAAGCTAAATAAACCAAACTGATATGTGTCTTGCAAAATGTAGAAGTGGCGTGATGTTATGGAGAGAAATAATATAAAATAAAGGAAAGCCACTTGGAAAGAAAAGTCAAAGGGCATGATATGGCAAAGCAAAAGTGGCGTGGGCCTTTGCAAATATGAGGCATTCTCCACAATTGGCATCAAGGAGTTTTGCTCCAAAAAGTTGGCTACAGGAGGTTAGATTCTAGTAGTTGGGGTGGCATACTATCACAAGACCAAGCGGCTAGAATTTTTTTTTTTTTAAAAAAGCCAATCTTTATTGAAAGACAAAAGCTACAGGAATGCTAAGGAAATGAGCTAGAATATTCAAAGGCCAAATATGTATTACAAACCAAAAGTGGTGTAAAGAATTAAGCCACCTAGTCATCCAAGGAAGAAATGTTAAAATTTCTCACAGTAGCATGAAAGCCACTTAAGCCACCCCATGAAGAGAAATTTAGTTATATGTGGGATATGAAAGGCAATGACCGTTTTGGGTTGGGCCTATCACTTGGTTACCACTCGACTTTCTTGGACTAACGATGACGACTTTTCAACAAATGGGCCTTTTTGACTCGTGATTTTTCTTACAAGTGGCTGCCATGACGCATGACATTTCTACAAATAGGCTACATTGATCTGTACATTCTCAACAAAAAATGAAGCGTTTGGATGGACTAATTCCCAAACTCCCAAAATTTTCAAGCAATGGGAAACATCAACTACTCACACGTCTGCCGCAAGCGCCACACGTGCTCAGGGGCTAATGTTGATACCTATTTTCGCGACACATTTTCTGCAAGCTCGATTCAACCAAGTCCGATTTTCTTGTGGACTCAATTCATGTATTATATTATATTTTATTCTTTTAATAGTATGGCCCAAGCCCATGCGACTTATTAGGAGAAATTGAAAAAGTGTGGTTTGAAGGGTATGGGTTGATTCCTTTTGGACCTTTTGCATGAGCCCAGCCCATGCGTGCTACCAAGTGGGCAAGGGACATTGGTAGCACCTCAGACTCATGGAGGAGGTCTTGTATCCAAAATTTTCACCCCAAAACAGCTTTTATGCTCTGGGTGACTATGGCCCAAAGTTTCTGCCCAAAGTTTTTTTTTCCTTTAAACATAGTTGGCTCTCATTGGTCAACTCCATTTGCTAGCCCTCACTTAGGTGAGCCTCCCAATGGTCTGAAATTTCTGACCAAAGACAACCAATTAAAGAAAACCCACTTTATTTCCAAAATCTTGCTAAAAGCATACAAAACTCTTCCCTAAACAAAAGCAACCAAAGCCAAAACACCAAAATAGTATCATAGGGGATAAAAGCCTATTCTACCACTCAAAAATCAGTCAAGAGCAACACCTCAAACTCTATATAAAACTCTCTCTTCAACTCATAAATAAGACAAAACCACATTCTACCTACATACTTGAAACTTCAAAGCAAAAGCCCATTCAACTAGATAATAATCTCACAATTCTAAAAGTTGGGGGTGGAAATATAAGTACAGGAGAATCTTGCCTCTCTTCCTCACAACTTCTCTCAATTTCCTCTTCTCGGTGACTGTGGGTCGAAATTTCAGACTTGTTAAGTCACGTTTTCCCCATAGAGCTGAAACTTAAGAGTAAAAACCCACTGAGCCAGGAAATATTCTCACAATTCTGAACCTTAGGGGTGAAAATATGGGTATAGGGGAACCTTCCCTCTTTTCCTCACAACCTTTCTCAATTTCCTCTTCTCGGTGACTGTGGGTTGAAGTTTCAGACCTGTTATATTTTTATGTTTTTTCTGCACTTTTGTTATTAGCATTTTGATTCACTTTTGTCAAAGCACCATTAGCCTTTTGTTCCATTATACATTTGGAATTTTGAGCTTGATTCTCCACAATAAACACTTCTAAAGAACCCAAGGGGAGATTTAGGCTAATATCACATTTTTGGCCCTTGTCGCAAAAACGTCCCCGACAAAAGTCAATTAAGTTTCCTAGTTGAAGAAGGAAAAATTAATTTGGGTTTCCTTATTATAGAAGAAAAGACTATTCCTTAGTGTGGAGTGAAGTCTATTATTTGTTAAAGAGGTAATGTATTCCTAGTCCAAGAGGAAATAGACGCCTTGTTAAAGAGGTAATGTATTCCTAGTTCAATAGGGAATAGCAAAAGAGTATTATAAATAAACAATGCTACAAAGAATTTGATGGCTTTGGCCCAAGGGTCCTCCTTATGGGGAGAGGGACAATAGAGCATGAAACCAAGAGAGAGAAAAGTGATTTTCGCTTGGGAGGAACACAAGAGGAAAGAGAGAGCAATGTATTGCCGCCTTCAAGAAGATAGTCAAGGAGGAGAGAGTAAAGGGTTGCCGCATTCAAGAAGATAGCTAAGGAGCACAGAGCAAAGTGTTTTTGTCTTTGAAAGAGATAATTAGTGTGTGTGTGTGTGTGTGTGTGAGAGAGAGAGAGAGCAAAGAAAAACGAGAGAGATTTTTCTTTAGCTGTAAGACATACACAAGAATTATTGTAATTGATTTGATTATAATGGAATTATTCGAAATTTGTCCTGTGGTTTTTTCCCTTAAAAAAAGAAGGGTTTTCCACTTAAATTTTGTGTTTGTGTGTGTGATTATTGTTTTGGATTGCTAATATTGTGGATAATATTATTTGGGATCCAACAAGTGATATCAGAGCTAAGGTTAGAGTAGAAGCGATGGTCGAAGAAGAATGCAAGACTTTAGGAATTGAGAAGTTTGATGAAATAGACTTTGGATATTAGAGGATGCAGATTGAAGATTATCTCTATGAGATGAAATTGCATTTGCCTCTTTTGGAGACGAAACCTGAAACTATGAAAGATGAAGACTGGAACCTTCTTGATAGACAGGTATTGGGAGTTATTAGATTAACTCTATTAAGAGCTTGGTTGATCTAGTAGATGACTCTTTGTGTGAATTAAGATGAAAGAGAAGGGATCTTTGATTAAGGTGGAGCTATTTCAAGAGAAAAAGAGGACTACTTGATTAAGGTAGGAGCTATCCCAAGAGGAAAGAAGATAGTTGAGGACAATTGATGGAATTTGAGTCAAGGTGGAGATTATTGGGAAATTGCCTCAAATTCCAATTGTGATTTAGAAAGTCAATTAGGTTTTCTAGTTAAGGAAGGAAAAATTAATTTGGGTTTCCTTGTTATAGAAGGAAAGACTATTGCTTGGTATAGAAGGAAGTCTATTCTTTATTAAAGAAGTAATGTATTTCTAGTCCAAGAGGAAATAGACTCCTTGTTAAAAAGGTAATGTATTCTTAGTCCAATAGTGAATAGCAAAAGAGTTTTATAAATAGACAATACTACAAGGAATTTGATGGTTTTGGCCCAAGGGTCCTCCCTATGGAGAGAGGGAAAATAGAGCATGAAACCAAGAGAGAGAAAAGTGATTTTCGCTTGAGAGGAACACAAGAGGAAGGAGAGAGTAAGGTATTGTCGCATTCAAGAAGATAGCTAAGGAGAAAAGAGCAAATGGTTGCCGCATTCGAGAAGATAGCCAAGGAGCATAGAGCAAAGCGTTGCTGCCTTTGAAAGAGATAATTAGTGTGTGTAAGAGAGCAAAGAAAAACGAGAGAGATTTTTCTTTAATCGTGAGACATACACAAGAATTATTGTAATTGATTTGATAATAGTGAAATTATTTGAAGTTTGTCCCATGATTATTTCCCTTCAAAAAGAAAAAGTTTTTCATATAAATTTTATATCCTTAGATGTGATTGTTATTTACTAATATTGTTATTTATTTTTTTTAAAAAAAAACACACATATATATTTAATTACTAATATTATTGATAATATTATTTGTTACCTAACTAATAGTATTCATAGACAAGTATTGATAGACATAGCACCAACACAACACCAAACATCTACTAGAAATGGCCTGCATTTGTCATATCATATGTCATCATTTCTTGAGGAGACCGAAACAAGCCAAGCCAGCATCCACTCATGCATCAATTAAGTCAAACTTTTCTATTCACAAGAGTCCCTACCCCATTGGTCCTACCATTATCAAAACCCCTTCATTATTAGATAGAGAGGGCCCACACTGAAAAAGGACACTCATGGTCAATCACCGTCCAACACACACACACACTCTGCACGTTAGATCAGATTAATTCACACGGATCCCACCACATTTAACAACAACAACAACAACAATAACAACAGTTCTTGTCAGTAACTATTTTGTCTATTTACAACCACTGATTTTTCACATACATACGTGGCCGGTTCTGGACCGTCCAAAATTTGTCTACAAGAAAAAGGCTGCCGTATCTGATTTTAATGCCGTGGCGATGGATACGATCATTGTCCTTTTCTTCTTGTGTCTACGTATCACCTTACGTTAGCTCTCAGCGCATCTCCCACGCGCAGCAACGGCGCGTGTGTTGCTTTTGTTTGTTGGGGGTGTTTGGTGGGGGGAACAACTGGAGATCAGAATCAGATGGTGCTCAGCTCAGACCAGACCAATCAGGACCTTTGAGACCTGTCAAAATTTTGTACTACGAATACACCTGTGACCCAATTTTCCGACTTACTGACTTATGCGACCATAAGCGTTTTTGATAAAAAAAATTACTAATAAGTTTGTAAATTGAAATTGATGAAAATAGTTTATCGCTCACAGTCGCACACATCAACTTGTCAAGAATTGCATTGAAACCTCCCGACTTAATATAAATAACTCCAAGTGGGACCTGGTGACATGTTGCCATGTCATCGGAGTTTTGAGCTCTTGATGTTAGGGGGGATGGTGGAGATGCCTTGCTTGCATAGCTCAGCTAGTACACTATCAGTGGAAGGAGGCTTGAGACCCAAGGGTAAGGGTAGCCATGGCTTGCCAATTGCCTCTTTCACAACCTTGTCAATTACCTCCTCTTCCTGCTTTCAAAGCAATAATTTAATGTAAATATAAGGCCATTTTTCACATTTGATTTGATCACACTTTCGTGTTAACATCTTGTGGGTCACAACATGGGGAGCTAATATTTTAATGTTCATGGTACTGAACCATCTTGGCACAAAATATAATATAGCTTCCATCTCATACCTTTTGAACAATTATTTTTTTTATAAAAGTCATTTTTATTCAGAGAAAGAGGAGAGTACAGTTTGTACAAAGTCTACGCCAAGATATAACATAAAATTACTATATAGGTTTTTTTTTTCTTTCATAATTGAACCATTCTAGGTGTACCATATTTTTTTCAAAAAATTAAATTAAAATTTTTCATAACTTGTAAACTACGCCTAATTCCAATTCCAATTTCTTGGAAGTTATGACTCAGTACCCACATTTGTTGTAAAAAATATATGCATCAACCTCAAAATTTATAAAAATTGCCAAGAAAAGGAAGTGTGTTAATAATTACCGGATGATGGTCAACAGGTGGCATGCCACAGCTAATATCAACTGCACCAGCATGATGAAATCCTGCAGCATTCTGCATTATCGAAAATGGGAATTAAGATAAAAAAGAAGATTTATTTTTCCTGATAATTCAATAGGTACAATAATTGGGAAAGAAAATTAGAACCCTAGTTCTAATAAAGGAGAACTATGCCACTAAACTATAAGGCTTTTGGCAATTTATGAGACCATATAAAAGGAACAAAGTTTCTCTTCAAACTTCTCGTATATCTTTTTTTTTTTTGTGAATTTTGAAAATCTAGCCGTTGAATTTCATATTCCTTATGTTCATAACATGCATATCAAATTCCGTTCAAATTGGATATTATTTACTATTCAATCGATAAACTTATTTTTTATACACAATTTTAGATGATAAAAATTTGATATTTTAACATTTGTTTGATGAGATAACAATTGATTTTTGATTTTCTTGAAATTTTACATGCATGAAGAATATAATAAGAACATATAATCTAATGGTTAGATTATTCAAAATTCACACTCAATATAGAGATATACGAGGAGTTTGTAGATTTTCTTTCCAATCTAGTTTAGAAAGAAACTTTGTTCATATAAAAGCATGTATCTTCATAACCATAGTTTGGATATATGACACATTTGAGTAATGCATGAACAAGATCAAAAGCTCTTCATCAGTACACTCACTTGAGGGTAGGAAGTATAAGGATGATGTGTAGGTGGCACAACAGGGCAGCCCCAAGCATGATCAGCAGGCATCTAAAACATCAAAATATCCCACATTATCAAACATGCAATAATACAACCACCTAGTCAAAACTAAAATTCAAGGTTTTTGTAGTTGTGCATGTTCACTGTTAAGAAAATAATAAAACATATAGTCATGTCAAAAACATGCTTTACCCCTGGATAAGGATTCCAGTGCCAATTATTTGTTGGTTGCAATGCAGGATAGCCAGGTTGACCCCACAATTGGGCTCCAGCTTGTTGACTGCTCGGTTGTCCCCATATGGGATAAATCGGAGCTGTGGAGAGGGTGTGATTAGAGTGATAGGGAGGGAAAGCCATGATTGGTCTCTGTTGATAATAGTTTCTCTGCATTAGATCTCTTGAACGCGGCCATCTCCGTTCTTGTTCCCTGGGCAAGATATGTCTTCTGTGCATTCGGTATTTCTGTTTGAGAACAGATGGTTATTCATTCGATTAATGCATTTGATATTTCTGTTTTACAACAAACACTTAATTCATCTGATTAGCCAAGAGAGGCGCTTTGATCAGTAAAAATTATACAGTAATATGTTAGGGATACCGATACTGCATATTTTACTACATAAACTTGACAAATTGTTGAAACGGTAGCAATCAAACTCATTGTCATGTCAATATGAATGTCATATCAATTTGTATGCATTTTGGCAGTAATAATGGTAATAGCTTTAGTATTTTCCAATCACATTCATTCATTGTCATGTCAATATGAATCTCAGTATTAAATTAATGTCTAAAAGATGGCATGATGTGAAAAAAGGTTTATCATGGAACAAGTTTTGGATACAATATCTGGAAAGGTTACCAAATAATGTTGAAACAGAACCTCATTGGGTGGTAATAGCAATACAAAGTACCAACCTGGAGATGGCTTGCTACATTATGCCTTGTTAAACCTTCCACTTTCATGAGCTCTAGTATCCGAGAAGGAATAACATGATCAACACCTAGTTGCTCAACTGCATGCACAAACTTCTTGTGCAGTTCTTGTGTCCAGTCTACCTGAAACCAAAACAAAAAATACATATCAAAATATAATCTGATGGTCACCATGTCCAAATGCTAACCTAAAACAAATTTAAATTAGTGAATATTTTTTACTACAGTAGTACCTATAATCATGAAGATATGACTGAAAGAAGAAAAACAAAACAAAAACGGGTCCGCTATTGATATGAAACCTCTTAAGTATAATCACAATGGTACAAAATTACATATACTGGTGAAAAAGACTCTCCTTAGGCATCAAATTTTCTCAAAACTTTGAGAATTATGTTGTTATTTACTCAGAGTTTTAGTTATTAATGAATTATGGATCAGTGATCTCTGGTTGACTTGTTTAGACTTCAAACATGCTCCCATTCAAAGAAATTTTAACATTCCTTCAAGAAGATGTGAGTTGACCACGGCATCACATACAGTTGAATACTGTAATACCAAAACCATAAGTTTCAAATGTAAAGTAAAAGAACTTACTCTAAGCCCTTCATTACAAGGAAGTTTATCTTGTGACAGTCATATCAAGTCCCCATGTAACAACCTCGCACATGGCATTCACTCATTGGCTTGTTACATGGATGACTTCATATGCCTGTCATAAAACCAAGTACTTGGACAATTTTTGAGACCTTTTAAGTGAAATTTAGTTGTTTAGGAAATTATTATGGTTATGAGAACTTCTGTATTCTCAAATTATTGGAGCATAAGGTACAAACTAGTCTATGTACTCTAAACATCGGGAAATATCAGGGAGTTCTTCAAAAAGTTGTAATAACTTTCATAAATTAGATTACCTTCATCTTCTTCCTATTAGCTCTAGCCCCACATGAATTATGAGGTTGAGATGGTTTAATTGGTTTTTCAGCACAATCATCTTCTTTATTGCTGGGACTATCTCTATTATGTTGGTGATGAGACACCTTTCTCTCACTTTTAAAACCATCAGCAGACTCCTCTTCCTCTTTGATCAGATTCTTTTCTGGTATTTGAGGTTTATCCACCTGAAGAGTGCCTACACCAATTGAATCACCACAAGTAGTTTCGACAGATTTAGATTCCCCATCTTGCTCACCACTCTCTTTTTCTGTTGAGCAATTAGTTTGATCTTGGCAATCCCCATCATCCAGTAAGCGCGTTCCCTGTTTCAATTGTGGGGTTGAAGGAGCTGGGTACTTATCACTCCCTGCTGAGTGCTCCTTGTCATTTTCATGAACAGGGGACTCATTTTTAGTTTCCACTGATATTCTATTCTCAGGTTCTCCATTTTCCAGTTGTAGCTGCAGCATGGACACTACAGACTCTTTGACAGGCTTTAGTGATTCAGAGAGGTTGCTACCCCCAGCATTGAATGCCTGCACAGTATTTACAACATAATAATTTTTCTGCACTCAATAATTGTACTATATATCTATAGTAAGTCCAAACACTATGCTTCCAGAAATTCAGACAGACCTTGTGAACCACATGCTGCCAAATATTCCTGAGTTTCTCCTCAGAAAGTGGCTTCCGTAGGAACTCAACTGCACCTTGCTGAAAAATTATAATAACATAGACACATCAACATTTATGATGGATTGGAAATGCACTCCAGGTTGTCATGACATATGAGTTTAGCATCAAACTCCCAGTAAAGTTCAAATAGAAATAACCAAAAGTTAAAGATCGTTTAATTGAAGCATTGGAATTTAAACTGAGAAGTTCAAATATTGGTCTATGATCATAAAGGACCAAAAAACAATACATTACAAAGAAAAGCCATTTAAAAGATTGTATGATTAGAAGTGCACGATTATTTATTGCAAATTTGCACTTAAAACCTTACCGCTATGCACTTCATCATGGTGCTCAGGCAATGAATGTTTGAAGTCACTGCAACAAGAAGATCATATTGCTTTGCATAAGAAATTGTACATGACGTTGGAAAGAAGAGTCCTTCCATAACTTTTTCCCTAACTCTACTCTACACTGACATCGATGGTAATCTCGTAATCTGGTTTCTTGTGAAACAAAATTTTGAAAATGTTCGAAAACAATAATTATAAAAAGAGAAAAAGAAAAATGTACAGGATAAAACAGAGATATAGGTAAAGGACATAAGTAGAAGAACTGAAGCAAAGTCTAAAAAATTGAGTAGAAAGATAACATTAAAAAAAAAAAAAAAACACCTTTATATTGAATATAGACCAGTTGGGACTAATTTCTAAACTTACTAATGGTTGGCAAGTCCTTAGCAGTTTCGAGAAACTTGAAACTCCCATGGCTGTCGCTTGTACCCACCTGTGACCACATGTGCTTTTAAGAGATACATAATGTGTAGGAAGAGTGCAATATAGCACAAAGGCTCATTTATCTCAATGCTAAACATATAAAGGAAGCAATAATCTTAATGCAGATAGATGAAGTGTGCATTATGATGATGTCAGTGACAAGATGAGATGAATGAAGCATGTTTACTTATGGATGCATTTTCTGGAATATGAATTTTTAAAAGGAAATAGAGCGAATCATTTTTCTTGATCTGGGATATTTACAACTTATGGTAAATAACACATTATTTCCATATATGCATGTCATTTTGAAAATTATAAAGAAATAATGAAAGACTTCTATGAATTTCCGTTTCAAAAAGGTTATTACCTCTACAATAGCAACATGAAAGCTTCCAGGCTTGTTTAAAATTGCTGACAAAGCTTCGTTCTCATCGCAGAATGTAGAAACTGTAACAGACACGGAAGGGTTGTCACATATATGTTAACAAGAACACAAAAAGTGACAGATGAGTGAAGATAGGTTAAAAAATTAAACACAAGAACTTTACTAATATCCAATAAAAAAGTGAAGGATAAATAAGTCAATAATGAAAAAGAAAAGAAAAACAAAATGAAGAGGAGTTTTTTAAGTATCTTAACACACTACTTTTAAATCACTTATTCTTCAAATTCAAGTTTTACCAAAAGAAACTATGATAACAAGAGATTAGAGAAACCAAAAGAAACATGTTGAAAAGGCTATCAAGAAATTGCCAAAGATAACAACACATTGATTTCACCATTTTGACCACATGCAACTAACAAATAGTACAAAAGTTCAAATGTAATAACAATTTTAATCGCTTTTGTTTATCATTTAAAACCATGCTGTGTGAAAAGTTGATTGATCTCTAACACTATTCAGTCAAAATGTCTTCTATGCTCAATGAAGCTAACATCCAAAACCACATTTATACCTAGAACAGAAATCCCGAAGATGTAAGTAATTGGGGCACTAAAAGATGCCTTTTCAAGGCAAAGATTGGGGGGGGGGGGGGGGACCAATGCATTCATGGAATATGAGGTGAAGTAAGAAAAGATGCAGACCAAGATTTCTAGTTTGGAAAGAGAATTGTATGGAAAAAGCTAAGAACAAATAGGAGAATTCAAAATCTCTAACCAATATAATCCATTGCCTCAAGCTTTGATCTTATCTCTTCGGCTGAATTGCTGTCTCCATCAACAAGAAGCACCCTGAGTCCCTTAGGAAAGTCTTTCCACTCCTGTAAATCATTAGCAGAGCAAACCATAGCTGGTTTGGCATCGTTTCTCAGGCCCCCAACAAATCTTGCAGATCACTGCTTACCAACATTTAAACAGGTCTGCATGACCCCCAAGAATTACACATTAGAATTATCTTTGTTTGATCTAATAATCTATAATGTTAATCCAAACTCTTTCTATCATAAAATAGTACTTCTAAAAGTAAACAAACAAAAAGAAGTGAGAAAGAAACAAAAAAAAAGTAAAACACTTTTTTTTTTTTTTATGATTGAAAGAAAAAGTAAACACATTGAGGGTATCATATCACAAGTTGAGCATGTTTACACAATAATGACCTATGAAACACCAATATATTTACTGATCTCTAAAGATTTAGTCATGAAAGGGCTATTTTGAACACAAAAATCTTCTTTAAACTATAGTGCAAGAACAAGTTTTGATTATGCATCGTGCAACACTGAAACTATTAGATCATTGAATAATTTCCAACTTACTTGCAAGAAAGGTACTAAAACAAAAAAAAAACCCCATGTGAGAAACTAATCAAAATCCTGACACAAGTTTGTAAAATGTAAGATAACAAGAAGTTGGGAAAGATTTTGTTCAAAGTGTAAAGATCTTATAAGCTAGTGCCCTTTGTGCAGAACAAGAAACAGACAAAAAATAAACCCATGTAAACTCTCCACAAAATACAGAGGAACCGACAAGAAAAACTCAACCATAAATTTTTTATAAAAAATCAAGTAAAAAATTAAACAACAATTAAAAAAAAAAACTTGGGATGTCTTAGAATGAAACTGAAAAAACAAAGAAGATAATCTGCTACAAGTCAAATACATGCATGCACATAACAAGAACAAAAAAATCAACAGAAAATGCACTGTAAATCTATGTAACAATAAACATAAAAAGAATTGGTAACCAGCATGCAGATGGTAAAGCAAGATATCAAACGGTACGCACAGAAGTACACTCTTTTCTTTTCAACTACCTCTAATGAACACTGAAACTCCTCTTCTTACCCTGGCTCTTTTCTTCCCACTTCTACAACTTACTTATTATTACCCTTTGGCTGTGTATATGAGATGGAGAGAGAGAGAGAGAGAGAGAGAGATGCACTTGTGAGTTTTGAAGGGGTGTCTGTTTCTGTGACTTACTATACAGTTGCCATCGCGTGTTGCGGACCACAGAATATGAAATGCAAAAGGCTCTCCTTCAAAAGGTCAATAGACTTTTTTTTCCACTTCCTTTTTGGTGAATATCTCAAAACTACACAGAAAATCACTTTTCTCCAATCATAAAAGACCATTGCTTGCTACTTTGAACCGCTTGTACCTTTTGCTGCGATAATTTTTTGAGAGATACTACCAATTTTACGCCATAATTTTATTGTATAAAGAATGATTTGGGAGAGACTACAAATTTTACACCATAATTGTATTGCATAAGCTTTATAAATTAATAATTATAACTATGGGTCTATTTAAGATCAATTTATTTTTTTGTTGAAAGTACCGTAGATAAAAGTAAAACTTAGTTGAAACAGTGCTTTGAAACCTCTGAATAGTACCAAAAAGTGCCGGATCTATAAATAGTAACAAAAATAAACTGAATAGTAAAATAAGTTGACAAAAATAATCTTTACCAAACGGACACTGTGCATTTATTATCACATTAGTTTTGTGCATGTGTTTGTATATATAAAATATTTCCTTTTTCAGCAAATTGTGGCACGATAGTCAGATGGCTATGTACTCTCTTTATTATTTTTTGTGCTTTTGGAAAATTATTGCTTAATTTTTGGAGGTATTATTGGACACTCAACAAACACCTCCGACCCAAAAAAAAAAAAAAAAAAACCAACACCTATAATATAAAGTCCTATGACTAATCGATTACTATTGAGACCAAACTTTTGAATCGATATTTTTGCTTTGCCTTTTCTGAAGTTCTCGCTTGCACTCATTGGTGTTTTCTTGGCCAACAAATGAAGTACTTTTCTCAAGCACGAAACCTTTAGCTTTGTCATGAGCTCTAAAATTTATTGAGAAGGAATACCTCTTTCCTTAATCCTTTAGCTCTTGTCTTCTCAAATTTAAACATAGGATAAGAGAACTTACTAGATTTTAGCTCTTGTCTTCTCTAATCTTAACAAAGGATAAGAGAACTTATATATTAATGTAATGAAAACAACCCTACATCCTCTATATATAAATTATCAATACAAAACCCCTACATCCTCTATATGGTTGGACAATTTTTTTTTTTTTTGACTTATTTTATTCCTCTCCTTTGTCCTCCAATCACCCCTCATCCAAATATAATAGTATAAACTATAAAGAGAACTTTTAGATAAGTTTACCACAAAAAAAAAAAAAAACTGTTAGATATTAATAACCTTAAGCCTTGCTCTATTTAAGAACCATACATATATAGGTGGACAATTAATTTTTTATTCTCACTCACTACTTTACTTTCCCACCACCAACTCTTTCCTTAATTTATATAAGTCCAAAATTCAATCATAAGTGGCATTACTTATTCTTGTTCACTTGGAGAACCAAAAACCTTGTACTTATTATCTGTTTTTAATACTATACTATAAAAAAAATGAAAAATAAATCAAACACAAGCCACTTCTTTCTTCGTTCAATAAAAGAGATGACTTCCTTATTATTATAACTATTAATTTTTTTTTATAAATCAGATATAATTCTTTTTCTATTTATTAAAGAAATGAGCTATGAATTTAATTAGTTCAATTAGTATAGCCTCTTCTTTTCAAATGAATAACCTAAATTTACATCTTGCATATACCAAAAATAATAAATCTCTTATCCAATTAGGCCCCCCATAATCTTTGGCCTTATATACATGTTTTTATTTTATTCTAAATTAAATATATCACATACCCACTCACATTTTTGTTTGGAAATGTGATTTATGTCTAATTAAAATATGGAAAAATCACCAAACCCACTTTTTCTCTTTTACTGCGCTAAAGTTAATCTCAAGAGTCACCTGTGTTCAGGTCATATATGGTGCACAAAATACCCACTTTTATAAGGTTTGACAAAAGTAATTGATACGTAATTTTACCCCAATCTTTATTTAGAAATGTTGATTCCCATACTAAAACCTAAACATGTCTCTTTGTATATAGTTGCTACGAAAAATTCTAGTATTAATTTGATTTTAAATGAATCCTTCTTCACTTGTGAAGATTAAGGTTATTGAATGATTATCTTGATAAATAATAAGTAAAACTGCAATAGTGCATTAGACAAATCAAGTTCTATTAATTAATTAATATTTAAATAAATAAAATGGAAGAGTTAATAATCTCAAAAACGATCTCTTGAAATTTATTACTAATGATGAACAGAACATAACAACAAATTTAGGTATATTTTTTACATATTTTTTTCCAAAACTAAAATTTAAAAAGAAGCACAAAGAAAAATACTCCAATTGAAAAAATAAATTATATTAATAAATTATTAATTCTTTTCAAAATGCATGAATAGATCATTTTAAAAAATTCACTAACAACACTTGCTATAGCTGCTTATACAATTAAATAACATTTAAAATAAAAATTAATAAAATCCTATTTAAGATTGATTATGAAACAAGAAAGATTAAGTGAAGGGACAATATATCAAGCCAACATTGGTCTAAATCACAATATATTATAGAATAACATTAGTTAATAATCATCAGTGTATTGTACATAACTTTTTTTATCCTAAACACTTGTAAATTCATTATAATCTTTCATACTGTGTGTATAAATATATTATATTTTATAGTGGAGTATTTTTTTTGTTATATACATTTTAAATAGGAGAGGGAGATTCAAACAATTGATGTTTACATTTAAAACATTAGAAAATGCAATTGACTCAAAGGTCATTAACTATAGTAGATAAATATTTTTTGGGCTAATGTAGGTGCATAAAATTTTTTTAGCACCTAACTATTCAACCATATGTGTATAGCACTCATATTCCACACATACCAATAAATTATAAGAAGGATTTTATTAGGGTGGTCCCAAGATGTTGACTTTAAGGAATTTAGGAAGTTATGATACTTATGATGAGACATTGGTAACCACTAGACCAACCTTTGGGATTACATTAACTATGATATAATATTATTATTGTGTGGAGTCCAAGGAACGGATAGAGTGAGAAACCGTATTTCCACCGGTTCATATGTAAAGCACCTTTGACTCGAGAAGATGATAGGAAAGGTGCATAATCTTACAAGAGCGCCCGAGTAGGAGAAGTAGTCTTCCAAGAAAGGGCCAAGGCAATGGAAAGATATTTCTTGAAAAATGTTACTGACCACCTCTACATTAAATGCATGACAACAACTTTATCAGCTGCATTAATGAAAAAATAACACCTAAACAGTAGATTTACAGCTAAGCAGCCCCTTCTACCACCTTTAGCAGAACTTGGAGGGGACAAGTGTCCAAAGGAAAGCCTGGAAGTATATAAGTGGAGGGCCTAGATGGAAGAAAAAAAGAGTATATAAGGGAATAGAACCTCTCAGATAAAGGGATTCTAAATTTTTTGAGAAGAAAGTATAATTAAGAGGATATGAACGAATATAGTGTAAAGGAGTTGAAGGTAGAATTTGTATAAGTTTTTGTATAAGAACACATCCTCGGGTTCCCCCAAAAGCAGCATTAATCTTAAATTACTCTTTGGAATCATTCTACTTTGTTAATCTTAAGATCTTTGGTGTTAATCCTAAACTTAACTCAATTCACACTAAAGTCATTTTCCTACTCTCCATACAAATTATATTGTTTTGGGCTTAATTTGAGGGAAGGGACTTCATTATTCTCATTGGACTTGGACTATCAAAATTCTAGCACTTACAATTATATATATATATCTTGCTGTATCGAGTGTTGAATATTTGTTGTATTATGATATAGAATATTTATGATGTGCCATACACTAACATTGTCTTATTGTATCTTTTTTATTATTGGATAATTCAACAGTTGGAAAAGAGAAGATTTAAACCTCAAACATCTCTATTGAAAAATATCAGTTGAGCTATAAGAGCCATAACTTGTTTCATTGTGTTTTTGTATACATTCAAAGAGAGCCTAATTCTTAAGTTGTCTTGCATTAAATTCTAGACTAAAATGTAAATTCTACCTTCTAAGTTTGACTGAAATTTATTTTAGTACTCTAACTTTACTTTAGTTTAATTGTGTCTTCTAAGTTTCAAATTTGTTCAATTAAGTCATTTAGTCCAATTCTGTTAAAAAAATTGCCATGAAGTATGTAATTAACTAATGAAAAAAAAAATTCATATAAAAAATATAACATTTTTTTTATTAATTTTATATTTTTTCATGTGAGAAAAATATTTTTTTTAACGGTAAAATTTTAATGAAATTGGACAAAAGGCCTGAACTGAATAAATTTGAAACTTAGAGGAGTTAATTGAATGAAAATAAAATAGGACTTAAATGAATTTCAGATAAATGTGGAGAATGCAATTTGCATTTTAGCTTAAATTATATTTCACTATTCGTAATTACAAAATATAGTTATAATAATTAATGGATTTCTTTAGAATTAAATAGTATTAATAATTGTGAAGCATAGTATGACTTGACTTTTGACCATTTTTATTGTCATTTTTCCTCTCAAAATTCCCATTCTAGAAAAGGTATCAAGTAGCGAACCCTTCCAGGCTACAAGATAAGAGGGCATCTCAATTGAATACAAATAATCTGTACCACTTTTTGTGTTCCACTAATCAAAACTTGCTATGTATTTAATTTTTTTCCCATTTTAAGTTTTGGCTATTTTATAAGAAAAATTAAATAAATACATGACAAATTGTGATTGGTGGAACATAAAGTGGAATACAAAAAATAGTAAAAAAGATTTGTATATGTCTCAATTCCCTTCCAATTCCAACTTGAAATTGACTATTCTTTAGGAGCAATTAAATTCATGAGCTTGATGGTTTGAAATACTTATATTCTCTCTGATACTAAATGGATATAAGTTTGAAACTTTGAAAAATACAACTTTTTCAAAGATGTTTGTAAGAGGGTAACGCAAATATGCAATTGTCAATTGTGTTTATCTTATCCCATATCCCATATCTGAAAAATACAACTTTTTCAAAGATGTTTGTAGGAGAGTAATGCAAATATGCAATTGTCAATTGTGTTTATCTTATCCCATACCCCATATCCCATATCCCAGTCATCACTTAATTTTAGGAAATTTCACTAATACTATTATATTTATTTTACTTCATTAATTGGGTATTCGACTATTACTTACAAACTTTCATCATTATAAATTGGAGGGAGCTTAATGTTGCTCCCCATGATCTTAATGCTTCTTTATACATATATATTATGGAAAAAGGTGAATAATTCAATAAGTAATAGATGAAGCATCATGTTGAATTATTAGTAGGATTTGGAGAATAATAGAGACTCAATGTTTGCCTCTACAATTGTATTAGGACTTGAGCACACCAGGACAGACAAAATGCCAAAATGATGGAAGGATAAATCCGTAACTAATCATGATGGTCCATGCTTAAAGATTTGCTTAAGTACATGTCGTTAGTTCATTATTTATATTTTAAGTCAAGAGTAAATATGAAATTTCAAAAAAAATTAAGGCTACAATTATTAATACACAATTTCACAATCTGTGATGGCCTTAAAATACGCTTGATGGATACAAATTTGTGTGAAAGGTGAATTTATGTAAAAGTGATATATAACCAATCAAATCTTATATCTGAATAAGTAACGAACAAATAGCGATACTAAGGATATATTATTATCTTGTTGAAACGACCCCAACCAGATCATTTACCACATCACTTTATAACCTTTTTGTGATATAATTTGTAGTAGTTTTAATATTTTTCATTAAAAAAGAAGAAAAGCGTGTGTGCATAGCTCACTCAAAGAATACAATTTTTTTTTTAATTATTACTTATTATTATTAAAGCTCATTTAAGAATAATAAAGCTCACTCAAAGAATACAAATTTGCAATATACATAACAAACTGCAAAAAAAAAGTTAATAATCTGGAGGGTGATAGATTGTGATTAATACAACTTCAAATTCACATAGAATTATAACTAATATCATTTTTATTATACACCACTAACAATCTATAAACTTAACTATTGTAAAGTAGGTTCTAGTTAGTGCTCAATGGGCCAAGTTTCCTGTCGTTTAATAATGGATTGGGGATTTAAATATCCCATATATCAAAACCAATTAATATCTTAGTTTAGTAATAGAAAGTAATCATAATAGATGGGACCTAATACATTGAAATTTTATTGTATCTAAAAAATTCTGCTTCAAAAAAATTATATATTTTATTTTATTTTTATTTCTTGACGGGAAATTATAAAGTTTATTGTGTACATAGATAGTAAGAACAGGGATATGTGACAAGGAAGTATCATGTGTAAAGTTTACATCCCTAGAATGGAACTCGTGTTGTTTTAAACTACAATTTTGTTTACCATAACTTTGACACGACAAAGAGTAATTATCTATCACTTTTACATAGAATCACAATTTTTTTCTTCACCACTCACAATCTACCACATTAAAGTCGTAGTAAAGTTTTGGTAAAAAAAAAAATTGTGATTCTAGATTTTCTCATAGAACCCAAGACAAAATTCTAGTAATTAAATTGATCCAAAGTGATTGAGGAAGTTTGTGAACATATCTTTTTGTGTCAAAACTATGATACTATTGCCACAATACAGATATGTGTGATACGTGTGATTGTTAGTAATAGAGAAAAAATGTTAAACGCATGTAAAATTAATGACTCACTAATTACAATTTCACAGTTCTTTAGAAGAAAAAAAAATCATCAAACGTAAGTTTGGGGAATATAACGCGGTCTCACAGTCACAGACACTGCCGAGAGTAATTTAATGCAGGGAATGAGATGTTATGTCAAAATTTTGATGGGGGTGAAAAGTGAAAACGCTAGGGTCACGTGCCACTCGTGACAATCTACGTGATCACGTGGAAACCAACTACTTTCTTTACTACTTGATTAATTTGCATATATACCACCTCTACTAGGTGGGCCGAGATACATGAAGGCCCAAACCCCGTATCCCAGTTTACAAACAATTAAATATATGAACACTAAATCAAAAAGTATATGAACACAATTCTCAAAAAAAAAAATAAATAAAAAGTATATGCGCACAACATTCTTCACAAATAGGATTATTAAAAAAAATTCACAACTGTTAATATAGTTAATTATGATTAATATATCTAATCGCAACAAATCATGTCAACAGTTGTAAAAAAAATTATGAAATAGAGTTGTATATATAATATTGTCTGTTTACACAATGATATTTCATTTTCTGTTAGTTAAAGGTTTGAATCACAGAAGAAATTATTTTTTTATTGGCTTTGTTATTACATTTTCATTGCATATGTTAACAGGTTTCGTTTGCTGTTAGTTAAAGGTTTGAATCACACAAGAAATTTTTTTATTGGCTTTGTTATTTCATTTTCATTACATATGTTAACAGGGTGCAATTCCCTGCATAAAGTTTATATATATATATATATATATATATTTTTTTTTTAAAAAAAAACCTCCCTGCTAAAGTAATACAAGAGTAAATTGATTGGATGACGATTCTTTGGCCTTTAAGGATAAAATATGGAAAATGATTATCTCATTTTTAAATGAATTAATTTCTTGATTCAATATATTAAATATTATAATAATAAATTATATCTATTTTTACCTCATTTATACTGTCAAATTCATTTTAAATAAACACGGCATCCAGTATATTGTCATATTCAAAAAAATAAAATTTAAATTTTTAACAAACAATCTTAGCTAGTTTCTCTATGGACTCTATCCACAGCAAAATCAATCACTACTGCCATTCCAGAGTGCTTGAGTGAGAAACTCAAAACACTTACCTAAGTTGGAAAATTAATCTGGTTGCAGATCTCACAATTGTTTTAAACAATTTATTTCAAAAAAACCTAAAAATTAAGTTGTGCCGACTGCCGAAACCGATCACTTTATAGACTGACCCATGGTGCTAGACTGCTCGTGTGATCATTTTCTGGCCAGTAGCAAAAGCCAAAAAACGAACCTTTTTTTTTCACTGAAAGCCAAAAAACGAACTGTACCAATCTCTGATATAAATAAATCATATAATTGCACAAGGCCATTTTAGCACAAATAACAAAGTTGAAGAATGGACTGTCAAAAAAAAGAACTACACCATGTTTGTGCTCAGTGTTATACTTTGTTCATAGTTGGTCCCAAAATTGAGAAAAGGAGTAGGGTTGCAATTAATTGATAGTCATCATAAAATATTGTCACTTTAAGATGAGAGAGAGAGCCGCTTGAGATGATTGATTTGATCATATTAAAAGAAAAGCAATTAATACACATGTAAAAAAGAGTGAGTTGATCTAAGTTAATGGAAAGAAAAAAAAAAAGTAAAGGAATACAAAAAATAACATAAATAGAAGTAATAAAAAAAAATAATATGTCAATTAAAAGTAGTAATAGAAGGTATGATGTCAAAAAAAATGGAGAAAAAAAACGTATGGTCAATTTTAACTAATTTGTTAAGAATAAATTGTTGACCTCAAAATTATATTATGGTTTAGTTGTTGTTGTAGATAACGAGGAGGAAGGAAGATTAGATTCAAACTACAAACATGAACAACACAATGTTTGTGATTATTAGTTATTACTAAATTATCACTTAAACTCTAATTATAAATTGAGTTTTACATCTAGCTAAAAAGTAAATATAATCTTTTTCCATTCAAATATGATAAAAATAAAGACTATTTTGCTCCACTCTTTAATAAAAAAAGTTTGAATATTGTTTGAAACTTTTATAAAATTTGCCTTTTACCAATCTTGGGCATCTGATTTTTATAAAAAAAATAAAAATAAAAACCCATTAAAGCTTAACACAGATGGAAATGGTAGTGTAACAGGAGATCCAAATCCAATACCAGTAGGTGCAAGAATTGGATTAAGATGTTTTTCTCATAATCATGGTTTTATTATCAGTAGCAACCAGGCTTTTATGTGGGCAATTAGGCTCCGCTATATATAGAATTAAAATCTTTTTAGTTTTAATTTTTAACAACTTTATCCCTAGTTCTATACCAAACCGGTTTCCCTATCTTGTACACTATTGTTTGGATTACAGCAGGGCATTATTGACTATAAAGTGGATGTGGTCCCTTGACACGTGTACCATGAGGCCAATAAATGTTCTGAGAGTTTTTTCCAACAGGGTACAACAAAGGACAGTTTACTAGTTTATGAGAAATGCTGACGAAAACCGTGAGCTGTCCACTAAAAATAATTTATTGCGCTGTTTATTTAATGAAAAATTAGTATAAATCAGTGGAATGATTGAAAATAGTACTAAAGTGAAAATTGAAATTAAAAAAATTGACTTTATCAACTTTACACTCTATAGAATTAGTAAAAAATCTAACAAAAAGTTGACTTTATTATCATAAAGTTATTTCTTAATAGGCACTTTGTAGTGTCAGTTAATACTACCTTAATTTATCATCTCTATCCTATTTTTGTTCATCAAAATTTTGTTTGTGATATGGTAGGAATCAAATATAAATTATCTCATTTTCAACATATATATATATATATAAATTATCAATATCATTTTTAATTATTTCATTTTATAACATACTTCACTAACTGTGTTATGCTATGTATTTGATTTTTTTTTTTTTTTTTTTTTTTTGATTGGAAGTTTGCAAATTTCACTAAACTTGGGTAGAACCCAGAGAAATTACATCAGAGTTAATTTCAGATACAATAAAAGGGGGAGTGTCCTCCACCCAAATAATACAATCTTCAATTTCCTTAGCATGTCTAGCCATCAAATGAGCTGCTTTGTTACAGTCCCTTCGTGCAAAACGCGCCTTCCAGGATCTGAAATTTGGCAACCATGTCTTAGTCCCTGATATGAGCTGCTGGATTGATAAGGGGGCAGGTTGCTCTGTAGACAGGGCATGAATGACCACCTGTGAATCCCCTTCAATAATGACTTCTCTAAGCCCCAGCTCCCATGCAAAAAGCACACCACACTCCGCTGCCTTGGCTTCAGCTTCTAACGCTCCCAGAGGGAAATGAATCCTCTTCGACATTGCACCCATGATCTCTCCTTCATCATTCCGAACTATTACTCCCAGCCCACAATGCCCTACGTCTTTAAACGTTGCACCATCTATGTTTACCTTGAACCATCCGGCGGGTGGAGGCTTCCACCTCTCCCGTATAGGCTCCCGTATTTGATTTTTTTTAGTTTTTTTAATTTCATTTTTTTTCTCCAAAAAAAAAACTACACATTTTTATAAGGAAAGTGAATGTTACGAATATTACAATTTTTATTATATAAAGTTTAAAAACTGATGTGTAATCAATTACAATAGGGATGTCAATTTGGGTTAGCGTGTCGTGTCGAGGTAGGGGTATTTAACTAAATGATTCAACCTAACTCGACTCATTTAATAATCGTGTCATGATCCTTCAACCCTAATTTGACCTGTTAATAAGGCGTGTTGACCTGACTCAACCCATTTGATACGCTTAATAAATGATGTCAAGTTGTGATTTACAACTATGTTTTTGTTGGCTTTATTCTATGACAAAAAACGTTGTAATTGCTTTAATTTTGTTCTTTGTATTTTGTGAGATTTTATTGTATTGGGTTTAGTATTAAGTTGGTGAAGAATCAAGCTTAAAATGAAGAATCAATGGATTTCACAAGTGTTTCGCTAGAAGCTAACCCACGAAAGAGCCATGTGAAAAGCACATGCTAGGAGTTGAAGAGTCATGCCAGCCTGGAAGATTTCGTAAGTGTCTCGCGGGTAAGGCCTTCTCGCGAGATACCTGCGAAACTCTCTACTTGGAAGATTTTTTAAGTGTGACTTTCTTACCCTTCACCCATACTATATATACCCTCATTACCCATAAACGTAAAGGAGGTCATTCAAAGAGAAAAACCCTAGATATGTTTTCTACAATGCACACACCCATCTTTTTAAGAGAAAGCTACTCATCCTTAGTGAGAAATCATTGTAGCATCTTCTCCTTCCTTCTCCCATTGCCATACCTTGAGAGGAAATTTGTACCCAAACACAACCTACACATTTTCAGAGTGTAAAGAGTGTTTTGGAGCTTGAGAAGTTTTGAGAATTTGCCAAAAGAAGCTGGTGAGGCTTGGCGGATGCATTCAGGTGTATTACGGGATCTGGAAAGCTATACAAGACATAGTTCTGAGAAGCCTTGTTGAAGCAGGAGCTTGGAGGGCTTAGGTACATTAGGTAGATTAGGCTTGGAAGGTCTCTTACTATTCGTGTATTCCAACTTATTGTCTAGTGGATCGATTTACCACTTGGAGGATGGCGGAGAGGTTTTTCGTCGAGTTCTTCGGTTTCCTCTTCGATAACATATCGTCGTGTTATCTTGTGTTTGCATCTCTTTTCCCTTACTCTTGTGCTTTACTTTTATTGTTTGTTATTCTTGTTTATGCACTAGAGTAGAATCGATTAATTTACTCTTATTTCTGCACTTAGATAAGTTAGAGTAAAATCAATCGAGCCGTAATTTATATTAATTTAGGGTCTAAATAAGCTCTTATGTTTACACACAAATCCGAACAATCAATTGGTATTAGAGCGGGTACACTTGTTTTGGTTTTCATTACCTAAGTGTGATCCTCGACCCCTTTGTGTATATTGCCATAGATAGTGCTTTGTATACTTCTATGGATGTTGTTGATTATAACATGCCATGTGTTTGTGAAAATGACTTTATAAGTGTTAATCTTCAATATTGTGATGACATGCTACATGAATCTATAGGTGTTATTGTTAATATTCCAAATGTCAAACTCTTGAAGAAAAATGCTAAGAAGTTTCATGAAAATTTGAGCAAGTTTATGTGTGAAAATGATGATTTGATTGTTAAGCTCAATAAATCCAACAAATTGGTTGAAAAGTATAAGAAACTTGCTGAAAATTCTCTTGAAAAACTAAAGAAGTTTGAATGTTTGAATATGAACTTGGATGATAAACTTGTTTTGTCTAACAAACTAGTTGATGAGCTAAAATGTGAAAATGAATCTCGTAAGATGCATGCCAAATGTTTGATTGCTGAACCTATTACTAAAAATGATGAAAATATTTGTTGCAATCATATTATGGTACCTGATTTTGTGCCTATTGTGTGTTCTACCTCAAAGGAAAAATTGGTGTACATTCCTCCACACAAAAGAAATCAAAAGGTAGAGAGAAAGGCCCTTAAGCCAAAGCCTCCGTTTAGGTCTCAACCTAAGGTTTTGGATGGATCTAAGTTTGTTCCAACTTGTCACCATTGCGGTGTGATTGGTCATATAAGAGCTCAATGCCCCAAGTTTAATAGAGAACAAAACCTTGTTGCTATATCCCTCCCTAAAAAGCCTAGTGGACCTAAACCTATTGTTTGTCACCAATGTGGTGCATTCGGTCATCTTAGATCTCATTGCTCTAAGTTTCAAGCTCTTAAAAGAATTAAAAGAAAAGAGAAACTTGAGCTTTTTGGAAGTTGTGCTATGAAAGCAAAACCAGTTTTAGGGGAAAATAGTAAATTGTTGAAGAAAGTTTTTAACATTCTTTCCTCCTTGTCTATGTGCATTTCTGGTTTTCATTCTTCCAACCCTCGTCTCACTTCTTATGAGACACTTATTCCAAACAATCGTTCTGTTTGGATGAAGAATGGTTCCTATAGTTGAGCTTTTGCTCTTTTGGTCCTTGATCTAATCATTTCGATCTTTGTAGGATCTTTCATGCATTAGATGCTTTATTGTCATACATTTGTGTATCATGCATATCTTTATATGCATTGTTTTTGTTGTTTTTGCATTTGATCATACTTTTATGTTTTTGTTATTATGTGCGTAAAAATCCAAAAACACATAAAAAGTGAAAATTTTAAAAAGTTTGATCGTATATGTTTGAGCACATATCACATGTGAGTTTGACTTAATACCTTTGTACTAATGACATAGTGCATTTATAAGCTTAGCTAGTTATGTATGCACATTTATCTTTGTGGGAAAAATCTTGAAATCTATGTGTGATTGTTGTAAATTGATCTTCAAGCTTGTCATGAATGATTAGTCAATAGTTTTGTTGGTCTTGATACATGCATAGACTTGTACCTATATCTTTTCCCACCTTTATATGTTTTTTTTTATAGCTCATCAAATGTCAAATCTCAAAAAGAGAAAATGAGTTACAAACGCCGTCGCACATACTAATATTTGATTAGGAAAAAGGGAAAACGACTTGTATTGGAATGCATGGTGCCTCAAAAAGCTAAAGGCTTACTATCGAAATTGATATATAAAAAATTTCAAGCATCGATCTCAAAATGAGACGTATTGTTCGTAAAAGATTAAATGTTATGATTTGAAAGAAGCCAAAAGAAAAGTTTCAAAGATATGTAATCATTTTCTTGTATGAGGTCATATATGTTCATTTCTATAATTGAGATAGACCACTTGACTTAGTATTAGTTGTGTATGATTTGATTGAATTGATCATTGAAACTTCACTCTAGACTAAGGACTTTTCCACACTTGATCCACACACACAACACACAAGTTTAATGTTCAATAAATGTCTATTTCATTTGTGTGTTTGTATATGTTCAAATGTGATGTGTGTGTGCTCAACCATACGTGAATCAAACCAAAAAGATTTTTGTTCTTTTTGTTTGCTTTTGGAAGTGATTTGTATCGCCCATGTTTTTCAAAACTTTTTCAAGTTGTTTTTATGTGAAAAACATGTGTTCTGGGTATTTTTGTGACCTATTTCATGTGTAAGCTTAGTCGCGAGTTAAATGGTCCAATTCTCAAGTTTTATAGCTTTGGACAAAGAGTTTCGCGACTATTACGCGAGTAAAGCTTACCAGCAAAAATTTCCAGATTAGCTTTTAAAGGGCATTTTGTGGGACATTTGTTTTAAACTTCTCTTATCTTTTCCCAAACACCTATTTTAATGCTTCAATATTAAAACCCGACTAATTTCAAGTGTTTTACATTCCATAAACATTTCTAAGGTAATCTTTAACTCTTTTCATTGATTTTGATCTTTAGATTATGTTTTTGGGAGGTTTTTATGTTCATAGTTGAAATTTTCTCAAATGGGAATTGAAAAACTTATTTTTTGTCAATCTTTTTGATTGAGTTTTGTTTTAAATGATGATTTGCTTTGGATGTTGGCCCCTTGTGGCAAAAATAACATGTATTTAGGCAATATTTTCATATGTTCATACATTGTTTAACATATATGTGTAGTGTGTGCACTCAATGTGTTTGATAAAATGCTCAAATGATATTTTCTCGCTGTTTTGGACTCCAATGAGTACCAATTTTGGGGGATCACCATAATTATTCATGTTTATCATGTTATAAACATTGGTGGTGTGTTTTATACACTTTGCCCCGTGAGTGCTTATTCATGCATTGATCATGCATATCACATGCACACTAGATGCACCTTTGTTGCACACACTCTAACACTTGACATGTTTTGCATTCACTCATGCTATTCAAGTCTTTTTAGACCCTTTTAGCACATGACATGTTCTTGTGTCTATGTCATGCCTTAGTCTATATCTTGTTTCCACATCTGTAACATGTCATGTTTACTCTATGCTTTGTAGCATTGTGTCTTTAAGATATTTTATTTTTTGTTTAAGCTTCATTTTCTCATTCATCTTACACTTCTTATGCATCATCTTTTACCCTTATTCATATCTTCTTTTCTTTCCCTTCTTCCTCTTGATTCTTTTGTCTATTAATGACAAAAAGGGGAAAAGTATACCAGAGTGTATCATCATTTCTATATGACTCATGTGCACATTTTTAGGGGGAGAAATTCTACCTCGTGCACATTTGTAGGGGGAGAAAGGCATAGGGGAGATGCATATACCAAGGGGGAGAAGACAATTTTTTTAGAAAATCTTGTTTTGTTTGCTTTACATTATGCTTGTTTTGTTTGCTTTACATTATGCTTGTTTTCTCGTTATTTTATGGTGCTTTGAGTTATGTTTAGTATCTATACTTTGTTGCTCTCAACGCATTGTGTTTATGTGTTGGAACACTTTTGTGCCCTTATTGGATCTTGTATTCTTAATGCAAATACTTTGGTGTTTTGCATTGGTTGTGTGTTGAACATACAACTGATTCTTGCTTGTAATTACATTGTATGTTCAGATAATCATTTGCTTTGCTATATGATCATTGTAGTAATTTTCATATGACTATTTTGGTAATGATTATTGTAGTCATTTCCATATGACTATTTTGGTGTATGATCAAGTTACTCATATGTTTCACATCATATTTATTTGATCGCATTTTACTTGTTACATTATACTTGTCATTTTATTACTTGCTTTACTTCGAGGGTCTAATGTGTTTTGTGTAAGTGTTTCAGGTTATAAGTATATATGTTCCAAGTGCTTCATAGCTTCTATATTTAGGTGTGAGTGAGTTTTGTCATTGTTTCCAAACTCACGTTTAAATCTAGAGTATATTATAGGGTGTTTTGTCACATAATAGCTAAAGGAGGAGATTGTAATGTTGTGATTTACAATTATGTTTTATGTTGGCTTTATTTCGTGACAAAAAGTGTTATAATTGCTTTAATTTTGTTCTTTGTACTTTGTGGGATTTTATTACATTGGGTTTAGTATTAAGTTGGTGAAGAATCAAACATAAAATGAAAAATTAGTGGATTTCACAAGTGTCTCGCTAGAAGCTAACCCGCGAAAGAGTCACATGAGAAGCACATACTGGAAGCTGAAGAGTCATGCCAACCTAGAGGATTTTGCAAGTGTTTCGCAGGTAAGGTCTTCTCGTGAGATACTTGCGAAACTCTCTACCTGGAGGATTTTTTAAGTGTGACTTTCTTACCCTTCACCTATACTATATATATATCCTTATTACCCACAAAAGTAGAGGAGACCATTCAGAAAGAAAAACCCTAGATAGGTTTTCTACAACATACACACACCCATCTTTTAGAGAGAGAGCTACTCATCCTTAGTGAGAAATCATTGTAACCTCTTCTCCTTCCTTCTCCCATTGCTATATCTTGAGAGGAGATTTGTACACAAACACAACCCACACATTTTCAGAGTGTAGAGAGTATTTTGGAGTTTGGGAAGTTTTGGAGATTTGCCAAAAGAAGCCGGTAAGGCTTGGCAAATGCAATTGGGTTTATTGCAAGACACGGTTTCGAAAAGTTTTGTTGGAGCAGGAGATTGGAAGGCTTAGGTACATTGGGTAGATTAGGCTTGGAGGGTATCTTGCTATTTGTGTATCTCAACTTATTGTCTAGTGGATCGATTTACAACTTGGAGGGTGACGAAGAGGTTTTTCGCTGAATTCTTCGGTTTCCTTTTCGATAACACATCACCTTGTTATCTTGGAAAGCTAGACAAGGCACGGTTTCGAAAAGCCTTGTTGGAGCAGGAGATTGGAAGGCTTAAGTACATTGGGTAGATTAGGCTTGGAGGGTCTCTTGCTATTCGTGTATCCCAACTTATTGTCTAGTGGATCGATTTACAACTTGGAGGGCAGCGGTGAGGTTTTTCGCCGAATTCTTCGGTTTCCTCTTCGATAACACATCACCTTGTTATCTTATGTTTGCATCTATTTTCCCTTACTCTTGTGTTTTACTTTTATTGTTTGTTATTCTTGCTTATGCACTAGAGTAGTATCGGTTGATTGCGCTTCATTTACTCTTTTTTCTACACTTAGATAAATTAAAGTAAAATCAACCAAGCCGAAATTTATATTAGCTCTTGTGTTTACACACAAATCCGAGCATTCAAATGAGTCATGTTGGGTTGACATGAATATAATACAACCTATTTCAACCTGCATAATATTAAATATAATATCCATCTAGAAATTATTATTTTTACATCCCAAAAGTAATGCATACACTTTGAGTCTTCAACTCACATTCAAAATAATATAATTCAACAAAAATATAACATTCATCTAAAAATATAACATTTATAAGAAGGTTTAGAGATTTAGGATTTGTAGGGTTTAGAGATCTAGGGTTTGTAATGTTTCAATTTCTAATTATATCTCTTGTAAGTTTATGTAATTACTTACTTTTCTTTTTAAATTTAAAATATATGTTGGATATAAAAGTATTTGACAAATCTAAAATAAAATGAATATTTATTTATTATATTAGTTAAATGAGTTGTGTTAAGTGGGTCATTTCGGATTGACATAAATAAATTGGCGTGTCAAACGTGTCTATTATGGGTTACACAGATTGACCTGCTTATAACACGTTTCTTATCATGTTGCTTTCGGGTTGACCCGTTTATGACCCAAACTCATTAAGGCCTAATGCTAACCCGCAAAAATCTGTGTCGTGTTCGCGGATTAAGTCAAACATTGACACCTCTAAATTACAATGAAGCAATTTAAATATTTATTTATAAGACAATAAAGGGGAAAGATGCGCTCAATCCGTTGCTTGTTGCTCCAACTTCGGAGTAAGGGCTGAAAGGAGCTTTTAAGAATCTCACAAATTATATTTATTGCATCATTAGTATGTAAGTTTTATGTAATTTTATAGTAAAAATAGTAGTAACTTTAGTATTTTTCAAAAACAAAAAAAGTGGTACAGAGAGGAATAGCCTCATGTCGCCATGATCCCAACCGCTAGTTTTGTAATCATGCTTTTATTGTTTTAATGCACTTTCTCTTTACAATTAAAAAAAAAAAAAAAGAAGCAAAATAAACCAGAGAATGGAGCCTAGGACAATTCAATGATATATATATATATTTTCCCTCTTCAAAATGTTACGTAAAACATCACAATTGAATCATCACAATTCAATTGCTTGGGACAATTGGGCATCTGATTTCCTGTATGGGTTTGAAGTCCTATAAACCATTCTTCAAGCTAAAATATATCTATCAAAACATTGTAAACTAATTTTTCAAGACACATGTTTGCGTGTTACCATGGACTATAGGTTATAGACTTTGCTGATGATGGAAGTTTATACTTAATACTCCTCCAAGGCTTCGGTCGCATCATTGGGTGGTTCCAATCATCATATATAGTGAAAGGAGGGGTGATTTAGGGTTGGGCCCTTGTCTCTTTTGTTGCATAGAAAATATTGTAAGTATATAACATTGACATGTTAATTAAGGATTTGATTAAGAGTATAATTTTGACTATAATAAAATAGTAGCTAAGAATACATATGATCGACCTTAACTAGTTTGTTAAGATCTATAACCAATCCCAAAATTTTGGCATTAAGGCTTGGTTATTGTTGGTATCGTTGTTGTATAGGTTAAATAAGGGTATTATTATTAAACCATTGAGGGTTTTATATAGATTAGAAAAATAATATTTCTTAATAATAATCTGCAATGAAACATACATAAAATGGATTCACGTTTAATGCACAACTTGTATTTTTGTTATTCATACAAGTGATCAACCCTAACTAATTTGTTAAAATTCATAATTGATCTCAAAATTTTTGATTCAGGCTTTGTTATTGTTGTTGTATTAGTTTTAAAAAAGTAGTATTATTAAAACTTTAACGGGTTTATAGATTAGAAACGTAATATTTCTCAACAACAATATTATGCAATGAAACATATATAAATATGAATTCAATTAATACGCAATTTGTATTTTTGCTATTAATTTATGAAAGACTAATACTCGAAACAATCTTTGTAAGTGAAAATATGAAAAACTAGATAAAATTTATTAATTATAAAAGAAATATAAGGTGGTGGGTTGCATTTCTAATATGCCCTCTTGGACAAGTTTCCAAAATTCAAAAACCATATATATATGTCTATGTTTTGACATTCAATCCTTTGATCCTGTTTAACTGTAACATCACTTAGCCAACAATACTAGAGGAGTAAGTTTCTTTGTTTAATATTTGAATTTAAGCAATCTAGATTGTCAATATTCCACTGAAGAAAAAAGGACCTAATAATATGTCAATGGCAGACCCCCCACAATAGTTAGATGATAAAGGTGAGCTTACCTTGTCCTTTATTTTACTCTTCATATGAAGTTGTGGAAGCCCCACCATGATCATCTAACAGATCCTTGTCTCCTCCATCTAGCTAATTGTTGGAAAATTTCTAAAGGTTCAATCATTTTCAGTAGTGAGAGAATTGAGAACTCCAACCAGCACCTAGAATTAAAAATTCCACATCATTCCATATCCTTGCCTTATTATAGATGAATTATAGACTTACACCTAATTGTTGATTTTATGGGGCACACCCTTAATTCCCCATTAGGCTATTTGAGTCCCTTTCCACTTTACCCTTTTCTTTTTTTTTATGATACCTGTCCACTTTACTTAAGAGCCACATTTGCTAATTAGGATGTTTAATTAGAATCACAAATTAAATATCTGTTTTGTTTGTGCTAATTTGATCTTTGTAGGATCATATGGATCCAATAGATAATAGTACATGATTAGCATCTTTTGCTCCTAATAATGCTTAGAAAGGGTTAGATTTGCGTCACTTTCATTCCTTATCTTTATTTGCACAAAAAGTCTCACGTGTCTTTTATCATAAAAACCTGACAGAAGATTTATCATTATCTACTAGAGAAAAAGAAATTAGATAAATTAAAGGGTTTTTCTTCACTTTTTAGATGTAAATACAATGAAAAAATTAGCTGATAAAATAAATTTAAAATATTACAATATTATGTATTCATCATAAATTTATTTAAATATGAATTGTCTTAGATTATAATTTTGATAGGAGTAAAAGAAAATTATTGTATAAAATATTCTGTATTATTATAATAATTTTGCTTGTATATGAATAGTTTTAGGGTCTGTTTAGATACCGCTTATTGCTGAAAACTGAAATTACTGTAACAAAATAATTTTTAAATATGTAAATAGTACCGTAGGACTCAATTTTAAAATTGTATTTTTAAAAAAAGTAATTTATAGGTCCCGTAAATAGTGCACTAAATTGTTCACGGGACCCACTTAAAAAAAAAGGCCCCTGGAAAACGCAAACGCCCTTCCCAAATGGAGGCCTAGTCTTCTAGATAAAATTATATGAATAGTTCTAGTCTTGTAGATAATAATTTTGATAGGCGTAAAAGAAAAATATTGCTTGTATTGAATTCAACCTTTGTAGTGGAGTTTCAAATGAAATAAAGTAAATTTTATTTTTTTAGATCTTCAGTAAAGGAGTTTCCAATCGGAACAAATTGTCATTTTTCCGGTAACCATTTTGGAAAATTTTAAATAAAATATTATATATAAAAAGAAAAACTACAATGACTTATGATAAAACGGTAAAATGATAGATATCATATAATGTTTAACAATGGGTCATATGACATTTTTTTTTTCACAATAGTATTTTTGCTCTTTATCATAATGTCAAGACAACAATTGGTTTTTTGTGTGGGTAGGAATTGACTTAAACACAACATATATAATTAAATTGCATTAATTTTCAAAATATTATGAGTGAAAACATTAAGATTTCAAAATCAGGTTTTGGTACCACCGCACACCCTTAGTACAATGATCACTCCACAAGTATAAGTGCTTGTGGGGTGTAGGGGGTAAGGGTCAGGGTTCAAGTCTCCAGGAGGGAGCTTCACACACATATACACTTAGATTAGGTTAGAGTAGAATTCTATCTTATATATATAATAAAAAAAAAATCAGGCTTTGGTGCTTTGCTTAGGTTAAAATAGAACAAATGGATATTAATTAGGAAATAAATGATTCAAAAAGTTGATACCATTATCATTTTCTTTCACTGGGGTAATTCTTAGGTATTCTTGAAACACAGAAAATTGTGTTCTCTCCTCTCACATTCATGGTGATGTTTACTTATTAAATTTATGGTAGGGCCATCATGAATGGGAGAGAAATGAGCACAATTTCTACCTACTTGAAAAGTACCTAAGAATTTTACCCTTCACTAAATTAATTTTTAACTACACATACCTTTATTTGGCATATGCCTACTCAACTCCAAAATATGGGCTTATGCCCCCTCTCAGAATATATATTTTTTGTAAACCCATTCAAAGTTCTTCGAGATTATTCTTTCGGTTGTATGTATTGTAATAGTTCTTTTTAATAAACATTCCTCACAAATAAAGTGAGGAGAGTACATCATATTTAAAAATCAATCAAACTGGTTCCTCAGTCTCGTTGTGTTAACACTTAGCATAGTTGAATGAATCAATTCTTAATCTTTTTAAACAATTACTAGCCTCTTATTTGTTATGATGGTCGGTATAATTACTGTGGGATACAAATATCATTGAACTCAATGTGACCACAAATAGCTTGCCCCTCATGTCGGTCATAATTTAGAAAAGGCTAGTCACCAGGCCAACATATAAAGCATAAGGGTTTGAACCCCCCTTGAAAAAGTAGCCAAATTTGTTGGACTTATTAGGAAGGTGGTGTCTCGTTCATCCAGGTGATTTGCACAGATGTCTAACATGGATGGTCGATCAATGTGGACCCAAGTGAGACTAAAACATGAGGCAGGCAAGCAAGAAGTACAAAGCTTTGTTCAATCAATGGACCATGTGGTAAATGTTTTAACACCATAATGTTGGACTGTTATTGGAAAGTGCATGAATACAGCCACAAAGCCCACAGATTTGGATCCCTATGTGCTATGTGTCCTTATCTTACCTAAAGATTTTAGCAACAACAATGATTTTCAAAGAATGGGAATGATTTTTAATTTGACGCAATTTCCAAACTTGGGTGTTTATTTGGTGTAAAATGCATTCCTACCTAAAATATTTAAGTGGAAATCATTCTGAAAAACATGATTTGTTTTATGTTATTTGGAGGGTGGAAGTGTGTCACCTGTATTTGGAACTCTACTTGGTGACAACTTTGAAGTAAGGTGTTAATTATACACGTTGGATTAGAAGTACATTTGAAGGAAAAATAAAGAATTTGAGAAATTAATATAACATAATTGAGCATAAATCTAAGGTTTAAGATTTTAGGATAAATGCATTTGAAGGAAAAATAAAGAATTTGAGAAATTAATATAACATAATTGAGCATAAATCTAAGGTTTAAGATTTTAGGATAATATATTATATCAAGGCTCACTTGGAGTCTCGCTTAGGTGTTATCTTCTTAAACCGTTGCATTTAGCTTATCTTTTCAAAAATATGAAAGATATTCTTATAAATTATGAATGAATTTCTATAACAACAAAGCTTAGTTCTCAAATTTAAGAAGAACGGTAATGAATTATTAAAACAAAAAAGAGTGGTAATAATGAAGTAGCTCTTTATTTTGTAAGATACGTTCAATTTTTTTTTTAATTTAAAAAAAGAAAAGAGAAATTAAAAAAAGAGAAGTATAGAGATACATTCAATTTTACACCTAATATGTCAAATTGTGATTGGTGCATAATTTCACACTTTAATTTGTATTCGGATTTGATGATTTTTCACCACACAATCAATTCGTTGTTTAGGGACTTAAAGTACTCTCGTTTTAGTTTGTATTCAAATTTGATGATTTTACACCACACAATTAATTCATTGTATAGGGACACATAGTACTCTCATTTAGTTTGTATTCAGATTTGATGATTTTTCAGTACACAATCAATTTATTGTCCTTGCAAAATAGGGACTTGTAGCACTTCCAATGCTAATTTGTATTTGTATTTGGATTTGATGATTTTTCACCACACACTCAATATATTTTCTTGCAAAATGGGACTTGCCCCATTTTAAAAATAAATGTCTATGTTTTTCCTTTTATATATTTTTATTTTTATTTTTTAAAATTGTTTCATTTTTCAGTATAAAAAGTAAATGATATTGCTAAAAATTAAAATGAATAGGAGGTCGTGTTAATACTTTTTGAATTTATGTATTTTTTAAGTAAAACTATTACATGGGGATGAAGCAAGTAGGACTTTGGTTTTTTTCCTCTTCTTACGGTTTGTTTGAGAATGCCAATTTACCAAATAAATTTTCAAAACAACTTTTTAAATTCTCATTTTTTTTAGTGACATTGATATTTTTACCCAATTTAGTTTTTAAATAAAATAAACCAATAATTATACTCATATAAACAAATTTTTTTCTACTTATCCTCTGAAATATTTTTTTTAGAAAAATATCTTAATTTAAGTAGAAAGTGTTTATTAAGCTTCTGTCTAGTGAAACTGTGCACTAAATAGGATACAGGAGTTGGGATTGACATGTGTTGCGTCCGGATTGCATCCAATGCTATGCACTAGACGCAGTCCAATGTCCAAACTCCATTGGAATACGTGAAGATCACAGCACCACGTGTTCATTCATAATGCAGTTTTTTTTTTAATTTTTTTTATTATCAATTCTCCAATTTTTAATAATTTTATTTCTTATTAAAAAAATCTAGTAATTTTATTTTATTATTTTTCCTACAATCTTTTATAAAACTTAATTTAGTACAGGAAAATTTTATTATAAACTGAGCATCACCATAAACGTTGCCTGTATATTGAATTGAGCAAACTAGTGACAGTAGTGTGACTGAGTGGTTATAAGAAACTTGTAAAATGATACTGAGGTAAATTCCTCTTTGTGGGTTTTCCTAAGAATCATCCATAGCTACACATCAAAAAAAGTAGGATTTTTTTGGGGGGCTAAATAACAAAAATGAAATTAGATGATAATTGCATTAAGATTGTTGCACAATGTTAATCCAGAGGCCCATGTATCCAATCTTGATGTTGATGTTGCACTTGAATGCACACTACTGTTGGTATGAGTGAGTCATGTATTGGCCCACAATGGGCAACTAACGGTCTGCTATCCCATTGCTCATCTATCAGTCTAGCCTTTTGATAAAGAGAACAAAATAACAAAGAAGAAAAGTACTCCCTCAAAAGAAAAAAGAAAGAAGAAAGAAGAAGAAGAAAGGTACAAATCATTCAAGATGGAATGAGAAAAGTCACTAGGAATTATAGAGAAGTCATAATATATACATATTATTTTGGGTGAATTACATTTTTATTTTTAACGATAATTTATATAAACTATATTGAATAATTATTAAAAGTATTTACCTAATAATTTGACAACGAATTTGACATATCAACCAAGAGCCTTATAATTTAATCGTCACCTCCCCATACATAAAGTTTTATGTGCTTGGGGTCTAAGAGGAAAAAATTATTTGAGTTGCGAGATTTGCAATACATTATAATCATCTCAAATTATAAAAAACTAGAGGTGTTAACTGCATTAGAGGTAGGCTATGGATAACAAAAGGAAGTCATCTGCTGCTTGATTTCCTTAAGTAAATGAGTTAGCTCTAGATGAGATATAGTCTCTAACAATGACAGCTTAAAAAGTTGTGAAGCAATTTTTTTGTTTTTTTGAAAAATGTAAAACTAGATTAGCATCAAGTTCGACTATTGGATGAGTGGATCAAAGTGATAGCAAGTTGAACCTTGGATCACCCAAGGAAGAGCCACCAATGTAATTCCTAGACAAATTACATCTTAAAACTTATTATGTATGGGGTGATTTCAAACAAACTCTAAAATTTCAAAACTTTCAAATTAAACCCTAAAGTTTAAGACTGATACAAATTAAATTGTATTGTTTTGTTAGCTTCAAATTGAACCCAAAATCATATCAATTTATAACTCGAAGTCTCCAACCAAACTTGGAATGTTCTGGATTCAAATTGCTATGATTTTAAAAATACATTTTCGATTCAAACAACTAGTTTAAATTGTTTTTGGCTGGAAAAAGCATTGTTCTTGTTTTATGGTGGACCAATTTGTAACTGTGTCCCAATAGGGAGGGAATGTAGCTTTCTTTCTTTCAGATAGGGGCATTGTAGAGTCTCCATTATGTGGGAGAGCTATCTAAATTTCAAGGAATTGCCTTTATCATTTTTTTTTAAAGAACAAAATTAGCTACCACAATGACACAACCTCTGCATTTATTATTTTGCTCAACAACTCATAGTCTAAAAGGCAAGCATCTTGAATGACTAATCCCCACGTAAGGCATCCACAATTTGTGGTCCATTGGGTAGGAATCTGTTCCTTTTTGGCTGACGGATAGTAATTCCAATAATTATTCCAATGGCATGCAGCTAGCAATCAACTAGCACTCATGCATAAAAAAACACTAGTACTCATGCATCACTTTCATACGGCCACTGCCTTTGTTAGCCACCACATTTAGCTTAAATATGTCAAGATATGTACGTTACAAGCAAGGGAAAAAAAAAAATCAATTTTGACAACATCTTCTGTTTTCAATGAAGAAACTTTGATATCAACAAGCACGGAAGCACTATATTATAAATCAGTTAAAATTCAGGAGAAATTTGCACACAATGAAAGTGCACACATGCTATTCCCAAGCATTAAGCACGGAACGTCATATACGCTTTCAGTAGCAAGACAGCACAATCAAATACTAATCCATTCAGGAGTAACATGCTTGTTGCTAAGCATCACTAGTTCCTTTCAGATGACATCTACACGAAAAAATGAACATGCACATAATCCATAATATCAAGGGAAGAACAAAAGAACCACCAAGTGACTGGCATTAATGATACACTAGGCCCAATAAGTAGTTCAAATTCTATCACAGGACCCAAACAGATCACAAATATACAGGATATAACCAGACCTTCTGAACTTCTCTCTAAACCTGATACAAGTTCTATATTCTTCAATCAGAAAGTTACAAACTTTTAATCAATAAAATCTCAATCAATTTTTTTTATGAACTTTCCGTCTATTAGGCATCTTGTTAAATCCTCTACATGTATAGACAAAGAGAGAGTTGAAATTAAAGAAGACATTGGTGAGGCTATAAGCTGTTTCAGCTCAAGGAATTGAGGGAGGAACCCTCCAGTACTCTTATAATCAGGAAACAGTTACCAGTTCAGCTGCTCCCCTCACTGAAGGGAGGAGTTGTAGTCAAGAACTCAATTCAAGATGAAAACATATATAAAATTAAACAAAACTAAAGGCGGGTATTATTCCAGGTGCTGCATACCCAAAGTACCCAAAAAAAAAAAAAAAAAGCCATTTTCATCCAGAGAACAAAAGAATAAAATCAAAATGGCTCTCCTTAATGTAAATCCAGATGGTCCCGCTCCATCCTTCCCCCTCCAGAACCTTAAAAAGTGCTACTACAGTCGATAACAACAGATGAAATTAAATATAACATGAAACAACACAAGGCAGAAGTTTAACAAAAACCAAGTGTTGCACACCCCAAATCAAATCCATTTCATCCAGATAACAAAATAATAATATCAAAATGGCCTGTTCCCTATTAGAACAATGGTAAGCAAAGTTCACGAACCACATATACCACGGCATCTTGTAAAGGTCTTCTGTTCAGTGTAGTCATTTGAGTTTCTCCCAAACAACATGTACAGCAAGACCATCAGTTTCCAGGTCAAGTAAATCACTACTATTTGCTCCCTTAATACCAGCCATTTCCTATGACCTATTAATGGAGAGGAGAAGATGTGAACAAAAAATTTCAATACACCATTAAATTAACACAAAGAACATCAGTGCTATTGTTATTAGTATCAGGCAAAAAACAGGACAATGAGCCATTTTCAAGTTTAAGAAAATCAAGCAAGTACACCTTTCTTTTAATGGGCAAACATGACTCACACACACCGATGGGATTTGAACCCATGACTTCACCTTCTAAACCTTACATATTATAAGATGCCAACAACAATAATGATTTTCGTATCAGACTTGCCAGAGATATGTCATATATGAAACAATGATCAAATTATGGATATCTGCTGAAAAATAACAGAAATGAAACTAGAGATGATTACACCTATGAACTGACATCTAATGAATTTCAAGAGGTGATTACAGTGGAACACAACAATGTAGCTATTCAACATGTGAAAAGCAAAACAATTTGTAAAGTCCTCGGTTCAGCAGTTTCTCAACCACATTTTTTCTGTTTCTGATTCAGCACCCAAACCCAATTATGAATTTTAGTTAACAAGGAAGCAAGAGTTCAAACACCATTCACATGGGTGTAAAAGGTTTCATTTAAACAAGTTTAGATGGACAGATAAGCTGTCAACAACAAAATTAATAATAGTGGCAGTAAATAGGTGGAACTACAAGCTAAAGTTGGCACCATTTCACTAAAAATTTTAGAAAATGAATGGCAACTTTAATGTTGTCAACTTGTCAAAATTTTCAACTCCACAATTTCTTAACATAAAGAGACAGTAAACTCTTCTTTCAACAGCTAATAATATGGAAGGACAAAACAATTAACACTTTTATTTTTTATAATTCAATAATCAATATATATATATATAAAAGTAGAGACCTCGTGCAAAAGTGCATGAGGTTCTGCCATGTGGCGCTTTGTATGAGTACTTTTTCCTTTAGTCTTTTACCTCCCACCTTCTTATCAATGATTAGTTTATGCCATAAATGCAAAAAATTAAAAGATTTGGTTCTACCCCTTTTCTAACTTCTTGAACTCTTACACTTTTAATTCCATAAATTTAAAAAATAAAAGGTTTTCTCCATTCAAAATTAGTTTTCATGTTCTTTTATTCCAGTTTCACAAAATATCAAATGGCCAAAAGAAAAACAGGACTATAGAGATAGAGAGACAAAGAGTGAGAAATTAGTGTCTACAAGAGTATGAAACTGACTTTGGTTTCAGGTACATATGATCTAAACTTCTTAACAATACTATCAAAGTTTGATACAATGCTTTAACAACATATGGGGTTTCTAAAAGGTATGTGTTTTTTGTCTTTATTTATATTTTTGGAAAGTGTTTAAATCTTTGTAAGTGATTAAACACTCAGATATAAGTAAAATTAAACGTAAGATATCAAATAGTATAAGTTTATATTTCCCTGTTCAATTATTGTTTTATTTTTAATCTCTTGGCATGTATATTTAGTTTTGCGAATTACAAATTATAAACCTTAAATCTTAAATTTTTAGCCTTCAAAAGTTCACATGTTTCCTTTAAAAAAAAAAACTTTTAAAGAAAAGAAAAGGAAAAAAAAAATTTATATTGGAAACGGTCAAATGTAAGAACTAAATATGCATATACACCTGATCAAACAAAAAAGGGCATATAGTGGCATTTTTAGAGACTAATTAATTATGGTTGCTTACGGATATATAGTGTTACAATTTTTTTTCATTCATTATTTTAGAGATGTATAATACATAATCAAAATTAATTTTCCAAACATTATAACACATATGAGTATTATAAAAAAACTAATAATGAACACACGCAAAGCGCTACGCAAAGTGCGGGACATCCACTAGTTACAACAATGGGAGAGGGGGAGGGGGGGATCAAGAGTTATGAGAATATAATCTTAGAAAAGAAAAGCATTTTTGTTGAGCAGAAATATGAAGAAAGTGGATGTCAATCAAGACAAAATTACTAAAATGCACAAAGTTGTCTTACCTAGTCAAGAAGATGGCAGTTGGATTTCCAGGGGATGGAGGATTCTGATTTAGCAGTGAAACAAGGGTACCAGCTTTAGCAAGAGCATCGGGGTCAGTTGCAGACAAAATCTCCACCTCTTCAAGACCAATTTGTCTCCTAATCAAGTCCAAGTTCTCTTGAAGGACCTCAATCTCTCCAAATGGTAGCCTCAATTCCAAAGCCTGAGCCCCTAGAGCAACTGCCTCATCCTTCTTGAACCTCAAGAAAGGCATGCACAACTTTTGAGTTTGCTTGAAATTTGCAGCCTGACCAACAGAACTATTCTTCAATGCCTCCATTATCTCCCCATCTGGAGCAAAACTACGAGTCTTACTGTCAAACTTACTTTGCAATATCCTCAAGCACTCTGCTTTCCATCCATCAAATTGCTCATTCACATATATCAAGCCTGCTAGCCTGTTGTCTTCACTCAGTGTAGTGACTGGAGCACCCTTCTTATTGGCTTTCTTTGAACCTAATACTTGTTTCTGAAGCAGTTTCCTCATCAAAACAATTGAGTCTTGGAGATACTTGTTGGCACTCTTGAGGGTTAGATCTGGAGAATCAGCTTCAGGCCATCCCGCCTTCACAACAAACCCATTCTTCCTCAAAAGGATCCTCCAAACATACTCTCCATAGTGAGGACAGATTGGAGTGATAAGCCGAGTCTGCACATCCATAAAATGCCACACCAAATCACGGTTCATGCCCCCAGCACCACATGAGAACCTGTACTCATCCCTGGCAGCTTGAAGATCATAAAAGCCAGTCTTCAGAGCTTCTCGAAACATGTAGTCCCGGTAATTCTGTTCGGTCGTTTTGACAGCAATGTTTATATCATTTGCAAACACCCGATCAGCATATGTAGATGGGGGACCTGTCCTCAAAGAAGACTCTGCTGCCAGAACTTCTTCCATCCATGAGATTTCTTTGGTGAGTCGTAGGATGGCAGCATTTGCAGTCTCAAATACAAAATTTGCATCATCAACACCATCACCAGCATCAGCCAACGAAAATCGTGTGGCATCAGCAGAAAATTCCTCAATTGCTTGGCGCAATGTCCTGAAATTCCCTGTAGACTTGGACATCTTTTCAGAATTGAGCATGATGTGCCCGTTGCATCTAAACCCACGAGGCCAGTGCTTCTTGGACATGATTGCTGTGTGATTGTAGATGGAGAAGGTCAGATGATTCTGGATGAGATCCTTACCAGACACTCGAAGATCAAATGGGTACCAGTATTCAAACTCCTGCTTCATCTTATTAAGTATCGATGAAGAGATATCAGAGGATTTCGGGTATGGGCCACCACAGAAAATAAAATCCCAAACCTCATCAGTCAATTGTTCAGGCTTTATAGAAGATCTGCTGGATCCATATATGTCCCCATTCTGTAACAGGTGGGCAACAGTGTAATAAGCCATGTAAATGGTGGAATCAGACAATGACTCAACAAGAAATTGTTCATCCCAGGGAATGCGAGTCCCAAGCCCAAACGATCGTGAACAAGCCCACTGATTCAGCCAGCTCAGAGTGTGCTCAAAGCCATGTCGGGTCTCTTCAGAATAAAGATTCATGTTGGACAGGCACTCCTCGGCTAACTTCCTCCATTCTTCTTCCCCATATGTGAGGTACCATTGATCTGTAAGTGCCACAATACAATCATCACCAGACCTTGATACCACCCGCTTCTCAGGTTCACTATACATAATTGCAAGGCCCATCTCTAAGAGCTTACTCCTGATCAATGCCTTTGCTTCCTGGACTTTCCTCCCTGTAAATTCACCAACAAGCATTGTTCCCTCAGTAAATCCTTTCAAGTATGTCAACTTCTTGGCATCAGCAAGCTTCTCCTTCTCATTCTGGCTTTTGATTTTCAAGTCCTTGCATACCTTTTCTGCAGCCCTATCTCCAAATTCTGGAATGTTGATGATGGGAATAATTTCAAAGGGCAATACCCATTCATCCTTCACACCATACTTTGCCCTAAGAGCTGGTTTTGATTTTAAGTCATGCAAGGCCATGTAATCATCAGGTGCATCACTAGGCACACTAGTGACAATACCAGTACCTTTGTCTGTTAAGATGGTCAGCATGGGAAGAGCATGTATGATCTCGTTGAATGAAAGAGGGGACCTTAATGGGAGGCCAATCAAATCATAACCAGTCAGCTCAACCAAGCATGTAGGTTTCTCTGGGATTCTAGAGTACTTCTGATAGGCAAGGTTAAGGGCAGCTCTTTGTGTGAGAATAAAGACATCGGTGTCATTAATTTCATAGGCTCCATACTTCCCGTCAGGCAATACCCATGCATTTGTTTGCCCATACATGGTCTCTGGCCTCAAAGTCGCAGCAGCCAAGAAAACTCTTCTCCCCTCCAGCACTCCTAGTTTAGGGGGAAAAGGTGATACCAACTCCATCTTGATGATAGTGTACTCTTGAGGCTGAACTCCTTCACCACTTGCCCTATCATGATCTGCACATGGCTGGCCATCTAGAGGAGAAAATATTGTGTATCTGACATCTTTCACAATCTTCCCCATGGATTTCAACTTCCTCATCTGCCACCTCACAAAGGAATCATAAAATGGGTTCATATCTGTAGTGATAAAGGAGCGTCTCCAATCACAACCCAAGCCAAAAGCTATAAGATCTTCCTTTGCCAATGGAGGAAAATAGGTCAACCAATTATATGGATTTTGGAACTTGGATATCTCATTATCAGAGAGGCCAAAACTACGCATGATCTCCCACTGGAATTTCTGACCACCGGATTTTGACGCAGCCTTGGACTTCTTGCCCTTGAACTTATCTGGTGGTGCACCTGCATTTGCTTCCTCAGCTTCTTGTACAGTGTCTATTTCCTCCTCCGATTCATGGGGAAAATTTGGCGGATCTCCAAATTGTTGAATTTCCCGCGCAAGCTTATCAGCTGAGGCCTTAATGGGCATGCCGGTGCAATGGAAAGCAAACGGACATAGCACATTGGCACCTCTCAGCCTATGATAAGCAGCAGCGAATTCCAGCTTTGAAAGTGAGAACGCGTGTCCAAGATGCAAATACCCATTCATGTAAGGATAAGGGAAGTTGCCAAAGAACTTCTCACCCGGTTCAGGGGGCTTTTCACATGATTCAGCCCGGAAAACATCTTCTTCGTCCCACCACTTTCGAACATCATGCTCAATTTGTAGAAGACGATCCCTCCTAGCAAAGCTTTTCCCACCCTCACCCGCCATGTCACTATGCTGATGGAAACTGCAGAGACCAAAATACCATAAGAAAATGAACCATTGCAGAAAGTACTCAAAACCCACACACACACACACACACACACACACACATCTGTTTGGTGCAAGATCAAAATTATGGACCATTTCCATTTCTTATACCACCACATAGAATAGCTTGAGAGACCAATTTATAGATCCACTATCAACTTATTATTAACAACCCAATTCAACTCTCATAATCCCAGTCCCAGCGATTCATTTCCATAGCTTTAAGAGTGACACTGACACAACATGCAAAATCAAACAGTCAACAGAATTCACCTATGAATGAACCCCATCTCAGTCACCACTCATCAAAAAGTAAATAAGAATTCACTAAATATAGCAACTACCCACGAAAAAAGACGCATAATCAAGCGCAAAAACATTCATTCTAGTATCAATCGAAATCAAAATAAGATATTTCAGAGGGTTTAAAAAAAAAAAACATAAAAAAAAAACGTAAAAAGAAGAAATGTTTTTGTTGTACCTGTGATTCAGAAGAAGTGAATTGATGGGAAGGGCATTACGCGAACACTTGTGAAGATTTTGACGAAGGACAACAAAAGCCAGCGAGAGAGAATCGGGTTTTGTTCCAGGATACTCTTTTTGTGTGTTTTTTCAAACCCGCGTGTGCGTGACGGAGAAGCAGAACAAGAACAAGAACAACTACTAGGGTAGGGTTTAGAGGAGGTTGGTTTTGATTGGACCACGTGGCGAACTGTGGAGGTTTAGGATGTGGTTGGACTTGGACATATTCGGAAATGCCCAATTTTTTTTAAGGATTTTTTTGCTATTTATTTGATTTTCTAATAACAATTTCGTTAAAGAGCTTTAGTCAAAACTATTTAGGGGTGTTTGGTACATGATTTCAAACAATAATTTTTAGTTTTTTAAACAATATTACACGTATTTTTATACAATTTTTTACCCATGTATTTCCAAAAAAATCTTTTAAACTTAAAAATTGTTGTTTAAACACACATGCCAAACATGCCCTTAGATATTTGGTATCACTTGTAACTCGAGTTCTAATACGAATAACTCAACTCTTTTAAAATCAATTTCCTTACAAATAAAAATAAAAATTGGTAACTTAGGGGTCGTTTGGTAACGTTATTCTAGTAACGTTGTTTGTATTTTTTTGAAATACGTATGGACAAAAAAGTGTGTGAAAATGCATATAATGTTGTTTAAAAACTAAAAATATGTTGTTAAACTACTATACCAAACGAGGCCTCAATCTTTAGAAATTCAAATTCCAAATGAGATTTCACAATTAAATAATTTCAAATAAGATTTTTTTTAATGAATTTTTTCTTGAAAATCAAATACTAGGCAAAAAAAAAAAACCCCCCAATTTTTTTGTATTATAATTTAAAGGGGTATTTATATATTTTTGGATAAGATTTAAAGGGGTATTATTTTGTAATAAATTTAATATGTTATAAATTTTTGTTTTAATAACAAAAAGAAAAATGATATGTCCACAATATTTTGTTTTTCCCAATATTTTTACAACAAATCTTAAATGGTAGGTTGTTACTGGTTGTTATTGTTGGGGCAAAAAAGTAATCTTAGTATTAGATTCAAATTTGAACCAATAACAACTAATCACCTATGATTTATTGTGAAAATATTGTAAAAATGTTGTAAACGTAGCATCTCTCTAACAAAAATATTGTTGTTTTTATTTTGTAACGTAGTTCACTTCAAAATTAAAATTTTGTAGTTTAATGTCATTTGAAACTCCTCCTAACTATCTACTCTACTTTGAGATTGTGTTCCTCATTAATGGACACGGTCTAGTATATTATTACTGTTAAATGGAGAATAAAGCTAAGAAAAACAATACTTTCACAACAAAATTGATGTGATAAACTATTAATGATATGTGAAAAAAGTAATTTTAGTGGTGGATTCAAATAAGAACTAGTAATAGATGTTCACCTAAAACATAAGCTTAATTTGTCATAAAAATGTTGTAATACAGCATTATTTTAAAGTGGAAGCAGAATAAAAATCCAAAACCAATTCAAATTGGCTTCAAATTATAGTCAAATTTTGTGCCATGAGTCCACCACTACTAACTATCTATTGGAACCTTTACTCTTTGATTGCAAGAACCTATTGATGGCAACTGTAGAACTCATATTGAACACGTGGATAGAGAAGCTAATTAATGTACTGATGCACTGGTTAAATTGGGTGCTAAGTTAGAGATTATTTTGAACCTAGCATCTAGAAAGAACAAAGCACTGGAATTTCTGATATTGGTGTACTCATTGTATTGTTTAAAGAGATTTGAACTTCTGGTAAATACTCATGTATTACTTAAGGTTCTTTTTGTATGTAATTTTCGCCTGGATCTTTACATTTTAAGTAGTTGAACTTTTTCTTGAAGAAGCATACGAGTTTGTGAATAAATAAGAAAACTTGCCATATTTTGTTTGCACAAATTTGTGGTCCGACTTGCAATAGATTTTGATTGTAAAACCTTAACAGTTTGTAACATGATTTGGGTCCGACAGTTTAATATATACTATACATGGATGACATGCTATGAAAAATGTTCCTAGTTTTCCCTTCTACTCAGACCTAGTGGCTAGTACGGTCACATTTTTCAATCTGTGTTCCAAGACTTCTTTGCTTTTTCTAGTGTTTTGGCTCCTTTTAGTTCAGACTAAAATAAGAGTCTGGACTTTTTGGCTTTCTTTCATGCTTTCTCAAGAACTAGACAGTGCAGTCAATGTGTATTGCTGCATTTTCATGATTCAAAAGTTATGTAGTCATGGTTTAAAGTTTAATGCATTAATTTGTGATGTGATGTTTATTTTGGTGGATTTAACATGTTTGAAAGAAAAAAAATAAGTAGGCAATTTTACGTTTGAAAAAGGAAAATTGAGGACCTTGGGCAGGCCCATTGAAATGAAATCCCTAAAATTTTTACAAGAAATCTAAGCAAGAACCAAAATACTCTTTACTAGTGAATACGCCCATTGAAAATACTCAAAATTAAATTGAACGTAGTTTAGATAGGTGCTATGTGTTTGGACTTAAAATATGCAGAATTGCGTTAGCTAGGAATACATTACAAAGTATATGGGTCAAATTAGAGAGGTGGTCATGTTAGTCAAGATGGAGGATTTGCACCTGATCCATGCTTTTATTATGATACTTTTTTTTTTTAATAATTATTATAGTTGGAAAATTGATCTCGCTACTCTACCCAATTTCAAGGAAATAATAAGCCTGCCTGGTGGAAACTTTATCAAACTAAGTGTACCTTTGGTTCAATTAATTTTTCAGCATTTTAAAAACAGGATTGTTTACAAAAGTTATAATTAGAACAAGAAAGGACATTCAACCAAAAAAAAAAAGAAAGATAAATCAATGTTTTTTGGATATCATATTTTAAAGTTTTTCCATTAAAAATTAAAGATAAACACAATCAAAGTCCAAATTAAGTTCGAATCATCAATCAATCAATATATATATATATATAAAAACCGAGATCTCATGTGAGAGAGCATGAAGTTCTACTATGTGACGCATTTTATGAAGAGAATTGAAATACTCTTAAGCTACATTAGAGATAAAAACAAATTTAAAAATATGAGCTCTTTATTTTCTTTAATTCAATGTTTCAAGAATACTTTTTGTTAAATTTTTTATTCAATGTTTTAAGACTACTATTTGTTTAATTTGATTCAATGTTTCAAGACTTCTCCCCTCTCCTACACACAAAAAACTCTTTGCATTTCCATCCACCATTTTCACTTTTACTCTTTTCTATACGTATGCCTACAAGCCTTCATGCCATTCCATCTCAAATACACTCAAGAAAAAGAAAAAAAAAAAAAAGTGACCTCAATTACGTTCATCCTTTCAATGACACCTACATAACTTAACATTGTAGTACCATTTGATCCTAACTCGTATAAGTAGGCTATGACTAAGGAAGGGGACTTGTGTTTTTTGTTCAATGACGGTAGTTTATGGTTTTGATATTGAAGTCGGGCATTGTGGATTTTGTGAAGGTTATAATTCACTTTGAGTCTTTAGGTGTTTAGGATTTTAGTTTGGGAAGGTCATAAATGTATTTTGATTTAGAATTAAAGAAAAAGAAAAAGAAACATTCTAATTAATTATTTATGAAGTTAGCTTTTTTATATTTATTTTGTGTTAGAACTCATAATTCGTAGGTTTCTTTGTAAGTTTTTTTACTGCTATTTTGTGCAATTTGAGCCATAATAATAAAAATAAAAATCAATGATGATTTCAATGTATTTTCCATTTTTTTAAGGATACAAAAGTCATAATAAAAACATTGTAATATAACATTGTGCCAAGTGTCTATTTAATTTAATTTTTTAAAAAATTTTGGTGTCAAGTGAATTATTCATAATGCCAAAGTGATCACTTCACTCACCTATGTAAAACCACTTCATCATTAATACCGATATAAATAAATGTTTGTGCGTTAAGTACGGGTTACACTCTAGTTGATCTAATGTGAAGCCTCCAATGCAATTTTAGAGCAAAAAAGAGATGAACGCTCATCATAAGGACAAAAAAAAAAACAAAAAAAAACAAAAAATTATATGATGATTATCAATGTCGAGCTTAACATCATTAATAGTATTCTTGAAATGCTATTTGCGCATCTTTTTTCTACCATTGCCTCTAAAATCAATACAAGAATACTAGCTAGGATAAAAAGAAATAAATTTCTATATCACCAATAACACAAATTCATAACTTACACATGCCATCTATGAGGATCAGAACTCTTTGAGTCCCTCAACTCAGGAGTAACTTAAATCATGACTTAGTGCCAGTCTTTGCTTTCATTCACCAGCAAGCAAAGACCTGATTTATTCATCTCTGGATGTGCTGTTTCCGCTGCTACCAACCCAATATTGCTTTACTGCAACCAATATCTTCTCAGGCACAAGGGGGCCATCCTCGTGATCCATCAACTTGGTACTCCATCTCATGCCTCCAGCAATTTTTTTAACCTTGTTCATCACATCAACTTCATCCCTCAAGATGACAGTCCCTTCAGGCCGCAAAACGCGATCCATCTCCAGAAGGATGTATTCCAATGGGCACCTATTCAAGCATTTACATATATATTTTCATCAGAATTCAAAGGTAGTAAAAATTTCTTACAAATGAGGTTTTCTGTCAGAAGAAAACCCATATAATCTGGATTCAGTTATTAGATTCAGATAATGTAAAAATTGCTGCAACCTACTTTTCACGCTCTGCAACAGAGAAATAAAGATGTACATTTTTAACAAGGAAAAAGAAAAAGAAAGAATAACTAGTTGAGTTAAAAACTATAGATGACTAAGGTGCTGACCAAAATTTTTGCACAGGTGGTGCTATTTTCACTTTGCCCCTAGAAAAATTCAAGCTCGGAAATCCATTATTATCATTGATTCAGAACCTTTAAGAAAAGATAGTGGGCTTTCCTAAGTGGTTTACAGATTCTAGCATCAGACGTTATTGCTGAGTTCCAATAAAGTAGGACACATTAGAATGAAAATGATACACATGAAAATTCCCAAAAATTAAGAAGCTATGACTACAAAAATTATCATTGATTGGAATGCTTCCATGTCAAATAATTTAAATATGCCAAATCCTGATATGATTTCTGGCATACAGGAAGATGAAGATGAGGCTTACTTGCTCTGATACAAGCTGAAGACACCACTAGCATGAATAAGATCGTATGTCCTTGGGTAAGTAGAGAAGCCTTCACACCTGAACAAAGATATATAGGGAATAAAATGTCATCGAGATTCCATAGCCTTTGGCATTGTGATAAAGAAATTGAGCTTTTAATGAGCATGAAAACTTGTACCATTTGACATTCTTATGTTTCCCTTGGCAATGGGATAGATCAGAAAATTTTGAAAATATTAATAAACCAACATATTGTAGAGATACTAAATGAGCTGCAAAGGAATTTGCTATGCTATCAACAACAAGAAAAGGGTAGCTTATAAATGAATCCCTCTCAGAATGTACCAAAAATATAAGGTAAGCTGCTATTAGTTGGTCATAAACCAACAGATTTTCATCTTTATCAAAATTGCAATTAAAACTCACATGCTACAAATTCTCTGCAATTTCAGTTTACAAAATGCAGGAAAAGTGTAAGAGACTTTAAGTGGGCAACAAAGAGGACAAAATTGTAGGGGCATACCAGTCATGATATATGCCAATTAGGCCTCTCTCATAAACAACACCTAAAGTGTTCTTGGCAATTGTAGGCACCACATTCATCACCCAAGATTTCTGTGATTCAAGTGCTGCTGCAAATCCTCCAAGGCCTGCGTTCATATCCATCACATTCCGATATCTTGTAGAGCCAATCAATCTATTGATCCTTTTGTAGGTAATTAAACGTTTTTTCCAAAGTTTATTATCCTCTTGGTAAGATTCTACTGTAATCCCTTCAACGGATCCCTTAGCTATTTGGGGAGGGACTGCAAAAAGCCTAGCTGGAAACTTCTTCAACTTCCCTCCTGCTACTTCATCTTTACTGGTTACCTCAGGGAAAGGAGTTATACATGTGTCCATTTTCTTGTACCTATATACACCACAAAAATAAGAATTAGAATGATAATACCTATGCTTTGTTTGTTTCAGCATTAATGATAACACCATAAAAATAAGAATTAGAATGATAATACCTACCCATATAAATAGTTTTCCAGCAAAACAAACAGAGCGCTAGAGTAAACCAGAGTTGGCTTAGGGTTAAAAACTACTTAATCCTAATACTCATATGTTATTTAAATAACAGGCACTAGATACAATATGACCAAACTACCCTCATAACTTATACAATATTCCTCACAACGCTGCCCCTCAAGCTAGGGTATATGTATCATATAGTCCCAACTTGTTACATAACAAATCTAAGTAAACCTTGCACAACAGTTTCGTGAACATATCAGCAACTTGGGCTCTTTTTGAGCAATACAAGGTAGCAATCACACTAATCTTAAATGAAACATTGGATTGGAACTTGGAAATGATATGAATTACCGCTTGGTTGTCATGATACATGGTCATAGGCAGGTGTACATCAAACCTCAATTTCTCTAGAAGATGCTTAATCCACATAAGCTCACACAAGGTCTGAGCCATGTCTCTATATTCAGTCTCAGCACTGGAATGAAAAACAACACTTTGCTTTTTACTCTTCCAAGTGATTGAGTTACCTTCTAGGACAGAACACTATCATGTGGTGGGCCTCCTATCTGAGGGTGACCCTGCCCAATCCGAATCTGTTAAGGGCTCGACACACAAATGACCATTGGTTCTATATAAAATTCGACATTCAGGATGAGCCTTAAGGTATCTCACAATCCAGAGAACAGCTTCCCAATGTAGACATCGAGGTCCAGCCATATACTAACTCACAACACTGATTGCAAATGATATATCTGACCGGGTAATAGTAAGGTAGTTCAACTTTACAATTAAATGACTATCTCCCCAAATAACTCCCCCTGATCCATATACAATTCGAATTGGGATCCATAGGGGAGTCTACAGGTTTTGAACCCAACAACCCAACAAACATGTTATATAAGTAACAATGTTGTACCTATAGCAGAAAATAACACCATAGCAACTATATACTTGTGTAATAAAGAAAATTTGAAGTGCACAGGGACTCACCAGACATCATCAACATCCTTTGATTTACATATATTGACAGAGTTTCTTTGACAGGATTTGGCATTTACTTTTTTTCTCCAGATAGCAATATCTCCCTTCTCATACTTCTTTTCCCAGCAAAGAAGTTCAGCTAGCTTTTCTATCTGTCTCTGCTCAGCCTGGAGATCCTTCTTAGACCGCTGCCATGTTTTGTAGTAGGTCTTCCAATTGATTGGAGGGCCAGACAAGATCCAGTATCCACCAGGTCTGAGGACTCGATCAACTTCCATTAGGTACAATCCATCTGTATAGACAAGTTCATATGAAAAAAAATCATCAACTTCTACCAATTACACAAAAATTCTGCTGCCTTTGTACTAAACTGATAGTCCATTTTAATGCAAAATTGTACCTAATAAATGTTAATACATAGCATATTGTGAATGAGTTGGATGACAGAAGATAAATTTTGTATGGTACACCGAGTAATTAAAATATGTACCATATAAGGACAGAGTGATATAAGTATAAATAAATAAAAGTGATATAATCGTTTTTCTTTTTCTTTTATAATTAAAAAATTAAATGTTATCCTTCTTCAAGGTTTCTAAGAATCTTTATTTCTTCTTTACTTTTCTTTAACTTTTAACAAGAAAAAAGAAACTTCTTTCTGCAATGCCCATTTGATATCCATGCCTTTGTCATAAAAATTAAAACTACAATGTAATTTTGGGAAGTTGAATGGGTGAGGGAAATTTTTTAATTTTAAACTCTGCAAACTTGAAGATTTTAATTTGAAACTTAGCCATAAACCAAGCTTTCACTTGCATTTAGAAACACCATGTCTACTATTTGATAGTCACTCTTGGGAAAAGTTCATGACTTATTCATGTAAAAGAAGAATTTTGTTTACACTTCATGGATTGCTAACATGAAATAAATGTTTTGATAAATTTGTGCTCACACATGGTTTTCATTCTTATTTCTGTGACTATCAAAATATCTCAGTCTTGCTATGTATAAATAGTTTTCATACTTATTTTTGTGATGAAAAAGAATCAAAAGTCTAGATATATTTACATGCTCTCTACATAATGCAAAAAGTGCAAAGATCAATATATGATTGTGAACAAAGACATTCCTAGTGCTTACTATTTGAAGTCCATGGTATCAGACATCGAGAGCACTGAGCCATATCAAAGGCTCTTGATGGGTATGGAAGTCGTATTGATCCAAGAACACCTATAACAGCAGGAACACCTCGTTCCAATGCAAACTGTACCTGTGCTTCATGATTGTCCCTGGGTGCAAAGGACATAGCCAATACATTTCTTTTCAGCAAGTATGCGCCCCAGCTTGCAACCTGTGTTATGAGCAGAATCATTAGTCCAGTAACCATTACTGAATTAAGAAGCTGACTGAGAATGAGTAGATTAGGCAGCTGGTAAAAATAACAAACAAGCTACTGCCAGAATATTGATATATAGGAAAGGGACAGAACTTCACTTTAAATTGGAATCTGTAGATAGTAACCTAGGCCATAAATTATATTATATCATCTGAACGTTGTCAGCAAGAAATCAAATTCATATTGATAGTTTGAAACAAAGAAAAATGTGAAGTAGTCCAGAATATAGCCAGCAAGATTGGTATTCTAAGAGCATAAAACTAATGCTGATTCCCAATATATCAAGCTCTTCAAGGAAGATACATCAACCAGTTGTGGTGCCTTTCAGGCCTCAGCACAGGCATGGTATTTTAAGAATGATATCAAGAGAAACATTATGTTTATGTCTGAGCATCTCTATCTTATTGTTTCCATGTAATTAAAGAGAGGCCTAATTGGGTAAATTTTTAAAGGCCTTTGTAGTGGAAAGAAAATTACTACAGTTTATGGGCTCTCAACGCGAATCCAGATAAGCTAAAGGTAGAAGGGAAATTAGGAGCTCTTTTTTTTGGGGGGGGGGGGGGGGTAGGGCAACAAATTGAGTTTTAAAATATGATGAATACTACAATATGCATACATGTGGATCCAAACACAATAAAAAAGATAGATAATTATCAACATACTCCACAACCAGTATCCAGTGCTGTTCTGACAGTGCCATCTGCAATTGGAATGACTGATGCAAGTTCATCAATATATGCATCCGCACCTTGAGGAAACATTGTTCCTCCACCTGGGAATTTGAACACATCTCCCTTAAACTGCACCCAATTCTGGACCGCCTTCTCAACCGTCAGGCTTTTATGAGGAACATTAGCATAGTGGACATAGTCCCGGCCTTTAGGCCAAGGGAATGGAGTCATATATCCCTTGGGTGCTGGGACAAGACACTGCAATTTTTCCTTTTCTGGAGGGCAATGTCTTTCCCTGTATATCATATTTTCCCTTGGGAATTTCATTGCTCGGTCTTGTTCTTGGCAAGGAGTATAATCAGTGTATCGGATGTCACATGGCTTGAACACTTTGGCTTTAGGTAAAGAAGGTTCACTAATCTTAACAACTTTGTGATGAGGCTCAAAATCTAGATTGCTTATAATGTTGCAATCTGTCTGCTTGCCTATTTTCAATGCTAAGCCATCCCCTTTTCCAAAACCACTCCTTGGCCATGCTCCCATGATGTAAGAGAAACAGCATAGACCGATAATGAGAAATATAGATAATGGCCTTCGTGGTATGTTGCCTTGTGAGTTGTGCTTAGAGCCCATGATACGATTGAGACAATTCCCTCAAACCTACTGTAGTATAGAGCAAAATTAGAAAGCAGTAACTTGAAACAAATCATCAATGGTTGAGAAATCAAAGCTAAATAGTAATATTAATCTTGGGGAAAGTTCATTAACAATTGTTCCAACTACGTAACAATCATCTATAAACACATGGTATAAGTGTATCAACTAATTTTACATACATACATACATACATACATACATACATATATATATATATATATATATATATCCAAGAAGCTTCATGTAATTAAAAATAAACGAATAGCACTGCAAAATTCAATGAATTTAGATCAGTTTATATCACTAGACAGTGACGAATTAGGAAAATTTTAAAAAACGCAACTTCTTCTACTTTTCAATCACATTATGATCAAACATAGGAGAGGCATGAAACTCATATCTTTTTGCATCGGTTATTTGTACACAGCCTTAATCTATATATATAAGTCTAAAGTTAATGTGAATTGAAATTGAAAAACTAATGGAAATATACAACCAAATCTGATATCTTTGAGTATAGATAACAATAAGTATTCATAAACAACAATCACCAAAACTAAACTAGAAACTTAAATAATCACATGTTTCTGACATACCCAGAAGAAGAAGAATGAGAAAACAAGTGCATGGAACATATAAGAATTGACAGTAAGCAAAAACCCAGTAAGGAAAAAAAAAAAAAAAAGCAGAAAATGAGATCACAATGCACATGCTTTACCTGGCCACAGAGAACAAAGAGAGAGATTTAACTTAGAGAGACATGTATATAGTAGGAGCTAAAACTTCATATAGCAGCAGCAGTAGTAGTCCACTTCTTCATGGGAAGAGTCAAAGCAAGGAGTGAGCTTGGACTTGGAGACACTGGTTTTTTGGTTTTGGTTGGAATGGAACAATCCACCGACAGACCCTATTATTCATTGCCACTGTACTCATCATCAACAAGTCACTAGCCTAGAAATGGGATCTACTATAGTAGTGGCCCCAATTATCAAAAAAAAAGAAAAAAACTGTAGTAATGGCCCCCATTTGCCTTTATTGTCAAACCGATCGGATCTCCCATTTAAATACATGCTGCTCATTTACAGAAAGGCTACAATCATAAAATGTGAAATGAAGACGATTTTACTATTTCACAATTATAGCGGAAAATACAAGTCTATTAGGTGTATGTATATAAGTGTTTAATAAAAAGTGTGTGTCTTCTCGTAATTGATTGAGAGAGGTAAAAATAAATAAAATTGATCGATCCTTGTAAAAAGTTGTGCTCACTCGCGCTTAACCAATTTAACAATGATGAAAAATATTATGGAAAAAAGTTGTGTAAGTTAAATTAATGTTATGAGATTAGTCAAATTCATACTTTATTATACAAATTAATGTATGTAAATAAGTTTAGATTAGGTCTTTATTTGTTGTCACTTGTCAGCTTGAGAGATAAGCATACTTAGCATAGAAATAGACAAAAGAAGAAGGGAAAAAATAAAAAAGAAAAGCTAAAGGAAGCTTTTGTAGATTAATAATTTTTATTTTTTGCGGGTTAGGCCTGTTTGGTATTAGAGTTCAAATTCATATTTTTACATTTTAAACAACATTACACACTTTTCCACGCACTTTTTCATGCACTTTTTCACCCACATGTATTTTAAAAAATTACAAAAATCTCATTTCAAACTACAAAAATCTCATCTCAAACTACTCTACCAAATACCCCTAAGAATTTTATGATAAGTTGTGAGAGCTGAGTTACTTATTCATGGGGTTATAATAAAATTGAAGGGTGTAAAAGCCTAGGAGTAGACAGATCTAATAGACTTGTAATGGACAAAAATGAAGATATTATGAACTCACAACAATGTTTGCAAGTAATCAAAATAAATAGTTCTATAAAGATTTCAAAAACAATTACTATTGTAAAAAGTAAAAACCCAATCAAATAAATGATTAGGCGTATGCCGGGAAAAGTTGAATATTTTACACAATTTATTGATTTTTACAAAAAACATACTATCGAACTTGAATTCGTTTAGCTGTCGTTCCCTGTCAAAACTTGTGTAAAATTGGTTTGTAATAGGAGATTATATCTCAAAAATCAGATTTATTTTAACATTTGCTTATATAAATACGTATAAAATTTTAAATTTTCGGGTATGTATAATTTTAATTACTCATCTTGTGCTTGTTTTGAAGGTAAAAACAGATTTTTTTTTTCAAATAACATTAAATATCAAAAAATTTAGTTAGTTGTCACGTTTCAAAATAATGATGGAAAATAGCATCTCGAGTGTCTAAAACTCGAGTTCCAAGATAAAACTCGAGTTTTTAAGTCTCGATTTGTAAGCGGTGGGAGCTGATGTGGACGAAAAATCCACGTGGATGCTATTAAGACTCGAGTTTTAAAAACTCGAGTTTCACTGTTCTTCGTCTCTGGGTTTCTTCATTTGCTTGGTTTCTTCTACTTTCTGCTGGGTTTCTTCTCCTTCTTCTTCCTTGCGTTTTATTTTTTCCTTCTTCTTCGTTCTTCGACGACAGATCTGAAGACTAGATCATGCCTCTTCAAATCATCTCTTCGTTCTTCCTCTTCAAATCAGATCGTGCCTCTTCAAATCATCTCTTCGTTCTTCCTCTTTAGATCAGATCGTGCCTCTTCAAATTCAAATCGTTTTTATTCTTCTTCACTTCAAGTACAAAATCGAGTCTTAGAGACTCGGTTTTGCTTTTTGGAAGTTGACTCTCCAAGACTCGAGATCTATGTGGCATTATACTACCAACTCACCAAGTAGGAATCGAGTCTTTAACTCTCGAGTTTTAGATTGAAATCGAGTTTGTGAAACTCAAGATGCTAGTTTGCAACATTCTTTCAAACCCATCATAACTTACGATATGCTTCCTCCTCACACTGCTACTCTGAAAATATCCCTGGTAAAAACATATTTCTTGCGTGAACACTAATATGAGAAAGTAATTAAGAAAAAGTTATAAAAAAAAAATGAACCTCGTTATTTTCTTCAAACTAAAAGCCACATGTTTAAAAGATTTATCTTCAAACATCTAATCTGAGAATTAGATACTATGAAGCATGGGTGCATTTTCAGATTCGGGTGAGGGTACGAGTGCAGGTGCGAGTACGAGTGTGGATGCGAGACTCTGCAATTTTTGAAAAAATAGAGTGCGGGTGTGTCGGTGTTTAGCGATTAAAAAATTATTAAATATTTTTTTTATATATTTTATATATTACTAAATATGCTTTTTTATATAATAATAATAATAGAAGAAGAAGAAGAAGAAAGGGGTTAAGGCCAGTGAAATTGTGACGGCGACAGCGTCTATATTGTATCAATATCCACCGGTATTTTCAATTTAAGTTTTTTTTTTCTTTACAAGCCAATTTCCTTTTTCCGGCCGAAACACACCAATATTTGGCCAATACGATCTGATTCAGCCTGAATCGACCTAGTTTGGTGCGAATCGGTATGCGTCAGAGCCGAATCGGCGCGAATTTGGATACGAAAAAAAAAATTCCAACGTGGCACCAACACGCGGGCAACGACATCGCCCACCATACCCTGCGTTGGGCCGCGTCGGACTCCGGTACGGCGACCCTATAGCCGTGTCGATGCTTTCTAGGTTAAATACTAAGCCATTGTTGGATTGGACGGTAACTATGAGCACAACAGTGTGGGAGAAATTGTTTTACAACCCTTCTTTGTGTAAAATCCCTGAAAACTTATTCTTGATCAAATTAAAATTATATTCGGGTCAGTATTTTTAATTGCGCCAAAACACCCAAAAATTTCAAAATCTCTTACATAACAAAAACATTTGTTTGATTAATTACTTTTGATGGAAAATTACCACATATGTATTTTTTTAGAATGAGAATGGAATGGGGCGAGACCAATTTAGGGGTGTTCCCTTTTCAAGGTGGGAAAAACCCATACAAGACTAGAGCCGAGCAGGTCAAGGACATGGTAGTTAGAGACTTTAGAGATAATTTATTATTATAATCCTATTGTCTCACATGGATTAACTGTAAGTTTAATCGTGTGTATATAAGCTGTTAAACACTCTCCCATTACAAGCCGATTTTCATTGGTGAGTTATATATCTATAGTTTTGTAACATTTGATATCAAAATTGACCATCACATCAAATAGTTGGATGTAGCTCATTAAATATGAGATCAAATGAGTTACGGTTTTATAGTCGAATCTTGGAATGAGCGACATAGAGGTTAGATTAAAACAACTGATAGGTAAGTAGAGTCACCAAAAAGATAGAGGGCTATCATTGAGATAATGTCAATAGAGTGAGCCATTGTGGATGTTGGCTGTGGAGCTTGGTAGTATGTTATGATTCTTGTGACCCCTATAAATTAAGTATATACTTAACTATATGTATATAAGCTCTTGAGTACTTTCCATTTGCAAATCGATTTTCAAATGTGAGTTCTACCCATGAGTTTGTAACATTTTTCTATTCCCAATTAATCATTTGCCTTTGACATTAATGATGTAATAATGATGCAATAGTAATGGATAATCAAGAGTGAGACAAAGCAGATCATGTGGGGCTGTGGGTCGACGAAATTTAATCACCCCTTAGCCACAAACGTCACACATGAAAAATTATTAGTAGCTAGACATCACAATATATAATTAAGAAGGTTACCTTTATGGAATTGGAATTTATATTGTAGTGTAGGGCCTAAAGGCCTATGCTATGTACTTTGTCTAACCATTTGCCACTTGCATTTAGATGCCCTCCCAAAAAAAGACCTCTGACTGTGATCACTTTTGTTATATAATAGCAAAAGTGCCACGCACAAAAGCAATTTAAATATTTCCATTATTAATTAAATATAAGCAATTAACGTTTACACCTTTCCACCGACGTAATGTAATCTAGTAGTAGTTGGCATTTTAAAATTTTATGCACAAAGATATGCTTTTTTATTTATTTTTTTATTTTTATAGTCGTAATAACCGTTACAAAAAAAAAAAAAAAAAAAAAAAAGTTAACATAAATCGTGCAACTAATCTCAACTGTCAAAAAAACCGTTTAAAAAATAGTTGTAATTAGCGCTATTAAACTCTATAGTTATACTACTGCGCTAACATTAATGGCTTCCTTTTGAACCTAAACTTTAACTGTAACCCTTGTAAATTAAAGTTAAAGTTAACAAATGTTTTAAATACATTGGTTTAGAAAGCATTTTTAGAAGTTTTTTATAGAAAAAAAAAGTAATTAATTTTTTAATAACTTTTTATATTTTCTATAAAAGTGAAATTAAAACATTTTTCATATGAGAGATGCTATGTCCACAATATTTTTACAACATTTTCACAACAAATCATAGGTGATCAGTTGTTATTGGTTTAAATTTGAACCTAACATGAAAATTACTTTTTTGCCCCAACAATAACAACCAGTAACAATCTGCCACTTAAGATTTGTTGTAAAATTGTTGTGAAAATATTGTGGACATATCATTTCTCTTTTCATATAGTCCATTAGTAAATGCTTTAAAGAGTCATTAACCAGACCTATTAATTAATAGTGGTACATAATATATGTTAAAATAAACGCACAACTAGTCTAACTGTTGTGGCCAATGAGTAGGCCAATATATGGCTACCCTTATAACTTTTTTTTCCCCTTCTTTTTTGCCAAAGTTTTTCACACTTTTTTTTTAAAAAAATGTACTTCAAAGTTTAACCCCCATATTTTAGGTATAGTAACTGTAAGGTCATTGGGCCCAGTAATTTACCAAGGATGGTCCAACGTAGTCTTTTGGGCTAGAGACCCAAATCCGAAGACATCAAAATGATCTTGGAGTATCTGAATGTATCTCATAAAGAAATGCCAAGTAAAGATATGATAAACGAATGACCAATTACGTCCGAGGAGTAGATTTGTCCTTGGATTGTTAAGCCGAGGACATAGGAAGAGAGGTTTAGTGTCCTCGGGCTATGTTATAAAGAATCCTATGACTACGGGAATACACAATACACGTGGAGGACAATAGAAAGAGCGGTGGAATATCTAAGGTAAAGCTGCTACCATCGCCCATACATTAAAAGCTCTGTAATTGATATACTGACTGCATAGATGGAAAGATGAGACCTGAGTATGAGGTTTGGAACTTGGTCCCTGACCCCAGCGGGCTTTAGGGAAAAATTGATGGGACAAGTATCCTAAACCAGCATTGCAACCATGAGGTGGAAGATGACGAAGAGAAGAAGAGAAAGTATAAATAAAGGGGAAGACCTACGAAGAGGGAGAGGCTTTTTCAGTAAGAAAAAGGGCCAATAGTATATGATAATCAATAATTGTATCCAACCTTAGGAAATACTATTATAAACTATCATCGGATTTTGTCCGAGGAGGAACTTTCAGTCTTACTCTTGCAAATAACTCTTTATTTCGTGCCATTGGGCCCAAAGCCCGTTCTTTTCCTTGTTATCTAAACCATCCTTGAAATCTAGATTACAAACCCATCCTCTACAAATTTAATTGTAAAAAAGGCCCTTCAAGCCCATTTCCTTTCATTCATAGATTGGGAATTTGAATTGTGTCCTTACAGTAACAAATCAAACCCCAAACTTTCAAAACTACTTTCCTTTTTAAAATTTATTCTGGATTGACAGTATCCAGTTGTTGAGGTCTAAAGGAATGAGGACATTCTTAAATTCTATATGTATGTATGAAATTTTATAGAGAAATGATATATATTCACAACAAATTATAATTCATAAGTGGCAGGTTATTATTAGCTATTATTGGTGAGCAAAAAAGTAATTTCAATAGTTAGTTCAAATTATAATTAGTAACAATTTATCACCTATAATTTGTTATAAACATGTTATGAATATAACACTTCTCAATTTTATATAAAACAAACACTCAACTAATTAGAGCTCGTTGTAGTTGAATATTCATGGTAGTTAATAATTACATCAATATTGAGAGATAAGCCGGTGGTTCTAAATCTTGAATGAAATCCTGTCTCAATCAAGAGCACCACCTCCTACATCTATAAAATTTCTTGGACCATTGTGAAAGAAACCAAAGGCTTTTAGAATTTATCACTGACTGGTGGGGTTGGCAGTGGTCCGACATTAGTGGGTGGCGTGTAATGGCAAGGACATGCGTTTTGTAGATAATAGTGTGCGGCTAGTGGTGGGCCGTGAGCGGTGGTGGTGGGTTGCAGCAGCCACTCTCTCTACCTATTTGCTTGGAATTTTTTTAGGTTCTAGCGACAACGTTAACAATTTAATTTGATGGTGCCTTTGAACTATTGCTGGTGCTACCCAGCATTTGTATAACTTTTGTTTATGTCTCCCTTTGAATGGTATAAATAATAATAATTTGATGGCAAGGTTTAATTTGTTACATTTTGAAAATTCAGGATTTAATTTGTTATTTTAAAAAGTTTATTATATAATTTGTTATAGGGGTATCAATTCGGGTTAGCGTGTCGATTTTGTGTTGCGTCACGATAGGGGTATTCGACTAAATGACTTAACTCTAACCGACCCATTTAATAATCGTGTCATGATCCTTCAACCCTAACTCGACCTGTTAATAAGACGGGTTGACATGACTCAAACCATTTGACATGCTTAATAAACGAGTCGTATTGAGTTGACACGAATGTAACATAACCTATTTCAATCTACATAATATTAAATATAACATCCATCTAGAAATAATTTTTTTTACATCCTAAAAAGCAATGCATACATTTCAAGTTTTCAACCCACATTCAAAATAATATAGTTCAACAAAAATATAATATTCATCTAGAAATAAGTTCTTTACACTCCAAAAGAAGTGCATACACTTCAACCCAAATTCAAAATAACAAATTTTAACAAAAATAAAATAACATAGTTCAACAAAAATATAATATCCTTGGAACTTGCCAAATGCTAAGTATTAATATTGAAAGAATTTGAGCAAACAGTAGACTAACCCTGACTATGACCACAATTATCATCCATATATTCTTTGTTGATGTCCAAATTCATAACATCTTCCACAAGCTCATCCAATTTTATTTGTGCAACTTCTATGCCAAAAAAAAAATATTAGTAATTCTAGGGTCCAAAAGTTTCAATTTCTAATTATATCTCATGTAAATTTTTGTAATTACTCACTTTTCTTTTTAAATTTAAAATATATGTTGGATATAAAAGGTATTTGAAAAATCTAAAATAAAATAAATATTTATTTGTTATACAAGTTAAACGGGTTGTGTTAAGTAGGTCATTTCAAATTGACACAAATAAATTGACGTGTCAAACATGACTATTATGTGTTACGTGGATTGACCCGCTTATGACACATTTTTTTATCATGTTGCTTTGGGTCAATCCGTTTATGACCCAAACCCATTAAGGCCCAACCCTAATCCAAAAAAACCCATCTCAAGTTCATGTCATGTTCACGGGTTGGGTCAAACATTGACACCCCTAATTTGTTACCAACCTAAATATTTAAATATTTAGGGTTTAAAGTGAAATTGCCATTTTTTTTTGGTACTTTCAAAGTTTCAATCAAGAATTGATTGATGAGTGATGACATATACTGATATACACGATAAGTACACTAAAGTATCTTGCATTCTATTTCATTGCAGTTGGTAAAATTTGCAATTATATATTTTGAGTTCATTTAATTTCACATGTAATGTGTGAAAGTAAGAGACTTAAGAATATGGAAAAAATTAGATAAATATGAATATTACATTGCCTTTTATTGTGACCAGAGAGGAAGAATTCTCGTAAAACATGACCATATAGTCTCAAATTATTTCTAGCTTACTCTATTATCCATCGGAATGCTTGTTGCAATCAAAGAAAAAGACTTCACATCCTTTTTTTTCTTGCATTGTCTCAAGAGTGGGTATGACAGGTGAAAAATGTTGATATTTTCCTGTAATATTTCAGTAAGCTCTATTATATGAGGAAGTATGACTTGTTTCGGGTGTATGCTTCCTTAGTTCCTCCCACTCACAACTAAGTAGGTCCCACAGGTATGACAAATGAAAAATGTTGATCTTTTCCTATATCATTTCAATATGCTCCATTGCACGAGGAAGAATAACCTATTTTGGGTGTATGCTTCCTCCCTCTCACAATTGAGTGGATCTCACCAACTGTGAGTGGAAGGAAATATACACCCAAAACAAAGTGTATTTTCTCTCATTATACATACATACATACATATATACATACATACATACATACGTACATACATACATATGTTTTGTACCATCTAATAAGAGATTGTCATATAATTTTTTTACTTAAAACTCAATACATCCTGTCACATCATATAACATCTCAATAAACTCTTAGTTGTGTTGGATTTTCATAAGAGTATTAAAAATGATTGGATTTAGTTGTGCTTATTCTTTAATATGTGATAAAATGTTGTTGCATGTTGAAATTGGAGGGTGTAAAACTTGAATTTTACACTACATCCTTATAAAATTTAATCTCTATATAAAAGGTGCATTGTGTTGAAAATCATATCACCAACGTCTTAATTTTTTAAAAGTAATTTGGTTAGAGAATAAAAGAGAAGATGAGACCAATTAATATTATGGCTAATTAATTGATTAAGTTCAAGTCTTTAAATTAGTTTCATATTGATAGTGACGTTTTTTACAAGCTGTCAATACGTTAAGGAGGCTGACGGGAATATACAACCCGTCAGCCAGTCTCATTAGGATGCCTCCTTTTGACGTTCGAGGCCACACCCCTTACGTAGCGACGTTAGGCTAACGAATCAAGCTGACGAGTCAAGGCTGACGACCTTGGTTGTAAAGGTCCTTGGCTGACGTTCTTTGTGTAGACATACATAGGCTGACGACAGTGTAGGAGGTACACGTGGGCTAACGACCTTGGCAGGTAAAAGCTGAAGGAGCAATCCAACCTTCATTCTTAGCCTATCTTGACTTCTACATACGTGAATATAAGGAAAGTTCTTGCGCTACACGTTCGACTTTAGTCAAGAAGATTCCTATAAGGAAAAGGCTCTATACAATAGGCAAAGATCCACGAATTACTCTTCTAAAAGGAAAGTACTTCTTCACCAAGGCGTTTATTTCGGCCCCATACCACTATATATACCCCAAAACCCTCATGACCCAAAGGTACGACAATTATCTCAACTCTGGCACTCTAGGGTTGTTGAAAAGACTCTAACTTGATCGTCGGAGGGTTTTTGGCCGGCACCACACCGGTGCTCTCTGTTCGATCATCTATTTTCTCTTCGCAGGTGTTGCTTCGATCTGAGGAGTATTCGCAGCTTACTGGTGATTTCTTCGGCATCATCACATATAATGTAATTATTGGTATACAATGGCATGCTGCTTAATGATTGTCATGTTGAATTTTTAGTATCCGCGTTTCACTAGGATTTGAAGGTAATTTCATGACCATAGTGTTAGAAATATGCTTGTTACAACCATAAATTAAGTCGTTAATCGTTGAGCAATGTGGCCCAACTGAATATATTATCTAACTATCCTATTTTTTAGTGGGATTTTGTCATTTGGCAAGTTCATTATTTAGATAATTTACTTTTTTATAGAACTCTATAATGAAAATATTAAGTAATTTATAGTAATTTTTATGATAGCTTATTTCAAGTGTCTCTATTTAGGAAATTTAAACAGTTCACTCAACTAAAATTCTAGCAAAGAGTTTTAAAAAAAAAGTTATTTATTTTAATTATCTTGATTCTTGATCACCTATAATAGTTAATTATGTCCAGATTATATAGTGCAAGAAGTAATTATGTATATGATTATAGCAAATTGTGCCAAAAATAATTTTTTTTAAAAATAAAAAAATCACGATCAGGAGAGTTTTGTAGATCTCAGTATATATAACTGGACATAACATAAGTATAGATACTTGGTAGTCAAGATTTATACTACGCTTTGCAACGATCTGTCTAACTAAAGACAGACACTGTGAACTGAAGAAAACGACTAGAAAAGCGCCACGTCATACCCAACTAAAGACAGACAGTGTGAACTGAAGAAAACGACTAGAAAAGCGCCACGTCATACCCAAAACCCCACACAACAAAAGACAGAACACTATAAATACGCCGCCTTGTTCACTCTCTCAGAACAAAACTTTGTACTCTGAAAACCAAAACAAAGCAAAAGAGCTTTCTCTCTCAAAAATCAATCAAGCCCAACCAACCCTGATCTATCTTGGTTCTAAAACGCCGCATTGTGGTCCGAAAAGAGATTTAGGCTTTCTTTCTTCTTCAACTCACTCTCACAGAGACAGAGCTTCGTTTATTTCTTCTTATCTTCCTTGTTCTATATTTTTCCTTTTTTGTTTCTTCTTTTATTTTTTCTGGGGTTTGTTGTAAAAAAAGGTTTGTGATTTTTTCCTTTTCTGTTTCAGTTTTCTTTTTTCTTGGGTTTTTGTTGTATAATTGGGTTTTTGTTGTATAAAGCTTTGTGATTAGTTCGGTTTAGGGAATTCAAATATTGCTGCCTGAATCTTTAGGGTTTCTGGGTTTTTTTTGTTGAATGTGGGTATTATTGGAATTTTATTTTTGTTAATTCGTTTATTTTTAGACTATTAACTCTAATCCTTTATTTGCAAATTTTAAAAAATTGTTTCGATTTTCTGGGTTTTTTTGTAAAAGGGTTTGCCATTATTCAATTTATGAAATTCAAAATTGTTGTCTGAATCTGGGTTTTCGTTGAACAGAACAGGGCATCATTGGAGTTTTCATGGTTTAACGTGATCTGGCTATGGAATCTTCAAAGAAGAGGAAGAGTAGAGGTGATGGATTGTCTGTGACTGAGACATTGGCCAAGTGGAGAGACTATAATGCTCAGCTTGAGTCTTCGGCCAAACGCGCACGTAAACTTCCGGCTATGGGGTCGAAGAAGGGATGTATGAAAGGAAAAGGAGGGCATGAGAATGCACTCTGCAATTACAGAGGGGTTAGTCAAAGGACTTGGGGTAAATGGGTTGCAGAGATTCGTGAGCCTAACAGAGGAAAGAGACTTTGGCTAAGAGACTTTGGCTTGGCACATTTGATAATGCTGTTGAGGCCGCTTCTGCTTACGATGAAGCTGCTAGGGTGATGTATGGTGCCTATGCGCGACTCAACTTCCCGGACTCTGTTTCCACTATATCTGGCCCTACTCCTGTGGAATCTGAGGTTTCTGCTGTTGAGTCTACTGCCATGCCAACTACTAGTACTTTGGGCAGGATGAGTCTGGTGTAACGAGCTATTCTATGGATGGTGGACTGGACCAATTTTTGGATTGTAATGAAAACGAACTCTTTAATGTGGAAGAACTTATGGCACTATTAGACAGTGACCCTGTTGGCTTCACAGATTCAGAACTGGGTTTTGATTATTATGGTGATCAATTCGGAATGCCATACAATTAGTTTGGGGGAGAGGATGAGCTTAATCGGACGTGATTACTTGCTGGGTTATTCTATTGACTGTGCAGATTGTCTTTTGTAACATGCAAAAAGTAGCCATTTAGGTTTTTTTATTTTTCTTCTTTATTAATGAGTTTTCTATTTTTTTTTTTTTTGATGAACTAAGTTTTCTATTGTTTTGGTCAGCATTTTAAACCATTTAACATAAAACTATAGTCAAGGCCTTTTCTCTCTTGATGCAACTTTTGGTGTAGTAAAAATTATAGTTACTAACTTACCAATGTTTTTTGGGTTAATCCAATTTATATGTTGGTCTAAGTCTTGGATTTGATTAGTACTAGAGTACTAGTTTTCAATTATACAAAAAAAATTGACTTATCTGAGTTTAGTATCCTCTCACTAGATTAACAATTTAATTGTTTACCTCAGGCCCCCAAGCAATTTTTTTTAATTAAAGATTTAAGTTGCTTAACAACTGTAAACCTGATTCTAATTATATGGAGACAAATTCAATTCTACATGCTGTAAATTTTTTTTATCTCTTTTTGTTCATATTCCAAGTTTCCAACTTCTGCATTGGGTCTGTTTGATTGGGCCTCTCACAAAATAGTTAGGCTATGTGTACTGGACTTGCTTAAATTAAGGAACCAATTGAGCAAATTTGATTGTTGCGTGCTCTATCGCCACGACATAGTATCCGCTTTATTCAAAAGACAATGATCCTCTTTATTTTTTCTTTTTTTTTCCTTATTAAATGTATTTTTGTAATTTTTTGTTAATCATGTATTTATGTAATTGCCATATGGAGTTTGTGTCTTATTTTGAACGACATCTTCCATCCGCATTTCTTATCTATTTGTCTTACAATTTAAAAATTTTAAATTTAAAAAAAAAAAAAATGAGAAACTAACTAACTGCTAAACACTCAAACTTTAATTAAGACAAAAAATGTAATAAATAAAAATAATTTTTAAATATTATACTCTTTTCGAGTGTTTAACATTTTATTAATATATTTTTATTATGAGTCTATTTGGATACCGCTTATTTGGTTGAAAACTGAAAATAATAAAAAAGTTACTGTTCACATGCCTAAATGCACTATTCATGGACAATGAATAGTGCAAGAGGCGCTTAGTTGAAAAAAAAAACAAAAAAAAACGTGATCTTATCCAAACGCTCACTATATAAAGAGGACTAAACCGCACATTAACACACCCACTATCTATCTCTCTCTTACTCTCTTGTTTTGAAACTTTATCATTTTGCTGCCCATAAACACATCTTCATCTCCTTCTCCATCTCTCTCACAAAATCTCTCTTCTTTGAAGGCAACATAACCCATGACATAATACAAAAACCACTCCAGCAGCAACTATAATCTCATGTATTTACTATATTTAACCTCAATATCTCTTATACTTCCCTATATTCTACAAACACATTCCTCACAAAATATTCACACATACATTTCATATATCTTTAAACTCCATGTCGCACAAAGTATATATATATATAGAAGATCCATATTCAACAATGTGTCTACGTATACTTCCCATACATATTACAAACACCATTTCTCACAAAACATATATATTTTTTATGCGAACCTCAATCGACACGCTTTGAGACTCAACAAACAATATTGGAATATTTGCCCAAGAAAGCTAAAATTCAGATTTTTGATAGAAACCCTGACCCAACGTTTATAATCGAAACACGAACCAAATGTATAAGTTGACCTTGACCCAATGATTATAAAGAATCACGAACCGAAGGTATAAAGTTTGAATGCCACAAAGAAGAATCCCTGATAAGTTCACAGTTCTTGAAGAACCAAAAGAAGAGCAAAGTCTCACCTTTTCTGATTTTTATTCAATAATATAATGAAAAATGTTTACAGACTTCAGGGCCTATTTAAGGGCTCCATAAACTTGACAGACAAGAAAATATATTCTAAAATAACTCCTAATTGATACCTTACCATATCAGGAATCAAATTTGACCTAAGAAGCATTAAATGCACCTAAAAACAAGGAAAATACCTAAAAAACGTTCTAAATAATAAAAGCCCTAAATTCAGGTAGATTTGGTTTGAAATAGCAGCTCCAGAATAGGAAAAAATCTCTATTAACTGATATAGAGCTAGAAAGTCAATCAGCCATTAATCCACGCCATAAATCACTCCCAATTAAGCTAGATCAGCCATCAATAGCTTGAATTAAATTTATTACGCCTTCATCTTCCTTTGGGCCAGGCTTGGAATTTCCTTCGTTAGAATCAGCCCAAATCTCTTGAATCAGCCCATTAAATGCTTCTTTGATCTTCTTGGATCTTGCTCATGTAATAAGCCCAACTGGAACATGCAATGGATCCTTAGATGCTTGTTGATTCTCATCAATTTCTTTTCATCTCTCTATGCCTTAAAAGACATCAAACACTCTTCCAAGAGTATATTACAAAAGCCCTTTCTCATGGAATGCATATGAACATTAAAGACTAAAACTCCTTCTCCTATAAGGCACAATGATTTCATATTAGATTCATTCTTATGAAAGATATAAATTTCTAATACTAAAAATCCTTCTTATGGAAGACAATATCACTCATATTTGACTAAAAAATAAAAAAAAAAGTATTACATGGGGAAAATCATTTAAGTGCATGATAAAGAGGATAAACTTAACCAACTTATGCACACGGTTGGACATATTCTCTCTCCCTCCAGTTGCACCCATTTTCCCCCCTTCAATTGTGAAGTCACCATGAAAGGACTCATAACATCACATTGTACCACTGAACTCATTTTATTATGCTGCTGAAATGTTATAAGTCCACTGATGTTATAAGGCTGGAGCCACAAACTATGAAAATAAGTCATTATATTTTTTATCTCTAAAATTATACTATTGAGTATATCTTAATTAATTATCATTGTATCGCTGTACTCATATTATTATGCCGCTGGAATGTTATTAGCTCACCAATGCTATACGGCTGGAGTCACAAATCATATAAAGAATAAAGTGATGCTATACGGCTAGAGTCAGAAACATACAAGATAAGTCAATATTTCTCTTTCTTCAAGATTATATTATTAAGTATACGTTAACTCATTATTATTGCACAACTGGATGGAAATTACTTTAATATTGTCTCACTATTTAATAAGCATGGATTCATTGATGCTTCATTAATGAACATATATCACGATAAATTGAATCTATCTCACCACCGGACATACATTATTTGGACATAAACCACAGTTGGACATAAACTAATTGACCTACATTATCTGGACATAAACCATAGTTGGGTATGTATTATTTGGATATAAACCATCATTGGATATACATTATTTGGATATAGACCATTGCTGGACATACCTTATTATATTGAACATGAACTATTCCACAACTAGATATGGACTATTGGACTCATCCCATTATTGGACATATAACATTTAATTAATTACTCTCTAATATTGGATATCACTTAATATACATAATAATGATGTTCAACTAATCATTTAATCAAAGCTATTCAATTAAATATATTATTTTTTTATTTCAACCATTATCGTGATTCTTAAACTTTGGGTTTTATCTATTTTGTAGGCTTAAAAATGCATCATAAGCCATTGGTCTATGCGGCCTAATGTTGAGTTCTGGGTTGAACTCCCTAAATAAAATCCAGGTCTAGCAAAGTCACCCCTCCAGCGAAAGACACGTGGCTACGTGCAAAAACCACTCTCGACAAGAGAGAAACCCTAATTATTCAAGTCATCATGGGCCGAAATTCAAATCTCAGAATTCTGAATTCATAGTTCTCGATGGATCGAGCTTGTATTGAGGCTTAATGAAACAACTTTTCTTCACTTGTTTCTTGGATAAATTTTCATGTCTTTAATGATACCACTTGATGTTTCTGAGCAACATACTTTTTGATACATTAAACCCAACTTAAATCTATCCAATTACAATTAAAATGCGTTTTGTCAAAGGATTAGCCAATTACATAGAAAATATGACCTTAACAATCTCCCCCTTTGGCAATTAGTGACAAAACCATAAGCATAATTATGAGAGAAGTATAAAACAAAAATCTCCATAAGTATTACTCAAAGAGTTAAATAAGTCTAACTAATACAATGAGCTCTTAGAAAACTTTGCAAGAAGAGATATCACAGTATGAAAGACTTGCAACCTGTCTTAGATGAAACACTAAACAAGATCCATCAAGGCATCGAGTTTGAAATATAGACAAAGTTGTATAAATTAAGAAACATATGTACAAAGAGAGAAAATAAACAACACATGTGAGATAAAGGTGAAAACATACATCATCATCATATATATCAAAGAAGTACAATGTATGTAAAAAAAGTCACAAGACCAAGGTACATGTAATGATAACCATACATCAAAAACTTCACTACATATCTCAAGAGTAGTCTCCCCTTATCACTAGTATATCTCTCTCTCTAACAACAAGACTACTCTCTCATAACCAAAACTACTTCCCCTTTTTGTCACAAGTGACAAAACGTGAATCATTGAGAGACGGTAATCTCGTCATCATAATTAGAGTCGTAAGCATCATCACCATCATCATCTCCATTAGCCAAAGACTCAATGGAAGGATCACACTCGGGAGTGTGGACACAGAGGGGGGAGTCGCCACCTAGTTTTTGCAATGGTCTAGGAACCATATATATAACATCCTTTTGAAGAAGAAACTTTGATCTTACTACTAGAGTATGGGTTTGAATTTTAGGTACACTCCTAGGAAGGTGTTAGGCACCCATAATCGCCCAACCCTAAGGTTGGTCTCCCATCATCGTGTCTTATGTCTTAACCCTATTAAAAACTAATTCAATACTTGTATTCTAAAGTCACACTAGGGGTGGCAATTCGTGTTCGCGTGTCGGGTTCGTGTCGTGTCAAGTCATGAGTATTCGACTACATAGGTCAACACTAACCCGACATGTTTATTAAACGGGTCAAGATTCCTCAACCCTAACACGACCCATTTATTAAACGGGTCAGTCGTGTCGACCTGTTTATCAGATTTTATCAAAATAAAAAATAAAAATTAATGAAAAAACAAACAAATAAATATTTTTAATATAAAATTCAAAACTAACGAGTAACTGCATCACAAATAATCATTCAAAATTAAAGCATATCCCAATATCACAAATAATCAATCACAATATGTCAAAGAATATAAATCACAACAACTAATAAGTTCATATACCTAGAGTTTGAAGGGTATATTGGTAAAATATCATTTAATTAAACGGGTCAGACAGGTCAAACGGGTTCTATGTGTTCAGCACTAACCCAACCCATTTATTAAACGGGTTAGCCGTGTCAACCCGAATATGACACGAACCCGTTAAGCCTCAACCCATAACCTGCTAATTTCGTGTCATGTCGTGTCGGGTTCGCGGGTCGTGTCAAATTTTGCCACCCCTAAGTCACACACACACTAATCATGCATCTAACACACAACATGGCATAGTTATCCTTAAACAAGCATACTTATCTATCCACAAAGCAAAAGAAAGCCAAACACACATAAGAAACCTTAGCATTCATTTAACATGTGAAAACCTTATCATACATCTAAATAAGACAGCAGCCCCAAACATGGTAGCAAACATATCATCAATAGCAAGCAAATCATATTATGAACAACATGCATATTCATGTAAATGCATGACTTACCTTGCAGCATCTCAGCACCTATGGCATCATGAATGGACATATGAATGAATGGCATAGTGTCAAAATGAAAGAAAGCCCTAATCTAGCATATGAGGGATAAAAAACAAATAAAACATTTGGAACAGAGACTCATGTACTTGCATACATATGAAAAGGGTTTAGACAGGGGAAAAATATGTGAAATAAGCAAACCAATCAAAGCAAAAATCCGAATTAGGGTTTTTGGGCAAGCACCTACGTACGTAGCTAGAGGCCTGCGTACACAGCTTAAACTCTGCGTACGCGTGCTCATGACATGCATGCATAGGGCTTGTTCAAAACCCTAACCCAGAAACAAACAAAGTAGAAAACATAACATGAACTAAAACCCTAATTCTAACAAGCAAACATGCATTTTAATAACCTAACCTAGAAAAGCATATTAAAACATATTCTAACAAGCAAACAAAGTAAACAGGAAGATTTAAAGACTAAAAGTAAAAGAAAGGAAAAAGAGAAGTTTAAAAGAATACCTCACACAAAAAGCTTTCCAAGTGATTTTGACCGTTCCCCCCAGTCAAGTCTATTCACAAACCAATAAGAAAGTGATTAGCAACGTTAAACTAAAAGGATTGGGGTCAAAAAAGTCCCAATCAAATATGTTGGGTTAAACTGAATTGACTCGTTGCAAATTAATTAATTACCCAAGTTAATTAATTAGTCAAATTACATGCAATAACGTGGTAGCACAAACAAATCACCAAATAACTAAATGTAGTAGAAATAAATTTGACACAGATGATTTGTTTACAAATGGGGAAAACCACCAAGGGAAAACCCTACCGGGTGAATTTAAAGTCACCATTCCCGAGAATCCATTATTATCAATTACAAGATTCCCTATGGCCTATCCCGAAACACCAACCTACAGTTGAACCCTTACCCCAATACCTAATTGAACTTGTACTGTAGCGGCAATCTCTCCGTTCAATGCAAGAATCCCAGTACGTGACTAACCAATAATGCACAGATCCTAGTACATGACTAACTCCTTTGCACGAATCACAGTACGTGACTCGCTCACTAACTTGAGGAAGATTGTTGGCTACAAAGTTCTTCATTTCATCAACAATGAAAATCAAGAAGCTCCTTGGTCACAAAACCCTTGGCGTAAAGACACAGTAGCTTCTTTAGAGAGAATGATGAACTAGGTCACAATATGCTTGTATTTTGTTTTCATCCACTTTGCATATTTTGTGCATAATGTGATGGCCTTTAAAATAAGTCTTATATATGTCTAGAGTTGTGAGAAAAGAAACCCTACACAAATACATAAGTATATGCGTGTAATCAGATCTGAAAAGTCTGATTTCTTAATTCCCGACAGATACAGCTTGTGTCGAGATTCTGTCGAGCTTCAACATTAAATCTCGATAGAAAGGATTCTGTCGAGCTTCTGTTGAGTTTTAATGAACAACACTTCTTTCACTTGTTTCTTGGTCAAACTTGCATGGCTTCAATACTTAATTTGAACACTTGTGTCTTGAAGCACTAAACCCATCCTAGATCAAACCAATTACAAGTAAAGTGCGTTTTGTCAAAGGATTAGACAATTACAAAAATATGTCCCTAACAAAATAAAAATGACTTGAGGGTGTTTTGTGAAAAACTCCATTTTGATTCACTATTTTCTAGTGAATCTTAGGTTTTTACCGTGGGATTTCTATGTGTTTTGAAAATGTACCAAGTAAGGCTTTTTATAATGGAAAAATGGGGTTTGGAACAATGGGGTTTGGAACGGCTTCTAGACGATGTGGGATTCATTCCAAACCTAAGCCATTATTACAAAAAACTTATCTTTTCCATGCTTCTGAAACCCTAGTTGTGTACGCAGGATTGTGCCTCCGTACGCATGCTTTGGTTCACGTACGAGGGCCGAGGGCCACTTTGATCATTTATTTCCAAATATAGAATTTTGTGCATTTAAAAAGTGACATTTTCCATTTTCACACTACCCAAGTCAATTTGATATCTGATTGAGCTTTAAATTGGCCTTAGGCCTTAGAGTTTTAGTATTATTGGAGAACGGGGGCCCGAGTTGTAAAGGGTACAAAATGCGATGTCTACAAGGAGAAGGGACGAAGCCACCAAGACGAGACTGTCGGCGAGCAATACGACCAATCTTAGTGTTCATCTAACACATCTCATCAAAAAGATGGTCAAGGCGACTACCTTGCCAGCAAAGTTCTTGGTGTCATCGAATCCAAGGTTATAGTTTAGCTGGATCACCTGCTCCTGCTTCCTTCTCATGGCCTCTATCTCATTATCTTTGGCCTAGAGAACACTCAATGCTTGAGCTAGGCTAGTGTAGGACTCCTTGAGTTTTCCCTTTAGGACCTCCACCTTGCGATCAGCTAAAGCCCGCACTTTCTTGGCAGAAATTTGTATTCTCTCAGCCTGAAGAACCTCTCGGTTCTTCTCTTAAACGTTGGACTCCAAGACTTACCAAGGAGCCTTTTCACTGTCCATCTCTTCTACGGCCTTATTCAACCATTCCTCGAGTATGTGCACTCCTTGGTTAGCTTGCAATTCATAAAACACATGCTAGTACAAAAAATGAGATAAAACGGAACTTGCTATGCACGGGGGCTCCTCAAAAACTAAGGAAAATTCTTACTGTTATGGAGTTCCATTTAAGTGAGAGGACAATGTACTCATCTACCATTTCATCCTAGAAGTTCACATCCTCAAGCATTAGTAGTGCCTTCCCGAGACTATCCATTACATGCCCCATTTCCCCTTTCCTCCATATCCAAATGTACTCAGTGGCAGGAAAGGGCCCCCCGCGCAAGGAGTGTTGGTATCCTGAAGGAGGAGGGTTAGAAGATGAGGCCCTTTCTGCCTTAATTCTCAGCTGCGGCCACACTGCTTCTTGAACGAGTGACACTAGCAGAGAAGTTGGAGGGTCGGCCATGGGAGTGTGAACAGGGCCTTCTTCCTCCTTAATCGTGACACCTCTTGGGTTTCTCAGTCTGTCAAATACCTTTGACCTCTTTTGCTTATGGGTTATAGCAACCTCGGCCCAGGGCCTAGAAGGAGTGGTCTGTCTTTAACCCATGGGGACTTGGGCCGTGGGTATGTAGTCACTTAGTTGAACCTGAAGCTGTTGAACCATCTCGCTAGCAACCTTTGTCCTTTCAGTTTGTTTACTAGGATGTGTCGGAATTCGCTCTGAAAAACTACATCACCCAATCCGTCAAAGAAAGGCCCTAGAGAATCCTTTCTTCTCTAGCAAGGCCCTTGTTGTCAGTCTCCATTTTCTGGGATATTTGGCAGGAACCCCCTCAGCCAAACATCGATGTATGTCAAAAGGGGATGCTTTGCTCGAATCGCATTCCCCGGATCTTGGAATCATGTGTAGGAAGGGATATATCTAAGGACGAGATGTGAAACCCGTATTTGCCCGTTAGTGTGGATGTACACCTCGGACTAAAGGATCCTATTCAGATTGCGAACTTCAACAAAGTTGAGGTTTGGCTGTGTGTACCTAGAATCTGCAAAGATAAAAATTGAGTAATAGTTAGCAAAAATTTTGCACGGCAAGTAACAATGCAAAAAAAAAAAAAAAAAAAAACTTTGAGACTACCGACCTACCTTCCTAAGGGAGGTTGGGCAAGTGAGTTCCTCAGCAAGCCAATTTCCACTCACTTCTATGAATTCCCCTTGGAAATTCTTATTGGAATTGGGGAGGTAGGATATTGGCCATACTCGACTGTTCCTAACTTTGAGGTAATACCCCTTCTTAAGATTCCCACAACAACTATAGACGTAATTTATGTCATGTTGAGTAAGGTTTAGGCCGAACTTTCTATTTAGTTTATTGACACAACCAACCACCCTCTAAAAATTGGGAAGACACTAGTCGAGGCTTAGTCCATAAAACTTAAGTGTCTTAAGTAGAAAAGGGTCTAAAGGGAATCTAACCCCACCCTCTAGGATGGCCATTAAAGGAACAAAGATAACCTCGGGCTCCCTTTGATCCTTTATATTCCCCTCAGGATAGTATTCAATGAATACATCCCGGGGAATATGATATTTGGCCTTTAAGCCTCTACGACGGTAACAGATTCGACTAAGTGAGCAAATCCCATTATGGAACTAAAAAAGAATGAGGGTTAGAACACTTTCAGGGAAGAAGGACGTTCTTGAGAGGGAAGATGTTCTTGGGGAGGAGGGAGCTTAGGACTTGAGAGGCTTTAGTATTAGCCTAAGAGTGAAAAGTGAAATGGAAGAAATAAATCTGATAACCCCTAGAACTATTTATAGGGGAGGTAATTAATGCTTTATGTGGTAAAATTTACCACCCGCCCCTATCCTTCCATCCACCTGTGCCACGGTAACTTAATGGTCAGGCAATCCAGATCGTTGATCACGATAACTAGCTCAACGCGTGTGAGAAAGGCAGGCTGTCAAATCCGACGTATTTTTCACCTAATGTTTGACATCCCCGAGAAGTAACGATTGCATCAAACATGATCCCCCATGTGCCAAGGACATGACCATGATCCCACTCCTATGATCTGAAAATGGGATTGTGGGGGCCTATTGTACAGACTGAGAATAGCAAGCCGGCCCTCGAATTATTAGGCCAATATCCATTGGAATAACCTCAGCCCAATTCGGGCCTATATAGCCAAGGTATGTCGGGAACAAGAGATAATGTTTTGGAAGAATCCACCTGCCAAGCATCAAGACCCGGCGTTAGGCACAAGTTACTAGGGACTCATATCCACAACAGAAGGTGAGTCCTCATTGACAAGTGATACGATATGGAGGGACCCATTAACATGCCCAAGATTCCTCAATCATGACTACCCCCCTAAAAGAATGGTATAAATAAGAGGGAAGGGGTAAGAAGAAGGGGTTGGAAAAATTTGGGGGAGGAACACGAGAGAAGTGAGAAAAGCGCATTCTGGGGTGAAGGAAGTCTTATTCGAACTTTAGAGAGAGGGCTCGGCTGCGTGATAGCCTTCACGACCGTGCTAAAATTAAGATAGTTCAGCACTGAGGAGTCACCATAACACCATCAATGAAACTACTAGTCACTTCTTTGGACATCCCATTGTGGGATAAGCCCAATCCAAAGTACAAATAAATTGGGGGTCTGGGCCCAACAACCTAAGGTTACTGGTAACAGACCACCTGTAGACATTGTATTTTGTACCCCTTACGACTCGGGCCCCCGTTCCCCAATGATGCTGAATTCTAAGACCTAAGGTTGGTTTAGGGTCCAATCAGATGTTAAAATTGACTTGAAAAATGTTAAAATGAAAAATATCACTTTTAATGAGCAAATAAATCTACTTTTGGAAAAGTGAGGCCAAGGAAGCCCTCGCTATGCGTATGCAAGAATTGGACTGTGCACGCAGGCACCATCCTGCGCACTCATAGCGAATTCCAAAAACTAAACATGGCAAGTTTTCTGCATTAATGTTGAGGTTTGTGATAGGTCAAGAGTGTGTTGACCCCTTGTGATGAATTAACCAATTAATTAGTCAAGTAAATTAATTAGTCAAGTAAATTAATTAGGTTCAATTACATGCAATGAGCGTGGTAGCATAAACAAATCACCAAATGAAGTATAATGCAGCGGAAATTAAATTTGATACGGTGATTTGTTTACGAATGGGGAAAACCTCTGATGCAAAAACCCCACCGGGTGATTTTAAGCAGTTACAAGTAAAGGAATCTCAGTACTTTATACCAACCTACAGTTGAACCTTTACCCCAATACCTAGTTGGACTTGTTCTGTAGTGACAATCTCTTCTTGTATTGCACGGTTCCCAGTACGTGACTAACCAATAGATGTGCGGATCCCAATATGCGATTTTATCACCAACTTGAGAAGGATGTTAGCTGCAAAGTTCTTCAGTTCATCACACAATGAAGATCACGAAGTTGCTTGGTCACAAAACCTTACGGTGTATAAACACAGCAGCTTCTTCAAGATGAACTAGGGCAACCTAGGTTTCCAGTCACTCTTCTTCACACTTGTGCAATTGTGCTATTGTGCAACTGTGCTTCCTGTAACGACCCTTAAAATAATCCTTATATTTGTTTAGGGTTGTGAGAAAAGAACGCCCAAACATACATTCACGGATTGGATGAAAATTAGAACTGAAAATCTGTTTTTCATAAACCTCGACAGATACCTTAGCTATTGAGCAACTGTCGAGCCTCGAGCTGAAACAACTTCTTAAACCTCGATAGATACTAGCTGTCGAGATTTAATGAAAAACACTTCTTTACTTGATTCTTAGACAAATTTGCATGGCTTTAACACTTGAACTTAAAACCTTATTTCTTGAAGCATTAAACAAATCCTAGATCTACTCAATTACAAGTAAACTGCATTTTGTCAAAGGATTAGCCAATTACATAAAATGTTGACATATGTTCCTAACATGAATCACATATGTCCTAACAGTTTGGAATGAATCCCACATCGTCTAGAAGTGTTCTAAACCCTTATTTTCACACTATAAGTAGCCTTACATGATATATTTTCAAAAGATATAGAAATCTCACGGGAAAACACTAAGATTCACTAGAAATAGTGAATCAAAGAGGGAGTTTTTCACAAAACATCCTCAAGTCAATTTTCTTTTAATTAGGGTCTTTTCTGGCCTTGATCTTTAAGTTTAAGATTACTAATCATTCTTTCATTGAATTGTGATTAGATTTGACTGAGGAGAACGGTAAAAAATCAATCTTGAAGAGTTTTTCTTTGTGGTGCAGTTCTAAACCTTTTCTTTTATTTTATTTAGTTTAATTCTGCTTTTGTTTGTTTCTTTGCTTGTTTTATGTTTCAATATGTTTATGTAGTCTAGGTTTACATTTTTGTATGTCTACAGAGCATATTAGGATGTTAGATTTAGCATTTTAAATCTTTGCTATGTTTCTAGGGTTTTCAGGTAGAAACCCACGTGCGCATAATCTTGCCTGTGCATGCAGGGTTATTTATGCATGCGCATGAACCCGCCTAGAAAACCATTATTTTGTTTTGTCTATTTTTGCTTCTGCTTTCACATGCATACCTTTGTTTTAGATCCTTTTTCATGTATTCATGGTTCTAATTCTTTGTTTCACATGTTTGTTTGCTTGTTTGCTTTTCACATGTTAGAATTAGGATTTATCTTGTGTTTTCCTTGTTTGATATCATGAATATGCATTCACATGCTCATGCATAATGCCATGGGTGTTGAGTTGCTGCAAGGTAAGTGAGGTAAGTCATGCATTGGTATGAACATGCATTTTAATGATGTAATGTATTTGTTTGATGTTTGATTTCATGTCTAAAAGCTTGGAATACATGTGATGATCTATGTTTGCTTGCCATGCCTATGCATCTACCTTGAATGGATATGATGATATGATAATGGTAACATGTTAGGGTTTATGCCATGCTATGCTAGATGAATGCTAGGTTGGTTGACATGTATGCTAGATGTATTTTAGGAGATGTCATGCTAGATGAATGTTAGGGTCTATGACTTGATGAGATGCTTGATTAGATGAATGTTAGGCTTTGGTTGATTTCTATGATAGATGTATGATTAGGTCTTTTGGGATGATTGATGTCATGTTGATTGTTTAGATGCATGTTAATGTGTGTGTGAGTTAGATAACAATATTGAGTGTGCCTTTAATAGAGTTAAGACATAAGACACAATGAGAGGAAGCCAACTTTAGGGTTGGACGGTTTTGGGTGCCGAACACCTTACCAAGACCATACCTTAACTCTAAACCCATATCTCTAGTAATAAGATCAATGGTCATTTCTCAAGAGGGTGCTATATATATGGTTTCTAGATCATTGCAAAAACTAGGTGATGACTCTAACATTTCCGTTGTGTCCACACCACTACAAATAAATACGATCAACTACTCATAATTAGATTAACACATATCAAAAGAATTAAAATCAACAAACAAATCAAATAAAACAATTATAAAAACTAAGTTAAAAAACTCATGTGAATCTTATTAAACAAAGAAAGAATTCATAGGAAGAACACTCACCTTGCTTAAGATTACAAGTTCGAGATTATTTAACCGGCCCCTCAGTGCCTACAACACAAAGATTAGATTGAGGGAACAAGAATAATTAAAGAACACAATAGTGTTTAGGATAATCACAACTCAAGAACAAACTTATAATTAAAAAGGTTTTAGAAAACGAATTGGAAAAATAGTTTTTGTCTTAGAACTAACTAAAGAGAGGTTTTGAATCTATAATAAAAAAAAGTGCTTAGGTGATGTTTGGGAGTTTAGAAAATATGAACTAGGGTTTTAGAGAAAATGGATGCAAAAAATAAACTCTCTCTAAGTAGAGTTTTGACTGGAGATGAAAGGTGAGTATTTATAGCTTAAAACTAGGGTTTTTGGGACCTTTTAGAGCTCTTTGAACATTCCCAAGGGTCTAGGGGTTGGCTCACATCAAATAATGATGTTTTAGCCCCTAAAACTGAAGTTCTAGAGGTCAGGAAACAAGGCTGCGTACACACCCTTAACCCATGCGTATGCATGCTTCCCAAAAACTCTAAATCTGCCTGCGTTAATGGCCTGACTTCAAACGATCATAACTCACTCAATATAAATTCAAATTAAGAACATTTTTTATTAAAGCCCAGGATGTCTACTTTCCAATGAAGCAAACCGCACTGGACAATTCTTTGTGTATCAAAAGTCATGGTCAAAATAGTTAGAAATTGTAATTTTCAACATTATTTTCAAAGCGATTTGAGCACTTTTAAGTTGTAATTACTTCCAAAATATTTTGAACTCTTTAATTACCCTTGGTTGACATATGTCGAGCTCATCATTGGGGTCAAGGACCAAAATTATTAACAAGTACAAAATGACGTGTCTACACAACCTATTGTTGATTAATCTTGCAAATAAATTGAAGGCGGATGAAAAGATATTTTATGGTGTATTTCAAAAGCTAATCAAGTTACTAAACCATTCAAAGTATTTATATATTTGGAGTGGAAGATTTCAAATCTTAAAGATGAACATGAGGACAAGTTTGTTTCAGGTAAAGGGGTTTGATGTTGGATAAAATCTCCTATTTAATTTTTTAGATTATGGTATTTTTTATGTAATTTTTGTTATTTTAGGTTTAGGTTATTTATTTCTTTGTTTTTAGGTGTTTTTAATACTTTTAAGTCAAATTTGGTTCCTGTTATGGTTAAGTATTAATTAGGACTTATTTTCGAATATATTTTCTTATCTGTCAAGTTTTACGGAGCCCTTAAAAGCTAATAAGTCTCTAAATGTTTTTCAAGAGATTATTATTAATAAAAATTTAGATTTTTGTCTATTGTTTTTCTCTGGTGGATTCTAGACCTATCACATTGTAGATTCAAGAAACTCCTCTTAGATTCGAGGTTTACTACTAAAAACTAACAGATTAGTTTCTATTCCATCAAAGAGAGCATTGTGTGTGCTTTCTTCAGGCTTCTGCACATCACTTGAATACAGAAATTAGTGATCTAGAAAGAGAGAAGGCTGACTTGAGCAAGGTCAATTTCCATTAGAATAGATAATTATGAACAACACAAGTTTGAGATAAGAATGGATCACATCCCATACCTAATACTGTCTTTGGTTGTGGTTGGTGTAGACACCTCATTTTGTACTTGATTAATAAACTTTAGTCTCCAGTCTTAATGATGAGCTTGACATGTCTACTAAAGGTAATTGAAGTAATTTTGATAGTTTGGAAGTAATAACAACACAAAAGTGTTCAAATCGCTTTGAAAACGATGCTGAAAAATGATCTTTGCTCATTGTTTTGACCATAATGTTTGAATTACAAAGACTTTTTGAGTGAGGTTTATTTCATTGGAAAGTAGATATCTTTGGCTTCAATTTGAACACAAATTTTGACTAATATGGACTTAAATTGAGTGCGTTATAACTGCTTGAAGTTGGGCCATCAGAGCTGTCAGAATTAAGGTTTCTGGGGACGCATGCGTACGCATGAAGCACGCATGCGTACTCATGCATAAACCTACATATGTAGGGCCCATTCTAGAACCTCAGAAATTTAGTTTTTAGGGCCCAAAGCCGCCCTCTTTGATGGGGCCCGGCCCCTAGACCCTTTGGAATGTCCAAAACCCTCTAAATGAGTCTGGAAACCCTAGTTTAAACATATAAATACAACCTTATGCCTCCAAACTCAAACCCTAGCAAGAGAGATTTGACTTTTCATCTAAAATCTTCCAAAACTCTTTCTAACTTTGAACTTTCTGCACACACATCATTGAGTACGTTTTTGGCTTTTCAAAACCTCTCTCTATTGCTCATTAGGGCGAAAACTATTTTCTAATCTCGTTCAAAACCTTTTTCAAACAATCTTTTCCATAACATTTTTTTTTTTTAGTTGTGATTACCTATGAACTATTGAATACATTGATTCTCTTGATTATCATTCAATCTTGTTGTGTAGGCACTGAGGGGCCGGTTAAAATATCAATCAAGTTGTGTTCCATATGCAAGGTGAGTCTCTCCCCATGACTCTTCCTTAATTTAGGGTTTTATAACTTGTGTTCTTTTTGTCTTAATTTGATTTATATGTTATGAATGCTTAGAAATATGCCTTGCTTTGTTTAATTTTGTTTTGTTGTGTCTTATCATGTTTTGATTGGAGAGTTGAATGATTGGATACATTAATGAATATGTTTTGATATGTTAAGTGATGTTCTTGTTTGTTGTTAGATCCAATGCAAGTTTAGGTATAGATTTTGTTTTGTTTATCTTTGACGTCTTTGTTGTTAGTTTAGGTTGTTTAGTTTTGTATTAGAAGTATGCTAGTTTTTGTTTGATTGTTGTTTTATTACTGTTTTAAAACTGAGTTTCTAGGCGTGTATTTGTGGGCCTGCTTCAAGCATGCGTATGCATACTTCTAAAGTATGCGTACGCATACTCGTGCCCAGAAACGCAAATTTAGGGTTTTTGCTATTTTGGTTGTTTTGATTAGTTTTAATCACATATTTAGGTCTTGTTGAGTCTAGTTTTCACATGTATAGGTCTAGGGTTAGTAGAATAACATGTTTTGCTTGCTTTGGTTGTTAAGTTTATAATTAGGGTTTGTATTTTGGTTGAATCACATGAACATGCATATGAACATGAACATGCATTGATGCATAGGTGTTGTGGTGCTATGAGGTAAATGAGGTAAGTCATGCATAATTGTATGAACATGCATTTGATTTGGTTGGTGAACTTGATGAGATTTCTTGATTGATGAACATGATGAATATGCTTGATGATTAATGCCTTGTTGATGTTTCTATTTTGTGATGTGTTTTCTACCCTTAGATAGATATTGCTAGATGAATGGTTAGGATTTTATGCTATGGATGAGTGTGGGACATATGCCATGTTTGGATGTTAAATGCATGTTAGTTTGTGTGAGTTTAGAATAGCATATTAGAGGACCCTTTGATGAGATTAGGATTTGGAACACAATGAGTAAAGGAGACCGACGGGTCGGGTGGGGTTGGGTGCCTAACACCTTCTCATCCCCATACCTAAACTCTGGACACATGCTCAAGTAAAGATTAGTCCCTCCACAATGGGGCTATATTTTTGGTTTCTATACCTAATTTAGGTGGCAACTCTATTTTTCTCCGCCCAAGTCCACCCGGCCGAGGCGTACTCCCTATTGCGTGCACAGTTGGGAGAGAGAGAATAGAATAAAGGGAAGGAAATGATAAAGATAGTAAAAAGAAAATGCATTATTACATATTGTATGAAAATAGAAAATAAGGGGAAGGAAAAGATGGGAAAAGGAAATATTTCCCTTACAAATGTCTAAAAATAAGGAGAGTAGAGAAAAGGAAAAAATATTTTTCCTTTTGTTTGTTTGTTTTTTAGAATCAATTTTTTTCTTTTGTTTGCTTTGCAAATGTAAAAAAAGGGAAAGAAAAATATAGAATTTTCATAGTTTTATACCCTCATGTAGTAGATAGAAGGATAAAAAAAGCTAATGGGCAAAATTGTTTTTTTCTTAAAGAGGAATGAAAAGTCAATGATAGGCCAAAACATATTGACCCCTTGTGATAAATTAACCAATTAATTAGCCAATTGAATTAACTAAGTCAATTAACACGCAATACACGTGGTAGCACAAACAAATCACCAACTAAGTTAAATGCAGTGGAAAATAAAGTCGACATGGTGATTTATTTACGAATAGGGAAAACCTCCAAGGCGAAAACCCCACTGGGTGAATTTAAGGTCACTACTCCTGAGAATTCACTATTATCACAACAACCGGTTAAAAGTAAAGAAATCTCAGTACCTTATACCAACCTAGAGTTGAACCCTTAATCCAACACATAATTGGACTTGTTCTGTAGTGACAATCTCTCATTTTCAATGCACGGCTCCCAGTACGTGACTAACCAATTGACCCATTGTGATAAATTAACCAATTAATTAGCCAATTGAATTAACTAAATCAATTAACAAGCAATACGCATGGTAGCACAAACAAATCACTAACTAAGTTAAATGCAGCGAAAAATAAAGTTGACATGGTGATTTGTTTACGAATGGGGAAAACCTTCAAGGCAAAAACCCCATCGGGTGAATTTAAGGTCACCACTCCCGAAAATCCACTATTATCACAACAAGCAGTTACAAGTAAAGAAATCCCAGTACCTTGTACCAACCTACAGTTGAACCCTTACCCCAATACACAATTGGACTTATTCTGTAGTGACAATCACTCCTTTTGAATGCACAGCTCTCAGTACGTGACTAACCAATCGATACACGAATCCTAGTACGCGGCTTACTCCTTTGCACGAATCCAAGTACGTGACTAACCCACCAGGTTGAGAATGATGTTGGCTGCAAAGTTCTTCAGTTCATCAACACAATGAAGATCATGAAGCTCATTGGTTACAAAACCATACGGCATACAAATGCAGCAGCTTCATCAAGAGAAAGATGAATTAGGATAAATTTAGTCTCCAGTCACAATTTGCATGAACAAAACTTTGCTTTACACTCGCGCAACCATTGACGGCCCTTAACATAATCCTTATATATGTTTAGGGTTGTGAGAAAAGAATGCCCAAACATGTACACATGGATTAGAGTGAAATCAGACCTAAAAACTGATATTCATAAATCTAGATAGATAGGGTATCTATCGAGCAACTGCCGAGCATCGGGCTAAACAAGCCTTTTAATCCTCGATAGATGATATCTGTCAAGCTAGCCGTCAAGCTTTAAAATCCAGCACTTCTTCACTTGTTTCTTGGACAGATTTGCAAGGCTTTAACACTTGAACTTGAATCTTATTCCTTCAAGTATTAAACACATCCTAAATCTACCAAATTACAAGTAAAGTGCGTTTTATCAAATGATTAAATGACTTATGTTCCTAACATGATTCACATATGTCCTAACAGTCAAAAAAGCGGGCAGGTCTCTCCAGTCTCCGCTACACATTTCTCTCCATTTTTTACCAAATTGGGCCGCTTGGAAAAGGTGGGCCCAGATGGACGACTTTTGATTCATCTCTTTTCCACTCGTAGCATCACATGTCCTTTCACAACATCACTTGAATAGAGAAATTAGTGCTCTGGAAAGAGAGAAGGGTGACTTGAGCAAGGTCAAATGGATCACATGATTCACATCCCACACCTAATACTGTCTTGGGTTGTGATTGGGAGAGAGAGAAAAGAATAAAGGGAAGGAAAGGATAAAGATAATGAAGAGAAAATGCTTTATTACATATTGTTTGAAAATAGAAAATAAGGGGAAGGAAACAATGGGAAAAGAAAATATTTCCCTTACAAATGTCTGAAAATAAGGAGAGAAGAGAAAAGGAAAAATTATCCTTTTGTTTGTTTGTTTTTTAGAATCATATTTTTCATTTGGTTTGGTTTGCAAACATTAAAAAAAAAAAGGGAAAGAAATATATAGAATTTTTATACTATTATACCCTCATGTAGTAGAAAAATGGATAAAAAAGCTAATGGGCAAAATTGTTTTTTTCTTAAAGAGGAATGAAAAGTCAAATGATAGGCCAAAATGTATTGACCTCTTTTGATAAATTAACCAATTAATTAGCCAAGTGAATAAATTAAATCAATTAACACGCAATACGCGTGGTAGCACAAACAAATCACTAACTAAGTTAAATGCAGCAGAAAATAAAGTTGACACGGTAATTTGTTTACGAATGGGGAAAACCTCCAAGGCAAAAACCCCATCGGGTGAATTTAAGGTCACCACTCCCGAGAATCCACTATTATCACAACAAGCGGTTACAAGTAAAGGAATCCTAGTACCTTGTACCAACCTACAATTGAACCCTTACCCCAATACACAATATGACTAGTTCTGTAGTGACAATCACTCATTTTCAATGCACGGCTCCCAGTACGTGACTAACCAATCAATGCACGAATCCCAGTACATGGCTTACTCCTTTGCACAAATCCAAGTACGTGACTAACCCACGTGCTTGAAAAGGATGTTGACTACAAAGTTCTTCAGTTCATCAACACGATGAAGATCATGAAACTCCTTTGTTACAAAACCCTACAGCGTACAAACGCAGCAGCTTCTTCAACAGAAAGATGAACTAGGGCAAATTCTGTCTCCAGTCACAATTTGCATGAATAAAACTTTGTTTCACACTCGCACAACCTTTGACAACCCTTAGCATAATCCTTATATATGTTCAGGGTTGTTAGAAAAGAAGGCTTAAACATGTACACACGGATTGGAGTGAAATCAAACCTAAAAAACTAATTTTCATGAATCTCGATGGATAGGGTATCTATCGAGTAGCTGTCGAGTATCGGGCTAAATAAGCCTTTTAATCCTCGACAGATGCTATCTGTCGAGCTAGCTGTCAAGCTTTAAAATCCAGCTCTTCTTCACTTGTTTCTTGGACAGATTTGCATGGCTTTAACACTTGAACGTTAATCTTATTCCTTGAAGTATTAAACACATCCTAAATCTACCAAATTACAAGTAAAGTGCGTTTTGTCAAAGGATTAGTTAATTCTAAATGACATATGTTCCTAACATGATTCACATATGTCCTAACAGTCAAAAAAGCAGGCAGGTCTCTTCAGTATCCGCTACACATTTCTTTCCATTTTTTACCAAATTGGGCCGCTTGGAAAAGGTGGGCCCAAATGGAAGACTTTTGATTCATCTCTTTTCCACTCGTAGCATCACATCTCCTTTCGCAACATCACTTGAATAGAGAAATTAGTGCTCTAGAAAGAGAGAAAGGTGACTTGAGCATGGTCAAATGGATCACATGATTCACATCCCACACCTAATACTGTCTTGGGTTGTGGTTGGGAGAGAGAGAAAAGAATAAAGGGAAGGAAAGGATAAAGATAATGAAGAGAAAATGCTTTATTACATATTATTTGAAAATAGAAAATGAGGGGAAGGAAACAATGGGAAAAGAAAATATTTTCCTTACAAATGTCTAAAAATAAGGAGAGAAGAAAAAAGGAAAAATTATTTTTCCTTTTGTTTGTTTGTTTTTTAGAATCATATTTTTCATTTGGTTTGGTTTGCAAACATTAAAAAAAAAAAAGGAAAGAAATATATAGAATTTTTATACTATTATACCCTCATGTAGTAGAAAAATGGATAAAAAAGCTAATGGGCAAAATTGTTTTTTTCTTAAAGAGGAATGAAAAGTCAAATGATATGCCAAAATGTATTGACCTCTTTTGATAAATTAACCAATTAATTAGCCAAGTGAATAAATTAAGTCAATTAACACGCAATACGCGTGGTAGCACAAACAAATCACTAACTAAGTTAAATGCAGCAGAAAATAAAGTTGACACGGTAATTTGTTTACGAATGGGGAAAACCTCCAAGGCAAAAACCCCATCGGGTGAATTTAAGGTCACCACTCCCGAGAATCCACTATTATCACAACAAGCGGTTACAAGTAAAGGAATCCTAGTACCTTGTACCAACCTACAATTGAACCCTTACCCCAATACACAATATGACTAGTTCTGTAGTGACAATCACTCATTTTCAATGCACGGCTCCCAGTACGTGACTAACCAATCAATGCACGAATCCCAGTACATAGCTTACTCCTTTGCACAAATCCAAGTACGTGACTAACCCACGTGCTTGAAAAGGATGTTGACTACAAAGTTCTTCAGTTCATCAACACGATGAAGATCATGAAACTCCTTTGTTACAAAACCCTACAGCGTACAAACGCAGCAGCTTCTTCAACAGAAAGATGAACTAGGGCAAATTCTGTCTCCAGTCACAATTTGCATGAATAAAACTTTGTTTCACACTCGCACAACCTTTGACAACCCTTAGCATAATCCTTATATATGTTCAGGGTTGTTAGAAAAGAAGGCTTAAACATGTACACACGGATTGGAGTGAAATCAAACCTAAAAAACTAATTTTCATGAATCTCGATGGATAGGGTATCTATCGAGTAGCTGTCGAGCATCGGGCTAAATAAGCCTTTTAATCCTCGACAGATGCTATCTGTCGAGCTAGCTGTCAAGCTTTAAAATCCAGCTCTTCTTCACTTGTTTCTTGGACAGATTTGCATGGCTTTAACACTTGAACGTTAATCTTATTCCTTGAAGTATTAAACACATCTTAGATCTTCCCAATTACAAATAAAGTGCGTTTTATTAAAGAATTAACCAATTCTAAATGACACATGTTCCTAACATGATTCACATATATCCTAATAGTCAAAAAAGCAGGTAGGTCTCTCCAGTCCTCATTACACACGTTACACATTTCTCTCCATTTTTTACCAAATTGGGCCGCTTGGAAAAGGTGGGCCCAGATGGATGACTTTTGATTCATTTCTTTTCCCGCTCGTAGCATCGCATCTACTTTCACGACATCACTTGAATAGAGAAATTAGTGCTCTGGAAAGAGAGAAGGGTGACTTGAGCAAGGTCAAATGGATCACATGATTCATATCCCACACCTGATGCTGTCTTGCATTGTGGTTGGGAGTGAGAGAAAAAAATAAAGGGACGGAAATGATAAAGATAATGAAGAGAAAATGCCTTATTACATATTGTTTGAAAATAGAAAATAAGGGGAAGGAAACAATGGGAAAAGGAAATATTTCCCTTACAAATGTCTAAAAATAAGGAGAGAAGAGAAAAGGAAAAACTATTTTTCCTTTTGTTTGTTTGTTTTTTAGAATCATATTTTTCCTTTTGTTTGGTTTGCAAATATAAAAAAAGGCAAAGAAAAATATAGAATTTTTATACTTTTATACCCTCATGTAGTAGATAAATAAAATAAAAAAGCTAATGGGCAAAATTGTTTTTTTTTTTCTTAAAGAGGAATGAAAAGTCAAAAAAGCAGGCAGGTCTCTCTAGTCTCCGTTACACATTTCTCTCCATTTTTACCAAATTGGGCCGCTTGGAAAAGTTGGGCCCAGATGGATGACTTTTGATTCATTTCTTTTCCACTCGTAGCATCACATCTCCCACAACATCACGTGAATAGAGAAATTAGTGCTCTGGAAAGAGAGAAGGGTGGCTTGAGCAAGGTCAAATGGATCACATGATTCACATCCCACACCTAATACTATCTTGGGTTGTGGTTGGGAGAGAGAGAAAAGAATAAAGGGAAGGAAAGGATAGAGATAATGAAGAGAAAATTCCTTATTACATATTGTTTGAAAATAGAAAATAAGGGGAAGGAAACAATGGGAAAAGAAAATATTTCCCTTAGAAATGTCTAAAAATATGAAGAGAAGAGAAAAGGAAAAAATATTTTTCTTTTTGTTCGTTTGTTTTTTAGAATCATATTTTTCCTTTTGTTTGGTTTGCAAACGTTAAAAAAGGGAAAGGAAAATATAGAATTTTTATACTTTTATACCCTCATGTAGTAGATAAATGGATAAAAAAAACTAATGTGCAAAATTGTTTTTTTTTTTTTTTCTTAAAGAAGAATGAAAAGTCAAAAAAGCTAATGTGAAAAAAAAAATTCTCTTAAAGAGGAATGAAAAGTCAAAAAAGCGAGCAGGTCTCTCTAGTCTTCGTTACACATTTCTCTTCATTTTCGACCAAATTGGGCTGCTTGGAAAAGGTGGGCCCAGATGGATGACTTTCAATTCATTTCTTTTCTACTCGTAGCATCACATCTCCCCAAACTAAAGCCAACATTTTCAATATCATTAGAGCATTACCATCAGGTGTGCCAAATGCCAAATATTTGGCATTTGGCACACCAAACACCAAAAACCAACCCTCATTAGGTATTCCAAATCTCAAAAAATTTGCCACACAGTTACAGTACCGTCTTAAATATGAGACAGTACGGACATCAATGCCAAAAATATTTTGGCTTATTTAATTAGTTTTTCTCTCTCCTGCCATTAGATATCTCTCTCTCCATCTACAACACAGCTCTCCTGGAGCCACCGATCTTGCCTGGAGCCGCCGCCCGCCGACCTCTCTCTCTCTCTCTCTTTTGGTGGTTGTGGTAGTGTTTCTAATGGTGGTTGACTGATCTTGGTTGAAGGTGGTGGGTTGATCGTGTTGTGGGTGTGAGATTTGGGATGGTCTCATATCGGGTTGTGGTGGTTGATGTTGTGGCGTGGTTTTTTTTTTTTTTTTTTTTTTTTTTTTTGTAGCAATGGCTGATATTGGTGGTCGGTGGTTGATTTTGTAGGGGTGGTTAATTTTGTGGGGGTGGTCAGTGGTCGGTGGTTGTAGGCTATGGCGGTTGATTTGTGGGTGTGGGTGGTGGAGGATTGTGTGTGTGTGTGTGTGTGTGTGTGTGTGTATATTTGTAAAAGTTTTTTTAGATTATTTTAATGTGTTGGATATATTATTTTAATGTGTTGAGGGAAAAATAGAATATCTGATGAATGGAGTATTGTAAAGTGGTGTGTTAAAATGATAAAGTAGGCTTTTGGTGTGTTAAAATGACATTTTTTATAAGAGAGTTGATGAGAATGCTCTTACTCTTCAATATCAATAATTTTTAAAGACCAAAACTTTGTACAATATTTTGAGCATTGCACATAAGGTTTTTTAATTACATTTAAAAATAGAGTTGTATGAAATTTAATTGTTCTTGGAAAAAATAACATTATTTATGTTTAATTGATCAATGTAACCATATGTTTGAATTTGATTGAAAAACTTAATGTATTATTCCTAAGAAATTGTTCTAAGTTTTGTCAATTTTATAAATATATTTGGTTAATTCTGTTGTCCAAAGTATTAAGAAATTTAGTAGTTTTATTATATTTATATTATTTTAACAATCTAATGTAATTTTTAGTTTTGATGAAAACTTGGTCTTGCACAGATGTTAGAATTATGGTAAAATAATAAAATATATTATTTTTTAATAGTTTAGGCTTTAGAGACAATTGGTAATTAATCAAGATATCAAACTAGGTGGTCTTGAGTTAAAAAGTTATCTGCTCTACTTCTAATTTAAAAGTTAAAAATTCCACGTGTTAGGTCCCATTTGTTTGAATTCACAAGGTAGAGAAGTGTTAGAATTATATTTAAATAATTAAATTCATCATTTCGTAATAATTTAGGCTTTTGTTACACTAATAATTCATCACGCGTGCTTATTCTATAACGTGATGTATTTTATTATTTATTCCTAATTATTAGTAAAATATTTGATTTAATTTATAGATTGATTTTTTATTAATGTGTGTGTCACATTTCTAACTAGACCTCCGTTTAAAATGGTTTTGCATGGGACCCAAGTTATGTGGTATTTTGCAAGTCTTCCGCCAATCTTCAAGGCTTAGCTTTACAACAATATAATTTTTTGCTTTGGACACGGAAAAATTGGCTTAGAATGAAGTTGATTTTCATTTGGAGATATGAACAACATAAGTTTGAGATAAGACTAGGTCACACATTTCTAACTAGACCTCCGTTTAAAATGGTTTTGCATGGGACCCAAGTTGTGTGGTGTTTTGCAAGTCTTCCGCCAGTCTTCAAGGCTTAGCTTTACAACAATATAATTTTTTGCTTTGGACACGGAAAAATTGGCTTAGAATGAAGTTGATTTTCATTTGGAGATATGAACAACATAAGTTTGAGATAAGACTAGGTCGCACATTTCTAACTAGACCTCCATTTAAAATGGTTTTGCATGGGACCCAAGTTATGTGGTGTTTTGCAAGTCTTCCACTAGTCTTCAAGGCTTAGCTTTACAACAATATAATTTTTTGCTTTGGACACAGAAAAATTGGCTTAGAATGAAGTTGATTTTCATTTGGAGATATGAACAACATAAGTTTGAGATAAGATTAGGTCGCATATTTCCAACCATCACCTCAAATAAAAGCGTCTTCAAGTTCAATAATAAAAAAACTCACAAGATTGTAAAATCGAGTTAAATGATATGTTACATCTTCCAATTTTCCGGGGACTCTAGAGAAAAATTGACTTGTTCTATATGTGAGACACCACCAATAACATTGCAACTAGGTGGTACATTGTACTTGAATACAAATTCTCTATACTATTTTTTTTGTTCCACTTTATGTTCCATCAATCATAACCTGTCATGAATTTGTTTAACTTTCCTTATAAAATAGTCAAAGTTTAAAAGGGAAGAAAATAAACATATGACAAGCTGTGATTGGTGAAACATAGAGTGGAACACAAATTGTGATACAAAGAATTTGTATTCATTGCACTTATGACTTCTCTATGCTTACATGTAAAACAAATATTCATGTATAAGAGTATCCTCAGCAGTGGAGCTATTTTTTTAGTTATTTGGCACCACAAAAAACTACTTTATCTATTTTGCATATTCATTTTACAAAACATCCAGCAGCAGTGGATTTATTTTAGCTTTCAACACAATAAAATAATATAAACATCACAATAAAATAATATATCTACTATAATAAAATAATACATCCCACCACCCAAAAAACACCACAAATAGCACAATCCACAACCACTGCCAACCAAGAACAACCACCCAACAACAACTAGCAAGCCAAAAACAACCACCCACAACCACTGCCAAAAATCCAAATTAGCCAAAAACTACCACACAAATCACCACGAACCCCAGAGAAACAACTGGGGCATTAAGTTTTTAACTATCGTGATATATCCAGAGAGAAATTCTCTATTTTGGGTTCTGGGGTTGCTTTGTTTGGGTTTTGAGGAAGGCTAATTAGAAAGAAATAAACCATTTAGGGACAAAGATTGGTTTTGTGTCCTCAAACAATGTCAGTAATGGAGCTGGGTCTACGGTGTGGAGCTAGGTTGGCAATGTCGGTAGCGAGGGGAGATGGAGAACAAACCAGAGAGAGAGAACTGGCAGCGTTGAGGACTAGGCGATGAGGGAGAGGGAAAAAAAAAAGCATTTGAAGGAAAAAGGAAGAAAGAAGAGAAGCCGGAGAGAGAGAAAAAGAAAGAAGAGATAAAACAGTTTTTTAGTGAGAGAAGAGAGAGAGAGTTTAATAAAATTTTAGCTATCGCTCCACTATTGTTAACATGCATTTTTGTGTTTTAGTGAAGCTAAAATAACAATATAGCTATTTAGGGCCCGTTTGGTACATGTGTTTAAAAACTGAAAATTATTGTTTGAAAACATTTATGAAAATACGTATAGGTGAAAAAATGTGTAGAAATACATGTAATGTTATTTAGAAACTAAAAATTGTTGTTTAAAAACACAAACCAAACAACCCCTTAGCTTCACTGCTACTAATGCTAATTGTACTAGCCCTGAATCTTGTCTATAAAAGAAACTTACTCCTAGTTTCGAAATCATCTGGGCGCTAACAAAGTTTGTTAAAGATAATTAACATGGGTTCATCAGTGTGGCCCTTCATGTCTAAGCACTTGCTTCTCCTCTTGTTGATTTTTCATTATCTAAATAGTCTGTCCATTTCAACTCAGCCACTGTGCAAAGATTTTGAGAGTTTTGCCCTGTTGCAATTCAAGCAAAGCTTTGCAATCAATGTGAGCGCTTCTGATGATCCTTCTGCTTATCCAAAGATTTCATCGTGGAAGGCCGAAGAAAGGAACGATTGTTGTTCGTGGGATGGCGTCCTATGTGATAGAGTTACAGGTCATGTGATTGGTCTTGACCTTAGTAGCAATTATCTTTATGGCTCCATCAACCCCAGCAGCAGCCTTTTCCATCTTGTGCACCTTCAGAAGCTCAATCTCGCTGACAATGACTTCAATTATTCTCAAATTCCCCCAAGTATCAGGTACCTCTCAAACTTAACATATCTCAACCTCTCTATATCTGTCTTCAGTGGTCAAATTCCACCAGAAATCTTTGAGCTGTCCAAGTTGGCTTCCCTTGATCTCGCATTCAATCGATTGAAGCTCCATAAACCCAGCCTAAAAGGTCTTGTTGAGAACTTAACCAGCCTCAAACTTCTTTATCTCAGGGAGGTGGACATATCTTCCCCAGTACCTCATATCTTGGCACACTTGTCTTCTTTGACAAATCTTGACTTAGGAGGCTGTGGACTGTATGGTGAATTTCCCTCACAGATTTTCAAGTTACCCAATCTTCAAGTCCTTTTTGTTGGATATAATCCAAATCTCACTGGATATCTACCAGAATTTCACACTCACAGTCCCCTTCTATCATTGATGCTTAAACATACGGGTTTCTCTGGTAAGCTACCGGATTCAATTGGAAACCTAAAGTCCTTGTATAAATTAAATATCGCTGCTTGCTATTTCTCTGGTTTGATACCAACTTCACTTGGTAACCTTACCAATCTCATCAATTTGCGTCTTGCATCCAATAATTTTAGGGGTCAAATTCCCTTTTCATTGACCAACCTCACACAACTCAGTCACCTAAATCTTTCCTACAATGCTTTCAGCCCACAGACCTTAACTTGGCTTGGTAAACAAACAAAACTTACTTTTTTGAACTTAGAAGCTGTCAATTTATATGGTGCCATTCCATCTTTCCTTAAGAACATGACCCAACTTGCCAAATTGAGCCTAGCGAGTAATAATTTAACTGGTCAAATTCCGTCTTGGCTTGTAAACCTCACCCATATAACTTCTTTGTCACTTAATGATAATCAATTTACTGGGACGGTGAATTTTGGTTTGTTTCACAAGCTCAAAAATCTTACTCACCTCCAGCTTTCGGAAGTCCATTTATCATTCCCCATCAATTCGACTTTCGAAGCCAGTTTTCCGAAGCTGAAACTTTTGGCATTGGTAGCATGTAACTTGACTGAGATCCCAAATTTATTGCGTTACCAGGATGAATTGGAGATTGTGGATCTCCATCGCAACAAAATTGGAGGTCAAATACCAAAATGGATATTCGACATGGGGAAAGAGACTTTGTTGGGTCTTGATCTAAGTTCCAACTTAATTACAGGTTTTGAGTCCTTCAACAATACTCCGCGTGTTCTTCAATGGGGTAGTTTATTGACTTTGTGCCTCGGTTCCAACAAGCTGCAAGGACCACTCCCAATTCCACCGCCATCCATCGCCCTTTATACTGTCACATACAATACATTGATCGGAGAAATCTCACCACTGTTTTGCAATCTTAGGTCAATTGTATTACTGAATCTCTCACACAACAACTTGAGTGGCATGCTTCCACAATGTTTTAGCAACTTGAGTGAATTCTTGTTAATTTTGGATTTACATAACAACAATTTGCATGGCACACTTCCTGCAACATACAAGGAAGGGTGTGGGTTGAAGCTGATGGATGTGAGTTACAATCGACTCGAAGGGTGGGTACCAAGATCATTGTCCAATTGCAAAATGCTGGAGATTCTTCTTCTTGGTAACAATCGGTTTGGTGATATTTTTCCTCCTTGGTTGGGAAAGCTGCCAATGTTGAGGGCTCTAAGTCTACGATCTAATGGCTTCCAGGGTGCTATTGGGAAACCTGAAAGTATTCTTGAATTCCCCAGGTTGCAAATCATTGATGTCTCTTGCAATAACTTTACAGGTAAGTTGCCATCAGAATACTTTCAAATTTGGAACTCCATGAAAGTTTCCAATGCTAGCAACTTGACATATATGAAAGTAATCGCTTGGACCACATCAGTGGAATACAATTGGGAGTTTCCTTTTCATTACTCAATTGTAATGACAAACAAGGGCATCCAAACAGAATATGAGAAGATTCAAGGATTTCTTATAGCCATTGATCTCTCAAGTAATAGATTTGAAGGAGAAATTTCAGAAGTCATTGGAAATCTAAAGGGACTTCATTCACTCAACTTATCCAACAACATTCTTAGTGGTTGTATCCCATCATCTTTGGGAAACTTAACGGGACTTGAATCTTTGGACCTTTCTCAAAACAAACTCTCAGGAGAGATTCCTCAGCGATTATTACAACTCACATTTCTTGGGATCTTCAATGTCTCAAATAACCATCTCATAGGGCCTATTCCACAAGGTCAACAATTCTCTACATTTCCAAATGATTCATATTTGGGAAACACAGAATTGTGTGGTATCCCTTTGACCAAGAAATGCAAAATTCATGAGCCTTTGACACAGCCACAACCAAATTCCAAACAAGATGAAGTTTTAAATTTCTCAAGTAAATCTGACTGGGTTGTCATAATGATGGGTTATGGAAGTGGGTTAATAATTGGGTTTGTTATTGGGCAAAACCTAACCATAAGAAAGTTGGAGTGGGTGTTCAAGAATTTAAGAAGACAGTAAAAATGAATTATGAAGGGCAAGCATAAAGGGATGTAGCAGTTATATTTGATTCACCAAGATTTTCTTCAGATATTTTCGCCCATGAATCTAGTGTCTATAATGTATATATATTTTTGCATTGTACCGTTTTTTCTTTTTCTTTTCTATATTTTTAAATGTTATGGTGGCATTAAAAGATTGAATGTTTGATGCGTATGAAGGTCTGCAACCCTTGGCAAAAATGAAATTATGCAGCTAAATAAATAGTAACTTCAATTTCATTTGGGATTGATAAAAACATGGGCCTAGAATAAGATAAAGTATTTTAATCTATTACTGATAGATGTTACCAATGCCTAAGCACACAAAACTGGCTATTAGAATTTTTTTTCTTAACAAAGTTAAGCCAAATATTCTTCTAAAAAAAAAAAGAGTTCAGCCAAATATATAATAAAAAAGTTTTAAGTTCGAAGAGTAATATATATGTTACAAGCTTACATAAAAAAGTATTGAATTGACACCTTCTAGTGTGTCCATGACATTTAAGGTTCAAATCACCCCTCTCGCATGAGTTCCAGCTAACTCAACTGGTAAAGTTTCTAATAGTTGAATAAGAGATTTGGAATTCAATTCCTACCTATACCAAAACTAATTGGTGTCTTAGTCTGATAATAAAGAGTTATTATCAAGAGCAGACGCTAAACTTATTTGAAACTAATAACATGAAACAAGACATTTTTTCCATTGAAAAATATAATTGTAGATTTGCTCTTTTTTGGTATAAGTAAATTAGAATTGCTTAATCTACCAATGACATTCACTAATTAGTTACATGTTGCATCAACAAAATTTTCCCTATATAACTTCAAGTGAGTTGATGCTTCCTTTGCTCCGAAAATTGTAGATGACTTTAGAAAAGAAAAAAGGAAGCATCAACTCACTTGAAGTCATATAATGGCAACACAAATTGTCATTGAGCCAAAAAAAAATTTGTAGTTACATGCTGCATCAATACAATTTTCCATTAATATAACATTTATCCTCAGCTTCACAAATTGCAAATGACTAAAAAAAATGAAGTACCAATTCAATTGAAGTTAAGTAAAGACAACACTAATTGTCATTGAGAAAAACAAAAAGAATAATTGTAAAACAAAAGAATAATTGTGTTGGACTTAGGAAGCAGTAATTGCATATGCTAATTCCAATGAACTTGAGTCTCTTAGGCTCTGCCAGCACATTGAACTCGAGTCTCTTAGGCTCGAGCAACTACAATGAACTCGAGTCTAAAAGACTGGAAATGATAGTTTGCTAATATGTTTTGAAAACCTGCTAACTAATGAAATTGTTCCTAAAATGGTGTTGTTTTGCCAATAATTCCTGGGATGAAGTGAAATTGACAAACATGGGAGAAGAAGCAATCTGAGTTTTTTTTAAGATTAGGAGAAAACGGGAGAACACAAGAGAGGATATGAATCAATAGTCACAATTAAAATAATACCAGCAATGGCGGAGCTAGAATTTCAAGTTAGGGGGGGCAAGATTGAAGGTAGAATTAATCTAAGATAAATTAATCGATACTAAATACACACAATTTAAACATGTAATTGGGAACTTTAAAATAAATTGGAAAAATAAAGCAACGTAAAAATATTAAGAATATAGCAATATGCTTATGAAGTTTTATTCGGTTATACGCAACTCAATGCCATGAATTCTTCTAAAATTTCATATAGATATTTTTATTTTTTTTATGTCGTTAAAATTCGAGTTTATAGCAAAAACTCAAGTTTGATATTGAAAAGGTTGATAACTAGAGAAAAAATTGTAAGCTGGAAACCAACTGGTGAGGCGCTAAAGTAGGCACATTACACATAAACATAGATTTTTTCTTTCAAAATCCAAGCCAGTATTTTTTTTTTTTAGTCGTAGTTGGCAATGTAGCGTGCAAAAAAAGGTACTATTAGATGGGACCCATTATGTAAAAAAATGTTGCCATGTGAATGTAAAATTGTCTGACAATTGTTGACAAGCTAATAAATATAAATAAAAAGAAAAAGTTGATTGTCTTTTGTGTCAACTGTCAAGGGGGGACTTTTATTCCATTTTACATCACTACTGATTCAAAAGGCCAATGGGGGGCAAGTGCCCCCTTTGCCTCCGCCCCTGAATACCAGTTAATGGTTTAGATTTGAGTGGCAACTGTAACCCCCCCCCCCCCCCCCCCAAAAAAAATGGGGGTACATAGAATTACCCCTTTCTATAAGTCACAAAAATTGACAGCAAGAGATTGGGTAAGCCCTATTCTATGGTTTCATGTTCTCTCTTATCAAGGTTTTAATGCCATGACTACTGTAAGACTATTTATTTTGAAATTTTCGTTTATTTATCTTTGGCCAAAACATACATGTTATTGTTTAAGCAGGCAATGTAGCTTTCTGAAATGGGCATTGTGGAATCTCCATTATGCCCATTCTATGAGAGACCTATCTAAATTTTCAGGTATGGGCCATTATATCCATTAAACCATTTTTTAGCAAAAAATGTTAGTACCATACAACAAAAATAACTACCACAATTTGTTGGCACAACCTCTACTTTTATTTGTTTTGTTGAAGTAAAAGGTACCAAGAGCATTATAACTCAACTAACGCCTCCTAGTGTTACCAGCAGAAATGTTCACGGTTCAAATCTCCTATCTCTCTTATTGTAACTAACAAATTTATCAATAATAATAATAATAATGAGAAAAATATCATTTTAAAAACCTTACCAAAAGTTTATTTTTCATTCTTAAACTATATAAAAAAAAATTTTCGTCCTTAAACTATCAAAAATGTTTCACTTCTTGTCCTTAAACTTTAAAAAATATCTTTTTTCATCCCTGAACAATTTATAATAAAAAAAAATTCTTTTTCTACCCCTATTTTTGTCTCTAGACTATTGAAAGCAACTATTTACAAAGTTTAAGGATGAAAAAACAAACTTTTGATAAAGTTTAAGGACCAAAATAATTAATTACCCAAATAATAATAATAATAATAATAATAAAAGGCAATCATGCTTAGGGGCTGCTTCACATTGTGTCCAGAGTGGTCACAGGACCACCCTAACTTGGGGAAAAAATAATTAATATATATATATATATATATATATATATATATATATATATATATATAAATTTTGTAATTTTTTTTATCCTTAAAAAAAATTGTGAGCACCTAAATTTAGGCCCAACATAATTAAACTTTGGACAAAGTTTGACAACAACTTGATTGTAGCCTTATAAACTAAGATTACAACTCCACTCAATACTTTTTTGTTAGATGTAAATTTTGACAAATCCACTATTAAATTAAATTTTTTTTCCTATATTTTCTATACTTGCAAAATTTCAAGAAAATAAAAAATCAATAGTTATAGCATCAATCAAATGCTTAAATTTCGAATTTTTGTAGTATAAAATTATACATAAAAAATAAAGTTTATGGATTGAATAGTAAATAACATCTAATTGGCATAAAATTTTACTTGTATTTTAAGAACATAAAAAACATAAAATTCAATGGTTAGATTCTCAAAATATGTATACATGTTAATTTGTTTAGTGAGAGTTGTAGCCTTATGCTACAACTAAGTTTGTAACCAAACTTTGTTTTTAAACTTTAGTTTCCTTAACAATATATTAGGCCCTCACAAACAAAAAGAAAAGTCCCAAGAAAAATTTTATTTAACTATAATTTTGAAAGAGATGTAACTGCCAGTATTGATAATGAGACTATCATGCAACAATTTTAAAATAAAAAAATTCAAAGAAGAGAATTGTAAGACTTTATGTACATGCATGTTTTTTTTTTTTACAATATATGTTTTTTTTTATTAAATTTTGTATAATTTAAGTTTCTTAATGACCACCTCAAAAAAATCCTTAGATCCGCAACTAAGCATCCAGCATGACTATCTAGAAGACTAGAACTGCCCTACATAGGGCATTCTGCAATTCATGGCCCTTTGGCCTTTAGGTAGTAATCTGTTCTTTTTTTGTTAATGGGCAGTACTTCTCCCAACTTTCCAAGCGCTGGCTGCCCCATGAATACAATGTACATGTTCCAATATGAATTATCAATTTTATAAATTGAAACAATGGCGTGCAACTAACTAGAAACTAGCACTCATGCTTCACTTTCACATGGCTGCTGCCCTAATGAGCTATCACAAGAGCTTAAATACGTTGAGATATATCATAAAGCAAGAAAAAACAGCGTTATGTCATGTTTTGCAACATCTGTTTTCAATAGCGAGATCATGAGATCAACACAAGCACAAAAGCACTGAATTCTAACGTAGTAAAATTCAGGAGGAAAATGCACATAAAGAAACTGCATAAATGGTGCCACGTGCTATTGCTAAGCAAGAAAAATGGTGAGTGAGTGATATCTTATCCCTCGTCACCCAAAACTTATCACTCAAAACTCATCATCCTATAATTCATTTTTCATCACTTGCAAATCCCCAAGCCAACTTATACACTAGCTCTGTTTGGCCCTTAAACCCGGTCGTGTTTTCATTCTAAAAACTCAAAATTGTCAACTTTTTGTAGAAGCCACGAATTAACTTGGTGTAGTGAGTACAAAATGGCTACCCGCGTGATTAATGAAACCCCTTCTTCTCTCCCATACCTCACTTCATTTTTTGCTCTTCTTTATTTTCAGCTCAAATATGAAGCACAATACCCACATAAAAATTGCAGCTATTTACTCCACAAACACATACACATACACACACAAAAGCTTACCAAAAAAAAAAAAAAATTGCAGAGCATATTTTTTCTTCCCCACTCCAAATTTCATATTTTTTTTGCCTTACCCACAGCCCAGATTTTCTCTCTTCCCCACTCCAAATTTCAGATTTCTTTTCCTCTTACCCACAGCCCAAAAACAACAGATACAAACTCTTTCAAACATACAAACATAAACCCATAGATACCCAACCCAGAACAATGTCTATGCCACCAAGATGACGACCCACAGCCCAGAACCATGAGACCCACTGCTGAGACAGAGACGGAGACGAAGGAAGACTTGAGCTTCAGCTGGAGTGGCAGGCCAGAACAGTGAGAGTAATGGGTTGTGTTAATGGCAGATGGGTATGGAGAGAAGAAAGTGGCATGGGAAGAGAAGAGGAAGAGGAAAAAAAGAAAGAAAAGAGATGCTCTGGTAGAGAGGAGAGAGCAGTTGGTAGTCATGTGAGCTGGCAAGGAAAAACCAAGACACAAACAATGGGCCCCATAATATGAATATATTTACAAAAATGCCACCATCACTCTATTTCCATAACTCAAAAACACCTTCTTCTTCTTTTCTTTTCTTTTTTCATTCTCACTCACCCATAACTCATTTTGGTGAGTTTTGAGTAATGGAAACAAAAATTGAAAACAAATCCAAACAAGTGTAGCATGCGTGGGACCAACAAATTTTGAGTAATGAGTGATGGAAAACACAAAATCCAAACACCTCCTAACCCATTCTGGAGTAACATGCTTGTTGATAAGCACCACCAGCTCTGTTGAGATTACATCCAACAACAAAAAAAAGAACATAACATAAAGCAAACATTTTTGAATATGAAGATCAATGCTCCATTTACTTTTACCTATGGTGCAGTAAACAGTTGAAAAGATACTATGAAACCTTGTATTTATTCAACTATTCACAGCACCCAGAAAGAGCACAGATGTACGGGAGATAACCAGACCTTCTGAATTCATCTCTAAACCTGATAGAACCTCTATACTTTTAAATCAGAAGGTTATGAACTTTCAATTAATAATATCGCAATTGAACCCTTCTACAAACTTTCCATTGATCAGGCATCATGTTCAACCCCTTACCAGTACAAAACAATGAGCTAGACTTAACATTTAAAAAAACATAGGCTGGGGTCTATGTTGTTTCAGCACAAGGGATTGAGAGGACCCCAACTTTTTGAGAAATGCCCCACGTCAAAAAATCAATGCCTTGGGCTCTGCACAAGATTGGTGGTTTGATATATTTAAGTTCAGCTATATCATGGCAGAGATAAAGAATTTTGAGCAAAACAAAAATCAAGAAGATATCAATTGATATGCAACAGAAAAGCATTATGTAGAACAATCAAAGGTTTAGCAACACACCAGCCTTCAATGTGCGGTGTAATTGATCAGAATTTATGAAGCTGCCTTCAGTGGACTTCAATCTGTTTGCCTCTACTTTTTTTCTCACCTTTGAAGAGCTCAAAAAGCCTTCAACTATAAAAAAATGAATACACATGTCAAATTTGAAGATGAAAAAGCAATATGAGAAATGCCTATTGAACTCCATAAGATAAAGATAAATATAAATCACAAATAACAATTACACTTTTTATTTACAATCAAAGGGTTTGAAATGAAATTTGCAAATAACATTGGCTCATGTCAGCATGGAATTGATAGCCGAATTGGATTCAGGACATCAGAATATTGGACATTGTAAGATGTTAACAAAATCATGCAGGACAGTGTTGCAAAAGGGAGGAAAGGGGTGGGGAGAGGGAACACCTAGGCTTCATAACTTGGAGCTGCCTGCACAGAATCATCACCAAGCTAGAGAGAATATTTCTCAATTCCAGATTAGTCACTAAATTCAAAATTACAGTAATGTTTCCTCTAGGGCCTATAAATAGGGCCCCAGATTACATAAAATAATAAATGGAAACCAAATCATAATTAAGATTGCAATCAAATTCATTACAACCCTCAAAATAAAATAAAATTCAAATCAATTCAAATCCTAAATCTAGACCAATGGAATCAAATCAGCATTAAGCTAGTGTCTGCACCACAAAAGCTAGAAAGGTTTAACAATCAGCTAATCCATTCAACAAGATTCAAAAGAGATGAAAAATAACTTGTCATTGATTTAGCTAACACAGACATGATACAGGCAACTCAAATTTCAGGATGGCAGATCTGGTTGGTTCCCAATAGACAAACTTAACTCAACTAAGATGTTAAATTGGGTCAAATATATAGATTCTTTTTCAAATAATCAAGGTTGGCCACTTTTATCCTTTCCACCATTGTATTCTATCTAATATCATTTACTTTATCACCTCCTTATTAAACATATTCTCCTCCGCTTTCTGTGTATCCATATTGTTTTAGGCCTCCCTCAACTTATTTTCACTCCTTCAACTTGATTTAAATTATTCTTTCGCTAATGCATTTCCCTATCTGGCTGTCTCCCCCCCCCCCCCAACCCCCCGCGCCCGCACCCACCTCATCCCCACACACACACCAAAAAATAATATAAAATAAAACACTATTTGGAAATTATCTTATTCAACCTTTTGTTTCCTAAAAAGCCCCTAGTTTGTCAAAAGTATATTCTTGATATTGTAACTATTAAATTGTAACACATAAGTATAGCCAGGTAAGAGACTTGATCAAGTAGGAGCACCATGTTTATTATTAACAAAAAACATTTTGGTAAACCTACACCCTGTTTATTATTATCAAAAAGCATTTGGGTAAACCTTTTTACCTTGCCATTCCCATACTACTTTTGACTCGCCCTTCACCAGCTTTGGATAACGATCTACTCGGGAATCTTCTTGAACCAGTTCTTCTACCTCCAAAGTATAGGGGAAATTATTAACAAAACTAATAACAACATAATAATAACAAACTCAATATAAGTAAAAATCATCAATGATATAGGTTTAGCATAAATGAAAACATATAAGCATTTATAAATAAAAACAAACCAATGGTCCTCAACAAGCGCACCTGACTTGCATTAGTTCATAATATCATAAAATTACTCTTGAAGATTTTGGATAAACTCTTTTTTTTATGGGTGAAGATTTTTTACAAACATTAGAATTTAGGAAGAAAACAAATTAGATAAATCTTTATCAGCTACAGGAGTTATGAGAAAAATATGCACTAGTAGGAGTTGTTCAATTCAAGTTAAAGGCCCAAAAAGATTTAAGGCCAAACGAATGAAGGCCAAGGTTGTGAGAAAATACATGATTTCCAAATATTGAACAGATGATATGGCTTCCTAAAGATGAATGGCACAAATTTATTATTTTTTTTAATTATTATTATTATTGGTAACTTACACAAGCACCTGATGGGTTTTGAATTCACAATCTCTTCCTCCACCTTGCTCTTTAAAAGGTAAGGAGGTACCATTTGAGCTAGTGCTCTTTGGCATGATTTATTGTAGCAACTCCAAGTAGTAAGGCCTATAAGCCAAAATGAGACTATGGCAAAAAGATAGACGGCTAAAGGAGATTCATGTCATCAGTGCAATGGAGAAAAATAAGCTAACTTTGGTTGTACTCAAAGGTGTAAGGCATTTTGAGAATTTTGTTAAGTCAAAATGTGCCCAGATTGATACAAAATAATCACTTTTGTATACACGTAGATAATATATTAAAAGGAACAAAAAGGGATGCAACCCTATGTACACTTAAATATTAACTAAAACAGAGAGGTATGAATTCAAACATTTGAAACTGGTTGGCTAACTCCTGCGTCAGTACTCCAGTTCCTCCAAAAAAGGTCATTGCAATGAGATCATAAATGAACAAAGGCAACTTTGTTATCTCACAAAAGCATGTCATTTTATCAACACATACCAACACATGCAATTTTAAACTCCGGTAGAATACAACATCAAGGGATTTCATTTAGTCCAAATCTTTGGAACTCACATGTAGCAACAGAAAGCTTGTAGACTAAATTGTGATAGGATCAAACCACATGGGATAAATTGTAACTTCCCCCAAAAGTTACTGCTTTGGAATTGTATCTATACTAATCCTTTGTGGAAAGAAGTTATTTAGGTTAAATAATATCCAAGGACAAAAAAATACCTTTTTCCATAACCCAGGGTTTTTCCTCTCTCTTGGCAGAAGTAGATGATCTCTTAACCTAGAAGCAACAACCCAAGGTTCACATTCCCCATTTTCTCTCTTTGACAACAACGCATTATCTTCGAGTATTTCACAAACCTATCACATCGGACATAAAGAATGTTATGTTTAAATAAAAAGATTCAGAAAATGGAATCAATAAAGGGATAAAATCAAGGATAATTTTTTCTCTCCTAAAGTGTGCACGGATCAGGAATATAAAGGGAAATCAACATCAAGTTAAAAGAGAAGCATGCACACCTAGCCATGCATTACTAAGCTCTACTAAAAACAATCCATGAAAAAACATGTACATGAAAGAAGAGAAATAGATTCCAGCAGTCCTGGAACTCCTAACTCCCAAGAAAGATAAAAGGCTTTTTTTGTGAAAGTGAAACAGGGAGATAGCGAATTTAAACAGGGAGACACCCAAACTCAGTGCCACACAAGTACACAATTCAACTATGGCAATAATAATAAAGCAAGAAATTGATGAGGGAATGGATGTTAAAAAAAAAAAAAAAAAAAAAGATTCTGGCTTCACATATGAGTCTTCTTTGAATCTTGCTACAATGTCCTGTTCAACTGTTAAGCTTAGGCACCAAAATCAAGTATTCAGGGACAGCTACCTCTGTTGCCAAACTTTTATACAAAATAAAGATGCCAGTATGCTTATGTAAAACTACAGAAATACCAGTTGCACCAAATGATGTGCACTGAGGGCCAGCAAATTTATATCCAGCATAAGTTGCTCCTCACATTGAAGCAAAAGATCTGCTATCTTCTCATGGAAACAGTGTCATCATCCAAGAGTAGTTGGATAGAGTCAAACAAGGTCTGCTTACTGATTTTGTTTATTGGATTTTTCCCAGATTATGGTGCACTTACAATTATTTGTCCAGTGGTAGGTGTAAAAGTAATGTCTTGTTACCCGGGTTGTTTAATTCTTAGAGTAATAGTACATCATGAGTAATATTGTAAAAGGTTCATCACCGATGGTCCAACTTAAGTAGCATCCTGGGAAGGGTAGTTTGAATACATTCCTATCCTTCAACACATGAAGTGGCCATTGTCAAGACTCAAACTCACACACTTGCACTTGACAGCCCAAGTCTTTGCCATTGCACCATGTAGTTCAAAAACTAAAAAGGCTACTTTCTTCCTGCTATATGGTGCATCTTTATCTCCATTTCTTTGCTACTGTGAGCTCACTATTATTCAATTTCCAGGTCAGCTCAAACGAACTCAACAAAATATTTTTCATTCATGACCATATACATGTATTGGAAGCTGTCTTGTTCCCATCTCTTCAAATGACAGACATAGGGTTTCATGACTAACTTACAACTTATAAACGATCTATCTGCTATATATTTCCAACAATAAACCATTGAAATTTCTAAGACAGTAAGATCAACACATTTCGGGATGAGAAGGAGGTGGCAATGAAATGAAACAAGAAACTAATATTCAGTTGGCCGTACCAGAAAATAACACAGGGCCTCATATACCTGGTGATAAAGTTCTTCGACTCTGCTTGATATATATCGTCTCTGACGAACTTTCCAGAATAACACTGTGCATCCAATAAGCTGTAAAATTTTGATATCGTCAACGAACTTCAACATAATCATACTAGAACATGTAAATTGAAAGGTGGTTTTTTAGAAATGGAATACCAGTGTGGAAACTGGGAAAACTATAAGAGCATGCTCAGAGAACCACTGACGGATACGATAGGCAACTGGCTTGTAATGCTCTGCTAACAAGTCAGGGCACTTCAACTCTTGATACTACAATAAAAAGAAAAGAAACGTGGAATAAAATGATGGAACATCCAACCTGAGGTCCTGCAGCATTCATTAAATCTTAAAATTTCTGGATTGAAAATAGAATGGAATACCCATGAGGATCTGTCCTTGTCTCCAATAATCTACTAACAGCATCCATTGCCCTTTGTTTTGTATACAAAAAGGTGCCATCGTCCAAGCCAACATTTTTCACCAAATCATGTCCATCTAACTCCTTCCATATATCATCCTCTCTGACCTGACAATGGGTATAAAGTTAGAACTAAAAATGTGGGCAACAAAACTCAAGAATTTTGCATTCACTGACATACACATGTAACATTAGTATAGAAACAATTGCAATGAATGAAGTTAAGAGGGTCGCAAAGGTGACAGACCCAAACTGCCCCAAGTCCATCACATAAAAATTGAACTTGTGCTTCACAAAGATGAATTTCTATCCACTTCAACTGCAAATTCATTATATATAAATTACAAATCAGAAAGACATACATGATATTCAAAGGTAAATTACGCATTTTTCTATCCCAAGTACATAAGTGCACCAGAATGAATAAGTTTCTTAGGACACACAAGTTTCTTAGCTGTTTCATTAATATCTCCATCTTCTACACACAACTTCCCATGCTTTCTATAACCACGAACACATTCCAACTTGCCTTGGTTACATTCTCCATTACTCAGACAAGGCTCATAGAAATCTGTAAATTATCCAAATTGATTCAAATGTAGCATTAATAGAAGTAGTAAAGATCAAACTAGAACCTATTTATCAGGACCAGTGTATTTAATATTGATAGTGGGACTATATAACAGGAGATATTAAACAAGAACATATTTACAGGTCAGGCTAAACAAGCATGCAAGCGTGAGTTTATATAGAAAAGGCACAAGAGTCCTACCAATTAAATGAAGAAGGAATACAAATGTAATACAGCCCTAAAGGAACAAGGGCCTATATGGTAGATGGAACTTCAAGACACGATCTTCATCCCACTATTTTGAAACATATGATAGATGGTGGAACACCCAGATATTATTTTTATGAGCAAACTTGAGTACAATTCTTTACATGCAGTACATTAGGTTCCCCAATTAAATTCAACATATAGTTACATTGACCAATAAAGCACAAACAATGTTATATTTTTTTCAAAAACAATTAAAATGGATGCAGTTTTGAGTTTGAATTCAATTGGGGAACCTAACATACTGTACATAAGGAAATGTACCTAAGTTTTACACTATTTTTATAACACTAGATGAGTACAATTCAAGAAAGTTGCAACACGCATCTGTTGCATTAAGACCCATTTTTTTGTTGTTCTATATCCCATTGAAAGTCTACTTTGCAAAATTGTACACCAGAGTTTTGGGACTAAGACTTGGTTGTTGTTGTTGTTGTTGTTGTTGTGTATATATGTATATATGCACCAGTTAATGAAAGTCTTCTTCAGATAGCACATAAAACTGCAAACAGTGCCAATATAGATTTGCTTGGTTTGGAGCAACATTCATGAAACTATTAGTACTCTATAAGAGGCTTGTTATTCATTATTCATTGCCCGGTTACTAGTAAGTAAGATAACTAAGTCCAACTCCTCAAACAGCCCACCACGCAACTCGGCTTGCCTTGATTATCATGCTACTAATTAAACAAAAATTCTCTCATTTTGTTCCATGAAATCAATTTTGAGTGATAACCCACTAATTAGATAAACAAATAAAACATATTTTCAAAAAATTCATATAGGAAATCAATCACATTGTGTAACCAATTGAATTGAGAAATACCCACAAAGTATAAGTACATAAACAGAAACCCAAGTAACGATTTATCATGAAGTAAGTACCAGAGATAGAATCTGGGGAGTGAGAGTTGTGGGAATCGCAGAAGGGCTTTGGTTGGTGGTTGATGAGAGTGAAGAAGACGTTGCAACAAACAGCGACAGAGGAAGCGATGGCGAGCACCGCCACGAGTCTCAGGAACTCGTCCTTGGAGGAAAAGAAGTTCTTATAGACTTCAGCAATGAATTTGATGATACAGAAGAAGGACGACGATGAAGACCACTACGAGTGGAAGACATGGCTTCGTTTCTTTAGTCTGAGAATTGTAGCAAAAGAAAAAGGAAATGGGGAGGGGAGGGAAAGGTAAAGGGAAATGTGATTTTGAAGCTGTATGTTGTTTCGGCTTTTTTAGTTTGGAACTTCAAGAAAATTAAAAAATTAAAAAAAAAAAAATTCAAAGTTTTCTCTTTTTTTATTTTTCATTTATTTAATACTAATAATTAATATGCAATACTTATTTGGAAAGGACCCAACTATTTTATGAGATCGTTTGATAATATTGTTCTAATAACGTTGTTTGTATTTTTAAAATTATGTATGAATTAAAAAATATATAAAAATACGTGTAATATTATTTAAACTAAACTGTTTTTTAGAATACATTGCCAAACAGCCCTTACATTTTTATAGAAAATTTTCACAAACTAATAAAAATGAAAGAGATTTATATATATGGTTTGGGCATAGATTTGCCTTAAAGGAAATCAAATTGAAGCTCCTTTGTGCTAACATGTTTAAAATTTAATCTCTATATAAAAGGTGCATTGTGTTGAAAATCATATAACCAACGTCTTAATTTTTTAAAAGTAGTTTGGTTAGAGAATAAACGAGAAGATGAGACCAATTAAATTATTGTGGCTAATTAATTGATTAAGTTCAAGTCTTTAAATTATTTTCATATAATGTAATTATTGGTATACAATAGCATGCTGCTTAATGATTGTCATGTTGAATTTTTAGTATCCTCATTTCACTAGGATTTGAAGGTAATTTCATGGCCATAGTGTTAGAAATATGCTTGTTAAATAATAAATTAAGTGGTTAATTGTTGAGCAATGTGGCCCAAGTGAATGTATTATCTAACTATCCTATTTTTTAGTAGGATTTTGTCATTTGGCAAGTTCATTATTAAGATAATTTACTTTTTTATGGAACTCTACAATGAAAATACTAAGTAATTTACAGTAATTTTTATGATAGCTTATTTCAAGTGTCTCTATATAGGAAATTTAAACAGTTCACTCAACTAAAATTCTAGCAAAGAGTTTCAAAAAAAATATGTTATTTATTTTAATTATCTTGATTCTTGATCACCTATAATAATTAATTATGTCCAGATTATATAGTGCAAGAAGTAATTATGTATATGATTATAGCAAACTGTGCCAAAAATAATTTTTTTAAATAAATAAATAAAAATCACGATCAGGAGATTTTTGTAGATCTCAGTATATAGAACTGGACATAACATAAGTATAGATACTTGGTAGTCAAGATTTATACTACGCTTTGCAACGATCTGTCTAACTAAAGTAAGACAGTGTGAACTGAAGAAAACGACTAGAAAAGCGCCACGACATACCCAAAACCCCACACAACAAAAGACAGAACACTATAAATACGCCGCCATGTTCACTCTCTCAGAACAGAACTCTGTACTCTGAAAACCAAAACGAAGCAAAAGAGCTCTCTCTCTCTCTCTCAAAAATCAATCAAACCCACCCAACCAACCCTGATCGATCTCGGTTCTAAAACGCCGCATTTTGGTCCAAAAAGATTTAGCCTTTCTTTCTTCTTCAACTCACTCTCACAGAGACAGAGGTTCGTTTATTTCTTCTTATCTTCCTTGTTCTATATTTTTCCTTTTTTGTTTCTTCTTTTATTTTTTCTGGGGTTTGTTGTAAAAAAAGGTTTGTGATTTTTTCCTTTTCTGTTTCAGTTTTCTTTTTTTTCTTGGGTTTTTGTTGTATAAAGCTTTGTGATTAGTTCGGTTTAGGGAATTCAAATATTGCTGCCTGAATCTTTAGGGTTTCTGGGTTTTTTTGTTGAATGTGGGTATTATTGGAATTTTATTTTTGTTAATTCGTTTATTTTTAGACTATTAACTCTAATCCTTTATTTGCAAATTTTAAAAACTGTTTGGATTTTCTGGGTGTTTTACAAAAGGGTTTGTCATTATTTGATTTGGAAATTGAAGATTGTTATCTGAATCTGGGTTTTCGTTGAACAGAACAGGGCATCATTGGAGTTTTCATGGTTTAACGTGATCTGGCTATGGAATCTTCAAAGAAGAGGAAGAGTAGAGGTGATGGATTGTCTGTGACTGAGACATTGGTCAAGTGGAGAGAGTATATTGCTCAGCTTGAGACTTCGGCCAAACGTGCACGTAAACTTCCAGCTATGGGGTCGAGCCGTCGAGGAAGGGATGTATGAAAGGAAAAGGAGGGCCTGAGAATGCACTCTGCAATTACAGAGGGGTTAGGCAAGGAATTGGGGTAAATGGGTTGCGGAGATTCGTGAGCCTAACAGAGGAAAGAGACTTTGGCTTGGCACTTTCGATAATGCTGTTGATGCCGCTTCTGCTTACGATGAAGCTGCTAGGGTGATGTATGGAGCCTATGCGCGACTCAATTTCCCGGAGTCTGTTTCCACTATATCTGGCCCTACTCCTGTGGAATCTGAGGTTTCTGCTGTTGTGAGGTTTCTGCTGTTGAATCTACTGCCATGGCTAGTACAAGTGAGTCTACTGCCATGCCAACTACAAGTACTTTGGTGCAGGATGAGTCTGGTGTAACGAGCTATTCTATGGATGGTGGACTGGACCAATTTTTGGATTGTAATGAAAACGAACTCTTTAATGTGGAAGAACTTATGGCACTATTAGACAGTGACCCTGTTGGCTTCACAGATTCAGAACTGGGTTTTGATTATTATGGTGATCAATTCGGAATGCCATACAATTAGTTTGGGGGAGAGGATGAGCTTAATTGGACGTGATTACTTGCTGGGTTATTCTATTGACTGTGCAGATTGTCTTTTGCAACATGCAAAAGGTAGCCATTTAGATATTTTTATTTTTCTTCTTTATTAATGAGTTTTCTATTGTGTTTTTTTTTTTTTTTTGATGAACTGAGTTTTCTATTGTTTTGGTCAGCATTTTAAACCATTTAACATAAAACTATAACCAAGGCCTTTTCTCTCTTGATGCAACTTTTGGTGTAGTAAAAATTATAGTTACTAACTTACCAATGTTTTTTGGGTTAATCCAATTTATATATTGTTCTAAGTCTTGGATTTGATTAGTACTAGAGTACTAGTTTTCCATTATACAAAAAAAATTTGACTTATTTGAGTTTAGTATCCTCTCACTAGATTAACAATTTAAATGTTTACCTCAATCCCCCAAGCAAACTTTTTTTAAATTAAAGATTTAAGTTGCTTAACAACTATAAACCTGTGTCGAGGGGGAAATTGATGCCTCTATCTAAAATGTTGGCAAGCCAAATCGAAACTCGACTATGGGCTCTTGAGATGGCATCCAAAGGCTTCCGGTGTGATGACAGAACCTATCCAAACAAGAAACAAAAGCTGCATTTGCAAAACAGCAACAAAAGCCCAATGAAAAGCACGTTACAGTACTTAATTAGTACATTAGTGGTCCTGGTCTGAAAGTTCAAGTGAATTAAAATCTCCAGTGGTAAGAGTAAAATTACACTTAGTCCAGAAAGACAGATTTAAACAGTCCCATGGTCAATGATTAAATAAGTTTAGGAATGTGTTAACTCCTAGGGGTCCTTGCATGTCTTGGTCAGGGGAGTTCATTATACTTTCAACCACCATTACATCAATGTGAGGGAAGAGTTCGATTGTTATATATACATTATATCCTTCAACGGTAAAATAAAAGGTAAAAATTAAAGGTTTCATGGGAAGAGGGAAAGGATTAATTGGCATGGTATGAAGGGAGAAAGGGATCCCAGCTCAGTGCAGCAAGTATCAAACTAAGATTTTGGTGTGTGTGTGTTCATGAGGCATGGATGAGACAATGTGGGTTGTTTTGAGTGAGTAGGATGGGATTAACTCTAAGATTAAGGCTTTTTTGTGAGTAGTAGACTGTTGTGACTAGTTAGGAAACATTTGTGAGCTGTGAATATGTAAAGGGGAGTAAAGAATATTTGAGGTTAGATGAGTGTGGGCTGAAGGGGATGAGTAGTGAACTTAAAGGGAGCTCCACCACAAGTAAAAATAACAAATAAATCAGGAGTTTCAGAGAAAGTCGTTGTGTCTGTGGGCTGAGATGCTTAGGATTTTATAATAGAGTTTTAGGAAAGCATTAATTAACAAGTGTCCAAAAAAAACGTAGGGTTAATCAGAGGTGGGAAACCAAGGTTATCTTCCTGGGATTTTTGGTCAGAAGTAGATGGTTTGCTTTATGGCCTGCTTTGCTTCTTTGGGTAATGATAGGATTTTAGAGTGCTTTGCATTAAATGTCAAGATTTCTGGGGCTGAGCTTAATCAATGTGATTGGAGCGTGTATCATGAGCAAATGCTAAAGCTGCAACTGAGATCAGACCCCCAAGAAGTAAGATTTCAACACCCCAAGCCAGGTGTCAAGTTCTAAGCCTACTTCAGGGGGTTCCGTTGGAGGTCTCTTTATACCCTCCAAACCATATGTTCCCAATTTTTCCCCTTTAAGATTCATGGGCTTGCGACATGAATCATGCCTTGAACTTTTTTTTAACATTTATAGCATCAATTTGCTGGTGCTTAGATAATTTGGTTTCAGCTCCCCTTTTGCTAGAGCTGTAGTCTTGAGAAAGGTGATAGAGTTCTATCATCCTTTAGGTTTCAGCTGATGTTACAAGCCTCGAATACTGTTCACATCAGGTAGAGAGTGACAACAAATGATGGGACAGCCCCTAGTTCCTCCTCAAGGACTTAGTTCTCTTGTTGTATTTCTGGTCAGGGATGAACAAAGGCTGTTTGCCCACTTCTAGCCCTCTGCCTTTTGCTAGAATCTCTTGGATTGGGCTTTGTTCACCTGGGCTAGTTCCTTTGGCCTGGGTTGTGTGCATCCTACAAAATCAACAATACATGTTGCCATGGGTTTTCCTTCCTCATGGAATTTTATTAGTAGATATTCTTTTGGGTTCTTATAGATACTTACAATGGGTCTTTGGGCAATTAATTGTAATGTTTGCAACAATATGACAAATCTTAAAGTACCTTTGAAAATAACCTTTACTACGACGGAATCCATATCGTAAATAATGTTCATGGCTTCTAATAGTCGCATCATAATTTAAATAATAAGCTTGTGGGATCAAGTACTTTCCATGAGTGTTGGTGTCATGACACAAATGGTGATCATGTACTTCATGGGTTTAAAATGTCATCTTCAAGATAACCCCCAATGAGTTTTTAATATAAGACGATCGCAATATTTAGGCAACGATTATACCATGATATATATATATATATATATATATATATATATATATATATATATATATATATATATATATTCTTTTTCTTTTGCCAAGCGTTTAATAATCTTGGATTTTTTTATAAAGTAGTGCAAATGAAAGAATGGGCTTTGGATATCGCCAATGGGAACTTGAGCTTTTGACATTGCCAATGAAGATTGGGCTTTTGATATTGCCAATAAAGATTGGGCTTTTGATATTGCCAATGAGAATTGGGCTTTGATGTTGTCAATGAAAATTGGGCTTTGATGTTGCCAATGGAAATTGGGCTTAAAATACTACCAATGAGAATTGAGCTTTTGGATAAATAAATTACCATGGGTTTAAACCATGAACTTTGATTATGGACTTGAATTCCATTGATAAAGCTATTTTGCCATGGATTTGAATTGTGGGCTTTTCAAACATTGCCAAGCATAAGTATTCTCGATTTTTAGAAAAACTAGGTTTTATCTCGCTTTACTAAATAATTCGGGCTTTTATGAAAAAGTATTGGGCGTTGTAGCCCAGTTTTGTGGTAGAAAGGAGAAAGGTTATGGGCTAGCATCGTGATAGTTTGGAAAAAATATTTAAGCATGTCCAATAATACATTTGAAAGGAAAATAAATAGGTCTTATTTAAATAACATTAGGTGTAAAGAAAAGTACCTCAACAACTTGTTTCTAATTAGGGTTGTCAATGTTCAACCCAACTCTCGAACACGACACGAACCCGACACGAGTTTTTTCGGGTTAGGGTTGATCCTTAATGGGTTTGGGTCATAAATGGGTCGACCCAAAAGTGACATGATAAAAAATGTGTCATAAGTGAGTCAACCCGCGTAACCCGTAATAGACACATTTGACACACCAACTTATTTGTGTCAACCTGAAATGACTCATGTAACACAACCCATTTAACTCGAATAACAAATAAATATTTATTTTATTTTAGATTTGCCAAATACCTTTTATATTTGACATATATTTTAAATTTAAAAAGAAAAGTGTGTAATTACAAAAATTTACAAAGAATATAATTGGAAATTGAAACTTTACAAACCCTAGATCTCTAAACTTTACTTACCCTAAATCTCTAAACCTTCTTATAAATATCTTCTTCTTCTTTTAAATTCCAGTCGTACTACTCGCTCTACTATCTTATAGTTTCACGCCCAATTCTCAAACTCAAAGTCTTAAACCAGTTATTGCTCTCTCTCTCTCTCTCTCTCTCTCTCTCTCTCTCTCTCTCTCTCTCTCTCATGTGTTTATTTTTTTTTTGCATAATACTTTTGTTTTATAAACTTTAAACTCATGTGTTGTTATTAATATATGAGATATATTAATTGTTGATAAGGCCACGGTTGTTGTTTTTGTCTTGTGTCGTGTGTTTTTTTTTTTTCCGGTGTTTGTATTAGTGTTGGACACTGTCTGCATATCTTGCAAGTGGGTTTATCGAGATAGTTTATAAACTAGATCTAATGGGTAATGCTTTTAAAGATTACAACAATGTGAGTTAAAGACTTGAAGTGTGTGCATTGCTTATGGGATATAAAAACAATTATTTCTAGATAGATGTTATATTTAATATTATGCAGGTTGAAATGGGTTGTGTTACATACGTGTTAACCCAACACGACTCGTTTATTAAACGTGTCAAATAGGTTGGGTCAGGTCAACCCGCTTTATTAACAAGTCGGGTTAGGGTTGAATAATCATGACACGATTATTAAATGGGTCGGGTTAGGATTGAGTCATTTAGTCAAATACCCTTACCTCGACACGACACGAACCCGACACGCTAACTCAAATTGAAACTCCCATTTCTAATTATACGGAGACTAACTCAATTCTACATGCTGTAAAAAGTTTTTAGCTCTTTTCGTTCATATTCCAAGTTTCCAACTTCTGCATTGGGTCTGTTTGATGGCCTCTCACAAAATAGTTGGGCTCTGTGTACTGGACTCGCTTAAATTAAGGAACCAATTGAGCAAATTTGACTTTTACGTACTCTATTGTCAGAAAATAGTATCCGCTTTATTCAAAGACAATGATCCTCTTTTTCTTTTTCT